>NC_135426.1:24479359-25140824 GCF_051991245.1 Festucalex cinctus
TAAGTGAAGGCTACCACCATTATTTTGTACATCTTTGTTAAATAATTCTGTAGAATGAAAATTTAAAAAGTAATATCCGCTTTTCATTCGTGTTTCAAATTACTTTTGTCAGATTAAAGTCATTTATGTTTTGTGGGTATTGATATACTTAACTGAGCAATTTTGTCCACGTGTGTATGCCGTGGCACTTTAAACATGATGTCATGCCGATACATCGAGGATGACGTATCAGTCATTGCCTTGGCTGCATGGGAACACGTCTGTGAATTGGGGGTCGGGGGTGATTGAAAGCTTTACTTTCTTATCTTTGTCCTCTTTAAAATTCACTTTCTCCCCCAACCAACGCAGTGTGCACGCGCACGCGCACGCGCGCACACACACAAATGCGGTGGATGGCCCGCACGTAATTGGCCGTTTCGGAGGCTCATTGTCCGCCGCCTTTCAGCACGCAGGTGCATATAGTAAAGCCCGAGTCTCCGCTCCTCCCTCGGGCGTCTTTGTTCCCATCTCCCGGCCCCCCCGCTGTGCAGAAAATGAGGGCTGCTTTCTGCTTTGCTTGGTCCTCACAGGCTTAACCCTTTCACCGACCGCCGCCTTTCTCATGGAAATGGGCCAGAACCCTTGCACCGGCTAATCGGTCGGCGAGGGGAGGGGATGGAGGTCGGGAAAGAGTGGGAGGGGGCCACAGGGGGCTTCCACACTCGAAGATTTACGAGCAAATAGTGCTCCACACTTCCCGATTGCAGTTTGTTGTTGGTGTTTTTGAAACATGAACAAACAAACAAAAAAAGTATTCATGTCATTATTGGGTGTCGTGTGTAGATTTTTGAGGGGGGAAGAAATAGGCTATATACAGTATCCATTTGGTAAAAAAATAAAAAATAAAATAGTGTTGAACTTTTTGGATATATGCCCCCTCCTTGTGCATTGACAAAAACTGCGAAGGCTTAAATTTTCCACCTGACAAGGAAATGCCCCACTTATGTTTGTGTTTTCCTTGGTGGCCACTCATCAATTTGTCATCAAGCAGCGAGAAGTTAAATTCAGTGGTAGTCATTTACTCATTTTTTGCACTAGTCTGGCATGCAGAAATGTACTCGTGTAGATTTGAGGCTGGAATAATTTTAAAAAAAACATGTCAAATTAATGATAAATGACGGTGTTGTTTTGGCTGGAGCGTATTTGGGGGGGGGGGGGGGGGGTGCTTGGGGGTTTGGAGGGTGTGTGTTTGGGGGAATGGGGGTGGTAGTGGGAGGGGTGTCAATGGAGGGATTTTCTGGTCCAGTAGCTCAAATCACCTAGCAACAGGCAGCGAGGCTTCAACAAATGGTTGCCATGGATGCGCTGAGGCTCACTTAAAAGTTTAGTACAAAGAGCTGTGTGTGTGTGTGTGTGTGTGTGTTGCCTTTTAATCGCACACAATTTAGTAACTAATAATCAAGATTATATTTTGGAACGTGTAGTTGGGAACTACTCATGCAAGTATGCGATGAAATGATGAACGACAGGTTCATTGTGCATGAATTTGTTGGGAAGTACTAAAGCGGCAACAGGTTTATGTTCACAAGTGTTGAGTGTGACGTGTGCTGCTTTGCTTGGCTACTCTGGCGCTCACAAACGTTTTTGGTGTGTTGTGAAGAGCAAACATTTTCATGGTAAGCCAAAAAAGGCACCATGAGAGGTCACCGGGCGGCGCTAGTGAGCAAACTGCTCTTCAACAAGCGAACGAAGAAGGTTGGCTAACTTGGCTCAGATTGTGAGACTGTTTTCTTGGTGAGCAACACGAGCAAATGTTTGTCACGATGACATTTTGTTTGTTGTAGGAATTTCACCGTTGAGGGACACAACAGTGTTTGAGGTTTCAAATTCACTTCCATTTGCTTTTTTTTTTCGAACATCGACCCCCCCCCCCCCCCCCCCCCCCCCCAATTTCAATTCAGTTTTTGATTTGTTTTTCATGCTGATTTGTTTTTCATGCTGGCCAGTTTTTTATATATTTTTTAAAAACTAAGTTTGCATAAGAAAGACCAAAATATTTTAGTTGAAGGCAAGTTGTACAACCGCACAAATGAAGTTAACCACGCAACTAATGGTGCATGTGTTTTGCAGGCTACAAGAAGAAGCCGCATGGGATGAAAAGCAGCAATTTCACTGTCCAGCTGTCCAAGAATGGCACACGTAAAAGTTGCCATGTCTGGCGTGTGCGCGGGAAGCATGTGAACAGGAGGTGGCGGTGTTGAGCTTGTGACGCACTTTGGTCAACTGGCTGTGCTCGAAAGGTTGGATTGAAATGAGGGCGCAGGTGTTAAGAATGGATTCGGAGAGCTGATTGTTGGAGTCGAGTCTTCTTACTTGATGTTCTGTAGTTGTGGCTTGTCTGGATCCAGAGCAGCGTTTTCTTGTGAGGATGGCAATTGAAAGCTGCAGTGTGCGAGTGTAGGGTTTGTATTGTTCAACACAAATAAAATCCTCCCTCCCTTATATTTTGTGTTTCAGAGTTGTGGAGGCACCAGATTTGATGAGGGGTACCAAGAGGAAGTGGTGTTTTTTTTTTTTTTGGGAGGACTAAAAGACAGGTAAAGTATGCACACAACAATAAATTAACAATTTTTTTATTTGTTTTTGGATCAACAACTCAACACATCCCTTATTTGGACATGTTGAGGATGCATATTGGCTATTCAGCCGAAAGCAAATCATCATGACTTTGTCTAATCCAGGGGTGTCAAAACTCATGTTAGCTCAGGGGCTGCATGGGCCGGTAAAATAACGGTAAATAACTTAAAAACGATTGCCGTCAATTAGACGACATCCAGGACGATTCTCCCGTACAAGTTGCATTGCTCATCTGAGGACTGCTTGTGAAATTACACATTTTATATGTTTTGATTGTGGCCGGCTAATTAATTAGTCCGACAGTACTTTTTTATTTATTTATTTTTTTACAAAATCTCACGGGCCAGATTAAACCTCTTTGCGGGCCTGATCCGGCCCGCGGGCCTTATGTTCGACACCCCTGGTCTAATCAAAAGTAATGTACATTTTGTTGGTTTTTTTTATCATTTGTCACTGTTGTACTTTTCAGTCTTTGTTGTATGTTATTTGCAGGTTGTGGTGGGACGGTGACGGTTTTCTGTTAATGTTTCACTGTTCAAGTAACAAATGACAAAAACGCAAGTGTGTGCGTATGTTTTTTTTTTTTTCTCTCTCTCTTTCCTTAGTGCAGTGTAAAGAAGCCACTAGGAATGGAACAACCAGAACACGCTTCAAAAGTACAAATGCATAAACTTTTTTTTTTTTTTTTTTTTTTAACGCGTACCAGCATGTAATTTGTGTACATGTTTTGCAGGTTGGAAGAGGAATTGGATGAATAGGAAAGTTAAGGCAGTGTGAACAGAACTACAGAAGACAAAACCATGGGCAAGTGATGTGCAACATAGTTTAATTTATATGACCAAGGATTCCAGCTTTGCTTTATTTATTTTCAGGTGAAGGAGCCCTTTGGGATGTGAGGCACCAAGTACAACTAGAGTAAGGAAGCAAAAGTAATACCATACAAATGACATTCGCAGCACAACTTATGCTGCATTTGTTTTACCAGGGTGAATATCAGCTGTGCCGTTTGCAGGTTCTTGCTTGAGATGGTTTGCAGTTGTGTGACGAGTCCGGGTCCAGAGCAGAATTTGTTGTTCAAGGATGGCAAATTAAAAGGCGGACTTGACAAGTGCAGGTTTGTTTTGAGAAAGGAGTCCATCATATGGAGTGTCACAAATGAAACATTTTGTCTCTGCGTTTCAGGCTTGTGGAGGTACCAAAAGGAACTGGACCAAAGCAAGGACTGCTGACACAAGTGGAAGTTGACCTGCAAGCTAATTCCCTGCCTGCCTCCCATCCGCTGACTTTCCTCTTCAGGTAAGTGTTCAACTATTGTGCGTTAAAATCAGAGGTAGCAAATCTTGGTCCAAAGTCAGTCTTTTTTTTTTTTTTTTTTTTTGTTAGAAAAAAAAAGCCTTACTATACATGGTCATTTTTTTGTTAGAAAAAAAGCCTTGCTATACATGGTCATTTTTTGTTAGAAAAAAAGCCTTACTATACATCGTCATTTTTTAAATAAAAAAAAAAAAGCCTTACGAAACATGGTCTTTTTTTTTTTTTTTTTTTTTTTTTAATTAAGAAAAAAAGCCTTACTATCCATGGTCATTTAAAAAAAAAAAAAAAAAAGCCTTACTATACATGGTCATTTTCTAACTAAAAAAAAAAAAGCCTTACTCTTCATGGTCATTTCTTTATTATAAAAAAAAAAGCCTTACTATACATGGTCTTTTTTTTTTTTAATTAAAAAAAAAAAAGCCTTCCGATAAATTTTTTTTTCTAATTAAGAAAAAACAACAAAAAATGACGATGTATAGTAAGGCTTTTTTTTCTAACAAAAAAATGACCATGTATAGTAAGACTTTTTTTTTTCTAACAAAAAAATGACCATGTATAGTAAGGCTTTTTTTTTTCTAACAAAAAATGACGATGTATAGTAAGGCTTTTTTTTTGTCACAAAAAATGACCATGTTTAGTAAGGCTTTTTTTTCTAACAAAAAAATGACCATGTATAGTAAGGCTTTTTTTTTTTCCCGAACAAAAAAATGACCATGTATATATAGTAAGGCTTTTTTTTCCAACAAAAAATTACCATGTATAGTAAGGCTTTTTTTTTCGAACAAAAAAATGACCATGTATATAGTAAGGCTTTTTTTTTCTAACAAAAAATGACCATGTATAGTAAGGCTTTTTTTTCTAACAAAAAAATGACCATGTATAGTAAGGCTTTTTTTTCTAACAAAAAATGACCATGTATAGTAAGGCTTTTTTTTTTTTCTAACAAAAAATGACCATGTATAGTAAGGCTTTTTTTTTTTCTAACAAAAAAATGACCATGTATAGTAAGGCTTTTTTTTTTTTTTTTAATTAAAAAATGACCATGTATAGTAAGGTTTTTTTTTTTCTAACAAAAAATGACCATGTATAGTAAGGCTTTTTTTTCTAACAAAAAAATGACCATGTATAGTAAGGCTTTTTTTTCTAACAAAAAAATGACCATGTATAGTAAGGCTTTTTTTTTTTCCCGAACAAAAAAATGACCATGTATAGTAAGGCTTTTTTTTTTCCAACAAAAAATTACCATGTATAGTAAGGCTTTTTTTTTTCTAACAAAAAATGACCATGTAGAGTAAGGCTTTTTTTTCTAACAAAAAAATGACCATGTATAGTAAGGCTTTTTTTTTTCTAACAAAAAAATGACCATGTATAGTAAGGCTTTTTTTTCTAACAAAAAAATGACCATGTATAGTAAGGCTTTTTTTCGAACAAAAAAATGACCATGTATAGTAAGGCTTTTTTTCCTAACAAAAAAAATGACCATGTATAGTAAGGCTTTCTTTTCCAACAAAAAATTACCATGTATAGTAAGGCTTTTTTTTTCTCACAAGAAATGACCATGTATAGTAAGGCTTTTTTTTGTGTGAAAAAAAAAAAGCCTTACTATACATGGTCATTTTTTGTGAGAAAAAAAAGCCTTACTATACATGGTCATTTAAAAAAAAAAAAAAAAAAAAAAAGCCTTACTATACATGGTCATTTTCTAACTTAAAAAAAAAAAAAAAAAGTTTTACTCTTCATGGTCATTTCTTTATTATATAAAAAAAAGACTTACTATACAATACATGGTCATTTTTAAAATAAAAAAAGCCTCACTATACATGGTCTTTTTTTTAAATGAAAAAAAAAAAAGCCTGACGATACATGGTCTTTTTTTTTTTTAATTAAAAAATAAAAGCCTTCCTATACATGGTCATTTTTTAAATAAAAAAAAAAAACATTACTATACATGGTCTTTTTTTTTTTTTTAATAAAAAAAAAAAGCCTTACTATACTTTTTTTTTTTTTCCTAATTAAGAAAAAACAACAAAAAATGACCATGTATAGTAAGGCTTTTTTTTCTAACAATAAATGACCATGTATAGTTAGGTTTTTTTTTTTAATTAAAAAATGACCATGTATAGTAAGGCTTTTTTTCGAACAAAAAAATGACCATGTATAGTAAGGCTTTTTTTTTTCCGAACAAAAAAATGACCATGTATAGTAAGGCTTTTTTTTTCCAACAAAAAATTACCATGTATAGTAAGGCTTTTTTTTTTTCCGAACAAAAAAATGACCATGTATAGTAAGGCTTTTTTTTTCTAACAAAAAATGACCATGTATAGTAAGGGTTTTTTTTCTAACAAAAAAATGACCATGTATAGTAAGGCTTTTTTTTCTAACAAAAAAATTTCCATGTATAGTAAGGCTTTTTTTTCTAACAAAAAAATGATCATGTATAGTAAGGCTTTTTTTCGAACAAAAAAATGACCATGTATAGTAAGGCTTTTTTTTTTTTTGTGAAAAAAAATTTTTTTTGTTAGAAAAAAAAAGCCTTACTATACATGGTAATTTTTTGTTGGGAAAAAAAAGCCTTACTATACATGGCCATTTTTTTGTTAGGAAAAAAAAGCCTTACTATACATGGTCATTTTTTTGTTAGGAAAAAAAGCCTTACTATACATGGTCATTTTTTGTTAAAAAAAAAAAAGCCTTACTATACATGGTCATTTTTTAATTAGAAAAAAAAAAAGCCTTACTATACATGGTCATTTTCTAACTAAAAAAAAAAAAAGCTTTACTCTTCATGGTCATTTCTTTATTATAAAAAAAAAAAGCCTTACCATACATGGTCATTTTTAAACTTAAAAAAGCCTCACTATACATGGTCTTAAAAAAAAAAAAAAAAGCCTTACTATACATGGTCTTTTTTTTTTTTAATTTAAAAAAAAAAGCCTTCCTATACATGGTCATTTTTTAAATAAAAAAAAAAGCCTTACTATACATTTTTTTTTCTAATTAAGAAAAAACAACAAAAAATGACCATGTATAGTAAGGTTTTTTTTTCTAACAAAAAAATGACCATGTATAGTAAGGCTTTTTTTTTTTTTAATTAAAAAATGACCATGTATAGTAAGGTTTTTTTTTCTAACAATAAATGACCATGTATAGTAAGGCTTTTTTTTTTTTTTTAATTAAAAAATGACCATGTATAGTAAGGCTTTTTTTTTGTGTGAAAAAAAAAACATTACTATACATGGTCTTTTTTTTTTTTTTAATAAAAAAAAAAAGCCTTACTATACTTTTTTTTTTTTCCCTAATTAAGAAAAAACAACAAAAAATGACCATGTATAGTAAGGCTTTTTTTTCTAACTATAAATGACCATGTATAGTTAGGTTTTTTTTTTTAATTAAAAAATGACCATGTATAGTAAGGCTTTTTTTTTTTTTTTTTTACAAAAAATGACCATGTATAGTAAGGCTTTTTTCCGAACAAAAAAATGACCATGTATAGTAAAGCTTTTTTTTTTTGTGTGAAAAAAAAAAGCCTTACTATACATGGTCATTTAAAAAAAAAAAAAAAAAAAAGCCTTACTATACATGGTCATTTTTTTAATAATAATAAAAAAAAAAAAGCCTTACTACACATGGTCATTTTCTAACTTAAAAAAAAAAAAAAAGCTTTACTCTTCATGGTCATTTCTTTATTATAAAAAAAAAAAGCCTAACTATACAATACATGGTCATTTTTAAAATAAAAAAAGCCTCACTATACATGGTCTTTTTTTTTTTAATAAAAAAAAAAGCCTTCCTATACATGGTCATTTAAAAAAAAAAAAAAAAAAAAACCTTACTATACATGGTCTTTTTTTTTTTTTAATAAAAAAAAAAGCCTTACTATACTTTTTTTTTTTTTTCTAATTAAGAAAAAACAACAAAAAATTACCATGTATAGTAAGGCTTTTTTTTCTAACAATAAATGACCATGTATAGTTAGGTTTTTTTTTTCCTAACAAAAAAATGACCATGTATAGTAAGGCTTTTTTTTTTTTTTTTATTAAAAAATGACCATGTATAGTAAGGCTTTTTTTTTTTTTTTTTTTTTACAAAAAATGACCATGTATAGTAAGGCTTTTTTTCGAACAAAAAAATGACCATGTATAGTAAGGCTTTTTTTTTTCCGAACAAAAAAATGACCATGTATAGTAAGGCTTTTTTTTTCCAACAAAAAATTACCATGTATAGTAAGGCTTTTTTTTTTTCCGAACAAAAAAATGACCATGTATAGTAAGGCTTTTTTTTTCTAACAAAAAATGACCATGTATAGTAAGGGTTTTTTTTCTAACAAAAAAATGACCATGTATAGTAAGGCTTTTTTTTCTAACAAAAAAATTTCCATGTATAGTAAGGCTTTTTTTTCTAACAAAAAAATGATCATGTATAGTAAGGCTTTTTTTCGAACAAAAAAATGACCATGTATAGTAAGGCTTTTTTTTTTTTTTGTGAAAAAAATTTTTTTTTGTTAGAAAAAAAAAAGCCTTACTATACATGGTAATTTTTTGTTGGGAAAAAAAAGCCTTACTATACATGGCCATTTTTTTGTTAGGAAAAAAAAGCCTTACTATACATGGTCATTTTTTTGTTAGGAAAAAAAGCCTTACTATACATGGTCATTTTTTGTTAAAAAAAAAAAAAGCCTTACTATACATGGTCATTTTTTAATTAGAAAAAAAAAAGCCTTACTATACATGGTCATTTTCTAACTAAAAAAAAAAAAAGCTTTACTCTTCATGGTCATTTCTTTATTATAAAAAAAAAAAGCCTTACCATACATGGTCATTTTTAAACTTAAAAAAGCCTCACTATACATGGTCTTAAAAAAAAAAAAAAAGCCTTACTATACATGGTCTTTTTTTTTTTTTAATTTAAAAAAAAAAGCCTTCCTATACATGGTCATTTTTTAAATAAAAAAAAAAAGCCTTACTATACATTTTTTTTTCTAATTAAGAAAAAACAACAAAAAATGACCATGTATAGTAAGGTTTTTTTTTCTAACAAAAAAATGACCATGTATAGTAAGGCTTTTTTTTTTTTTTAATTAAAAAATGACCATGTATAGTAAGGGTTTTTTTTCTAACAATAAATGACCATGTATAGTAAGGCTTTTTTTTTTTTTTTTAATTTAAAAATGACCATGTATAGTAAGGCTTTTTTTTTTGTGTGAAAAAAAAAAACATTACTATACATGGTCTTTTTTTTTTTTTTTAATAAAAAAAAAAAGCCTTACTATACTTTTTTTTTTTCCCTAATTAAGAAAAAACAACAAAAAATGACCATGTATAGTAAGGCTTTTTTTTCTAACTATAAATGACCATGTATAGTTAGGTTTTTTTTTTTAATTAAAAAATGACCATGTATAGTAAGGCTTTTTTCCGAACAAAAAAATGACCATGTATAGTAAAGCTTTTTTTTTTTTGTGTGAAAAAAAAAAGCCTTACTATACATGGTCATTTAAAAAAAAAAAAAAAAAAAAAAGCCTTACTATACATGGTCATTTTTTTAATAATAATAAAAAAAAAAAAGCCTTACTACACGTGGTCATTTTCTAACTTAAAAAAAAAAAAAAAGCTTTACTCTTCATGGTCATTTCTTTATTTTATTTTATATTTTTATTTTATTTATAAGCCTAACTATACAATACATGGTCATTTTTAAAATAAAAAAAGCCTCACTATACATGGTCTTTTTTTTTTAATAAAAAAAAAAGCCTTCCTATACATGGTCATTTTTTAAATAAAAAAAAAAAAAACCTTACTATACATGGTCTTTTTTTTTTTTTAATAAAAAAAAAAGCCTTACTATACTTTTTTTTTTTTTTTCTAATTAAGAAAAAACAACAAAAAATTACCATGTATAGTAAGGCTTTTTTTTCTAACAATAAATGACCATGTATAGTTAGGTTTTTTTTTTCCTAACAAAAAAATGACCATGTATAGTAAGGCTTTTTTTTTTTTTTTTTATTAAAAAATGACCATGTATAGTAAGGCTTTTTTTTTTTTTTTTTACAAAAAATGACCATGTATAGTAAGGCTTTTTTTCGAACAAAAAAATGACCATGTATAGTAAGGCTTTTTTTGTGTGAAAAAAAATACTTACTATACATGGTCATTTTTTAAATGAAAAAAAAAAGCCTTACTATACATGGTCATTTTTTTAAATAAAAAAAAAAAAAAAAAACCTTACTATACATGGTCATTTTTTAAATGAAAAAAAAAAGCCTTACTATCCATGGTCATTTTTTCTTTTCTTTTTTTTTCTTTTTTTTTCTTTTCTTTCAATCTGTCCCTTTGATACATTGGCAGTTTTGTTGTTGTTTTGAGTTGACGTGTGCAGTGCAGCTTTTGGTTTGAGTGAGGACTCAATCATATCATATCATATAAAACCAATTTATTTATTTTTTTCTTCCAGTTTAAAGCTGAAGACCAAAAACGTCCACAAGCTGCATGAGAAACGGCTCGGTGGCTCTCGAGGAGTGTGTGCAATGATTGCGCGTCAACATGGATGACAACACAATCGGTTGAGTTTTTCGGTTTTCTGCAGGGTCCCAAACGAGAGAGGTGCGCCACTTGAAGAGCCGCAGAGCCTCAACCTAGCAGGGAGAGTGTGTCTTTTGGTCCTCTTGGTGTTCTCTGTCCCCAACTCACTGACGGCATGCTTGTGCTTTTTCTCCTGAGCTGTGCGTCCAATCCAAATCATGATGAAGCCCGTTTGTACTTCTATGAAATATTGTGCTGTTAAGCAGTTGTTTTGTGTTACGTGTGTAACTAAAGCTTCCTTTCCCTTTGTATGTTTCAAATGTGCTTGATGCATTCAATGATTAAAAATATGTACATTATTGTGTTGCATTTTGTGAATCATGCTGTAAAAGAATGTAGCCTGCAGTTTGTCATTTTCCTTAATTATTGTTTGTGTCCCAAAATTCCCCCCCCCCCCCCCCCCCACACACACACACACACAGAAAGTACTTGAATGTGTAATTTCCAGCAAGACGGTATGTCAAGTGCAGCTTATTTATTTTTTACCTTGAAAAAAAAAAAAAAAAAAAACTCACGACTTTAACAGCATGTAGCAAATTTACTTGAAATGTTTTCATGTGAGATGTGCAAGTTTCACTTGATGTCAGTGCAATGACTTGCAATTTGAATTTGTGAATAAAGTGAGGATTTTGTTGTGCGAGTCTTTCTTCCTCCACTTGTGTACTCATATTCTTGGTAGGTCAAGGATGACGAGCTGTCAGTTCAGGTGCCCCTCAAAGTGAAACGAGGTTTACAACCTCCATTTCAATCACCTCAGCCCGCGATGACCTGAAACAATTCAACTTTTTGGGCTAGATCAGGGGTGTCCAAAGTTTTTCATTTGAGGGCCACATACAGAAAATCCAAAGGATGCAAGGCCACATAATGTTATGGAGAGAAAATGTGTTAACTTTTTTTGTTAGAAGAAAAAAAAGCGCCTTACTATACATGGTCATTTTTTGTAAAAAAAAAAAAAAAAAAGCCTTAATATACATGGTCATTTTTTGTTAGAAAAAAAAGCCTTACTATACATGATCATTTTTTTGTTAGAAAAAAAAAGCCTTACTAAACATGGTCATGTTTTTGTTAGAAAAAAAAAGCCTTACTAAACATGGTCATGTTTTTGTTAGAAAAAAAAAGCCTTACTAAACATGGTCATTTTTTGTTAGAAAAAAAAGCCTTACTATACATGGTCATTTTTTGTTAGAAAAAAAAGAAAAGGCATACTATATATACATTGTCATTTTTTGTGAGAAAAAAAAAAAGCCTTACTAAACATGGTCATTTTTTGTAAAAAAAAAAAAAAGCCTTAATATACATGGTCATTTTTTGTTAGAAAAAAGAAGCCTTACTATACATGGTCATTTTTTGTGACAAAAAAAGCCTTACTATACATGGTCATTTTTTTAAGAAAAAAAAAAGCCTTACTATACATGGTCGTTTTTTTAAGAAAAAAAAAAAAGCTTTACTATACATGGTCATTTTTTAAGAAAAAAAAAAAGCCTTACTATACATGGTCGTTTTTTTAAGAAAAAAAAAAAAAGGCTTACTATACATGGTCATTTTTTTAAGAAAAAAAAAAAAGCCTTACTATACATGGTAATTTTTTTAAGAAAAAAAAAAGCCTTACTATACATGGTCGTTTTTTTAAGAAAAAAAAAAGCCTTACTATACATGGTCGTTTTTTGTTAGAAAAAAAAAGGCTTCCTATACATGGTCCTTTTTTTAAGAAAAAAAGCCTTACTATCCATGGTCATTTTTTTGTTAGAAAGAAAAAAGCCTTTCTATACATGGTCATTTTTTTCTGAGAAAAAAAAGGCCTTACTATACATGGTCATTTTTTTAAGAAAAAAAAAAGCCTTACTATACATGGTCGTTTTTTTAAGAAAAAAAAAAGACTTACTATACATGGTCATTTTTTGTTAGAAAAAAAAAGGCTTACTATACATGGTCATTTTTTGTTAGAAAAAAGCCTTACTATCCATGGTCATTTTTTTGTTAGAAAAAAAAGCCTTACTAAACATGGTCATTTTTTGTTAGAAAAAAAAGCCTTACTATACATGGTCATTTTTTGTTAGAAAAAAAAAAGCCTTACTATACATGGTCATTTTTTGTTAGAAAAAAAAAAAAGGCTTACTATATATACATTGTCATTTTTTGTGAGAAAAAAAAAAAGCCTTACTATCCATGGTCATTGTTTTGTTAGAAAAAAAAAGCCTTACTATACATGTCATTTTTTGTTAGGAAAAAAAAAAGGCTTACTATATATACATTGTCATTTTTTGTGAGAAAAAAAAAGCCTTACTATCCATGGTCATTTTTTTGTTAGAAAAAAAAAGCCTTACTATACATGGTCATTTTTTGTGAAAAAAAAAAGCCTTACTATACATGGTCATTTTTTGTTAGAAAAAAAAAAGCCTTACTATCCATGGTCATTTTTTTGTTAGAAAAAAAAAAGCCTTACTAAACATGGTCATTTTTTGTTAGAAAAAAAAAAGCCTTACTATACATGGTCATTTTTTGTGAGAAAAAAAAGCCTTACTATACATGGTCATTTTTGTTAGAAAAAAAAGAAAAGGCATACTATATATACATTGTCATTTTTTGTGAGAAAAAAAAAAGCCTTACTAAACATGGTCATTTTTTGTTAGAAAAAAAAAGCCTTACTATACATGGTCATTTTTTGTTAGAAAAAAGAAGCCTTACTATACATAGTCATTTTTTGTGACAAAAAAAGCCTTACTATACATGGTCATTTTTTTAAGAAAAAAAAAAGCCTTACTATACATGGTCGTTCTTTTAAGAAAAAAAAAATAACGCTTTACTATACATGGTCATTTTTTTAAGAAAAAAAAAAGCCTTACTATACATGGTCGTTTTTTTAAGAAAAAAAAAAAAGGCTTACTATACATGGTCATTTTTTTAAGAAAAAAAAAAGCCTTACTATACATGGTCGTTTTTTGTTAGAAAAAAAAAAGGCTTCCTATACATGGTCATTTTTTGTTAGAAAAAAAGCCTTACTATCCATGGTCATTTTTTTGTTAGAAAAAAAAAAGCCTTTCTATACATGGTCATTTTTTTCTGAGAAAAAAAAAGCCTTACTATACATGGTCATTTTTTTAAGAAAAAAAAAAAGCCTTACTATACATGGTCGTTTTTTTAAGAAAAAAAAAAAAAGCTTTACTATACATGGTCATTTTTTAAGAAAAAAAAAAGCCTTACTATACATGGTCGTTTTTTGTCGGAAATAAAAGCCTTACTATACATGGTCGTTTTTTTGTCGGAAAAAAAAGCCTTACTATACATGGTCGTTATTTTGTCGGAAAAAAAAAGCCTTACTATACATGGTCGTTATTTTGTCGAAAAAAAAAAGCCTTACTATACATGGTCGTATTTTCGTCTGGAAAAAAACCACTTACTATACATGGTCGTTTTTTTGTCAGAAAAAAAAGCCTTACTATACATGGTCGTATTTTTTGGGGAGAAAAAAAAACCTTACTATACATGGTCGTTTTTTCGTCTGAAAAAAAAGCCTTACTATACATGGTCGTTTTTTCGTCTGAAAAAAAAGCCTTACTATACATGGTCGTTTTTTCGTCTGGAAAAAAAACCCTTACTATACATGGTCGTTTTTTTGTCAGAAAAAAAAGCCTTACTATACATGGTCGTTTTTTGTCGGAAATAAAAGCCTTACTATACATGGTCGTTTTTTTGTCGGGAAAAAAAAAAGCCTTACTATACATGGTCGTTTTTTTGTCGGAAATAAAAGCCTTACTATACATGGTCGTTTTTTGTCGGAAATAAAAGCCTTACTATACATGGCCGTTTTTTGTCGGAAATAAAAGCCTTACTATACATGGTCGTTTTTTGTCGGAAATAAAAGCCTTACTATACATGGTCGTTTTTTCGTCTGGAAAAAAAAACCTTACTATACATGGTCGTTTTTTCGTCTGGAAAAAAAAGCCTTACTATACATGGTCGTTTTTTCGTCTGAAAAAAAAGCCTTACTATACATGGTCGTTTTTTCGTCTGAAAAAAAAGCCTTACTATACATGGTCGTTTTTTTGTCAGAAAAAAAAGCCTTACTATACATGGTCGTTTTTTTGTCAGAAAAAAAAGCCTTACTATACATGGTCGTTTTTTCGTCTGAAAAAAAAGCCTTACTATACATGGTCATTTTTGTTAGAAAAAAAAGAAAAGGCATACTATATATACATTGTCATTTTTTGTGAGAAAAAAAAAAGCCTTACTAAACATGGTCATTTTTTGTTAGAAAAAAAAAGCCTTACTATACATGGTCATTTTTTGTTAGAAAAAAGAAGCCTTACTATACATGGTCATTTTTTGTGACAAAAAAAGCCTTACTATACATGGTAATTTTTTTAAGAAAAAAAAAAGCCTTACTATACATGGTCGTTCTTTTAAGAAAAAAAAAAAAAAAAGCTTTACTATACATGGTCATTTTTTTAAGAAAAAAAAAAGCCTTACTATACATGGTCGTTTTTTTAAGAAAAAAAAAAAAGGCTTACTATACATGGTCATTTTTTTAAGAAAAAAAAAAGGCTTACTATACATGGTCATTTTTTGTTAGAAAAAAAAAGGCTTACTATACATGGTCATTTTTTGTTAGAAAAAAGCCTTACTATCCATGGTCATTTTTTTGTTAGAAAAAAAAGCCTTACTAAACATGGTCATTTTTTGTTAGAAAAAAAAGCCTTACTATACATGGTCATTTTTTGTTAGAAAAAAAAAAGCCTTACTATACATGGTCATTTTTTGTTAGAAAAAAAAAAAAGGCTTACTATATATACATTGTCATTTTTTTGTGAGAAAAAAAAAAAAAGCCTTACTATCCATGGTCATTTTTTTGTTAGAAAAAAAAGCCTTACTATACATGTCATTTTTTGTTAGGAAAAAAAAAAAAGGCTTACTATATATACATTGTCATTTTTTGTGAGAAAAAAAAAGCCTTACTATCCATGGTCATTTTTTTGTTAGAAAAAAAAAGCCTTACTATACATGGTCATTTTTTGTGAAAAAAAAAAGCCTTACTATACATGGTCATTTTTTGTTAGAAAAAAAAAAAGCCTTACTATCCATGGTCATTTTTTTGTTAGAAAAAAAAAAGCTTTACTATACATGGTCGTTTTTTTGTCGGGAAAAAAAAAAGCCTTACTATACATGGTCGTTTTTTGTCGGAAATAAAAGCCTTACTATACATGGTCGTTTTTTTGTCGGAAAAAAAAGCCTTACTATACATGGTCGTTATTTTGTCGAAAAAAAAAAAGCCTTACTATACATGGTCGTTATTTTGTCGAAAAAAAAAAGCCTTACTATACATGGTCGTATTTTCGTCTGGAAAAAAAACCCTTACTATACATGGTCGTTTTTTTGTCAGAAAAAAAAGCCTTACTATACATGGTCGTATTTTTTGGGGAGAAAAAAAAACCTTACTATACATGGTTGTTTTTTCGTCTGAAAAAAAAGCCTTACTATACATGGTCGTTTTTTCGTCTGGAAAAAAAAGCCTTACTATACATGGTCGTTCTTTTAAGAAAAAAAAAAAAAAAAGCTTTACTATACATGGTCATTTTTTTAAGAAAAAAAAAAGCCTTACTATACATGGTCGTTTTTTTAAGAAAAAAAAAAAGGCTTACTATACATGGTCATTTTTTGTTAGAAAAAAAAAGGCTTACTATACATGGTCTTTTTTTGTTAGAAAAAAGCCTTACTATCCATGGTCATTTTTTTGTTAGAAAAAAAAGCCTTACTAAACATGGTCATTTTTTGTTAGAAAAAAAAGCCTTACTATACATGGTCATTTTTTGTTAGAAAAAAAAAAGCCTTACTATACATGGTCATTTTTTGTTAGAAAAAAAAAAAGGCTTACTATATATACATTGTCATTTTTTGTGAGAAAAAAAAAAGCCTTACTATCCATGGTCATTTTTTTGTTAGAAAAAAAAGCCTTACTATACATGTCATTTTTTGTTAGGAAAAAAAAAAAAGGCTTACTATATATACATTGTCATTTTTTGTGAGAAAAAAAAAGCCTTACTATCCATGGTCATTTTTTTGTTAGAAAAAAAAAGCCTTACTATACATGGTCATTTTTTGTGAAAAAAAAAAAGCCTTACTATACATGGTCATTTTTTGTTAGAAAAAAAAAAAGCCTTACTATCCATGGTCATTTTTTTGTTAGAAAAAAAAAAGCCTTACTAAACATGGTCATTTTTTGTTAGAAAAAAAAGCCTTACTATACATGGTCATTTTTTGTGAGAAAAAAAAGCCTTACTATACATGGTCATTTTTGTTAGAAAAAAAAGAAAAGGCATACTATATATACATTGTCATTTTTTGTGAGAAAAAAAAAAGCCTTACTAAACATGGTCATTTTTTGTTAGAAAAAAAAAGCCTTACTTTTCATGGTCATTTTTTGTTAGAAAAAAGAAGCCTTACTATACATGGTCATTTTTTGTGACAAAAAAACCCTTACTATACATGGTCATTTTTTTAAGAAAAAAAAAAAAGCCTTACTATACATGGTCGTTCTTTTAAGAAAAAAAAAAAAAAGCTTTACTATACATGGTCATTTTTTTAAGAAAAAAAAAGCCTTACTATACATGGTCGTTTTTTTAAGAAAAAAAAAAAGGCTTACTATACATGGTCATTTTTTTAAGAAAAAAAAAGCCTTACTATACATGGTCGTTTTTTTAAGAAAAAAAAAAAAAGGCTTACTATACATGGTCATTTTTTTAAGAAAAAAAAAAGCCTTACTATACATGGTCGTTTTTTTAAGAAAAAAAAAAGCCTTACTATACATGGTCGTTTTTTGTTAGAAAAAAAAAGGCTTCCTATACATGGTCATTTTTTGTTAGAAAAAAAGCCTTACTATCCATGGTCATTTTTTTGTGAGAAAAAAAAAAGCCTTTCTATACATGGTCATTTTTTTCTGAGAAAAAAAAAGCCTTACTATACATGGTCATTTTTTTAAGAAAAAAAAAAAGCCTTACTATACATGGTCGTTTTTTTAAGAAAAAAAAAAAAGCTTTACTATACATGGTCATTTTTTAAGAAAAAAAAAAGCCTTACTATACTATACATGGTCGTTTTTTTGTCGGGAAAAAAAAAAGCCTTACTATACATGGTCGTTTTTTGTCGGAAATAAAAGCCTTACTATACATGGTCGTTATTTTGTCGAAAAAAAAAGCCTTACTATACATGGTCGTTATTTTGTCGAAAAAAAAAAGCCTTACTATACATGGTCGTTTTTTCGTCTGAAAAAAAAGCCTTACTATACATGGTCGTTTTTTCGTCTGGAAAAAAAACCCTTACTATACATGGTCGTTTTTTTGTCAGAAAAAAAAGCCTTACTATACATGGTCGTATTTTTGTCAGAAAAAAAAGCCTTACTATACATGGTCGTATTTTTTGGGGAGAAAAAAAAAGCCTTACTATACATGGTCGTTTTTTTGTCGGAAATAAAAGCCTTACTATACATGGTCGTTTTTTGTCGGAAATAAAAGCCTTACTATACATGGTCGTTTTTTTGTCGGGAAAAAAAAAAGCCTTACTATACATGGTCGTTTTTTTGTCGGAAATAAAAGCCTTACTATACATGGTCGTTTTTTGTCGGAAATAAAAGCCTTACTATACATGGTCGTTTTTTGTCGGAAATAAAAGCCTTACTATACATGGTCGTTTTTTGTCAGAAATAAAAGCCTTACTATACATGGTCGTTTTTTCGTCTGGAAAAAAAAACCTTACTATACATGGTCGTTTTTTCGTCTGGAAAAAAAAGCCTTACTATACATGGTCGTTTTTTCGTCTGAAAAAAAAGCCTTACTATACATGGTCGTTTTTTCGTCTGAAAAAAAAGCCTTACTATACATGGTCGTTTTTTTGTCAGAAAAAAAAGCCTTACTATACATGGTCGTTTTTTTGTCAGAAAAAAAAGCCTTACTATACATGGTCGTTCTTTTAAGAAAAAAAAAAAAAAGCTTTACTATACATGGTCATTTTTTTAAGAAAAAAAAAAGCCTTACTATACATGGTCGTTTTTTTAAGAAAAAAAAAAAAGGCTTACTATACATGGTCATTTTTTTAAGAAAAAAAAAAGCCTTACTATACATGGTCGTTTTTTTAAGAAAAAAAAAAGCCTTACTATACATGGTCGTTTTTTGTTAGAAAAAAAAAGGCTTCCTATCCATGGTCATTTTTTTGTTAGAAAAAAAAAAGCCTTTCTATACATGGTCATTTTTTTCTGAGAAAAAAAAAGCCTTACTATACATGGTATTTTTTTAAGAAAAAAAAAAAGCCTTACTATACATGGTCGTTTTTTTAAGAAAAAAAAAAAAAGCTTTACTATACATGGTCATTTTTTAAGAAAAAAAAAAGCCTTACTATACTATACATGGTCGTTTTTTTGTCGGGAAAAAAAAAAGCCTTACTATACATGGTCGTTTTTTGTCGGAAATAAAAGCCTTACTATACATGGTCGTTTTTTTGTCGGAAAAAAAAGCCTTACTATACATGGTCGTTATTTTGTCGAAAAAAAAAGCCTTACTATACATGGTCGTTATTTTGTCGAAAAAAAAAAGCCTTACTATACATGGTCGTTTTTTTAAGAAAAAAAAAAAAAAGGCTTACTATACATGGTCATTTTTTTAAGAAAAAAAAAAGCCTTACTATACATGGTCGTTTTTTTAAGAAAAAAAAAAGCCTTACTATACATGGTCGTTTTTTGTTAGAAAAAAAAAAGGCTTCCTATACATGGTCATTTTTTGTTAGAAAAAAAGCCTTACTATCCATGGTCATTTTTTTGTTAGAAAAAAAAAAGCCTTTCTATACATGGTCATTTTTTTCTGAGAAAAAAAAAGCCTTACTATACATGGTCATTTTTTTAAGAAAAAAAAAAGCCTTACTATACATGGTCGTTTTTTTAAGAAAAAAAAAAAAGCTTTACTATACATGGTCATTTTTTAAGAAAAAAAAAAGCCTTACTATACTATACATGGTCGTTTTTTTGTCGGGAAAAAAAAAAGCCTTACTATACATGGTCGTTTTTTGTCGGAAATAAAAGCCTTACTATACATGGTCGTTATTTTGTCGAAAAAAAAAGCCTTACTATACATGGTCGTTATTTTGTCGAAAAAAAAAAGCCTTACTATACATGGTCGTTTTTTCGTCTGAAAAAAAAGCCTTACTATACATGGTCGTTTTTTCGTCTGGAAAAAAAACCCTTACTATACATGGTCGTTTTTTTGTCAGAAAAAAAAGCCTTACTATACATGGTCGTATTTTTGTCAGAAAAAAAAGCCTTACTATACATGGTCGTATTTTTTGGGGAGAAAAAAAAGCCTTACTATACATGGTCATTTTTTTGTCGGAAATAAAAGCCTTACTATACATGGTCGTTTTTTGTCGGAAATAAAAGCCTTACTATACATGGTCGTTTTTTTGTCGGGAAAAAAAAAAGCCTTACTATACATGGTCGTTTTTTTGTCGGAAATAAAAGCCTTACTATACATGGTCGTTTTTTGTCGGAAATAAAAGCCTTACTATACATGGTCGTTTTTTGTCGGAAATAAAAGCCTTACTATACATGGTCGTTTTTTGTCAGAAATAAAAGCCTTACTATACATGGTCGTTTTTTCGTCTGGAAAAAAAAACCTTACTATACATGGTCGTTTTTTCGTCTGGAAAAAAAAGCCTTACTATACATGGTCGTTTTTTCGTCTGAAAAAAAAGCCTTACTATACATGGTCGTTTTTTCGTCTGAAAAAAAAGCCTTACTATACATGGTCGTTTTTTTGTCAGAAAAAAAAGCCTTACTATACATGGTCGTTTTTTTGTCAGAAAAAAAAGCCTTACTATACATGGTCGTTCTTTTAAGAAAAAAAAAAAAAGGCTTACTATACATGGTCATTGTTTTAAGAAAAAAAAAAGCCTTACTATACATGGTCGTTTTTTTAAGAAAAAAAAAAAAAGGCTTACTATACATGGTCATTGTTTTAAGAAAAAAAAAAGCCTTACTATACATGGTCGTTTTTTTAAGAAAAAAAAAAAAGGCTTACTATACATGGTCATTTTTTTAAGAAAAAAAAAAGCCTTACTATACATGGTCGTTTTTTTAAGAAAAAAAAAAGCCTTACTATACATGGTCGTTTTTTGTTAGAAAAAAAAAGGCTTCCTATCCATGGTCATTTTTTTGTTAGAAAAAAAAAAGCCTTTCTATACATGGTCATTTTTTTCTGAGAAAAAAAAAGCCTTACTATACATGGTATTTTTTTAAGAAAAAAAAAAAGCCTTACTATACATGGTCGTTTTTTTAAGAAAAAAAAAAAAAGCTTTACTATACATGGTCATTTTTTAAGAAAAAAAAAAGCCTTACTATACTATACATGGTCGTTTTTTTGTCGGGAAAAAAAAAAGCCTTACTATACATGGTCGCTTTTTGTCGGAAATAAAAGCCTTACTATACATGGTCGTTTTTTTGTCGGAAAAAAAAGCCTTACTATACATGGTCGTTATTTTGTCGAAAAAAAAAGCCTTACTATACATGGTCGTTATTTTGTCGAAAAAAAAAAGCCTTACTATACATGGTCGTTTTTTCGTCTGAAAAAAAAGCCTTACTATACATGGTCGTTTTTTCGTCTGGAAAAAAAACCCTTACTATACATGGTCGTTTTTTTGTCAGAAAAAAAAGCCTTACTATACATGGTCGTATTTTTGTCAGAAAAAAAAGCCTTACTATACATGGTCGTATTTTTTGGGGAGAAAAAAAAGCCTTACTATACATGGTCGTTTTTTTGTCGGAAATAAAAGCCTTACTATACATGGTCGTTTTTTGTCGGAAATAAAAGCCTTACTATACATGGTCGTTTTTTTGTCGGGAAAAAAAAAAGCCTTACTATACATGGTCGTTTTTTGTTAGAAAAAAAAAGGCTTCCTATCCATGGTCATTTTTTTGTTAGAAAAAAAAAAGCCTTTCTATACATGGTCATTTTTTTCTGAGAAAAAAAAAGCCTTACTATACATGGTATTTTTTTAAGAAAAAAAAAAAGCCTTACTATACATGGTCGTTTTTTTAAGAAAAAAAAAAAAAGCTTTACTATACATGGTCATTTTTTAAGAAAAAAAAAAGCCTTACTATACTATACATGGTCGTTTTTTTGTCGGGAAAAAAAAAAGCCTTACTATACATGGTCGTTTTTTGTCGGAAATAAAAGCCTTACTATACATGGTCGTTTTTTTGTCGGAAAAAAAAGCCTTACTATACATGGTCGTTATTTTGTCGAAAAAAAAAGCCTTACTATACATGGTCGTTATTTTGTCGAAAAAAAAAAGCCTTACTATACATGGTCGTTTTTTCATCTGAAAAAAAAGCCTTACTATACATGGTCGTTTTTTCGTCTGGAAAAAAAAACCTTACTATACATGGTCGTTTTTTTGTCAGAAAAAAAAGCCTTACTATACATGGTCGTATTTTTGTCAGAAAAAAAAGCCTTACTATACATGGTCGTATTTTTTGGGGAGAAAAAAAAGCCTTACTATACATGGTCGTTTTTTTGTCGGAAATAAAAGCCTTACTATACATGGTCGTTTTTTGTCGGAAATAAAAGCCTTACTATACATGGTCGTTTTTTTGTCGGGAAAAAAAAAAGCCTTACTATACATGGTCGTTTTTTTGTCGGAAATAAAAGCCTTACTATACATGGTCGTTTTTTGTCGGAAATAAAAGCCTTACTATACATGGTCGTTTTTTGTCGGAAATAAAAGCCTTACTATACATGGTCGTTTTTTGTCGGAAATAAAAGCCTTACTATACATGGTCGTTTTTTCGTCTGGAAAAAAAAACCTTACTATACATGGTCGTTTTTTCGTCTGGAAAAAAAAGCCTTACTATACATGGTCGTTTTTTCGTCTGAAAAAAAAGCCTTACTATACATGGTCGTTTTTTCGTCTGAAAAAAAAGCCTTACTATACATGGTCGTTTTTTTGTCAGAAAAAAAAGCCTTACTATACATGGTCGTTTTTTTGTCAGAAAAAAAAGCCTTACTATACATGGTCGTTTTTTCGTCTGAAAAAAAAGCCTTACTATACATGGTCGTTTTTTTGTCAGAAAAAAAAGCCTTACTATACATGGTCGTTTTTTCGTCTGAAAAAAAAGCCTTACTATACATGGTCGTTTTTTCGTCTGGAAAAAAAAGCCTTACTATACATGGTCGTTTTTTCGTCTGAAAAAAAAGCCTTACTATACATGGTCGTTTTTTCGTCTGAAAAAAAAGCCTTACTATACATGGTCGTTTTTTCGTCTGGAAAAAAAACCCTTACTATACATGGTCGTTTTTTCGTCTGGAAAAAAAAGCCTTACTATACATGGTCGTATTTTTTGGGGAGAAAAAAAAGCCTTACTATACATGGTCGTTTTTTTGTCGGAAAAAAAAGCCTTACTATACATGGTCGTTTTTTTGTCGGAAATAAAAGCCTTACTATACATGGTCGTTTTTGTCGGAAATAAAAGCCTTACTATACATGGTCGTTTTTTGTCGGAAATAAAAGCCTTACTATACATGGTCGTTTTTTGTCGGAAATAAAAGCCTTACTATACATGGTCGTTTTTTCGTCTGGAAAAAAAAACCTTACTATACATGGTCGTTTTTTCGTCTGGAAAAAAAAGCCTTACTATACATGGTCGTTTTTTCGTCTGAAAAAAAAGCCTTACTATACATGGTCGTTTTTTTGTCAGAAAAAAAAGCCTTACTATACATGGTCGTTTTTTTGTCAGAAAAAAAAGCCTTACTATACATGGTCGTTTTTTCGTCTGAAAAAAAAGCCTTACTATACATGGTCGTTTTTTTGTCAGAAAAAAAAGCCTTACTATACATGGTCGTTTTTTCGTCTGAAAAAAAAGCCTTACTATACATGGTCGTTTTTTCGTCTGGAAAAAAAAGCCTTACTATACATGGTCGTTTTTTCGTCTGAAAAAAAAGCCTTACTATACATGGTCGTTTTTTCGTCTGAAAAAAAAGCCTTACTATACATGGTCGTTTTTTCGTCTGGAAAAAAAACCCTTACTATACATGGTCGTTTTTTCGTCTGGAAAAAAAAGCCTTACTATACATGGTCGTATTTTTTGGGGAGAAAAAAAAGCCTTACTATACATGGTCGTTTTTTTGTCGGAAAAAAAAGCCTTACTATACATGGTCGTTTTTTTGTCGGAAAAAAAAAAGCCTTACTATACATGGTCGTTTTTTTGTCGGAAAAAAAAAGCCTTACTGTACATGGTCGTTTTTTTGTCGGAAAAAAAAAGCCTTACTATACATGGTCATTTTTTTCTGAGAAAAAAAAAGCCTTACTATACATGGTCATTTTTTTAAGAAAAAAAAAAAGCCTTACTATACATGGTCGTTTTTTTAAGAAAAAAAAAAAAAGCTTTACTATACATGGTCATTTTTTAAGAAAAAAAAAAGCCTTACTATACTATACATGGTCGTTTTTTTGTCGGGAAAAAAAAAAGCCTTACTATACATGGTCGTTTTTTGTCGGAAATAAAAGCCTTACTATACATGGTCGTTTTTTTTGTCGGAAAAAAAAGCCTTACTATACATGGTCGTTATTTTGTCGGAAAAAAAAATGCCTTACTATACATGGTCGTTTTTTCGTCTGAAAAAAAAGCCTTACTATACATGGTCGTTTTTTCGTCTGGAAAAAAAACCCTTACTATACATGGTCGTTTTTTTGTCAGAAAAAAAAGCCTTACTATACATGGTCGTATTTTTTGGGGAGAAAAAAAAACCTTACTATACATGGTCGTTTTTTCGTCTGAAAAAAAAGCCTTACTATACATGGTCGTATTTTTGTCAGAAAAAAAAGCC
The DNA here is from genome assembly GCF_051991245.1 of Festucalex cinctus. Taxonomy (NCBI): domain Eukaryota; kingdom Metazoa; phylum Chordata; class Actinopteri; order Syngnathiformes; family Syngnathidae; genus Festucalex; species Festucalex cinctus. The sequence goes on from NC_135426.1 coordinate 24,503,724, forward strand.
TTACTATACATGGTCGTATTTTTTGGGGAGAAAAAAAAGCCTTACTATACATGGTCGTTTTTTTGTCAGAAATAAAAGCCTTACTATACATGGTCGTTTTTTGTCGGAAATAAAAGCCTTACTATACATGGTCGTTTTTTTGTCGGAAATAAAAGCCTTACTATACATGGTCGTTTTTTGTCGGAAATAAAAGCCTTACTATACATGGTCGTTTTTTGTCGGAAATAAAAGCCTTACTATACATGGTCGTTTTTTCGTCTGGAAAAAAAACCCTTACTATACATGGTCGTTTTTTCGTCTGGAAAAAAAACCCTTACTATACATGGTCGTTTTTTCGTCTGAAAAAAAAGCCTTACTATACATGGTCGTTTTTTCGTCTGAAAAAAAAGCCTTACTATACATGGTCGTTTTTTTGTCAGAAAAAAAAGCCTTACTATACATGGTCGTTTTTTTGTCAGAAAAAAAAAGCCTTACTATACATGGTCGTTTTTTCGTCTGGAAAAAAAACCCTTACTATACATGGTCGTTTTTTCGTCTGGAAAAAAAAGCCTTACTATACATGGTCGTTTTTTCGTCTGAAAAAAAAGCCTTACTATACATGGTCGTTTTTTCGTCTGAAAAAAAAGCCTTACTATACATGGTCGTTTTTTTGTCAGAAAAAAAAGCCTTACTATACATGGTCGTTTTTTTGTCAGAAAAAAAAAGCCTTACTATACATGGTCGTTTTTTCGTCTGAAAAAAAAGCCTTGCTATACATGGTCGTTTTTTCGTCTGAAAAAAAAGCCTTACTATACATGGTCGTTTTTTCGTCTGAAAAAAAAGCCTTACTATACATGGTCGTTTTTTCGTCTGAAAAAAAAGCCTTACTATACATGGTCGTTTTTTCGTCTGGAAAAAAAACCCTTACTATATATACATGGTCGTTTTTTCGTCTGGAAAAAAAAGCCTTACTATACATGGTCGTATTTTTTGGGGAGAAAAAAAAGCCTTACTATACATGGTCGTTTTTTTGTCGGAAAAAAAAGCCTTACTATACATGGTCGTTTTTTTGTCGGAAAAAAAAAGCCTTACTATACATGGTCGTTTTTTTGTCGGAAAAAAAAAGCCTTACTATACATGGTCGTTTTTTTGTCGGAAAAAAAAAGCCTTACTATACATGGTCGTTTTTCTGTCGGAAAAAAAAAGCCTTACTATACATGGTCGTTTTTTTGTCGGAAAAAAATGCCTTACTATACATGGTCGTTTTTTTGTCGGAAAAAAAAAGCCTTACTATACATGGTCGTTTTTTTGTCTGGAAAAAAAACCCTTACTATACATGGTCGTTTTTTGTCGGAAATAAAAGCCTTACTATACATGGTCGTTTTTTTGGAGGGGAAAAAATGCCTTACTATACATGGTCGTTTTTTTGTCGGAAAAAAAAGCCTTACTATACATGGTCGTTTTTTTGTCGGAAAAAAAAGCCTTACTATACATGGTCGTATTTTTTGGGGAGAAAAAAAAGCCTTACTATACATGGTCGTTTTTTTGTCGGAAAAAAAAGCCTTACTATACATGGTCGTTTTTTCGTCTGGAAAAAACCCCCTTACTATACATGGTCGTTTTTTTGTCAGAAAAAAAAGCCTTACTATACATGGTCGTTTTTTCGTCTGAAAAAAAAGCCTTACTATACATGGTCGTTTTTTCGTCTGGAAAAAAAACCCTTACTATACATGGTCGTTTTTTCGTCTGGAAAAAAAAGCCTTACTATACATGGTTGTATTTTTTGGGGAGAAAAAAAAGCCTTACTATACATGGTCGTTTTTTTGTCGGAAAAAAAAAGCCTTACTATACATGGTCGTTTTTTTGTCGGAAAAAAAAAGCCTTACTATACATGGTCGTTTTTTTGTCGGAAAAAAAAAGCCTTACTATACATGGTCGTTTTTTTGTCGGAAAAAAAAAGCCTTACTATACATGGTCGTTTTTTTGTCGGAAAAAAAAAGCCTTACTATACATGGTCGTTTTTTTGTCTGGAAAAAAAACCCTTACTATACATGGTCGTTTTTTGTCGGAAATAAAAGCCTTACTATACATGGTCGTTTTTTTGGAGGGGAAAAAATGCCTTACTATACATGGTCGTTTTTTTGTCGGAAAAAAAAGCCTTACTATACATGGTCGTTTTTTTGTCGGAAAAAAAAGCCTTACTATACATGGTCGTTTTTTTGTCGGAAAAAGAAAGCCTTACTATACATGGTCGTATTTTTTGGGGAGAAAAAAAAGCCTTACTATACATGGTCGTTTTTTTGTCGGAAAAAAAAGCCTTACTATACATGGTCGTTTTTTCGTCTGGAAAAAAACCCCTTACTATACATGGTCGTTTTTTTGTCAGAAAAAAAAGCCTTACTATACATGGTCGTATTTTTTGGGGAGAAAAAAAAGCCTTACTATACATGGTCGTTTTTTCGTCTGGAAAAAAAAGCCTTACTATACATGGTCGTTTTTTCGTCTGAAAAAAAAGCCTTACTATACATGGTCGTTTTTTCGTCTGAAAAAAAGCCTTACTATACATGGTCGTTTTTTCGTCTGGAAAAAAAAGCCTTACTATACATGGTCGTTTTTTCGTCTGAAAAAAAAGCCTTACTATACATGGTCGTTTTTTCGTCTGAAAAAAAAGCCTTACTATACATGGTCGTTTTTTCGTCTGAAAAAAAAGCCTTACTATACATGGTCGTTTTTTTGTCAGAAAAAAAAGCCTTACTATACATGGTCGTTTTTTTGTCAGAAAAAAAAGCCTTACTATACATGGTCGTTTTTTTGTCAGAAAAAAAAGCCTTACTATACATGGTCGTTTTTTCGTCTGAAAAAAAAGCCTTACTATACATGGTCGTTTTTTCTTCTGAAAAAAAAACCTTACTATACATGGTCGTTATTTTGTCGAAAAAAAAAAGCCTTACTATACATGGTCGTTTTTTCGTCTGAAAAAAAAGCCTTACTATACATGGTCGTTTTTTCGTCTGAAAAAAAAGCCTAACTATACATGGTCGTTTTTTCGTCTGGAAAAAAAAGCCTTACTATACATGGTCGTTTTTTCGTCTGAAAAAAAAGCCTTACTATACATGGTCGTTTTTTCGTCTGAAAAAAAAGCCTTACTATACATGGTCGTTTTTTCGTCTGAAAAAAAAGCCTTACTATACATGGTCCTTTTTTCGTCTGAAAAAAAAGCCTTACTATACATGGTCGTTTTTTCGTCTGGAAAAAAAAGCCTTACTATACATGGTCGTTTTTTCGTCTGAAAAAAAGCCTTACTATGCATGGTCGTTTTTTTGTCTGAAAAAAAAGCCTTACTATACATGGTCGTTTTTTCGTCTGGAAAAAAAAGCCTTACTATACATGGTCGTTTTTTCGTCTGAAAAAAAAGCCTTACTATACATGGTCGTTTTTTCGTCTGAAAAAAAAGCCTTACTATACATGGTCGTTTTTTCGTCTGGAAAAAAAACCCTTACTATACATGGTCGTTTTTTCGTCTGGAAAAAAAAGCCTTACTATACATGGTTGTATTTTTTGGGGAGAAAAAAAAGCCTTACTATACATGGTCGTTTTTTTGTCGGAAAAAAAAAGCCTTACTATACATGGTCGTTTTTTTGTCGGAAAAAAAAAGCCTTACTATACATGGTCGTTTTTTTGTCGGAAAAAAAAAGCCTTACTATACATGGTCGTTTTTTTGTCGGAAAAAAAAAGCCTTACTATACATGGTCGTTTTTTTGTCGGAAAAAAAAAGCCTTACTATACATGGTCGTTTTTTTGTCTGGAAAAAAAACCCTTACTATACATGGTCGTTTTTTGTCGGAAATAAAAGCCTTACTATACATGGTCGTTTTTTTGGAGGGGAAAAAATGCCTTACTATACATGGTCGTTTTTTTGTCGGAAAAAAAAGCCTTACTATACATGGTCGTTTTTTTGTCGGAAAAAAAAGCCTTACTATACATGGTCGTTTTTTTGTCGGAAAAAGAAAGCCTTACTATACATGGTCGTATTTTTTGGGGAGAAAAAAAAGCCTTACTATACATGGTCGTTTTTTTGTCGGAAAAAAAAGCCTTACTATACATGGTCGTTTTTTCGTCTGGAAAAAAACCCCTTACTATACATGGTCGTTTTTTTGTCAGAAAAAAAAGCCTTACTATACATGGTCGTATTTTTTGGGGAGAAAAAAAAGCCTTACTATACATGGTCGTTTTTTCGTCTGGAAAAAAAAGCCTTACTATACATGGTCGTTTTTTCGTCTGAAAAAAAAGCCTTACTATACATGGTCGTTTTTTCGTCTGAAAAAAAGCCTTACTATACATGGTCGTTTTTTCGTCTGGAAAAAAAAGCCTTACTATACATGGTCGTTTTTTCGTCTGAAAAAAAAGCCTTACTATACATGGTCGTTTTTTCGTCTGAAAAAAAAGCCTTACTATACATGGTCGTTTTTTCGTCTGAAAAAAAAGCCTTACTATACATGGTCGTTTTTTTGTCAGAAAAAAAAGCCTTACTATACATGGTCGTTTTTTCGTCTGAAAAAAAAGCCTTACTATACATGGTCGTTTTTTCGTCTGAAAAAAAAGCCTAACTATACATGGTCGTTTTTTCGTCTGGAAAAAAATGCCTTACTATACATGGTCGTTTTTTCGTCTGAAAAAAAAGCCTTACTATACATGGTCGTTTTTTCGTCTGAAAAAAAAGCCTTACTATACATGGTCGTTTTTTCGTCTGAAAAAAAAGCCTTACTATACATGGTCCTTTTTTCGTCTGAAAAAAAAGCCTTACTATACATGGTCGTTTTTTCGTCTGGAAAAAAAAGCCTTACTATACATGGTCGTTTTTTCGTCTGAAAAAAAGCCTTACTATACATGGTCGTTTTTTTGTCTGAAAAAAAAGCCTTACTATACATGGTCGTTTTTTCGTCTGGAAAAAAAAGCCTTACTATACATGGTCGTTTTTTCGTCTGAAAAAAAAGCCTTACTATACATGGTCGTTTTTTCGTCTGAAAAAAAAGCCTTACTATACATGGTCGTTTTTTCGTCTGAAAAAAAAGCCTTACTATACATGGTCGTTTTTTCGTCTGAAAAAAAAGCCTTACTATACATGGTCGTTTTTTCGTCTGAAAAAAAAGCCTTACTATACATGGTCGTTTTTTCGTCTGAAAAAAAAGCCTTACTATACATGGTCGTTTTTTCGTCTGGAAAAAAAAGCCTTACTATACATGGTCGTTTTTTCGTCTGAAAAAAAAGCCTTACTATACATGGTCTTTTTTTCGTCTGGAAAAAAAAAGCCTTACTATACATGGTCGTTTTTTCGTCTGAAAAAAAAAGCCTTACTATACATGGTCATTTTTTGTGACAAAAAAAGCCTTACTATACATGGTCATTTTTTGTGAGAAAAAAAAAGCCTTACTATACATGGTCATTTTTTGTGACAAAAAAAGCCTTACTATACATGGTCATTTTTTTAAGAAAAAAAAAAGCCTTACTATACATGGTCGGTTTTTGTTTGGAAAAAAAAGCCTTACTATACATGGTCATTTTTTGTTAGAAAAAAAAGCCTTACTATACATGGTCATTTTTTTAAGAAAAAAAAAAGCCTTACTATACATGGTCATTTTTTGTTAGAAAAACAAAAGCCTTACTATACATGGTCATTTTTTGTTAGAAAAAAAAAGCCTTACTATACATGGTCATTTTTTTGTGAGAAAAAAAAAAGCCTTACTATACATGGTCATTTTTTGTGAGAAAAAAAAAGCCTTACTATACATGGTCATTTTTTGTGAGAAAAAAAAGCCTTACTATACATGGTCAATTTTCTGTGAGAAAAAAAAAAGCCTTACTATACATGGTCATTTTTTGTGAGAAAAAAAAAAGCCTTACTATACATGGTCATTTTTTGTGAGAAAAAAAAAGCCTTACTATACATGGTCATTTTTTGTGACAAAAAAAGCCTTACTATACATGGTCATTTTTTTAAGAAAAAAAAAAGCCTTACTATACATGGTCGGCTTTTGTTTGAAAAAAAAAGCCTTACTATACATGGTCATTTTTTTAAGAAAAAAAAAAAGCCTTACTCTACATGGTCATTTTTTTAAGAAAAAAAAAAGCCTTACTATACATGGTCATTTTTTGTTAGAAAAAAAAAGCCTTACTATACATGGTCATTTTTTGTGAGAAAAAAAAAGCCTTACTATACATGGTCATTTTTTGTGACAAAAAAAAGCCTTACTATACATGGTCGTTTTTTTAAGAAAAAAAAAAGCCTTACTATACATGGTCGTTTTTTCGTCTGGAAAAAAAACCCTTACTATACATGGTCGTTTTTTTGTCAGAAAAAAAAGCCTTACTATACATGGTCGTATTTTTTGGGGAGAAAAAAAAGCCTTACTATACATGGTCGTTTTTTCGTCTGGAAAAAAAAGCCTTACTATACATGGTCGTTTTTTCGTCTGAAAAAAAAGCCTTACTATACATGGTCGTTTTTTCGTCTGAAAAAAAGCCTTACTATACATGGTCGTTTTTTCGTCTGGAAAAAAAAGCCTTACTATACATGGTCGTTTTTTCGTCTGAAAAAAAAGCCTTACTATACATGGTCGTTTTTTCGTCTGAAAAAAAAGCCTTACTATACATGGTCGTTTTTTCGTCTGAAAAAAAAGCCTTACTATACATGGTCGTTTTTTTGTCAGAAAAAAAAGCCTTACTATACATGGTCGTTTTTTTGTCAGAAAAAAAAGCCTTACTATACATGGTCGTTTTTTTGTCAGAAAAAAAAGCCTTACTATACATGGTCGTTTTTTTGTCAGAAAAAAAAGCCTTACTATACATGGTCGTTTTTTCGTCTGAAAAAAAAGCCTTACTATACATGGTCGTTTTTTCTTCTGAAAAAAAAACCTTACTATACATGGTCGTTATTTTGTCGAAAAAAAAAAGCCTTACTATACATGGTCGTTTTTTCGTCTGAAAAAAAAGCCTTACTATACATGGTCGTTTTTTCGTCTGAAAAAAAAGCCTAACTATACATGGTCGTTTTTTCGTCTGGAAAAAAAAGCCTTACTATACATGGTCGTTTTTTCGTCTGAAAAAAAAGCCTTACTATACATGGTCGTTTTTTCGTCTGAAAAAAAAGCCTTACTATACATGGTCGTTTTTTCGTCTGAAAAAAAAGCCTTACTATACATGGTCCTTTTTTCGTCTGAAAAAAAAGCCTTACTATACATGGTCCTTTTTTCGTCTGAAAAAAAAGCCTTACTATACATGGTCGTTTTTTCGTCTGAAAAAAAGCCTTACTATACATGGTCGTTTTTTTGTCTGAAAAAAAAGCCTTACTATACATGGTCGTTTTTTCGTCTGGAAAAAAAAGCCTTACTATACATGGTCGTTTTTTCGTCTGAAAAAAAAGCCTTACTATACATGGTCGTTTTTTCGTCTGAAAAAAAAGCCTTACTATACATGGTCGTTTTTTCGTCTGAAAAAAAAGCCTTACTATACATGGTCGTTTTTTCGTCTGAAAAAAAAGCCTTACTATACATGGTCGTTTTTTCGTCTGAAAAAAAAGCCTTACTATACATGGTCGTTTTTTCGTCTGAAAAAAAAGCCTTACTATACATGGTCGTTTTTTCGTCTGGAAAAAAAAGCCTTACTATGCATGGTCGTTTTTTCGTCTGAAAAAAAAGCCTTACTATACTTGGTCGTTTTTTCGTCTGGAAAAAAAAGCCTTACTATACATGGTCGTTTTTTCGTCTGAAAAAAAAAAGCCTTACTATACATGGTCATTTTTTGTGACAAAAAAAGCCTTACTATACATGGTCATTTTTTGTGAGAAAAAAAAAGCCTTACTATACATGGTCATTTTTTGTGACAAAAAAAGCCTTACTATACATGGTCATTTTTTTAAGAAAAAAAAAAGCCTTACTATACATGGTCGGTTTTTGTTTGGAAAAAAAAGCCTTACTATACATGGTCATTTTTTGTTAGAAAAAAAAGCCTTACTATACATGGTCATTTTTTTAAGAAAAAAAAAAGCCTTACTATACATGGTCATTTTTTGTTAGAAAAACAAAAGCCTTACTATACATGGTCATTTTTTGTTAGAAAAAAAAAGCCTTACTATACATGGTCATTTTTTTGTGAGAAAAAAAAAAGCCTTACTATACATGGTCATTTTTTGTGAGAAAAAAAAAGCCTTACTATACATGGTCATTTTTTGTGAGAAAAAAAAGCCTTACTATACATGGTCAATTTTCTGTGAGAAAAAAAAAAGCCTTACTATACATGGTCATTTTTTGTGAGAAAAAAAAAAGCCTTACTATACATGGTCATTTTTTGTGAGAAAAAAAAAGCCTTACTATACATGGTCATTTTTTGTGACAAAAAAAGCCTTACTATACATGGTCATTTTTTTAAGAAAAAAAAAAGCCTTACTATACATGGTCGGCTTTTGTTTGAAAAAAAAAAGCCTTACTATACATGGTCATTTTTTTAAGAAAAAAAAAAAGCCTTACTCTACATGGTCATTTTTTTAAGAAAAAAAAAAGCCTTACTATACATGGTCATTTTTTGTTAGAAAAAAAAAGCCTTACTATACATGGTCATTTTTTGTGAGAAAAAAAAAGCCTTACTATACATGGTCATTTTTTGTGACAAAAAAAAGCCTTACTATACATGGTCGTTTTTTTAAGAAAAAAAAAAGCCTTACTATACATGGTCATTTTTTGTGAGAAAAAAAAAGCCTTACTATACATGGTCAATTTTTTGTGAGAAAAAAAAAGCCTTACTATACATGGTCATTTTTTGTGAGAAAAAAAAAAAGCCTTACTATACATGGTCATTTTTTGTGAGAAAAAAAAAGCCTTACTATACATGGTCATTTTTTGTTAGAAAAAAAAACCTTACTATACATGGTCAATTTTTTGTGAGAAAAAAAAAAGCCTTACTATACATGGTCATTTTTTGTGAGAAAAAAAAAGCCTTACTATACATGGTCATTTTTTGTGAGAAAAAAAAAAAGCCTTACTATACATGGTCATTTTTTGTTAGAAAAAAAAAGCCTTACTATACATGGTCATTTTTTGTGAGAAAAAAAAAGCCTTACTATACATGGTCATTTTTTGTTAGAAAAAAAAGCCTTACTATACATGGTCAATTTTTTGTGAGAAAAAAAAAGCCTTACTATACATAGTCATTTTTTGTTAGAAAAAAAAAAGCCTTACAATACATGGTCATTTTTTGTTAGAAAAAAAAAGCCTTACTATACATGGTCATTTTTTGTTAGAAAAAAAAGCCTTACTATACATGGTCGTTTTTTCGTCTGAAAAAAAAGCCTTACTATACATGGTCGTTTTTTCGTCTGAAAAAAAAGCCTTACTATACATGGTCGTTTTTTTGTCAGAAAAAAAAGCCTTACTATACATGGTCGTTTTTTTGTCAGAAAAAAAAGCCTTACTATACATGGTCGTTTTTTTGTCAGAAAAAAAAGCCTTACTATACATGGTCGTTTTTTTGGCAGAAAAAAAAGCCTGACTATACATGGTCGTTTTTTCGTCTGAAAAAAAAGCCTTACTATACATGGTCGTTTTTTCGTCTGAAAAAAAAACCTTACTATACATGGTCGTTATTTTGTCGAAAAAAAAAAGCCTTACTATACATGGTCGTTTTTTCGTCTGAAAAAAAAGCCTTACTATACATGGTCGTTTTTTCGTCTGAAAAAAAAGCCTAACTATACATGGTCGTTTTTTCGTCTGGAAAAAAAAGCCTTACTATACATGGTCGTTTTTTCGTCTGAAAAAAAAGCCTTACTATACATGGTCGTTTTTTTGTCGGAAAAAAAAAAGCCTTACTATACATGGTCGTTTTTTTGTCGGAAAAAAAAAGCCTTACTATACATGGTCGTTTTTTTGTCGGAAAAAAAAAGCCTTACTATACATGGTCATTTTTTTCTGAGAAAAAAAAAGCCTTACTATACATGGTCATTTTTTTAAGAAAAAAAAAAAGCCTTACTATACATGGTCGTTTTTTTAAGAAAAAAAAAAAAAGCTTTACTATACATGGTCATTTTTTAAGAAAAAAAAAAGCCTTACTATACTATACATGGTCGTTTTTTTGTCGGGAAAAAAAAAAGCCTTACTATACATGGTCGTTTTTTGTCGGAAATAAAAGCCTTACTATACATGGTCGTTATTTTGTCGAAAAAAAAAAGCCTTACTATACATGGTCGTTATTTTGTCGAAAAAAAAAAGCCTTACTATACATGGTCGTTTTTTCGTCTGAAAAAAAAGCCTTACTATACATGGTCGTTTTTTCGTCTGAAAAAAAAGCCTTACTATACATGGTCGTTATTTTGTCGAAAAAAAAAAGCCTTACTATACATGGTCGTTATTTTGTCGAAAAAAAAAAGCCTTACTATACATGGTCGTTTTTTCGTCTGAAAAAAAAGCCTTACTATACATGGTCGTTTTTTCGTCTGGAAAAAAAACCCTTACTATACATGGTCGTTTTTTTGTCAGAAAAAAAAGCCTTACTATACATGGTCGTATTTTTTGTGGAGAAAAAAAAACCTTACTATACATGGTCGTTTTTTGTCGGAAATAAAAGCCTTACTATACATGGTCGTTATTTTGTCGAAAAAAAAAAGCCTTACTATACATGGTCGTTATTTTGTCGAAAAAAAAAAGCCTTACTATACATGGTCGTTTTTTTGTCTGAAAAAAAAGCCTTACTATACATGGTCGTTTTTTCGTCTGAAAAAAAAGCCTTACTATACATGGTCGTTATTTTGTCGAAAAAAAAAAGCCTTACTATACATGGTCGTTATTTTGTCGAAAAAAAAAAGCCTTACTATACATGGTCGTTTTTTCGTCTGAAAAAAAAGCCTTACTATACATGGTCGTTTTTTCGTCTGGAAAAAAAACCCTTACTATACATGGTCGTTTTTTTGTCAGAAAAAAAAGCCTTACTATACATGGTCGTATTTTTTGGGGAGAAAAAAAAACCTTACTATACATGGTCGTTTTTTGTCGGAAATAAAAGCCTTACTATACATGGTCGTTATTTTGTCGAAAAAAAAAAGCCTTACTATACATGGTCGTTATTTTGTCGAAAAAAAAAAGCCTTACTATACATGGTCGTTTTTTCGTCTGGAAAAAAAACCCTTACTATACATGGTCGTTTTTTGTCGGAAATAAAAGCCTTACTATACATGGTCGTTATTTTGTCGAAAAAAAAAAGCCTTACTATACATGGTCGTTATTTTGTCGAAAAAAAAAAGCCTTACTATACATGGTCGTTTTTTTGTCTGAAAAAAAAGCCTTACTATACATGGTCGTTTTTTCGTCTGAAAAAAAAGCCTTACTATACATGGTCGTTATTTTGTCGAAAAAAAAAAGCCTTACTATACATGGTCGTTATTTTGTCGAAAAAAAAAAGCCTTACTATACATGGTCGTTTTTTCGTCTGAAAAAAAAGCCTTACTATACATGGTCGTTTTTTCGTCTGGAAAAAAAACCCTTACTATACATGGTCGTTTTTTTGTCAGAAAAAAAAGCCTTACTATACATGGTCGTATTTTTTGGGGAGAAAAAAAAACCTTACTATACATGGTCGTTTTTTGTCGGAAATAAAAGCCTTACTATACATGGTCGTTATTTTGTCGAAAAAAAAAAGCCTTACTATACATGGTCGTTATTTTGTCGAAAAAAAAAAGCCTTACTATACATGGTCGTTTTTTCGTCTGAAAAAAAAGCCTTACTATACATGGTCGTTTTTTCGTCTGGAAAAAAAACCCTTACTATACATGGTCGTTTTTTTGTCAGAAAAAAAAGCCTTACTATACATGGTCGTATTTTTTGGGGAGAAAAAAAAACCTTACTATACATGGTCGTTTTTTGTCGGAAATAAAAGCCTTACTATACATGGTCGTTATTTTGTCGAAAAAAAAAAGCCTTACTATACATGGTCGTTATTTTGTCGAAAAAAAAAAGCCTTACTATACATGGTCGTTTTTTTGTCTGAAAAAAAAGCCTTACTATACATGGTCGTTTTTTCGTCTGAAAAAAAAGCCTTACTATACATGGTCGTTATTTTGTCGAAAAAAAAAAGCCTTACTATACATGGTCGTTATTTTGTCGAAAAAAAAAAGCCTTACTATACATGGTCGTTTTTTCGTCTGAAAAAAAAGCCTTACTATACATGGTCGTTTTTTCGTCTGGAAAAAAAACCCTTACTATACATGGTCGTTTTTTTGTCAGAAAAAAAAGCCTTACTATACATGGTCGTATTTTTTGGGGAGAAAAAAAAACCTTACTATACATGGTCGTTTTTTGTCGGAAATAAAAGCCTTACTATACATGGTCGTTATTTTGTCGAAAAAAAAAAGCCTTACTATACATGGTCGTTATTTTGTCGAAAAAAAAAAGCCTTACTATACATGGTCGTTTTTTCGTCTGAAAAAAAAGCCTTACTATACATGGTCGTTTTTTCGTCTGGAAAAAAAACCCTTACTATACATGGTCGTTTTTTTGTCAGAAAAAAAAGCCTTACTATACATGGTCGTATTTTTTGGGGAGAAAAAAAAACCTTTCTATACATGGTCGTTTTTTCGTCTGAAAAAAAAGCCTTACTATACATGGTCGTTTTTTCGTCTGAAAAAAAAGCCTTACTATACATGGTCGTATTTTTGTCAGAAAAAAAAGCCTTACTATACATGGTCGTATTTTTTGGGGAGAAAAAAAAGCCTTACTATACATGGTCGTTTTTTTGTCAGAAATAAAAGCCTTACTATACATGGTCGTTTTTTGTCGGAAATAAAAGCCTTACTATACATGGTCGTTTTTTTGTCGGAAATAAAAGCCTTACTATACATGGTCGTTTTTTGTCGGAAATAAAAGCCTTACTATACATGGTCGTTTTTTGTCGGAAATAAAAGCCTTACTATACATGGTCGTTTTTTGTCGGAAATAAAAGCCTTACTATACATGGTCGTTTTTTCGTCTGGAAAAAAAACCCTTACTATACATGGTCGTTTTTTCGTCTGGAAAAAAAAGCCTTACTATACATGGTCGTTTTTTCGTCTGAAAAAAAAGCCTTACTATACATGGTCGTTTTTTCGTCTGAAAAAAAAGCCTTACTATACATGGTTGTTTTTTTGTCAGAAAAAAAAGCCTTACTATACATGGTCGTTTTTTTGTCAGAAAAAAAAAGCCTTACTATACATGGTCGTTTTTTCGTCTGAAAAAAAAGCCTTACTATACATGGTCGTTTTTTCGTCTGGAAAAAAAAGCCTTACTATACATGGTCGTTTTTTCGTCTGAAAAAAAAGCCTTACTATACATGGTCGTTTTTTCGTCTGAAAAAAAAGCCTTACTATACATGGTCGTTTTTTCGTCTGGAAAAAAAACCCTTACTATACATGGTCGTTTTTTCGTCTGGAAAAAAAAGCCTTACTATACATGGTCGTATTTTTTGGGGAGAAAAAAAAGCCTTACTATACATGGTCGTTTTTTTGTCGGAAAAAAAAGCCTTACTATACATGGTCGTTTTTTTGTCGGAAAAAAAAAGCCTTACTATACATGGTCGTTTTTTTGTCGGAAAAAAAAAGCCTTACTATACATGGTCGTTTTTTTGTCGGAAAAAAAAAGCCTTACTATACATGGTCGTTTTTTTGTCGGAAAAAAAAAGCCTTACTATACATGGTCGTTTTTTTGTCGGAAAAAAAAAGCCTTACTATACATGGTCGTTTTTTTGTCGGAAATAAAAGCCTTACTATACATGGTCGTTTTTTTGGAGGGGAAAAAATGCCTTACTATACATGGTCGTTTTTTTGTCGGAAAAAAAAGCCTTACTATACATGGTCGTTTTTTTGTCGGAAAAAAAAGCCTTACTATACATGGTCGTTTTTTTGTCGGAAAAAAAAAGCCTTACTATACATGGTCGTTTTTTTGTCGGAAAAAAAAAGCCTTACTATACATGGTCGTTTTTTTGTCGGAAAAAAAAAGCCTTACTATACATGGTCGTTTTTTTGTCGGAAAAAAAAAAGCCTTACTATACATGGTCGTATTTTTTGGGGAGAAAAAAAAGCCTTACTATACATGGTCGTTTTTTTGTCGGAAAAAAAAGCCTTACTATACATGGTCGTTTTTTCGTCTGGAAAAAAACCCCTTACTATACATGGTCGTTTTTTTGTCAGAAAAAAAAGCCTTACTATACATGGTCGTATTTTTTGGGGAGAAAAAAAAGCCTTACTATACATGGTCGTTTTTTCGTCTGGAAAAAAAAGCCTTACTATACATGGTCGTTTTTTCGTCTGAAAAAAAAGCCTTACTATACATGGTCGTTTTTTCGTCTGAAAAAAAGCCTTACTATACATGGTCGTTTTTTCGTCTGGAAAAAAAAGCCTTAATATACATGGTCGTTTTTTCGTCTGAAAAAAAAGCCTTACTATACATGGTCGTTTTTTCGTCTGAAAAAAAAGCCTTACTATACATGGTCGTTTTTTTGTCAGAAAAAAAAGCCTTACTATACATGGTCGTATTTTTTGGGGAGAAAAAAAAGCCTTACTATACATGGTCGTTTTTTCGTCTGGAAAAAAAAGCCTTACTATACATGGTCGTTTTTTCGTCTGAAAAAAAAGCCTTACTATACATGGTCGTTTTTTCGTCTGAAAAAAAGCCTTACTATACATGGTCCTTTTTTCGTCTGGAAAAAAAAGCCTTAATATACATGGTCGTTTTTTCGTCTGAAAAAAAAGCCTTACTATACATGGTCGTTTTTTCGTCTGAAAAAAAAGCCTTACTATACATGGTCGTTTTTTCGTCTGAAAAAAAAGCCTTACTATACATGGTCGTTTTTTTGTCAGAAAAAAAAGCCTTACTATACATGGTCGTTTTTTTGTCAGAAAAAAAAGCCTTACTATACATGGTCGTTTTTTTGTCAGAAAAAAAAGCCTTACTATACATGGTCGTTTTTTTGTCAGAAAAAAAAGCCTTACTATACATGGTCGTTTTTTCGTCTGAAAAAAAAGCCTTACTATACATGGTCGTTTTTTCGTCTGAAAAAAAAACCTTACTATACATGGTCGTTATTTTGTCGAAAAAAAAAAGCCTTACTATACATGGTCGTTTTTTCGTCTGAAAAAAAAGCCTTACTATACATGGTCGTTTTTTTGTCAGAAAAAAAAAGCCTTACTATACATGGTCGTTTTTTCGTCTGAAAAAAAAGCCTTACTATACATGGTCGTTTTTTTTGTCAGAAAAAAAAGCCTTGCTATACATGGTCGTTTTTTCGTCTGAAAAAAAAGCCTTACTATACATGGTCGTTTTTTCGTCTGGAAAAAAAAGCCTTACTATACATGGTCGTTTTTTCGTCTGAAAAAAAAGCCTTACTATACATGGTCGTTTTTTCGTCTGAAAAAAAAGCCTTACTATACATGGTCGTTTTTTCGTCTGGAAAAAAAACCCTTACTATACATGGTCGTTTTTTCGTCTGGAAAAAAAAGCCTTACTATACATGGTCGTATTTTTTGGGGAGAAAAAAAAGCCTTACTATACATGGTCGTTTTTTTGTCGGAAAAAAAAGCCTTACTATACATGGTCGTTTTTTTGTCGGAAAAAAAAAGCCTTACTATACATGGTCGTTTTTTTGTCGGAAAAAAAAAGCCTTACTATACATGGTCGTTTTTTTGTCGGAAAAAAAAAGCCTTACTATACATGGTCGTTTTTTTGTCGGAAAAAAAAAGCCTTACTATACATGGTCGTTTTTTTGTCGGAAAAAAAAAGCCTTACTATACATGGTCGTTTTTTTGTCGGAAATAAAAGCCTTACTATACATGGTCGTTTTTTTGGAGGGGAAAAAATGCCTTACTATACATGGTCGTTTTTTTGTCGGAAAAAAAAGCCTTACTATACATGGTCGTTTTTTTGTCGGAAAAAAAAGCCTTACTATACATGGTCGTTTTTTTGTCGGAAAAAAAAAGCCTTACTATACATGGTCGTTTTTTTGTCGGAAAAAAAAAGCCTTACTATACATGGTCGTTTTTTTGTCGGAAAAAAAAAGCCTTACTATACATGGTCGTTTTTTTGTCGGAAAAAAAAAAGCCTTACTATACATGGTCGTATTTTTTGGGGAGAAAAAAAAGCCTTACTATACATGGTCGTTTTTTTGTCGGAAAAAAAAGCCTTACTATACATGGTCGTTTTTTCGTCTGGAAAAAAACCCCTTACTATACATGGTCGTTTTTTTGTCAGAAAAAAAAGCCTTACTATACATGGTCGTATTTTTTGGGGAGAAAAAAAAGCCTTACTATACATGGTCGTTTTTTCGTCTGGAAAAAAAAGCCTTACTATACATGGTCGTTTTTTCGTCTGAAAAAAAAGCCTTACTATACATGGTCGTTTTTTCGTCTGAAAAAAAGCCTTACTATACATGGTCGTTTTTTCGTCTGGAAAAAAAAGCCTTAATATACATGGTCGTTTTTTCGTCTGAAAAAAAAGCCTTACTATACATGGTCGTTTTTTCGTCTGAAAAAAAAGCCTTACTATACATGGTCGTTTTTTTGTCAGAAAAAAAAGCCTTACTATACATGGTCGTATTTTTTGGGGAGAAAAAAAAGCCTTACTATACATGGTCGTTTTTTCGTCTGGAAAAAAAAGCCTTACTATACATGGTCGTTTTTTCGTCTGAAAAAAAAGCCTTACTATACATGGTCGTTTTTTCGTCTGAAAAAAAGCCTTACTATACATGGTCCTTTTTTCGTCTGGAAAAAAAAGCCTTAATATACATGGTCGTTTTTTCGTCTGAAAAAAAAGCCTTACTATACATGGTCGTTTTTTCGTCTGAAAAAAAAGCCTTACTATACATGGTCGTTTTTTCGTCTGAAAAAAAAGCCTTACTATACATGGTCGTTTTTTTGTCAGAAAAAAAAGCCTTACTATACATGGTCGTTTTTTTGTCAGAAAAAAAAGCCTTACTATACATGGTCGTTTTTTTGTCAGAAAAAAAAGCCTTACTATACATGGTCGTTTTTTTGTCAGAAAAAAAAGCCTTACTATACATGGTCGTTTTTTCGTCTGAAAAAAAAGCCTTACTATACATGGTCGTTTTTTCGTCTGAAAAAAAAACCTTACTATACATGGTCGTTATTTTGTCGAAAAAAAAAAGCCTTACTATACATGGTCGTTTTTTCGTCTGAAAAAAAAGCCTTACTATACATGGTCGTTTTTTCGTCTGAAAAAAAAGCCTAACTATACATGGTCGTTTTTTCGTCTGGAAAAAAAAGCCTTACTATACATGGTCGTTTTTTCGTCTGAAAAAAAAGCCTTACTATACATGGTCGTTTTTTCGTCTGAAAAAAAAGCCTTACTATACATGGTCGTTTTTTCGTCTGAAAAAAAAGCCTTACTATACATGGTCGTTTTTTCGTCTGAAAAAAAAGCCTTACTATACATGGTCGTTTTTTCGTCTGAAAAAAAAGCCTTACTATACATGGTCGTTTTTTCGTCTGGAAAAAAAAGCCTTACTATACATGGTCGTTTTTTCGTCTGAAAAAAAAGCCTTACTATACATGGTCGTTTTTTCGTCTGAAAAAAAAGCCTTACTATACATGGTCGTTTTTTCGTCTGGAAAAAAAAGCCTTACTATACATGGTCGTTTTTTCGTCTGAAAAAAAAGCCTTACTATACATGGTCGTTTTTTCGTCTGAAAAAAAAGCCTTACTATACATGGTCGTTTTTTCGTCTGAAAAAAAAGCCTTACTATACATGGTCGTTTTTTCGTCTGAAAAAAAAGCCTTACTATACATGGTCGTTTTTTCGTCTGAAAAAAAAGCCTTACTATACATGGTCGTTTTTTCGTCTGAAAAAAAAGCCTTACTATACATGGTCGTTTTTTCGTCTGAAAAAAAAGCCTTACTATACATGGTCGTTTTTTCGTCTGGAAAAAAAAGCCTTACTATACATGGTCGTTTTTTCGTCTGAAAAAAAAGCCTTACTATACATGGTCGTTTTTTCGTCTGGAAAAAGAAGCCTTACTATACATGGTCGTTTTTTCGTCTGAAAAAAAAGCCTTACTATACATGGTCGTTTTTTCGTCTGGAAAAAAAAGCCTTACTATACATGGTCGTTTTTTCGTCTGAAAAAAAAAGCCTTACTATACATGGTCATTTTTTGTGACAAAAAAAGCCTTACTATACATGGTCATTTTTTGTGAGAAAAAAAAAGCCTTACTATACATGGTCATTTTTTGTGACAAAAAAAGCCTTACTATACATGGTCATTTTTTTAAGAAAAAAAAAAAGCCTTACTATACATGGTCGGTTTTTGTTTGGAAAAAAAAGCCTTACTATACATGGTCATTTTTTGTTAGAAAAAAAAGCCTTACTATACATGGTCATTTTTTTAAGAAAAAAAAAGCCTTACTATACATGGTCATTTTTTGTTAGAAAAACAAAAGCCTTACTATACATGGTCATTTTTTGTTAGAAAAAAAAAGCCTTACTATACATGGTCATTTTTTTGTGAGAAAAAAAAAGCCTTACTATACATGGTCATTTTTTGTGAGAAAAAAAAAAGCCTTACTATACATGGTCATTTTTTGTGAGAAAAAAAAAGCCTTACTATACATGGTCATTTTTTGTGACAAAAAAAGCCTTACTATACATGGTCATTTTTTTAAGAAAAAAAAAAGCCTTACTATACATGGTCGGCTTTTGTTTGAAAAAAAAAGCCTTACTATACATGGTCATTTTTTTAAGAAAAAAAAAAAGCCTTACTATACATGGTCATTTTTTTAAGAAAAAAAAAAGCCTTACTATACATGGTCATTTTATGTTAGAAAAAAAAAGCCTTACTATACATGGTCATTTTTTGTGAGAAAAAAAAAAGCCTTACTATACATGGTCATTTTTTGTGAGAAAAAAAAAAGCCTTACTATACATGGTCGTTTTTTTCAGAAAAAAAAAAAGCCTTACTATACATGGTCATTTTTTGTGAGAAAAAAAAAAGCCTTACTATACATGGTCATTTTTTGTGAGAAAAAAAAAGCCTTACTATACATGGTCATTTTTTGTGAGAAAAAAAAAAGCCTTACTATACATGGTCATTTTTTGTGAGAAAAAAAAAGCCTTACTATACATGGTCATTTTTTGTTAGAAAAAAAAGCCTTACTATACATGGTCAATTTTTTGTGAGAAAAAAAAAGCCTTACTATACATAGTCATTTTTTGTTAGAAAAAAAAAAGCCTTACAATACATGGTCATTTTTTGTTAGAAAAAAAAAGCCTTACTATACATGGTCATTTTTTGTTAGAAAAAAAAAAGCCTTACTATACATGGTCATTTTTTGTTAGAAAAAAAAAAGCCTTACTATACATGGTCAATTTTTTTGTGAGAAAAAAAAAGCCTTACTATACATGGTCCTTTTTTGTGAGAAAAAAAAAAAGCCTTAATATACATGGTCATTTTTTGTTAGAAAAAAAAAGCCTTACTATACATGGTCATTTTTTGTGAGAAAAAAAAAGCCTTACTATACATGGTCATTTTTTGTTAGAAAAAAAAGCCTTACTATACATGGTCAATTTTTTGTGAGAAAAAAAAAGCCTTACTATACATAGTCATTTTTTGTTAGAAAAAAAAAAGCCTTACAATACATGGTCATTTTTTGTTAGAAAAAAAAAGCCTTACTATACATGGTCATTTTTTGTTAGAAAAAAAAGCCTTACTATACATGGTCGTTTTTTTGTCAGAAAAAAAAGCCTTACTATACATGGTCGTTTTTTCGTCTGAAAAAAAAAGCCTTACTATACATGGTCGTTTTTTCGTCTGAAAAAAAAACCTTACTATACATGGTCGTTATTTTGTCGAAAAAAAAAACCCTTACTATACATGGTCGTTTTTTCGTCTGAAAAAAAAGCCTTACTATACATGGTCGTTTTTTCGTCTGAAAAAAAGCCTAACTATACATGGTCGTTTTTTCGTCTGGAAAAAAAAGCCTTACTATACATGGTCGTTTTTTCGTCTGAAAAAAAAGCCTTACTATACATGGTCGTTTTTTCGTCTGAAAAAAAAGCCTTACTATACATGGTCGTTTTTTCGTCTGAAAAAAAAGCCTTACTATACATGGTCGTTTTTTCGTCTGGAAAAAAAAGCCTTACTATACATGGTCGTTTTTTCGTCTGAAAAAAAAGCCTTACTATACATGGTCGTTTTTTCGTCTGAAAAAAAAGCCTTACTATACATGGTCGTTTTTTCGTCTGGAAAAAAAAGCCTTACTATACATGGTCGTTTTTTCGTCTGAAAAAAAAGCCTTACTATACATGGTCGTTTTTTCGTCTGAAAAAAAAGCCTTACTATACATGGTCGTTTTTTCGTCTGAAAAAAAAGCCTTACTATACATGGTCGTTTTTTCGTCTGGAAAAAAAAGCCTTACTATACATGGTCGTTTTTTCGTCTGAAAAAAAAGCCTTACTATACATGGTCGTTTTTTCGTCTGGAAAAAAAAGCCTTACTATACATGGTCGTTTTTTCGTCTGAAAAAAAAAGCCTTACTATACATGGTCATTTTTTGTGACAAAAAAAGCCTTACTATACATGGTCATTTTTTGTGAGAAAAAAAAAGCCTTACTATACATGGTCATTTTTTGTGACAAAAAAAGCCTTACTATACATGGTCATTTTTTTAAGAAAAAAAAAGCCTTACTATACATGGTCATTTTTTATTTGGAAAAACAAAAGCCTTACTATACATGGTCATTTTTTTGTTAGAAAAAAAAAGCCTTACTATACATGGTCATTTTTTTGTGAGAAAAAAAAAGCCTTACTATACATGGTCATTTTTTGTGAGAAAAAAAAAAGCCTTACTATACATGGTCGTTTTTTCGTCTGAAAAAAAAGCCTTACTATACATGGTCGTTTTTTCGTCTGAAAAAAAAGCCTTACTATACATGGTCGTTTTTTCGTCTGAAAAAAAAGCCTTACTATACATGGTCGTTTTTTCGTCTGGAAAAAAAAGCCTTACTATACATGGTCGTTTTTTCGTCTGAAAAAAAAGCCTTACTATACATGGTCGTTTTTTCGTCTGAAAAAAAAGCCTTACTATACATGGTCGTTTTTTCGTCTGAAAAAAAAGCCTTACTATACATGGTCGTTTTTTCGTCTGAAAAAAAAGCCTTACTATACATGGTCGTTTTTTCGTCTGAAAAAAAAGCCTTACTATACATGGTCGTTTTTTCGTCTGAAAAAAAAGCCTTACTATACATGGTCGTTTTTTCGTCTGAAAAAAAAGCCTTACTATACATGGTCGTTTTTTCGTCTGGAAAAAAAAGCCTTACTATACATGGTCGTTTTTTTGTCTGAAAAAAAAGCCTTACTATACATGGTCGTTTTTTCGTCTGGAAAAAAAAGCCTTACTATACATGGTCGTTTTTTCGTCTGAAAAAAAAGCCTTACTATACATGGTCGTTTTTTCGTCTGGAAAAAAAAGCCTTACTATACATGGTCGTTTTTTCGTCTGAAAAAAAAGCCTTACTATACATGGTCGTTTTTTCGTCTGGAAAAAAAAGCCTTACTATACATGGTCGTTTTTTCGTCTGAAAAAAAAAGCCTTACTATACATGGTCATTTTTTGTGACAAAAAAAGCCTTACTATACATGGTAATTTTTTGTGAGAAAAAAAAAGCCTTACTATACATGGTCGTTTTTTCGTCTGGAAAAAAAAGCCTTACTATACATGGTCGTTTTTTCGTCTGAAAAAAAAGCCTTACTATACATGGTCGTTTTTTCGTCTGAAAAAAAAGCCTTACTATACATGGTCGTTTTTTCGTCTGGAAAAAAAAGCCTTACTATACATGGTCGTTTTTTCGTCTGAAAAAAAAGCCTTACTATACATGGTCGTTTTTTCGTCTGAAAAAAAAGCCTTACGATACATGGTCGTTTTTTCGTCTGAAAAAAAAGCCTTACTATACATGGTCGTTTTTTCGTCTGAAAAAAAAGCCTTACTATACATGGTCGTTTTTTCGTCTGAAAAAAAAGCCTTACTATACATGGTCGTTTTTTCGTCTGAAAAAAAAGCCTTACTATACATGGTCGTTTTTTCGTCTGAAAAAAAAGCCTTACTATACATGGTCGTTTTTTCGTCTGGAAAAAAAAGCCTTACTATACATGGTCGTTTTTTCGTCTGAAAAAAAAGCCTTACTATACATGGTCGTTTTTTCGTCTGGAAAAAAAAGCCTTACTATACATGGTCGTTTTTTCGTCTGAAAAAAAAGCCTTACTATACATGGTCGTTTTTTCGTCTGGAAAAAAAAGCCTTACTATACATGGTCGTTTTTTCGTCTGAAAAAAAAGCCTTACTATACATGGTCGTTTTTTCGTCTGGAAAAAAAAGCCTTACTATACATGGTCGTTTTTTCGTCTGAAAAAAAAAGCCTTACTATACATGGTCATTTTTTGTGACAAAAAAAGCCTTACTATACATGGTAATTTTTTGTGAGAAAAAAAAAGCCTTACTATACATGGTCATTTTTTGTGACAAAAAAAGCCTTACTATACATGGTCATTTTTTTAAGAAAAAAAAAAGCCTTACTATACATGGTCGGTTTTTGTTTGGAAAAAAAAGCCTTACTATACATGGTCATTTTTTGTTAGAAAAAAAAGCCTTACTATACATGGTCATTTTTTTAAGAAAAAAAAAAGCCTTACTATACATGGTCATTTTTTGTTAGAAAAAAAAAGCCTTACTATACATGGTCATTTTTTTGTGAGAAAAAAAAAGCCTTACTATACATGGTCATTTTTTGTGAGAAAAAAAGCCTTACTATACATGGTCATTTTTTGTGAGAAAAAAAAGCCTTACTATACATGGTCATTTTTTGTTAGAAAAAAAAAGCCTTACTATACATGGTCATTTTTTGTTAGAAAAAAAAAGCCTTACTATACATGGTCGTTTTTTCGTCTGAAAAAAAAAGCCTTACTATACATGGTCATTTTTTGTGACAAAAAAAGCCTTACTATACATGGTCATTTTTTGTGAGAAAAAAAAAGCCTTACTATACATGGTCATTTTTTGTGACAAAAAAAGCCTTACTATACATGGTCATTTTTTTAAGAAAAAAAAAAGCCTTACTATACATGGTCGGTTTTTGTTTGGAAAAAAAAGCCTTACTATACATGGTCATTTTTTGTTAGAAAAAAAAGCCTTACTATACATGGTCATTTTTTTAAGAAAAAAAAAAGCCTTACTATACATGGTCATTTTTTGTTAGAAAAACAAAAGCCTTACTATACATGGTCATTTTTTGTTAGAAAAAAAAAGCCTTACTATACATGGTCATTTTTTTGTGAGAAAAAAAAAAGCCTTACTATACATGGTCATTTTTTGTGAGAAAAAAAAAGCCTTACTATACATGGTCATTTTTTGTGAGAAAAAAAAGCCTTACTATACATGGTCAATTTTCTGTGAGAAAAAAAAAAGCCTTACTATACATGGTCATTTTTTGTGAGAAAAAAAAAAGCCTTACTATACATGGTCATTTTTTGTGAGAAAAAAAAAGCCTTACTATACATGGTCATTTTTTGTGACAAAAAAAGCCTTACTATACATGGTCATTTTTTTAAGAAAAAAAAAAGCCTTACTATACATGGTCGGCTTTTGTTTGAAAAAAAAAGCCTTACTATACATGGTCATTTTTTTAAGAAAAAAAAAAAGCCTTACTCTACATGGTCATTTTTTTAAGAAAAAAAAAAGCCTTACTATACATGGTCATTTTTTGTTAGAAAAAAAAAGCCTTACTATACATGGTCATTTTTTGTGAGAAAAAAAAAGCCTTACTATACATGGTCATTTTTTGTGACAAAAAAAAGCCTTACTATACATGGTCGTTTTTTTAAGAAAAAAAAAAGCCTTACTATACATGGTCGTTTTTTCGTCTGGAAAAAAAACCCTTACTATACATGGTCGTTTTTTTGTCAGAAAAAAAAGCCTTACTATACATGGTCGTATTTTTTGGGGAGAAAAAAAAGCCTTACTATACATGGTCGTTTTTTCGTCTGGAAAAAAAAGCCTTACTATACATGGTCGTTTTTTCGTCTGAAAAAAAAGCCTTACTATACATGGTCGTTTTTTCGTCTGAAAAAAAGCCTTACTATACATGGTCGTTTTTTCGTCTGGAAAAAAAAGCCTTACTATACATGGTCGTTTTTTCGTCTGAAAAAAAAGCCTTACTATACATGGTCGTTTTTTCGTCTGAAAAAAAAGCCTTACTATACATGGTCGTTTTTTCGTCTGAAAAAAAAGCCTTACTATACATGGTCGTTTTTTTGTCAGAAAAAAAAGCCTTACTATACATGGTCGTTTTTTTGTCAGAAAAAAAAGCCTTACTATACATGGTCGTTTTTTTGTCAGAAAAAAAAGCCTTACTATACATGGTCGTTTTTTTGTCAGAAAAAAAAGCCTTACTATACATGGTCGTTTTTTTGTCAGAAAAAAAAGCCTTACTATACATGGTCGTTTTTTCGTCTGAAAAAAAAGCCTTACTATACATGGTCGTTTTTTCTTCTGAAAAAAAAACCTTACTATACATGGTCGTTATTTTGTCGAAAAAAAAAAGCCTTACTATACATGGTCGTTTTTTCGTCTGAAAAAAAAGCCTTACTATACATGGTCGTTTTTTCGTCTGAAAAAAAAGCCTAACTATACATGGTCGTTTTTTCGTCTGGAAAAAAAAGCCTTACTATACATGGTCGTTTTTTCGTCTGAAAAAAAAGCCTTACTATACATGGTCGTTTTTTCGTCTGAAAAAAAAGCCTTACTATACATGGTCGTTTTTTCGTCTGAAAAAAAAGCCTTACTATACATGGTCCTTTTTTCGTCTGAAAAAAAAGCCTTACTATACATGGTCCTTTTTTCGTCTGAAAAAAAAGCCTTACTATACATGGTCGTTTTTTCGTCTGAAAAAAAGCCTTACTATACATGGTCGTTTTTTTGTCTGAAAAAAAAGCCTTACTATACATGGTCGTTTTTTCGTCTGGAAAAAAAAGCCTTACTATACATGGTCGTTTTTTCGTCTGAAAAAAAAGCCTTACTATACATGGTCGTTTTTTCGTCTGAAAAAAAAGCCTTACTATACATGGTCGTTTTTTCGTCTGAAAAAAAAGCCTTACTATACATGGTCGTTTTTTCGTCTGAAAAAAAAGCCTTACTATACATGGTCGTTTTTTCGTCTGAAAAAAAAGCCTTACTATACATGGTCGTTTTTTCGTCTGAAAAAAAAGCCTTACTATACATGGTCGTTTTTTCGTCTGGAAAAAAAAGCCTTACTATACATGGTCGTTTTTTCGTCTGAAAAAAAAGCCTTACTATACATGGTCGTTTTTTCGTCTGGAAAAAAAAGCCTTACTATACATGGTCGTTTTTTCGTCTGAAAAAAAAAAGCCTTACTATACATGGTCATTTTTTGTGACAAAAAAAGCCTTACTATACATGGTCATTTTTTGTGAGAAAAAAAAAGCCTTACTATACATGGTCATTTTTTGTGACAAAAAAAGCCTTACTATACATGGTCATTTTTTTAAGAAAAAAAAAAGCCTTACTATACATGGTCGGTTTTTGTTTGGAAAAAAAAGCCTTACTATACATGGTCATTTTTTGTTAGAAAAAAAAGCCTTACTATACATGGTCATTTTTTTAAGAAAAAAAAAAGCCTTACTATACATGGTCATTTTTTGTTAGAAAAACAAAAGCCTTACTATACATGGTCATTTTTTGTTAGAAAAAAAAAGCCTTACTATACATGGTCATTTTTTTGTGAGAAAAAAAAAAGCCTTACTATACATGGTCATTTTTTGTGAGAAAAAAAAAGCCTTACTATACATGGTCATTTTTTGTGAGAAAAAAAAGCCTTACTATACATGGTCAATTTTCTGTGAGAAAAAAAAAAGCCTTACTATACATGGTCATTTTTTGTGAGAAAAAAAAAAGCCTTACTATACATGGTCATTTTTTGTGAGAAAAAAAAAGCCTTACTATACATGGTCATTTTTTGTGACAAAAAAAGCCTTACTATACATGGTCATTTTTTTAAGAAAAAAAAAAGCCTTACTATACATGGTCGGCTTTTGTTTGAAAAAAAAAAGCCTTACTATACATGGTCATTTTTTTAAGAAAAAAAAAAAGCCTTACTCTACATGGTCATTTTTTTAAGAAAAAAAAAAGCCTTACTATACATGGTCATTTTTTGTTAGAAAAAAAAAGCCTTACTATACATGGTCGTTTTTTCGTCTGAAAAAAAAAGCCTTACTATACATGGTCATTTTTTGTGACAAAAAAAGCCTTACTATACATGGTCATTTTTTGTGAGAAAAAAAAAGCCTTACTATACATGGTCATTTTTTGTGACAAAAAAAGCCTTACTATACATGGTCATTTTTTTAAGAAAAAAAAAAGCCTTACTATACATGGTCGGTTTTTGTTTGGAAAAAAAAGCCTTACTATACATGGTCATT
This sequence comes from Festucalex cinctus, assembly GCF_051991245.1. Classification (NCBI taxonomy): domain Eukaryota; kingdom Metazoa; phylum Chordata; class Actinopteri; order Syngnathiformes; family Syngnathidae; genus Festucalex; species Festucalex cinctus. Next base: position 24,530,207 of record NC_135426.1, read on the forward strand.
TTTTGTTAGAAAAAAAAGCCTTACTATACATGGTCATTTTTTTAAGAAAAAAAAAAGCCTTACTATACATGGTCATTTTTTGTTAGAAAAACAAAAGCCTTACTATACATGGTCATTTTTTGTTAGAAAAAAAAAGCCTTACTATACATGGTCATTTTTTTGTGAGAAAAAAAAAAGCCTTACTATACATGGTCATTTTTTGTGAGAAAAAAAAAGCCTTACTATACATGGTCATTTTTTGTGAGAAAAAAAAGCCTTACTATACATGGTCAATTTTCTGTGAGAAAAAAAAAAGCCTTACTATACATGGTCATTTTTTGTGAGAAAAAAAAAAGCCTTACTATACATGGTCATTTTTTGTGAGAAAAAAAAAGCCTTACTATACATGGTCATTTTTTGTGACAAAAAAAGCCTTACTATACATGGTCATTTTTTTAAGAAAAAAAAAAGCCTTACTATACATGGTCGGCTTTTGTTTGAAAAAAAAAGCCTTACTATACATGGTCATTTTTTTAAGAAAAAAAAAAAGCCTTACTCTACATGGTCATTTTTTTAAGAAAAAAAAAAGCCTTACTATACATGGTCATTTTTTGTTAGAAAAAAAAAGCCTTACTATACATGGTCATTTTTTGTGAGAAAAAAAAAGCCTTACTATACATGGTCATTTTTTGTGACAAAAAAAAGCCTTACTATACATGGTCGTTTTTTTAAGAAAAAAAAAAGCCTTACTATACATGGTCGTTTTTTCGTCTGGAAAAAAAACCCTTACTATACATGGTCGTTTTTTTGTCAGAAAAAAAAGCCTTACTATACATGGTCGTATTTTTTGGGGAGAAAAAAAAGCCTTACTATACATGGTCGTTTTTTCGTCTGGAAAAAAAAGCCTTACTATACATGGTCGTTTTTTCGTCTGAAAAAAAAGCCTTACTATACATGGTCGTTTTTTCGTCTGAAAAAAAGCCTTACTATACATGGTCGTTTTTTCGTCTGGAAAAAAAAGCCTTACTATACATGGTCGTTTTTTCGTCTGAAAAAAAAGCCTTACTATACATGGTCGTTTTTTCGTCTGAAAAAAAAGCCTTACTATACATGGTCGTTTTTTCGTCTGAAAAAAAAGCCTTACTATACATGGTCGTTTTTTTGTCAGAAAAAAAAGCCTTACTATACATGGTCGTTTTTTTGTCAGAAAAAAAAGCCTTACTATACATGGTCGTTTTTTTGTCAGAAAAAAAAGCCTTACTATACATGGTCGTTTTTTTGTCAGAAAAAAAAGCCTTACTATACATGGTCGTTTTTTCGTCTGAAAAAAAAGCCTTACTATACATGGTCGTTTTTTCTTCGGAAAAAAAAACCTTACTATACATGGTCGTTATTTTGTCGAAAAAAAAAAGCCTTACTATACATGGTCGTTTTTTCGTCTGAAAAAAAAGCCTTACTATACATGGTCGTTTTTTCGTCTGAAAAAAAAGCCTAACTATACATGGTCGTTTTTTCGTCTGGAAAAAAAAGCCTTACTATACATGGTCGTTTTTTCGTCTGAAAAAAAAGCCTTACTATACATGGTCGTTTTTTCGTCTGAAAAAAAAGCCTTACTATACATGGTCGTTTTTTCGTCTGAAAAAAAAGCCTTACTATACATGGTCCTTTTTTCGTCTGAAAAAAAAGCCTTACTATACATGGTCCTTTTTTCGTCTGAAAAAAAAGCCTTACTATACATGGTCGTTTTTTCGTCTGAAAAAAAGCCTTACTATACATGGTCGTTTTTTTGTCTGAAAAAAAAGCCTTACTATACATGGTCGTTTTTTCGTCTGGAAAAAAAAGCCTTACTATACATGGTCGTTTTTTCGTCTGAAAAAAAAGCCTTACTATACATGGTCGTTTTTTCGTCTGAAAAAAAAGCCTTACTATACATGGTCGTTTTTTCGTCTGAAAAAAAAGCCTTACTATACATGGTCGTTTTTTCGTCTGAAAAAAAAGCCTTACTATACATGGTCGTTTTTTCGTCTGAAAAAAAAGCCTTACTATACATGGTCGTTTTTTCGTCTGAAAAAAAAGCCTTACTATACATGGTCGTTTTTTCGTCTGGAAAAAAAAGCCTTACTATACATGGTCGTTTTTTCGTCTGAAAAAAAAGCCTTACTATACATGGTCGTTTTTTCGTCTGGAAAAAAAAGCCTTACTATACATGGTCGTTTTTTCGTCTGAAAAAAAAAAGCCTTACTATACATGGTCATTTTTTGTGACAAAAAAAGCCTTACTATACATGGTCATTTTTTGTGAGAAAAAAAAAGCCTTACTATACATGGTCATTTTTTGTGACAAAAAAAGCCTTACTATACATGGTCATTTTTTTAAGAAAAAAAAAAGCCTTACTATACATGGTCGGTTTTTGTTTGGAAAAAAAAGCCTTACTATACATGGTCATTTTTTGTTAGAAAAAAAAGCCTTACTATACATGGTCATTTTTTTAAGAAAAAAAAAAGCCTTACTATACATGGTCATTTTTTGTTAGAAAAACAAAAGCCTTACTATACATGGTCATTTTTTGTTAGAAAAAAAAAGCCTTACTATACATGGTCATTTTTTTGTGAGAAAAAAAAAAGCCTTACTATACATGGTCATTTTTTGTGAGAAAAAAAAAGCCTTACTATACATGGTCATTTTTTGTGAGAAAAAAAAGCCTTACTATACATGGTCAATTTTCTGTGAGAAAAAAAAAAGCCTTACTATACATGGTCATTTTTTGTGAGAAAAAAAAAAGCCTTACTATACATGGTCATTTTTTGTGAGAAAAAAAAAGCCTTACTATACATGGTCATTTTTTGTGACAAAAAAAGCCTTACTATACATGGTCATTTTTTTAAGAAAAAAAAAAGCCTTACTATACATGGTCGGCTTTTGTTTGAAAAAAAAAAGCCTTACTATACATGGTCATTTTTTTAAGAAAAAAAAAAAGCCTTACTCTACATGGTCATTTTTTTAAGAAAAAAAAAAGCCTTACTATACATGGTCATTTTTTGTTAGAAAAAAAAAGCCTTACTATACATGGTCATTTTTTGTGAGAAAAAAAAAGCCTTACTATACATGGTCATTTTTTGTGACAAAAAAAAGCCTTACTATACATGGTCGTTTTTTTAAGAAAAAAAAAAGCCTTACTATACATGGTCATTTTTTGTGAGAAAAAAAAAAGCCTTACTATACATGGTCAATTTTTTGTGAGAAAAAAAAAGCCTTACTATACATGGTCATTTTTTGTGAGAAAAAAAAAAAGCCTTACTATACATGGTCATTTTTTGTGAGAAAAAAAAAGCCTTACTATACATGGTCATTTTTTGTTAGAAAAAAAAACCTTACTATACATGGTCAATTTTTTGTGAGAAAAAAAAAAGCCTTACTATACATGGTCATTTTTTGTGAGAAAAAAAAAGCCTTACTATACATGGTCATTTTTTGTGAGAAAAAAAAAAAAGCCTTACTATACATGGTCATTTTTTGTTAGAAAAAAAAAGCCTTACTATACATGGTCATTTTTTGTGAGAAAAAAAAAGCCTTACTATACATGGTCATTTTTTGTTAGAAAAAAAAGCCTTACTATACATGGTCAATTTTTTGTGAGAAAAAAAAAGCCTTACTATACATAGTCATTTTTTGTTAGAAAAAAAAAAGCCTTACAATACATGGTCATTTTTTGTTAGAAAAAAAAAGCCTTACTATACATGGTCATTTTTTGTTAGAAAAAAAAGCCTTACTATACATGGTCGTTTTTTCGTCTGAAAAAAAAGCCTTACTATACATGGTCGTTTTTTCGTCTGAAAAAAAAGCCTTACTATACATGGTCGTTTTTTTGTCAGAAAAAAAAGCCTTACTATACATGGTCGTTTTTTTGTCAGAAAAAAAAGCCTTACTATACATGGTCGTTTTTTTGTCAGAAAAAAAAGCCTTACTATACATGGTCGTTTTTTTGGCAGAAAAAAAAGCCTGACTATACATGGTCGTTTTTTCGTCTGAAAAAAAAGCCTTACTATACATGGTCGTTTTTTCGTCTGAAAAAAAAACCTTACTATACATGGTCGTTATTTTGTCGAAAAAAAAAAGCCTTACTATACATGGTCGTTTTTTCGTCTGAAAAAAAAGCCTTACTATACATGGTCGTTTTTTCGTCTGAAAAAAAAGCCTAACTATACATGGTCGTTTTTTCGTCTGGAAAAAAAAGCCTTACTATACATGGTCGTTTTTTCGTCTGAAAAAAAAGCCTTACTATACATGGTCGTTTTTTTGTCGGAAAAAAAAAAGCCTTACTATACATGGTCGTTTTTTTGTCGGAAAAAAAAAGCCTTACTATACATGGTCGTTTTTTTGTCGGAAAAAAAAAGCCTTACTATACATGGTCATTTTTTTCTGAGAAAAAAAAAGCCTTACTATACATGGTCATTTTTTTAAGAAAAAAAAAAAGCCTTACTATACATGGTCGTTTTTTTAAGAAAAAAAAAAAAAGCTTTACTATACATGGTCATTTTTTAAGAAAAAAAAAAGCCTTACTATACTATACATGGTCGTTTTTTTGTCGGGAAAAAAAAAAGCCTTACTATACATGGTCGTTTTTTGTCGGAAATAAAAGCCTTACTATACATGGTCGTTATTTTGTCGAAAAAAAAAAGCCTTACTATACATGGTCGTTATTTTGTCGAAAAAAAAAAGCCTTACTATACATGGTCGTTTTTTCGTCTGAAAAAAAAGCCTTACTATACATGGTCGTTTTTTCGTCTGAAAAAAAAGCCTTACTATACATGGTCGTTATTTTGTCGAAAAAAAAAAGCCTTACTATACATGGTCGTTATTTTGTCGAAAAAAAAAAGCCTTACTATACATGGTCGTTTTTTCGTCTGAAAAAAAAGCCTTACTATACATGGTCGTTTTTTCGTCTGGAAAAAAAACCCTTACTATACATGGTCGTTTTTTTGTCAGAAAAAAAAGCCTTACTATACATGGTCGTATTTTTTGTGGAGAAAAAAAAACCTTACTATACATGGTCGTTTTTTGTCGGAAATAAAAGCCTTACTATACATGGTCGTTATTTTGTCGAAAAAAAAAAGCCTTACTATACATGGTCGTTATTTTGTCGAAAAAAAAAAGCCTTACTATACATGGTCGTTTTTTTGTCTGAAAAAAAAGCCTTACTATACATGGTCGTTTTTTCGTCTGAAAAAAAAGCCTTACTATACATGGTCGTTATTTTGTCGAAAAAAAAAAGCCTTACTATACATGGTCGTTATTTTGTCGAAAAAAAAAAGCCTTACTATACATGGTCGTTTTTTCGTCTGAAAAAAAAGCCTTACTATACATGGTCGTTTTTTCGTCTGGAAAAAAAACCCTTACTATACATGGTCGTTTTTTTGTCAGAAAAAAAAGCCTTACTATACATGGTCGTATTTTTTGGGGAGAAAAAAAAACCTTACTATACATGGTCGTTTTTTGTCGGAAATAAAAGCCTTACTATACATGGTCGTTATTTTGTCGAAAAAAAAAAGCCTTACTATACATGGTCGTTATTTTGTCGAAAAAAAAAAGCCTTACTATACATGGTCGTTTTTTCGTCTGGAAAAAAAACCCTTACTATACATGGTCGTTTTTTGTCGGAAATAAAAGCCTTACTATACATGGTCGTTATTTTGTCGAAAAAAAAAAGCCTTACTATACATGGTCGTTATTTTGTCGAAAAAAAAAAGCCTTACTATACATGGTCGTTTTTTTGTCTGAAAAAAAAGCCTTACTATACATGGTCGTTTTTTCGTCTGAAAAAAAAGCCTTACTATACATGGTCGTTATTTTGTCGAAAAAAAAAAGCCTTACTATACATGGTCGTTATTTTGTCGAAAAAAAAAAGCCTTACTATACATGGTCGTTTTTTCGTCTGAAAAAAAAGCCTTACTATACATGGTCGTTTTTTCGTCTGGAAAAAAAACCCTTACTATACATGGTCGTTTTTTTGTCAGAAAAAAAAGCCTTACTATACATGGTCGTATTTTTTGGGGAGAAAAAAAAACCTTACTATACATGGTCGTTTTTTGTCGGAAATAAAAGCCTTACTATACATGGTCGTTATTTTGTCGAAAAAAAAAAGCCTTACTATACATGGTCGTTATTTTGTCGAAAAAAAAAAGCCTTACTATACATGGTCGTTTTTTCGTCTGAAAAAAAAGCCTTACTATACATGGTCGTTTTTTCGTCTGGAAAAAAAACCCTTACTATACATGGTCGTTTTTTTGTCAGAAAAAAAAGCCTTACTATACATGGTCGTATTTTTTGGGGAGAAAAAAAAACCTTACTATACATGGTCGTTTTTTGTCGGAAATAAAAGCCTTACTATACATGGTCGTTATTTTGTCGAAAAAAAAAAGCCTTACTATACATGGTCGTTATTTTGTCGAAAAAAAAAAGCCTTACTATACATGGTCGTTTTTTTGTCTGAAAAAAAAGCCTTACTATACATGGTCGTTTTTTCGTCTGAAAAAAAAGCCTTACTATACATGGTCGTTATTTTGTCGAAAAAAAAAAGCCTTACTATACATGGTCGTTATTTTGTCGAAAAAAAAAAGCCTTACTATACATGGTCGTTTTTTCGTCTGAAAAAAAAGCCTTACTATACATGGTCGTTTTTTCGTCTGGAAAAAAAACCCTTACTATACATGGTCGTTTTTTTGTCAGAAAAAAAAGCCTTACTATACATGGTCGTATTTTTTGGGGAGAAAAAAAAACCTTACTATACATGGTCGTTTTTTGTCGGAAATAAAAGCCTTACTATACATGGTCGTTATTTTGTCGAAAAAAAAAAGCCTTACTATACATGGTCGTTATTTTGTCGAAAAAAAAAAGCCTTACTATACATGGTCGTTTTTTCGTCTGAAAAAAAAGCCTTACTATACATGGTCGTTTTTTCGTCTGGAAAAAAAACCCTTACTATACATGGTCGTTTTTTTGTCAGAAAAAAAAGCCTTACTATACATGGTCGTATTTTTTGGGGAGAAAAAAAAACCTTTCTATACATGGTCGTTTTTTCGTCTGAAAAAAAAGCCTTACTATACATGGTCGTTTTTTCGTCTGAAAAAAAAGCCTTACTATACATGGTCGTATTTTTGTCAGAAAAAAAAGCCTTACTATACATGGTCGTATTTTTTGGGGAGAAAAAAAAGCCTTACTATACATGGTCGTTTTTTTGTCAGAAATAAAAGCCTTACTATACATGGTCGTTTTTTGTCGGAAATAAAAGCCTTACTATACATGGTCGTTTTTTTGTCGGAAATAAAAGCCTTACTATACATGGTCGTTTTTTGTCGGAAATAAAAGCCTTACTATACATGGTCGTTTTTTGTCGGAAATAAAAGCCTTACTATACATGGTCGTTTTTTGTCGGAAATAAAAGCCTTACTATACATGGTCGTTTTTTCGTCTGGAAAAAAAACCCTTACTATACATGGTCGTTTTTTCGTCTGGAAAAAAAAGCCTTACTATACATGGTCGTTTTTTCGTCTGAAAAAAAAGCCTTACTATACATGGTCGTTTTTTCGTCTGAAAAAAAAGCCTTACTATACATGGTTGTTTTTTTGTCAGAAAAAAAAGCCTTACTATACATGGTCGTTTTTTTGTCAGAAAAAAAAAGCCTTACTATACATGGTCGTTTTTTCGTCTGAAAAAAAAGCCTTACTATACATGGTCGTTTTTTTTGTCAGAAAAAAAAGCCTTGCTATACATGGTCGTTTTTTCGTCTGAAAAAAAAGCCTTACTATACATGGTCGTTTTTTCGTCTGGAAAAAAAAGCCTTACTATACATGGTCGTTTTTTCGTCTGAAAAAAAAGCCTTACTATACATGGTCGTTTTTTCGTCTGAAAAAAAAGCCTTACTATACATGGTCGTTTTTTCGTCTGGAAAAAAAACCCTTACTATACATGGTCGTTTTTTCGTCTGGAAAAAAAAGCCTTACTATACATGGTCGTATTTTTTGGGGAGAAAAAAAAGCCTTACTATACATGGTCGTTTTTTTGTCGGAAAAAAAAGCCTTACTATACATGGTCGTTTTTTTGTCGGAAAAAAAAAGCCTTACTATACATGGTCGTTTTTTTGTCGGAAAAAAAAAGCCTTACTATACATGGTCGTTTTTTTGTCGGAAAAAAAAAGCCTTACTATACATGGTCGTTTTTTTGTCGGAAAAAAAAAGCCTTACTATACATGGTCGTTTTTTTGTCGGAAAAAAAAAGCCTTACTATACATGGTCGTTTTTTTGTCGGAAATAAAAGCCTTACTATACATGGTCGTTTTTTTGGAGGGGAAAAAATGCCTTACTATACATGGTCGTTTTTTTGTCGGAAAAAAAAGCCTTACTATACATGGTCGTTTTTTTGTCGGAAAAAAAAGCCTTACTATACATGGTCGTTTTTTTGTCGGAAAAAAAAAGCCTTACTATACATGGTCGTTTTTTTGTCGGAAAAAAAAAGCCTTACTATACATGGTCGTTTTTTTGTCGGAAAAAAAAAGCCTTACTATACATGGTCGTTTTTTTGTCGGAAAAAAAAAAGCCTTACTATACATGGTCGTATTTTTTGGGGAGAAAAAAAAGCCTTACTATACATGGTCGTTTTTTTGTCGGAAAAAAAAGCCTTACTATACATGGTCGTTTTTTCGTCTGGAAAAAAACCCCTTACTATACATGGTCGTTTTTTTGTCAGAAAAAAAAGCCTTACTATACATGGTCGTATTTTTTGGGGAGAAAAAAAAGCCTTACTATACATGGTCGTTTTTTCGTCTGGAAAAAAAAGCCTTACTATACATGGTCGTTTTTTCGTCTGAAAAAAAAGCCTTACTATACATGGTCGTTTTTTCGTCTGAAAAAAAGCCTTACTATACATGGTCGTTTTTTCGTCTGGAAAAAAAAGCCTTAATATACATGGTCGTTTTTTCGTCTGAAAAAAAAGCCTTACTATACATGGTCGTTTTTTCGTCTGAAAAAAAAGCCTTACTATACATGGTCGTTTTTTTGTCAGAAAAAAAAGCCTTACTATACATGGTCGTATTTTTTGGGGAGAAAAAAAAGCCTTACTATACATGGTCGTTTTTTCGTCTGGAAAAAAAAGCCTTACTATACATGGTCGTTTTTTCGTCTGAAAAAAAAGCCTTACTATACATGGTCGTTTTTTCGTCTGAAAAAAAGCCTTACTATACATGGTCCTTTTTTCGTCTGGAAAAAAAAGCCTTAATATACATGGTCGTTTTTTCGTCTGAAAAAAAAGCCTTACTATACATGGTCGTTTTTTCGTCTGAAAAAAAAGCCTTACTATACATGGTCGTTTTTTCGTCTGAAAAAAAAGCCTTACTATACATGGTCGTTTTTTTGTCAGAAAAAAAAGCCTTACTATACATGGTCGTTTTTTTGTCAGAAAAAAAAGCCTTACTATACATGGTCGTTTTTTTGTCAGAAAAAAAAGCCTTACTATACATGGTCGTTTTTTTGTCAGAAAAAAAAGCCTTACTATACATGGTCGTTTTTTCGTCTGAAAAAAAAGCCTTACTATACATGGTCGTTTTTTCGTCTGAAAAAAAAACCTTACTATACATGGTCGTTATTTTGTCGGAAAAAAAAAGCCTTACTATACATGGTCGTTTTTTCGTCTGAAAAAAAAGCCTTACTATACATGGTCGTTTTTTCGTCTGAAAAAAAAGCCTAACTATACATGGTCGTTTTTTCGTCTGGAAAAAAAAGCCTTACTATACATGGTCGTTTTTTCGTCTGAAAAAAAAGCCTTACTATACATGGTCGTTTTTTCGTCTGAAAAAAAAGCCTTACTATACATGGTCGTTTTTTCGTCTGAAAAAAAAGCCTTACTATACATGGTCGTTTTTTCGTCTGAAAAAAAAGCCTTACTATACATGGTCGTTTTTTCGTCTGAAAAAAAAAGCCTTACTATACATGGTCGTTTTTTCGTCTGGAAAAAAAAGCCTTACTATACATGGTCGTTTTTTCGTCTGAAAAAAAAGCCTTACTATACATGGTCGTTTTTTCGTCTGAAAAAAAAGCCTTACTATACATGGTCGTTTTTTCGTCTGGAAAAAAAAGCCTTACTATACATGGTCGTTTTTTCGTCTGAAAAAAAAGCCTTACTATACATGGTCGTTTTTTCGTCTGAAAAAAAAGCCTTACTATACATGGTCGTTTTTTCGTCTGAAAAAAAAGCCTTACTATACATGGTCGTTTTTTCGTCTGAAAAAAAAGCCTTACTATACATGGTCGTTTTTTCGTCTGAAAAAAAAGCCTTACTATACATGGTCGTTTTTTCGTCTGAAAAAAAAGCCTTACTATACATGGTCGTTTTTTCGTCTGAAAAAAAAGCCTTACTATACATGGTCGTTTTTTCGTCTGGAAAAAAAAGCCTTACTATACATGGTCGTTTTTTCGTCTGAAAAAAAAGCCTTACTATACATGGTCGTTTTTTCGTCTGGAAAAAGAAGCCTTACTATACATGGTCGTTTTTTCGTCTGAAAAAAAAGCCTTACTATACATGGTCGTTTTTTCGTCTGGAAAAAAAAGCCTTACTATACATGGTCGTTTTTTCGTCTGAAAAAAAAAGCCTTACTATACATGGTCATTTTTTGTGACAAAAAAAGCCTTACTATACATGGTCATTTTTTGTGAGAAAAAAAAAGCCTTACTATACATGGTCATTTTTTGTGACAAAAAAAGCCTTACTATACATGGTCATTTTTTTAAGAAAAAAAAAAGCCTTACTATACATGGTCGGTTTTTGTTTGGAAAAAAAAGCCTTACTATACATGGTCATTTTTTGTTAGAAAAAAAAGCCTTACTATACATGGTCATTTTTTTAAGAAAAAAAAAGCCTTACTATACATGGTCATTTTTTGTTAGAAAAACAAAAGCCTTACTATACATGGTCATTTTTTGTTAGAAAAAAAAAGCCTTACTATACATGGTCATTTTTTTGTGAGAAAAAAAAAGCCTTACTATACATGGTCATTTTTTGTGAGAAAAAAAAAAGCCTTACTATACATGGTCATTTTTTGTGAGAAAAAAAAAGCCTTACTATACATGGTCATTTTTTGTGACAAAAAAAGCCTTACTATACATGGTCATTTTTTTAAGAAAAAAAAAAGCCTTACTATACATGGTCGGCTTTTGTTTGAAAAAAAAAGCCTTACTATACATGGTCATTTTTTTAAGAAAAAAAAAAAGCCTTACTATACATGGTCATTTTTTTAAGAAAAAAAAAAGCCTTACTATACATGGTCATTTTATGTTAGAAAAAAAAAGCCTTACTATACATGGTCATTTTTTGTGAGAAAAAAAAAAGCCTTACTATACATGGTCATTTTTTGTGAGAAAAAAAAAAGCCTTACTATACATGGTCGTTTTTTTCAGAAAAAAAAAAAGCCTTACTATACATGGTCATTTTTTGTGAGAAAAAAAAAAGCCTTACTATACATGGTCATTTTTTGTGAGAAAAAAAAAGCCTTACTATACATGGTCATTTTTTGTGAGAAAAAAAAAAGCCTTACTATACATGGTCATTTTTTGTGAGAAAAAAAAAGCCTTACTATACATGGTCAATTTTTTGTGAGAAAAAAAAAGCCTTACTATACATAGTCATTTTTTGTTAGAAAAAAAAAAGCCTTACAATACATGGTCATTTTTTGTTAGAAAAAAAAAGCCTTACTATACATGGTCATTTTTTGTTAGAAAAAAAAAAGCCTTACTATACATGGTCATTTTTTGTTAGAAAAAAAAAAGCCTTACTATACATGGTCAATTTTTTTGTGAGAAAAAAAAAGCCTTACTATACATGGTCCTTTTTTGTGAGAAAAAAAAAAAGCCTTAATATACATGGTCATTTTTTGTTAGAAAAAAAAAGCCTTACTATACATGGTCATTTTTTGTGAGAAAAAAAAAGCCTTACTATACATGGTCATTTTTTGTTAGAAAAAAAAGCCTTACTATACATGGTCAATTTTTTGTGAGAAAAAAAAAGCCTTACTATACATAGTCATTTTTTGTTAGAAAAAAAAAAGCCTTACAATACATGGTCATTTTTTGTTAGAAAAAAAAAGCCTTACTATACATGGTCATTTTTTGTTAGAAAAAAAAGCCTTACTATACATGGTCGTTTTTTTGTCAGAAAAAAAAGCCTTACTATACATGGTCGTTTTTTCGTCTGAAAAAAAAAGCCTTACTATACATGGTCGTTTTTTCGTCTGAAAAAAAAACCTTACTATACATGGTCGTTATTTTGTCGAAAAAAAAAACCCTTACTATACATGGTCGTTTTTTCGTCTGAAAAAAAAGCCTTACTATACATGGTCGTTTTTTCGTCTGAAAAAAAGCCTAACTATACATGGTCGTTTTTTCGTCTGGAAAAAAAAGCCTTACTATACATGGTCGTTTTTTCGTCTGAAAAAAAAGCCTTACTATACATGGTCGTTTTTTCGTCTGAAAAAAAAGCCTTACTATACATGGTCGTTTTTTCGTCTGAAAAAAAAGCCTTACTATACATGGTCGTTTTTTCGTCTGGAAAAAAAAGCCTTACTATACATGGTCGTTTTTTCGTCTGAAAAAAAAGCCTTACTATACATGGTCGTTTTTTCGTCTGAAAAAAAAGCCTTACTATACATGGTCGTTTTTTCGTCTGAAAAAAAAGCCTTACTATACATGGTCGTTTTTTCGTCTGGAAAAAAAAGCCTTACTATACATGGTCGTTTTTTCGTCTGAAAAAAAAGCCTTACTATACATGGTCGTTTTTTCGTCTGGAAAAAAAAGCCTTACTATACATGGTCGTTTTTTCGTCTGAAAAAAAAAGCCTTACTATACATGGTCATTTTTTGTGACAAAAAAAGCCTTACTATACATGGTCATTTTTTGTGAGAAAAAAAAAGCCTTACTATACATGGTCATTTTTTGTGACAAAAAAAGCCTTACTATACATGGTCATTTTTTTAAGAAAAAAAAAAGCCTTACTATACATGGTCATTTTTTATTTGGAAAAACAAAAGCCTTACTATACATGGTCATTTTTTTGTTAGAAAAAAAAAGCCTTACTATACATGGTCATTTTTTTGTGAGAAAAAAAAAGCCTTACTATACATGGTCATTTTTTGTGAGAAAAAAAAAAGCCTTACTATACATGGTCGTTTTTTCGTCTGAAAAAAAAGCCTTACTATACATGGTCGTTTTTTCGTCTGAAAAAAAAGCCTTACTATACATGGTCGTTTTTTCGTCTGAAAAAAAAGCCTTACTATACATGGTCGTTTTTTCGTCTGGAAAAAAAAGCCTTACTATACATGGTCGTTTTTTCGTCTGAAAAAAAGCCTTACTATACATGGTCGTTTTTTCGTCTGAAAAAAAAGCCTTACTATACATGGTCGTTTTTTCGTCTGAAAAAAAAGCCTTACTATACATGGTCGTTTTTTCGTCTGAAAAAAAAGCCTTACTATACATGGTCGTTTTTTCGTCTGAAAAAAAAGCCTTACTATACATGGTCGTTTTTTCGTCTGAAAAAAAAGCCTTACTACACATGGTCGTTTTTTCGTCTGAAAAAAAAGCCTTACTATACATGGTCGTTTTTTCGTCTGGAAAAAAAAGCCTTACTATACATGGTCGTTTTTTCGTCTGAAAAAAAAGCCTTACTATACATGGTCGTTTTTTTGTCTGGAAAAAAAAGCCTTACTATACATGGTCGTTTTTTCGTCTGAAAAAAAAGCCTTACTATACATGGTCGTTTTTTCGTCTGGAAAAAAAAGCCTTACTATACATGGTCGTTTTTTCGTCTGAAAAAAAAAGCCTTACTATACATGGTCATTTTTTGTGACAAAAAAAGCCTTACTATACATGGTAATTTTTTGTGAGAAAAAAAAAGCCTTACTATACATGGTCGTTTTTTCGTCTGGAAAAAAAAGCCTTACTATACATGGTCGTTTTTTCGTCTGGAAAAAAAAGCCTTACTATACATGGTCGTTTTTTCGTCTGAAAAAAAAGCCTTACTATACATGGTCGTTTTTTCGTCTGAAAAAAAAGCCTTACTATACATGGTCGTTTTTTCGTCTGAAAAAAAAGCCTTACTATACATGGTCGTTTTTTCGTCTGAAAAAAAAGCCTTACTATAAATGGTCGTTTTTTCGTCTGAAAAAAAAGCCTTACTATACATGGTCGTTTTTTCGTCTGAAAAAAAAGCCTTACTATACATGGTCGTTTTTTCGTCTGAAAAAAAAGCCTTACTATACATGGTCGTTTTTTCGTCTGGAAAAAAAAGCCTTACTATACATGGTCGTTTTTTCGTCTGAAAAAAAAGCCTTACTATACATGGTCGTTTTTTCGTCTGGAAAAAAAAGCCTTACTATACATGGTCGTTTTTTCGTCTGAAAAAAAAGCCTTACTATACATGGTCGTTTTTTCGTCTGGAAAAAAAAGCCTTACTATACATGGTCGTTTTTTCGTCTGAAAAAAAAGCCTTACTATACATGGTCGTTTTTTCGTCTGGAAAAAAAAGCCTTACTATACATGGTCGTTTTTTCGTCTGAAAAAAAAACCTTACTATACATGGTCGTTATTTTGTCGAAAAAAAAAAGCCTTACTATACATGGTCGTTTTTTCGTCTGAAAAAAAAGCCTTACTATACATGGTCGTTTTTTCGTCTGAAAAAAAGCCTAACTATACATGGTCATTTTTTGTTAGAAAAAAAAAAGCCTTACAATACATGGTCATTTTTTGTTAGAAAAAAAAAGCCTTACTATACATGGTCATTTTTTGTTAGAAAAAAAAGCCTTACTATACATGGTCGTTTTTTTGTCAGAAAAAAAAGCCTTACTATACATGGTCGTTTTTTCGTCTGAAAAAAAAAGCCTTACTATACATGGTCGTTTTTTCGTCTGAAAAAAAAACCTTACTATACATGGTCGTTATTTTGTCGAAAAAAAAAAGCCTTACTATACATGGTCGTTTTTTCGTCTGAAAAAAAAGCCTTACTATACATGGTCGTTTTTTCGTCTGAAAAAAAGCCTAACTATACATGGTCGTTTTTTCGTCTGGAAAAAAAAGCCTTACTATACATGGTCGTTTTTTCGTCTGAAAAAAAAGCCTTACTATACATGGTCGTTTTTTCGTCTGAAAAAAAAGCCTTACTATACATGGTCGTTTTTTCGTCTGAAAAAAAAGCCTTACTATACATGGTCGTTTTTTCGTCTGGAAAAAAAAGCCTTACTATACATGGTCGTTTTTTCGTCTGAAAAAAAAGCCTTACTATACATGGTCGTTTTTTCGTCTGGAAAAAAAAGCCTTACTATACATGGTCGTTTTTTCGTCTGAAAAAAAAGCCTTACTATACATGGTCGTTTTTTCGTCTGGAAAAAAAAGCCTTACTATACATGGTCGTTTTTTCGTCTGAAAAAAAAAGCCTTACTATACATGGTCATTTTTTGTGACAAAAAAAGCCTTACTATACATGGTCATTTTTTGTGAGAAAAAAAAAGCCTTACTATACATGGTCATTTTTTGTGACAAAAAAAGCCTTACTATACATGGTCATTTTTTTAAGAAAAAAAAAAGCCTTACTATACATGGTCATTTTTTATTTGGAAAAACAAAAGCCTTACTATACATGGTCATTTTTTTGTTAGAAAAAAAAAGCCTTACTATACATGGTCATTTTTTTGTGAGAAAAAAAAAGCCTTACTATACATGGTCATTTTTTGTGAGAAAAAAAAAAGCCTTACTATACATGGTCGTTTTTTCGTCTGAAAAAAAAGCCTTACTATACATGGTCGTTTTTTCGTCTGAAAAAAAAGCCTTACTATACATGGTCGTTTTTTCGTCTGAAAAAAAAGCCTTACTATACATGGTCGTTTTTTCGTCTGAAAAAAAAGCCTTACTATACATGGTCGTTTTTTCGTCTGAAAAAAAAGCCTTACTATACATGGTCGTTTTTTCGTCTGAAAAAAAAGCCTTACTATACATGGTCGTTTTTTCGTCTGAAAAAAAAGCCTTACTATACATGGTCGTTTTTTCGTCTGAAAAAAAAGCCTTACTATACATGGTCGTTTTTTCGTCTGAAAAAAAAGCCTTACTATACATGGTCGTTTTTTCGTCTGAAAAAAAAGCCTTACTATACATGGTCGTTTTTTCGTCTGGAAAAAAAAGCCTTACTATACATGGTCGTTTTTTCGTCTGAAAAAAAAGCCTTACTATACATGGTCGTTTTTTCGTCTGGAAAAAAAAGCCTTACTATACATGGTCGTTTTTTCGTCTGAAAAAAAAGCCTTACTATACATGGTCGTTTTTTCGTCTGGAAAAAAAAGCCTTACTATACATGGTCGTTTTTTCGTCTGAAAAAAAAGCCTTACTATACATGGTCGTTTTTTCGTCTGGAAAAAAAAGCCTTACTATACATGGTCGTTTTTTCGTCTGAAAAAAAAAGCCTTACTATACATGGTCATTTTTTGTGACAAAAAAAGCCTTACTATACATGGTAATTTTTTGTGAGAAAAAAAAAGCCTTACTATACATGGTCGTTTTTTCGTCTGGAAAAAAAAGCCTTACTATACATGGTCGTTTTTTCGTCTGAAAAAAAAGCCTTACTATACATGGTCGTTTTTTCGTCTGAAAAAAAAGCCTTACTATACATGGTCGTTTTTTCGTCTGGAAAAAAAAGCCTTACTATACATGGTCGTTTTTTCGTCTGAAAAAAAAGCCTTACTATACATGGTCGTTTTTTCGTCTGAAAAAAAAGCCTTACGATACATGGTCGTTTTTTCGTCTGAAAAAAAAGCCTTACTATACATGGTCGTTTTTTCGTCTGAAAAAAAAGCCTTACTATACATGGTCGTTTTTTCGTCTGAAAAAAAAGCCTTACTATACATGGTCGTTTTTTCGTCTGAAAAAAAAGCCTTACTATACATGGTCGTTTTTTCGTCTGAAAAAAAAGCCTTACTATACATGGTCGTTTTTTCGTCTGGAAAAAAAAGCCTTACTATACATGGTCGTTTTTTCGTCTGAAAAAAAAGCCTTACTATACATGGTCGTTTTTTCGTCTGGAAAAAAAAGCCTTACTATACATGGTCGTTTTTTCGTCTGAAAAAAAAGCCTTACTATACATGGTCGTTTTTTCGTCTGGAAAAAAAAGCCTTACTATACATGGTCGTTTTTTCGTCTGAAAAAAAAGCCTTACTATACATGGTCGTTTTTTCGTCTGGAAAAAAAAGCCTTACTATACATGGTCGTTTTTTCGTCTGAAAAAAAAAGCCTTACTATACATGGTCATTTTTTGTGACAAAAAAAGCCTTACTATACATGGTAATTTTTTGTGAGAAAAAAAAAGCCTTACTATACATGGTCATTTTTTGTGACAAAAAAAGCCTTACTATACATGGTCATTTTTTTAAGAAAAAAAAAAGCCTTACTATACATGGTCGGTTTTTGTTTGGAAAAAAAAGCCTTACTATACATGGTCATTTTTTGTTAGAAAAAAAAGCCTTACTATACATGGTCATTTTTTTAAGAAAAAAAAAAGCCTTACTATACATGGTCATTTTTTGTTAGAAAAAAAAAGCCTTACTATACATGGTCATTTTTTTGTGAGAAAAAAAAAGCCTTACTATACATGGTCATTTTTTGTGAGAAAAAAAAAGCCTTACTATACATGGTCATTTTTTGTGAGAAAAAAAAGCCTTACTATACATGGTCAATTTTTTGTGAGAAAAAAAAAAGCCTTACTATACATGGTCATTTTTTGTGAGAAAAAAAAAAGCCTTACTATACATGGTCATTTTTTGTGAGAAAAAAAAAGCCTTACTATACATGGTCATTTTTTGTGACGAAAAAAGCCTTACTATACATGGTCATTTTTTTAAGAAAAAAAAAAGCCTTACTATACATGGTCGGCTTTTGTTTGAAAAAAAAAGCCTTACTATACATGGTCATTTTTTTAAGAAAAAAAAAAAGCCTTACTATACATGGTCATTTTTTTAAGAAAAAAAAAAAGCCTTACTATACATGGTCATTTTTTGTTAGAAAAAAAAAGCCTTACTATACATGGTCATTTTTTGTGAGAAAAAAAAAGCCTTACTATACATGGTCATTTTTTGTGACAAAAAAAAGCCTTACTATACATGGTCGTTTTTTTAAGAAAAAAAAAAGCCTTACTATACATGGTCATTTTTTGTGAGAAAAAAAAAAGCCTTACTATACATGGTCAATTTTTTGTGAGAAAAAAAAGCCTTACTATACATGGTCATTTTTTGTGAGAAAAAAAAAAAGCCTTACTATACATGGTCATTTTTTGTGAGAAAAAAAAAGCCTTACTATACATGGTCATTTTTTGTTAGAAAAAAAAACCTTACTATACATGGTCAATTTTTTGTGAGAAAAAAAAAAGCCTTACTATACATGGTCATTTTTTGTGAGAAAAAAAAAAGCCTTACTATACATGGTCATTTTTTGTGAGAAAAAAAAAAGCCTTACTATACATGGTCATTTTTTGTGAGAAAAAAAAAAGCCTTACTATACATGGTCATTTTTTGTGAGAAAAAAAAAGCCTTACTATACATGGTCATTTTTTGTGAGAAAAAAAAGCCTTACTATACATGGTCAATTTTTTGTGAGAAAAAAAAAAGCCTTACTATACATGGTCATTTTTTGTGAGAAAAAAAAAAGCCTTACTATACATGGTCATTTTTTGTGAGAAAAAAAAAGCCTTACTATACATGGTCATTTTTTGTGACAAAAAAAGCCTTACTATACATGGTCATTTTTTTAAGAAAAAAAAAAGCCTTACTATACATGGTCGGCTTTTGTTTGAAAAAAAAAGCCTTACTATACATGGTCATTTTTTTAAGAAAAAAAAAAAGCCTTACTATACATGGTCATTTTTTTAAGAAAAAAAAAAGCCTTACTATACATGGTCATTTTTTGTTAGAAAAAAAAAGCCTTACTATACATGGTCATTTTTTGTGAGAAAAAAAAAGCCTTACTATACATGGTGATTTTTTGTGACAAAAAAAAGCCTTACTATACATGGTCGTTTTTTTAAGAAAAAAAAAAGCCTTACTATACATGGTCATTTTTTGTGAGAAAAAAAAAAGCCTTACTATACATGGTCAATTTTTTGTGAGAAAAAAAAAGCCTTACTATACATGGTCATTTTTTGTGAGAAAAAAAAAAAGCCTTACTATACATGGTCATTTTTTGTGAGAAAAAAAAAAGCCTTACTATACATGGTCATTTTTTGTTAGAAAAAAAAACCTTACTATACATGGTCAATTTTTTGTGAGAAAAAAAAAAGCCTTACTATACATGGTCATTTTTTGTGAGAAAAAAAAAAAGCCTTACTATACATGGTCATTTTTTGTGAGAAAAAAAAAGCCTTACTATACATGGTCATTTTTTGTGAGAAAAAAAAAAGCCTTACTATACATGGTCGTTTTTTCGTCTGAAAAAAAAGCCTTACTATACATGGTCGTTTTTTCGTCTGAAAAAAAAGCCTTACTATACATGGTCGTTTTTTCGTCTGGAAAAAAAAGCCTTACTATACATGGTCGTTTTTTCGTCTGAAAAAAAAGCCTTACTATACATGGTCGTTTTTTCGTCTGGAAAAAAAAGCCTTACTATACATGGTCGTTTTTTCGTCTGAAAAAAAAGCCTTACTATACATGGTCGTTTTTTCGTCTGGAAAAAAAAGCCTTACTATACATGGTCGTTTTTTCGTCTGAAAAAAAAGCCTTACTATACATGGTCGTTTTTTCGTCTGGAAAAAAAAGCCTTACTATACATGGTCGTTTTTTCGTCTGAAAAAAAAAGCCTTACTATACATGGTCATTTTTTGTGACAAAAAAAGCCTTACTATACATGGTAATTTTTTGTGAGAAAAAAAAAGCCTTACTATACATGGTCATTTTTTGTGACAAAAAAAGCCTTACTATACATGGTCATTTTTTTAAGAAAAAAAAAAGCCTTACTATACATGGTCGGTTTTTGTTTGGAAAAAAAAGCCTTACTATACATGGTCATTTTTTGTTAGAAAAAAAAGCCTTACTATACATGGTCATTTTTTTAAGAAAAAAAAAAGCCTTACTATACATGGTCATTTTTTGTTAGAAAAAAAAAGCCTTACTATACATGGTCATTTTTTTGTGAGAAAAAAAAAGCCTTACTATACATGGTCATTTTTTGTGAGAAAAAAAAAGCCTTACTATACATGGTCATTTTTTGTGAGAAAAAAAAGCCTTACTATACATGGTCAATTTTTTGTGAGAAAAAAAAAAGCCTTACTATACATGGTCATTTTTTGTGAGAAAAAAAAAAGCCTTACTATACATGGTCATTTTTTGTGAGAAAAAAAAAGCCTTACTATACATGGTCATTTTTTGTGACGAAAAAAGCCTTACTATACATGGTCATTTTTTTAAGAAAAAAAAAAGCCTTACTATACATGGTCGGCTTTTGTTTGAAAAAAAAAGCCTTACTATACATGGTCATTTTTTTAAGAAAAAAAAAAAGCCTTACTATACATGGTCATTTTTTTAAGAAAAAAAAAAAGCCTTACTATACATGGTCATTTTTTGTTAGAAAAAAAAAGCCTTACTATACATGGTCATTTTTTGTGAGAAAAAAAAAGCCTTACTATACATGGTCATTTTTTGTGACAAAAAAAAGCCTTACTATACATGGTCGTTTTTTTAAGAAAAAAAAAAGCCTTACTATACATGGTCATTTTTTGTGAGAAAAAAAAAAGCCTTACTATACATGGTCAATTTTTTGTGAGAAAAAAAAGCCTTACTATACATGGTCATTTTTTGTGAGAAAAAAAAAAAGCCTTACTATACATGGTCATTTTTTGTGAGAAAAAAAAAGCCTTACTATACATGGTCATTTTTTGTTAGAAAAAAAAACCTTACTATACATGGTCAATTTTTTGTGAGAAAAAAAAAAGCCTTACTATACATGGTCATTTTTTGTGAGAAAAAAAAAAGCCTTACTATACATGGTCATTTTTTGTGAGAAAAAAAAAAGCCTTACTATACATGGTCATTTTTTGTGAGAAAAAAAAAAGCCTTACTATACATGGTCATTTTTTGTGAGAAAAAAAAAGCCTTACTATACATGGTCATTTTTTGTGAGAAAAAAAAGCCTTACTATACATGGTCAATTTTTTGTGAGAAAAAAAAAAGCCTTACTATACATGGTCATTTTTTGTGAGAAAAAAAAAAGCCTTACTATACATGGTCATTTTTTGTGAGAAAAAAAAAGCCTTACTATACATGGTCATTTTTTGTGACAAAAAAAGCCTTACTATACATGGTCATTTTTTTAAGAAAAAAAAAAGCCTTACTATACATGGTCGGCTTTTGTTTGAAAAAAAAAGCCTTACTATACATGGTCATTTTTTTAAGAAAAAAAAAAAGCCTTACTATACATGGTCATTTTTTTAAGAAAAAAAAAAAGCCTTACTATACATGGTCATTTTTTGTTAGAAAAAAAAAGCCTTACTATACATGGTCATTTTTTGTGAGAAAAAAAAAGCCTTACTATACATGGTGATTTTTTGTGACAAAAAAAAGCCTTACTATACATGGTCGTTTTTTTAAGAAAAAAAAAAGCCTTACTATACATGGTCATTTTTTGTGAGAAAAAAAAAAGCCTTACTATACATGGTCAATTTTTTGTGAGAAAAAAAAAGCCTTACTATACATGGTCATTTTTTGTGAGAAAAAAAAAAAGCCTTACTATACATGGTCATTTTTTGTGAGAAAAAAAAAAGCCTTACTATACATGGTCATTTTTTGTTAGAAAAAAAAACCTTACTATACATGGTCAATTTTTTGTGAGAAAAAAAAAAGCCTTACTATACATGGTCATTTTTTGTGAGAAAAAAAAAAAGCCTTACTATACATGGTCATTTTTTGTGAGAAAAAAAAAGCCTTACTATACATGGTCATTTTTTGTGAGAAAAAAAAAAGCCTTACTATACATGGTCATTTTTTGTGAGAAAAAAAAAGCCTTACTATACATGGTCGTTTTTTTCAGAAAAAAAAAGCCTTACTATACATGGTCATTTTTTGTTAGAAAAAAAAAGCCTTACTATACATGGTCATTTTTTGTTAGAAAAAAAAAAGCCTTACTATACATGGTCAATTTTTTTGTGAGAAAAAAAAAGCCTTACTATACATGGTCCTTTTTTGTGAGAAAAAAAAAAAAGCCTTACTATACATGGTCATTTTTTGTTAGAAAAAAAAAGCCTTACTATACATGGTCATTTTTTGTGAGAAAAAAAAAGCCTTACTATACATGGTCATTTTTTGTTAGAAAAAAAAGCCTTACTATACATGGTCAATTTTTTGTGAGAAAAAAAAAGCCTTACTATACATAGTAATTTTTTGTTAGAAAAAAAAAAGCCTTACAATACATGGTCATTTTTTGTTAGAAAAAAAAGCCTTACTATACATGGTCATTTTTTGTTAGAAAAAAAAGCCTTACTATACATGGTCATTTTTTGTGAGAAAAAAAAAAGCCTTACTATACATGGTCATTTTTTGTGAGAAAAAAAAAAGCCTTACTATACATGGTCGTTTTTTTCAGAAAAAAAAAAGCCTTACTATACATGGTCATTTTTTGTGAGAAAAAAAAAGCCTTACTATACATGGTCATTTTTTGTGAGAAAAAAAAAGCCTTACTATACATGGTCATTTTTTGTGAGAAAAAAAAAGCCTTACTATACATGGTCATTTTTTGTGAGAAAAAAAAGCCTTACTATACATGGTCATTTTTTGTGAGAAAAAAAAAAGCCTTACTATACATGGTCATTTTTTGTGAGAAAAAAAAAAGCCTTACTATACATGGTCATTTTTTGTGAGAAAAAAAAAAGCCTTACTATACATGGTCATTTTTTGTGAGAAAAAAAAAGCCTTACTATACATGGTCATTTTTTGTGAGAAAAAAAAGCCTTACTATACATGGTCAATTTTTTGTGAGAAAAAAAAAAGCCTTACTATACATGGTCATTTTTTGTGAGAAAAAAAAAAGCCTTACTATACATGGTCATTTTTTGTGAGAAAAAAAAAGCCTTACTATACATGGTCATTTTTTGTGACAAAAAAAGCCTTACTATACATGGTCATTTTTTTAAGAAAAAAAAAAGCCTTACTATACATGGTCGGCTTTTGTTTGAAAAAAAAAGCCTTACTATACATGGTCATTTTTTTAAGAAAAAAAAAAAGCCTTACTATACATGGTCATTTTTTTAAGAAAAAAAAAAAGCCTTACTATACATGGTCATTTTTTGTTAGAAAAAAAAAGCCTTACTATACATGGTCATTTTTTGTGAGAAAAAAAAAGCCTTACTATACATGGTGATTTTTTGTGACAAAAAAAAGCCTTACTATACATGGTCGTTTTTTTAAGAAAAAAAAAAGCCTTACTATACATGGTCATTTTTTGTGAGAAAAAAAAAAGCCTTACTATACATGGTCAATTTTTTGTGAGAAAAAAAAAGCCTTACTATACATGGTCATTTTTTGTGAGAAAAAAAAAAAGCCTTACTATACATGGTCATTTTTTGTGAGAAAAAAAAAAGCCTTACTATACATGGTCATTTTTTGTTAGAAAAAAAAACCTTACTATACATGGTCAATTTTTTGTGAGAAAAAAAAAAGCCTTACTATACATGGTCATTTTTTGTGAGAAAAAAAAAAAGCCTTACTATACATGGTCATTTTTTGTGAGAAAAAAAAAGCCTTACTATACATGGTCATTTTTTGTGAGAAAAAAAAAAGCCTTACTATACATGGTCATTTTTTGTGAGAAAAAAAAAGCCTTACTATACATGGTCGTTTTTTTCAGAAAAAAAAAGCCTTACTATACATGGTCATTTTTTGTTAGAAAAAAAAAGCCTTACTATACATGGTCATTTTTTGTTAGAAAAAAAAAAGCCTTACTATACATGGTCAATTTTTTTGTGAGAAAAAAAAAGCCTTACTATACATGGTCCTTTTTTGTGAGAAAAAAAAAAAAGCCTTACTATACATGGTCATTTTTTGTTAGAAAAAAAAAGCCTTACTATACATGGTCATTTTTTGTGAGAAAAAAAAAGCCTTACTATACATGGTCATTTTTTGTTAGAAAAAAAAGCCTTACTATACATGGTCAATTTTTTGTGAGAAAAAAAAAGCCTTACTATACATAGTAATTTTTTGTTAGAAAAAAAAAAGCCTTACAATACATGGTCATTTTTTGTTAGAAAAAAAAGCCTTACTATACATGGTCATTTTTTGTTAGAAAAAAAAGCCTTACTATACATGGTCATTTTTTGTGAGAAAAAAAAAAGCCTTACTATACATGGTCATTTTTTGTGAGAAAAAAAAAAGCCTTACTATACATGGTCGTTTTTTTCAGAAAAAAAAAAGCCTTACTATACATGGTCATTTTTTGTGAGAAAAAAAAAGCCTTACTATACATGGTCATTTTTTGTGAGAAAAAAAAAGCCTTACTATACATGGTCATTTTTTGTGAGAAAAAAAAAGCCTTACTATACATGGTCATTTTTTGTGAGAAAAAAAAAGCCTTACTATACATGGTCGTTTTTTTCAGAAAAAAAAAAGCCTTACTATACATGGTCATTTTTTGTTAGAAAAAAAAAAGCCTTACTATACATGGTCATTTTTTGTTAGAAAAAAAAAAGCCTTACTATACATGGTCAATTTTTTTGTGAGAAAAAAAAAAGCCTTACTATACATGGTCCTTTTTTGTGAGAAAAAAAAAGCCTTAATATACATGGTCATTTTTTGTTAGAAAAAAAAAGCCTTACTATACATGGTCATTTTTTGTGAGAAAAAAAAAGCCTTACTATACATGGTCATTTTTTGTTAGAAAAAAAAGCCTTACTATACATGGTCAATTTTTTGTGAGAAAGAAAAAGCCTTACTATACATAGTCATTTTTTGTTAGAAAAAAAAAAGCCTTACAATACATGGTCATTTTTTGTTAGAAAAAAAAAAGCCTTACTATACATGGTCATTTTTTGTTAGAAAAAAAAGCCTTACTATACATGGTCGTTTTTTTGTCAGAAAAAAAAGCCTTACTATAAATGGTCGTTTTTTCGTCTGAAAAAAAAGCCTTACTATACATGTTCGTTTTTTCGTCTGAAAAAAAAACCTTACTATACATGGTCGTTATTTTGTCGAAAAAAAAAAGCCTTACTATACATGGTCGTTTTTTCGTCTGAAAAAAAAGCCTTACTATACATGGTCGTTTTTTCGTCTGAAAAAAAGCCTAACTATACATGGTCGTTTTTTCGTCTGGAAAAAAAAGCCTTACTATACATGGTCGTTTTTTCGTCTGAAAAAAAAGCCTTACTATACATGGTCGTTTTTTTCGTCTGAAAAAAAAGCCTTACTATACATGGTCGTTTTTTCGTCTGAAAAAAAAGCCTTACTATACATGGTCGTTTTTTCGTCTGAAAAAAAAGCCTTACTATACATGGTCGTTTTTTCGTCTGGAAAAAAAAGCCTTACTATACATGGTCGTTTTTTCGTCTGAAAAAAAAGCCTTACTATACATGGTCGTTTTTTCGTCTGAAAAAAAAGCCTTACTATACATGGTCGTTTTTTCGTCTGAAAAAAAAGCCTTACTATACATGGTCGTTTTTTCGTCTGGAAAAAAAAGCCTTACTATACATGGTCGTTTTTTCGTCTGAAAAAAAAGCCTTACTATACATGGTCGTTTTTTCGTCTGGAAAAAAAAGCCTTACTATACATGGTCGTTTTTTCGTCTGAAAAAAAAAGCCTTACTATACATGGTCATTTTTTGTGACAAAAAAAGCCTTACTATACATGGTCATTTTTTGTGAGAAAAAAAAAGCCTTACTATACATGGTCATTTTTTGTGACAAAAAAAGCCTTACTATACATGGTCATTTTTTTAAGAAAAAAAAAAGCCTTACTATACATGGTCATTTTTTGTTAGAAAAACAAAAGCCTTACTATACATGGTCATTTTTTGTTAGAAAAAAAAAGCCTTACTATACATGGTCATTTTTTTGTGAGAAAAAAAAAGCCTTACTATACATGGTCATTTTTTGTGAGAAAAAAAAAGCCTTACTATACATGGTCAATTTTTTGTGAGAAAAAAAAAAGCCTTACTATACATGGTCATTTTTTGTGAGAAAAAAAAAAGCCTTACTATACATGGTCATTTTTTGTGAGAAAAAAAAAGCCTTACTATACATGGTCATTTTTTGTGACAAAAAAAGCCTTACTATACATGGTCATTTTTTTAAGAAAAAAAAAAGCCTTACTATACATGGTCGGCTTTTGTTTGAAAAAAAAAAGCCTTACTATACATGGTCATTTTTTGTGAGAAAAAAAAAAGCCTTACTATACATGGTCAATTTTTTGTGAGAAAAAAAAAGCCTTACTATACATGGTCATTTTTTGTGAGAAAAAAAAAAAGCCTTACTATACATGGTCATTTTTTGTGAGAAAAAAAAAAGCCTTACTATACATGGTCATTTTTTGTTAGAAAAAAAAACCTTACTATACATGGTCAATTTTTTGTGAGAAAAAAAAAAGCCTTACTTTACATGGTCATTTTTTGTGAGAAAAAAAAAAGCCTTACTATACATGGTCATTTTTTGTGAGAAAAAAAAAGCCTTACTATACATGGTCATTTTTTGTGAGAAAAAAAAAAGCCTTACTATACATGGTCATTTTTTGTGAGAAAAAAAAAGCCTTACTATACATGGTCAATTTTTTGTGAGAAAAAAAAAAGCCTTACTATACATGGTCATTTTTTGTGAGAAAAAAAAAAGCCTTACTATACATGGTCATTTTTTGTGAGAAAAAAAAAGCCTTACTATACATGGTCATTTTTTGTGACAAAAAAAGCCTTACTATACATGGTCATTTTTTTAAGAAAAAAAAAAGCCTTACTATACATGGTCGGCTTTTGTTTGAAAAAAAAAAGCCTTACTATACATGGTCATTTTTTTAAGAAAAAAAAAAAGCCTTACTATACATGGTCATTTTTTTAAGAAAAAAAAAAGCCTTACTATACATGGTCATTTTTTGTTAGAAAAAAAAAGCCTTACTATACATGGTCATTTTTTGTGAGAAAAAAAAAGCCTTACTATACATGGTCATTTTTTGTGACAAAAAAAAGCCTTACTATACATGGTCGTTTTTTTAAGAAAAAAAAAAGCCTTACTATACATGGTCATTTTTTGTGAGAAAAAAAAAAGCCTTACTATACATGGTCAATTTTTTGTGAGAAAAAAAAAGCCTTACTATACATGGTCATTTTTTGTGAGAAAAAAAAAAAGCCTTACTATACATGGTCATTTTTTGTGAGAAAAAAAAAAGCCTTACTATACATGGTCATTTTTTGTTAGAAAAAAAAGCCTTACTATACATGGTCCTTTTTTGTGAGAAAAAAAAAAGCCTTAATATACATGGTCATTTTTTGTTAGAAAAAAAAAGCCTTACTATACATGGTCATTTTTTGTGAGAAAAAAAAAGCCTTACTATACATGGTCATTTTTTGTTAGAAAAAAAAGCCTTACTATACATGGTCAATTTTTTGTGAGAAAGAAAAAGCCTTACTATACATAGTCATTTTTTGTTAGAAAAAAAAAAGCCTTACAATACATGGTCATTTTTTGTTAGAAAAAAAAAGCCTTACTATACATGGTCATTTTTTGTTAGAAAAAAAAGCCTTACTATACATGGTCGTTTTTTTGTCAGAAAAAAAAGCCTTACTATAAATGGTCGTTTTTTCGTCTGAAAAAAAAGCCTTACTATACATGTTCGTTTTTTCGTCTGAAAAAAAAACCTTACTATACATGGTCGTTATTTTGTCGAAAAAAAAAAGCCTTACTATACATGGTCGTTTTTTCGTCTGAAAAAAAAGCCTTACTATACATGGTCGTTTTTTCGTCTGAAAAAAAGCCTAACTATACATGGTCGTTTTTTCGTCTGGAAAAAAAAGCCTTACTATACATGGTCGTTTTTTCGTCTGAAAAAAAAGCCTTACTATACATGGTCGTTTTTTTCGTCTGAAAAAAAAGCCTTACTATACATGGTCGTTTTTTCGTCTGAAAAAAAAGCCTTACTATACATGGTCGTTTTTTCGTCTGAAAAAAAAGCCTTACTATACATGGTCGTTTTTTCGTCTGAAAAAAAAGCCTTACTATACATGGTCGTTTTTTCGTCTGGAAAAAAAAGCCTTACTATACATGGTCGTTTTTTCGTCTGAAAAAAAAGCCTTACTATACATGGTCGTTTTTTCGTCTGGAAAAAAAAGCCTTACTATACATGGTCGTTTTTTCGTCTGAAAAAAAAAGCCTTACTATACATGGTCATTTTTTGTGACAAAAAAAGCCTTACTATACATGGTCATTTTTTGTGAGAAAAAAAAAGCCTTACTATACATGGTCATTTTTTGTGACAAAAAAAGCCTTACTATACATGGTCATTTTTTTAAGAAAAAAAAAAGCCTTACTATACATGGTCATTTTTTGTTAGAAAAACAAAAGCCTTACTATACATGGTCATTTTTTGTTAGAAAAAAAAAGCCTTACTATACATGGTCATTTTTTTGTGAGAAAAAAAAAGCCTTACTATACATGGTCATTTTTTGTGAGAAAAAAAAAGCCTTACTATACATGGTCAATTTTTTGTGAGAAAAAAAAAAGCCTTACTATACATGGTCATTTTTTGTGAGAAAAAAAAAAGCCTTACTATACATGGTCATTTTTTGTGAGAAAAAAAAAGCCTTACTATACATGGTCATTTTTTGTGACAAAAAAAGCCTTACTATACATGGTCATTTTTTTAAGAAAAAAAAAAGCCTTACTATACATGGTCGGCTTTTGTTTGAAAAAAAAAAGCCTTACTATACATGGTCATTTTTTGTGAGAAAAAAAAAAGCCTTACTATACATGGTCAATTTTTTGTGAGAAAAAAAAAGCCTTACTATACATGGTCATTTTTTGTGAGAAAAAAAAAAAGCCTTACTATACATGGTCATTTTTTGTGAGAAAAAAAAAAGCCTTACTATACATGGTCATTTTTTGTTAGAAAAAAAAACCTTACTATACATGGTCAATTTTTTGTGAGAAAAAAAAAAGCCTTACTTTACATGGTCATTTTTTGTGAGAAAAAAAAAAGCCTTACTATACATGGTCATTTTTTGTGAGAAAAAAAAAGCCTTACTATACATGGTCATTTTTTGTGAGAAAAAAAAAAGCCTTACTATACATGGTCATTTTTTGTGAGAAAAAAAAAGCCTTACTATACATGGTCAATTTTTTGTGAGAAAAAAAAAAGCCTTACTATACATGGTCATTTTTTGTGAGAAAAAAAAAAGCCTTACTATACATGGTCATTTTTTGTGAGAAAAAAAAAGCCTTACTATACATGGTCATTTTTTGTGACAAAAAAAGCCTTACTATACATGGTCATTTTTTTAAGAAAAAAAAAAGCCTTACTATACATGGTCGGCTTTTGTTTGAAAAAAAAAAGCCTTACTATACATGGTCATTTTTTTAAGAAAAAAAAAAAGCCTTACTATACATGGTCATTTTTTTAAGAAAAAAAAAAGCCTTACTATACATGGTCATTTTTTGTTAGAAAAAAAAAGCCTTACTATACATGGTCATTTTTTGTGAGAAAAAAAAAGCCTTACTATACATGGTCATTTTTTGTGACAAAAAAAAGCCTTACTATACATGGTCGTTTTTTTAAGAAAAAAAAAAGCCTTACTATACATGGTCATTTTTTGTGAGAAAAAAAAAAGCCTTACTATACATGGTCAATTTTTTGTGAGAAAAAAAAAGCCTTACTATACATGGTCATTTTTTGTGAGAAAAAAAAAAAGCCTTACTATACATGGTCATTTTTTGTGAGAAAAAAAAAAGCCTTACTATACATGGTCATTTTTTGTTAGAAAAAAAAGCCTTACTATACATGGTCCTTTTTTGTGAGAAAAAAAAAAGCCTTAATATACATGGTCATTTTTTGTTAGAAAAAAAAAGCCTTACTATACATGGTCATTTTTTGTGAGAAAAAAAAAGCCTTACTATACATGGTCATTTTTTGTTAGAAAAAAAAGCCTTACTATACATGGTCAATTTTTTGTGAGAAAGAAAAAGCCTTACTATACATAGTCATTTTTTGTTAGAAAAAAAAAAGCCTTACAATACATGGTCATTTTTTGTTAGAAAAAAAAAGCCTTACTATACATGGTCATTTTTTGTTAGAAAAAAAAGCCTTACTATACATGGTCGTTTTTTTGTCAGAAAAAAAAGCCTTACTATAAATGGTCGTTTTTTCGTCTGAAAAAAAAGCCTTACTATACATGTTCGTTTTTTCGTCTGAAAAAAAAACCTTACTATACATGGTCGTTATTTTGTCGAAAAAAAAAAGCCTTACTATACATGGTCGTTTTTTCGTCTGAAAAAAAAGCCTTACTATACATGGTCGTTTTTTCGTCTGAAAAAAAGCCTAACTATACATGGTCGTTTTTTCGTCTGGAAAAAAAAGCCTTACTATACATGGTCGTTTTTTCGTCTGAAAAAAAAGCCTTACTATACATGGTCGTTTTTTTCGTCTGAAAAAAAAGCCTTACTATACATGGTCGTTTTTTCGTCTGAAAAAAAAGCCTTACTATACATGGTCGTTTTTTCGTCTGAAAAAAAAGCCTTACTATACATGGTCGTTTTTTCGTCTGGAAAAAAAAGCCTTACTATACATGGTCGTTTTTTCGTCTGAAAAAAAAGCCTTACTATACATGGTCGTTTTTTCGTCTGAAAAAAAAGCCTTACTATACATGGTCGTTTTTTCGTCTGAAAAAAAAGCCTTACTATACATGGTCGTTTTTTCGTCTGAAAAAAAAGCCTTACTATACATGGTCGTTTTTTCGTCTGGAAAAAAAAGCCTTACTATACATGGTCGTTTTTTCGTCTGAAAAAAAAAGCCTTACTATACATGGTCATTTTTTGTGACAAAAAAAGCCTTACTATACATGGTCATTTTTTGTGAGAAAAAAAAAGCCTTACTATACATGGTCATTTTTTGTGACAAAAAAAGCCTTACTATACATGGTCATTTTTTTAAGAAAAAAAAAAGCCTTACTATACATGGTCATTTTTTGTTAGAAAAACAAAAGCCTTACTATACATGGTCATTTTTTGTTAGAAAAAAAAAGCCTTACTATACATGGTCATTTTTTTGTGAGAAAAAAAAAGCCTTACTATACATGGTCATTTTTTGTGAGAAAAAAAAAGCCTTACTATACATGGTCAATTTTTTGTGAGAAAAAAAAAGCCTTACTATACATGGTCATTTTTTGTGAGAAAAAAAAAAGCCTTACTATACATGGTCATTTTTTGTGAGAAAAAAAAAGCCTTACTATACATGGTCATTTTTTGTGACAAAAAAAGCCTTACTATACATGGTCATTTTTTTAAGAAAAAAAAAAGCCTTACTATACATGGTCGGCTTTTGTTTGAAAAAAAAAAGCCTTACTATACATGGTCATTTTTTGTGAGAAAAAAAAAAGCCTTACTATACATGGTCAATTTTTTGTGAGAAAAAAAAAGCCTTACTATACATGGTCATTTTTTGTGAGAAAAAAAAAAAGCCTTACTATACATGGTCATTTTTTTTGAGAAAAAAAAAAGCCTTACTATACATGGTCATTTTTTGTTAGAAAAAAAAACCTTACTATACATGGTCAATTTTTTGTGAGAAAAAAAAAAGCCTTACTATACATGGTCAATTTTTTGTGAGAAAAAAAAAGCCTTACTATACATGGTCATTTTTTGTGAGAAAAAAAAAAAGCCTTACTATACATGGTCATTTTTTTTGAGAAAAAAAAAAGCCTTACTATACATGGTCATTTTTTGTTAGAAAAAAAAACCTTACTATACATGGTCAATTTTTTGTGAGAAAAAAAAAAGCCTTACTATACATGGTCATTTTTTGTGAGAAAAAAAAAGCCTTACTATACATGGTCATTTTTTGTGAGAAAAAAAAAAGCCTTACTATACATGGTCATTTTTTGTGAGAAAAAAAAAGCCTTACTATACATGGTCAATTTTTTGTGAGAAAAAAAAAAGCCTTACTATACATGGTCATTTTTTGTGAGAAAAAAAAAAGCCTTACTATACATGGTCATTTTTTGTGAGAAAAAAAAAGCCTTACTATACATGGTCATTTTTTGTGACAAAAAAAGCCTTACTATACATGGTCATTTTTTTAAGAAAAAAAAAAGCCTTACTATACATGGTCGGCTTTTGTTTGAAAAAAAAAAGCCTTACTATACATGGTCATTTTTTTAAGAAAAAAAAAAAGCCTTACTATACATGGTCATTTTTTTAAGAAAAAAAAAAGCCTTACTATACATGGTCATTTTTTGTTAGAAAAAAAAAGCCTTACTATACATGGTCATTTTTTGTGAGAAAAAAAAAGCCTTACTATACATGGTCATTTTTTGTGAGAAAAAAAAGCCTTACTATACATGGTCGTTTTTTTAAGAAAAAAAAAAGCCTTACTATACATGGTCATTTTTTGTGAGAAAAAAAAAAGCCTTACTATACATGGTCAATTTTTTGTGAGAAAAAAAAAGCCTTACTATACATGGTCATTTTTTGTGAGAAAAAAAAAAAGCCTTACTATACATGGTCATTTTTTGTGAGAAAAAAAAAAGCCTTACTATACATGGTCATTTTTTGTTAGAAAAAAAAACCTTACTATACATGGTCAATTTTTTGTGAGAAAAAAAAAAGCCTTACTATACATGGTCATTTTTTGTGAGAAAAAAAAAAGCCTTACTATACATGGTCATTTTTTGTGAGAAAAAAAAAGCCTTACTATACATGGTCATTTTTTGTGAGAAAAAAAAAAGCCTTACTATACATGGTCATTTTTTGTGAGAAAAAAAAAGCCTTACTATACATGGTCATTTTTTGTGACAAAAAAAGCCTTACTATACATGGTCATTTTTTTAAGAAAAAAAAAAGCCTTACTATACATGGTCGGCTTTTGTTTGAAAAAAAAAAGCCTTACTATACATGGTCATTTTTTTAAGAAAAAAAAAAAGCCTTACTATACATGGTCATTTTTTTAAGAAAAAAAAAAAGCCTTACTATACATGGTCATTTTTTTAAGAAAAAAAAAAGCCTTACTATACATGGTCGTTTTTTGTTAGAAAAAAAAGGCTTACTATACATGGTCATTTTTTGTTAGAAAAAAAAAAAGCCTTACTATACATGGTCATTTTTTTGTGACAAAAAAAGCCTTACTATACATGGTCATTTTTTGTGAGAAAAAAAAAGCCTTACTATACATGGTCATTTTTTGTTAGAAAAAAAAAAGCCTTACTATACATGGTCATTTTTTGTTAGAAAAAAAAACCTTACTATACATGGTCAATTTTTTGTGAGAAAAAAAAAAGCCTTACTATACATGGTCATTTTTTGTGAGAAAAAAAAAAGCCTTACTATACATGGTCATTTTTTGTGAGAAAAAAAAAGCCTTACTATACATGGTCATTTTTTGTGAGAAAAAAAAAAGCCTTACTATACATGGTCATTTTTTGTGAGAAAAAAAAAGCCTTACTATACATGGTCATTTTTTGTGACAAAAAAAGCCTTACTATACATGGTCATTTTTTTAAGAAAAAAAAAAGCCTTACTATACATGGTCGGCTTTTGTTTGAAAAAAAAAAGCCTTACTATACATGGTCATTTTTTTAAGAAAAAAAAAAAGCCTTACTATACATGGTCATTTTTTTAAGAAAAAAAAAAAGCCTTACTATACATGGTCATTTTTTTAAGAAAAAAAAAAGCCTTACTATACATGGTCGTTTTTTGTTAGAAAAAAAAGGCTTACTATACATGGTCATTTTTTGTTAGAAAAAAAAAAGCCTTACTATACATGGTCATTTTTTTAAGAAAAAAAAAAAAGCCTTACTATACATGGTCGTTTTTTTTGAGAAAAAAAAAAGCCTTACTATACATGGTCATTTTTTGTTAGAAAAAAAAACCTTACTATACATGGTCAATTTTTTGTGAGAAAAAAAAAAGCCTTACTATACATGGTCATTTTTTGTGAGAAAAAAAAAAGCCTTACTATACATGGTCATTTTTTGTGAGAAAAAAAAAGCCTTACTATACATGGTCATTTTTTGTGAGAAAAAAAAAAGCCTTACTATACATGGTCATTTTTTGTGAGAAAAAAAAAGCCTTACTATACATGGTCAATTTTTTGTGAGAAAAAAAAAAGCCTTACTATACATGGTCATTTTTTGTGAGAAAAAAAAAAGCCTTACTATACATGGTCATTTTTTGTGAGAAAAAAAAAGCCTTACTATACATGGTCATTTTTTGTGACAAAAAAAGCCTTACTATACATGGTCATTTTTTTAAGAAAAAAAAAAGCCTTACTATACATGGTCGGCTTTTGTTTGAAAAAAAAAAGCCTTACTATACATGGTCATTTTTTTAAGAAAAAAAAAAAGCCTTACTATACATGGTCATTTTTTTAAGAAAAAAAAAAGCCTTACTATACATGGTCATTTTTTGTTAGAAAAAAAAAGCCTTACTATACATGGTCATTTTTTGTGAGAAAAAAAAAGCCTTACTATACATGGTCATTTTTTGTGACAAAAAAAAGCCTTACTATACATGGTCGTTTTTTTAAGAAAAAAAAAAGCCTTACTATACATGGTCATTTTTTGTGAGAAAAAAAAAAGCCTTACTATACATGGTCAATTTTTTGTGAGAAAAAAAAAGCCTTACTATACATGGTCATTTTTTGTGAGAAAAAAAAAAAGCCTTACTATACATGGTCATTTTTTGTGAGAAAAAAAAAAGCCTTACTATACATGGTCATTTTTTGTTAGAAAAAAAAACCTTACTATACATGGTCAATTTTTTGTGAGAAAAAAAAAAGCCTTACTATACATGGTCATTTTTTGTGAGAAAAAAAAAAGCCTTACTATACATGGTCATTTTTTGTGAGAAAAAAAAAGCCTTACTATACATGGTCATTTTTTGTGAGAAAAAAAAAAGCCTTACTATACATGGTCATTTTTTGTGAGAAAAAAAAAGCCTTACTATACATGGTCATTTTTTGTGACAAAAAAAGCCTTACTATACATGGTCATTTTTTTAAGAAAAAAAAAAGCCTTACTATACATGGTCGGCTTTTGTTTGAAAAAAAAAAGCCTTACTATACATGGTCATTTTTTTAAGAAAAAAAAAAAGCCTTACTATACATGGTCATTTTTTTAAGAAAAAAAAAAAGCCTTACTATACATGGTCATTTTTTTAAGAAAAAAAAAAGCCTTACTATACATGGTCGTTTTTTGTTAGAAAAAAAAGGCTTACTATACATGGTCATTTTTTGTTAGAAAAAAAAAAGCCTTACTATACATGGTCATTTTTTTGTGACAAAAAAAGCCTTACTATACATGGTCATTTTTTGTGAGAAAAAAAAAGCCTTACTATACATGGTCATTTTTTGTTAGAAAAAAAAAAGCCTTACTATACATGGTCATTTTTTGTTAGAAAAAAAAACCTTACTATACATGGTCAATTTTTTGTGAGAAAAAAAAAAGCCTTACTATACATGGTCATTTTTTGTGAGAAAAAAAAAAGCCTTACTATACATGGTCATTTTTTGTGAGAAAAAAAAAGCCTTACTATACATGGTCATTTTTTGTGAGAAAAAAAAAAGCCTTACTATACATGGTCATTTTTTGTGAGAAAAAAAAAGCCTTACTATACATGGTCATTTTTTGTGACAAAAAAAGCCTTACTATACATGGTCATTTTTTTAAGAAAAAAAAAAGCCTTACTATACATGGTCGGCTTTTGTTTGAAAAAAAAAAGCCTTACTATACATGGTCATTTTTTTAAGAAAAAAAAAAAGCCTTACTATACATGGTCATTTTTTTAAGAAAAAAAAAAAGCCTTACTATACATGGTCATTTTTTTAAGAAAAAAAAAAGCCTTACTATACATGGTCGTTTTTTGTTAGAAAAAAAAGGCTTACTATACATGGTCATTTTTTGTTAGAAAAAAAAAAGCCTTACTATACATGGTCATTTTTTTGTGACAAAAAAAGCCTTACTATACATGGTCATTTTTTGTGAGAAAAAAAAGCCTTACTATACATGGTCATTTTTTGTTAGAAAAAAAAAGCCTTACTATACATGGTCATTTTTTGTAAGAAAAAAAAAGCCTTACTACACATGGTCTTTTTTTTTAAGAAAAAAAAAAAGCCTTACTATACATGGTCGTTTTTTGTTAGAAAAAAAAGGCTTACTATACATGGTCATTTTTTGTTAGAAAAAAAAAAGCCTTACTATACATGGTCATTTTTTTAAGAAAAAAAAAAAAGCCTTACTATACATGGTCGTTTTTTGTGAGAAAAAAAAAAGCCTTACTATACATGGTCATTTTTTGTTAGAAAAAAAAAGCCTTACTATACATGGTCATTTTTTTGTGAGAAAAAAAAAGCCTTACTATACATGGTCATTTTTTGTGAGAAAAAAAAAGCCTTACTATACATGGTCATTTTTTGTTAGAAAAAAAAGCCTTACTATACATGGTCAATTTTTTGTGAGAAAAAAAAAAAGCCTTACTATACATGGTCATTTTTTGTGAGAAAAAAAAAAAGCCTTACTATACATGGTCATTTTTTGTTAGAAAAAAAAAGCCTTACTATACATGGTCATTTTTTGTGAGAAAAAAAAAGCCTTACTATACATGGTCATTTTTTGTGACAAAAAAAGCCTTACTATACATGGTCATTTTTTTAAGAAAAAAAAAAGCCTTACTATACATGGTCGGCTTTTGTTTGGAAAAAAAAGCCTTACTATACATGGTAATTTTTTTAAGAAAAAAAAAAAGCCTTACTATACATGGTCGGCTTTTGTTTGGAAAAAAAAGCCTTACTATACATGGTCATTTTTTTAAGAAAAAAAAAGCCTTACTATACATGGTCGTTTTTTGTTAGAAAAAAAAGCCTTACTATACATGGTCGTTTTTTGTTAGAAAAAAAAGCCTTACTATATATGGTCATTTTTTTAAGAAAAAAAAAAAAAGCCTTACTATACATGGTCGTTTTTTGTGAGAAAAAAAAAGCCTTACTATACATGGTCATTTTTTGTTAGAAAAAAAAGCCTTACTATACATGGTCATTTTTTTGTGAGAAAAAAAAAGCCTTACTATACATGGTCATTTTTTGTGAGAAAAAAAAAGCCTTACTATACATGGTCATTTTTTGTGAGAAAAAAAAAGCCTTACTATACATGGTCATTTTTTGTGACAAAAAAAGCCTTACTATACATGGTCATTTTTTTAAGAAAAAAAAAAGCCTTACTATACATGGTCGGCTTTTGTTTGGAAAAAAAAGCCTTACTATACATGGTCATTTTTTTAAGAAAAAAAAAAAAGCCTTACTATACATGGTCATTTTTTTAAGAAAAAAAAAAGCCTTACTATACATGGTCGTTTTTTGTTAGAAAAAAAAGGCTTACTATACATGGTCATTCTTTTGTTAGAAAAAAAAAGCCTTACTATACATGGTCATTTTTTGTTAGAAAAAAAAAGCCTTACTATACATGGTCATTTTTTGTTAGAAAAAAAAAGCCTTACTATACATGGTCATTTTTTTGTGACAAAAAAAGCCTTACTATACATGGTCATTTTTTGTGAGAAAAAAAAGCCTTACTATACATGGTCATTTTTTGTTAGAAAAAAAAAGCCTTACTATACATGGTAATTTTTTGTAAGAAAAAAAAAGCCTTACTATACATGGTCTTTTTTTTTAAGAAAAAAAAAAAGCCTTACTATACATGGTCGTTTTTTGTTAGAAAAAAAAGGCTTACTATACATGGTCATTTTTTGTTAGAAAAAAAAAGGCTTACTATACATGGTCATTTTTTGTTAGAAAAAAAAAGCCTTACTATACATGGTCGTTTTTTGTGAGAAAAAAAAAAGCCTTACTATACATGGTCATTTTTTGTTAGAAAAAAAAAGCCTTACTATACATGGTCATTTTTTGTTAGAAAAAAAAAAGCCTTACTATACATGGTCATTTTTTGTTAGAAAAAAAAAGCCTTACTATACATGGTCATTTTTTTGTGACAAAAAAAGCCTTACTATACATGGTCATTTTTTGTGAGAAAAAAAAGCCTTACTATACATGGTCATTTTTTGTGAGAAAAAAAAAGCCTTACTATACATGGTCATTTTTTGTTAGAAAAAAAAGCCTTACTATACATGGTCAATTTTTTGTGAGAAAAAAAAAAAGCCTTACTATACATGGTCATTTTTTGTGAGAAAAAAAAAAAGCCTTACTATACATGGTCATTTTTTGTTAGAAAAAAAAAGCCTTACTATACATGGTCATTTTTTGTGAGAAAAAAAAAAGCCTTACTATACATGGTCATTTTTTGTGACAAAAAAAGCCTTACTATACATGGTCATTTTTTTAAGAAAAAAAAAAGCCTTACTATACATGGTCGGCTTTTGTTTGGAAAAAAAAGCCTTACTATACATGGTCATTTTTTTGTGACAAAAAAAGCCTTACTATACATGGTCATTTTTTGTGAGAAAAAAAAGCCTTACTATACATGGTCATTTTTTGTTAGAAAAAAAAAGCCTTACTATACATGGTCATTTTTTGTAAGAAAAAAAAAGCCTTACTATACATGGTCTTTTTTTTAAGAAAAAAAAAAAGCCTTACTATACATGGTCGTTTTTTGTTAGAAAAAAAAGGCTTACTATACATGGTCATTTTTTGTTAGAAAAAAAAAGCCTTACTATACATGGTCATTTTTTTAAGAAAAAAAAAAAAGCCTTACTATACATGGTCATTTTTTGTGAGAAAAAAAAAAGCCTTACTATACATGGTCATTTTTTGTTAGAAAAAAAAAGCCTTACTATACATGGTCATTTTTTGTAAGAAAAAAAAAGCCTTACTATACATGGTCTTTTTTTTAAGAAAAAGAAAAAAGCCTTACTATACATGGTCGTTTTTTGTTAGAAAAAAAAGGCTTACTATACATGGTCATTTTTTGTTAGAAAAAAAAAGCCTTACTATACATGGTCATTTTTTTAAGAAAAAAAAAAAAGCCTTACTATACATGGTCGTTTTTTGTGAGAAAAAAAAAAGCCTTACTATACATGGTCATTTTTTGTTAGAAAAAAAAAGCCTTACTATACATGGTCATTTTTTTGTGAGAAAAAAAAAGCCTTACTATACATGGTCATTTTTTGTGAGAAAAAAAAAGCCTTACTATACATGGTCATTTTTTGTTAGAAAAAAAAGCCTTACTATACATGGTCAATTTTTTGTGAGAAAAAAAAAAAAGCCTTACTATACATGGTCATTTTTTGTGAGAAAAAAAAAAGCCTTACTGTACATGGTCATTTTTTGTGACAAAAAAAGCCTTACTATACATGGTCATTTTTTTAAGAAAAAAAAAAGCCTTACTATACATGGTCGGCTTTTGTTTGGAAAAAAAAGCCTTACTATACATGGTCATTTTTTTGTGACAAAAAAAGCCTTACTATACATGGTCATTTTTTGTGAGAAAAAAAAGCCTTACTATACATGGTCATTTTTTGTTAGAAAAAAAAAGCCTTACTATACATGGTCATTTTTTGTAAGAAAAAAAAAGCCTTACTATACATGGTCTTTTTTTTAAGAAAAAAAAAAAGCCTTACTATACATGGTCGTTTTTTGTTAGAAAAAAAAGGCTTACTATACATGGTCATTTTTTGTTAGAAAAAAAAGCCTTACTATACATGGTCATTTTTTGTGAGAAAAAAAAAGCCTTACTATACATGGTCATTTTTTGTTAGAAAAAAAAACCTTACTATACATGGTCAATTTTTTGTGAGAAAAAAAAAAGCCTTACTATACATGGTCATTTTTTGTGAGAAAAAAAAAAAGCCTTACTATACATGGTCATTTTTTGTGAGAAAAAAAAAGCCTTACTATACATGGTCAATTTTTTGTGAGAAAAAAAAAAAAGCCTTACTATACATGGTCATTTTTTGTGAGAAAAAAAAAGCCTTACTATACATGGTCATTTTTTGTGACAAAAAAAGCCTTACTATACATGGTCATTTTTTTAAGAAAAAAAAAAGCCTTACTATACATGGTCGGCTTTTGTTTGGAAAAAAAAGCCTTACTATACATGGTCATTTTTTTGTGACAAAAAAAGCCTTACTATACATGGTCATTTTTTGTGAGAAAAAAAAGCCTTACTATACATGGTCATTTTTTGTTAGAAAAAAAAAGCCTTACTATACATGGTCATTTTTTGTAAGAAAAAAAAAGCCTTACTATACATGGTCTTTTTTTTAAGAAAAAAAAAAAGCCTTACTATACATGGTCGTTTTTTGTTAGAAAAAAAAGGCTTACTATACATGGTCATTTTTTGTTAGAAAAAAAAAGCCTTACTATACATGGTCATTTTTTTAAGAAAAAAAAAAAAGCCTTACTATACATGGTCATTTTTTGTGAGAAAAAAAAAAGCCTTACTATACATGGTCATTTTTTGTTAGAAAAAAAAAGCCTTACTATACATGGTCATTTTTTGTAAGAAAAAAAAAGCCTTACTATACATGGTCTTTTTTTTAAGAAAAAAAAAAAGCCTTACTATACATGGTCGTTTTTTGTTAGAAAAAAAAGGCTTACTATACATGGTCATTTTTTGTTAGAAAAAAAAAGCCTTACTATACATGGTCATTTTTTTAAGAAAAAAAAAAAAGCCTTACTATACATGGTCGTTTTTTGTGAGAAAAAAAAAAGCCTTACTATACATGGTCATTTTTTGTTAGAAAAAAAAAGCCTTACTATACATGGTCATTTTTTTGTGAGAAAAAAAAAGCCTTACTATACATGGTCATTTTTTGTGAGAAAAAAAAAGCCTTACTATACATGGTCATTTTTTGTTAGAAAAAAAAGCCTTACTATACATGGTCAATTTTTTGTGAGAAAAAAAAAAAAGCCTTAACTATACATGGTCATTTTTTGTGAGAAAAAAAAAAGCCTTACTGTACATGGTCATTTTTTGTTAGAAAAAAAAAGCCTTACTATACATGGTCATTTTTTGTGAGAAAAAAAAAAAGCCTTACTATACATGGTCATTTTTTGTGAGAAAAAAAAAGCCTTACTATACATGGTCAATTTTTTGTGAGAAAAAAAAAAAAGCCTTACTATACATGGTCATTTTTTGTGAGAAAAAAAAAGCCTTACTATACATGGTCATTTTTTGTGACAAAAAAAGCCTTACTATACATGGTCATTTTTTTAAGAAAAAAAAAAGCCTTACTATACATGGTCGGCTTTTGTTTGGAAAAAAAAGCCTTACTATACATGGTCATTTTTTTGTGACAAAAAAAGCCTTACTATACATGGTCATTTTTTGTGAGAAAAAAAAGCCTTACTATACATGGTCATTTTTTGTTAGAAAAAAAAAGCCTTACTATACATGGTCATTTTTTGTAAGAAAAAAAAAGCCTTACTATACATGGTCTTTTTTTTAAGGAAAAAAAAAAGCCTTACTATACATGGTCGTTTTTTGTTAGAAAAAAAAGGCTTACTATACATGGTCATTTTTTGTTAGAAAAAAAAAGCCTTACTATACATGGTCATTTTTTTAAGAAAAAAAAAAAAGCCTTACTATACATGGTCATTTTTTGTGAGAAAAAAAAAAGCCTTACTATACATGGTCATTTTTTGTTAGAAAAAAAAAGCCTTACTATACATGGTCATTTTTTGTAAGAAAAAAAAAGCCTTACTATACATGGTCTTTTTTTTAAGAAAAAAAAAAAGCCTTACTATACATGGTCGTTTTTTGTTAGAAAAAAAAGGCTTACTATACATGGTCATTTTTTGTTAGAAAAAAAAAGCCTTACTATACATGGTCATTTTTTTAAGAAAAAAAAAAAAGCCTTACTATACATGGTCGTTTTTTGTGAGAAAAAAAAAAGCCTTACTATACATGGTCATTTTTTGTTAGAAAAAAAAAGCCTTACTATACATGGTCATTTTTTTGTGAGAAAAAAAAAGCCTTACTATACATGGTCATTTTTTGTGAGAAAAAAAAAGCCTTACTATACATGGTCATTTTTTGTTAGAAAAAAAAGCCTTACTATACATGGTCAATTTTTTGTGAGAAAAAAAAAAAAGCCTTAACTATACATGGTCATTTTTTGTGAGAAAAAAAAAAGCCTTACTGTACATGGTCATTTTTTGTTAGAAAAAAAAAGCCTTACTATACATGGTCATTTTTTTAAGAAAAAAAAAAGCCTTACTATACATGGTCGGCTTTTGTTTGGAAAAAAAAGCCTTACTATACATGGTCATTTTTTTGTGACAAAAAAAGCCTTACTATACATGGTCATTTTTTGTGAGAAAAAAAAAAAGCCTTACTATACATGGTCATTTTTTGTTAGAAAAAAAAAGCCTTACTATACATGGTCATTTTTTGTGAGAAAAAAAAAGCCTTACTATACATGGTCATTTTTTGTGACAAAAAAAGCCTTACTATACATGGTCATTTTTTTAAGAAAAAAAAAAGCCTTACTATACATGGTCGGCTTTTGTTTGGAAAAAAAAGCCTTACTATACATGGTCATTTTTTTGTGACAAAAAAAGCCTTACTATACATGGTCATTTTTTGTGAGAAAAAAAAGCCTTACTATACATGGTCATTTTTTGTTAGAAAAAAAAAGCCTCACTATACATGGTCATTTTTTGTAAGAAAAAAAAAGCCTTACTATACATGGTCTTTTTTTTAAGAAAAAAAAAAAGCCTTACTATACATGGTCGTTTTTTGTTAGAAAAAAAAGGCTTACTATACATGGTCATTTTTTGTTAGAAAAAAAAAGCCTTACTATACATGGTCATTTTTTTAAGAAAAAAAAAAAAGCCTTACTATACATGGTCATTTTTTGTGAGAAAAAAAAAAGCCTTACTATACATGGTCA
This sequence comes from Festucalex cinctus, assembly GCF_051991245.1. Taxonomy (NCBI): domain Eukaryota; kingdom Metazoa; phylum Chordata; class Actinopteri; order Syngnathiformes; family Syngnathidae; genus Festucalex; species Festucalex cinctus. Next base: position 24,573,257 of record NC_135426.1, read on the forward strand.
TTTTTTGTTAGAAAAAAAAAGCCTTACTATACATGGTCATTTTTTGTAAGAAAAAAAAAGCCTTACTATACATGGTCTTTTTTTTAAGAAAAAGAAAAAAGCCTTACTATACATGGTCGTTTTTTGTTAGAAAAAAAAGGCTTACTATACATGGTCATTTTTTGTTAGAAAAAAAAAGCCTTACTATACATGGTCATTTTTTTAAGAAAAAAAAAAAAGCCTTACTATACATGGTCGTTTTTTGTGAGAAAAAAAAAAGCCTTACTATACATGGTCATTTTTTGTTAGAAAAAAAAAGCCTTACTATACATGGTCATTTTTTTGTGAGAAAAAAAAAGCCTTACTATACATGGTCATTTTTTGTGAGAAAAAAAAAGCCTTACTATACATGGTCATTTTTTGTTAGAAAAAAAAGCCTTACTATACATGGTCAATTTTTTGTGAGAAAAAAAAAAAAGCCTTACTATACATGGTCATTTTTTGTGAGAAAAAAAAAAGCCTTACTGTACATGGTCATTTTTTGTGACAAAAAAAGCCTTACTATACATGGTCATTTTTTTAAGAAAAAAAAAAGCCTTACTATACATGGTCGGCTTTTGTTTGGAAAAAAAAGCCTTACTATACATGGTCATTTTTTTGTGACAAAAAAAGCCTTACTATACATGGTCATTTTTTGTGAGAAAAAAAAGCCTTACTATACATGGTCATTTTTTGTTAGAAAAAAAAAGCCTTACTATACATGGTCATTTTTTGTAAGAAAAAAAAAGCCTTACTATACATGGTCTTTTTTTTAAGAAAAAAAAAAAGCCTTACTATACATGGTCGTTTTTTGTTAGAAAAAAAAGGCTTACTATACATGGTCATTTTTTGTTAGAAAAAAAAAGCCTTACTATACATGGTCATTTTTTGTGAGAAAAAAAAAGCCTTACTATACATGGTCATTTTTTGTTAGAAAAAAAAACCTTACTATACATGGTCAATTTTTTGTGAGAAAAAAAAAAGCCTTACTATACATGGTCATTTTTTGTGAGAAAAAAAAAAAGCCTTACTATACATGGTCATTTTTTGTGAGAAAAAAAAAGCCTTACTATACATGGTCAATTTTTTGTGAGAAAAAAAAAAAAGCCTTACTATACATGGTCATTTTTTGTGAGAAAAAAAAAGCCTTACTATACATGGTCATTTTTTGTGACAAAAAAAGCCTTACTATACATGGTCATTTTTTTAAGAAAAAAAAAAGCCTTACTATACATGGTCGGCTTTTGTTTGGAAAAAAAAGCCTTACTATACATGGTCATTTTTTTGTGACAAAAAAAGCCTTACTATACATGGTCATTTTTTGTGAGAAAAAAAAGCCTTACTATACATGGTCATTTTTTGTTAGAAAAAAAAAGCCTTACTATACATGGTCATTTTTTGTAAGAAAAAAAAAGCCTTACTATACATGGTCTTTTTTTTAAGAAAAAAAAAAAGCCTTACTATACATGGTCGTTTTTTGTTAGAAAAAAAAGGCTTACTATACATGGTCATTTTTTGTTAAAAAAAAAAAGCCTTACTATACATGGTCATTTTTTGTTAGAAAAAAAAGCCTTACTATACATGGTCAATTTTTTGTGAGAAAAAAAAAGCCTTACTATACATGGTCATTTTTTGTGAGAAAAAAAAAAAAGCCTTACTATACATGGTCATTTTTTGTTAGAAAAAAAAAGCCTTACTATACATGGTCATTTTTTTGTGAGAAAAAAAAAGCCTTACTGCACATGGTCTTTTTTTTAAGAAAAAAAAAAAGCCTTACTATACATGGTCGTTTTTTGTTAGAAAAAAAAGGCTTACTATACATGGTCATTTTTTGTTAGAAAAAAAGCCTTACTATCCATGGTCATTTTTTTGTTAGAAAAAAAAAAGCCTTACTATACATGGTCATTTTTTTGTTAGAAAAAAAAAAGCCTTACTATACATGGTCATTTTTTCTGAGAAAAAAAAGCCTTATACATGGTCATTTTTTTAAGAAAAAAAAAAAAGCCTTACTATACATGGTCGTTTTTTGTTAGAAAAAAAAAGGCTTACTATACATGGTCATTTTGTGTTAGAAAAAAAGCCTTACTATCCATGGTCATTTTTTTGTTAGAAAAAAAAAAGCCTTACTATCCATGGTCATTTTTTGTGAGAAAAAAAAAAGCCTTACTATACATGGTCGGTTTTTGTTTGAAAAAAAAAGCCTTACTATACATGGTCATTTTTTTAAGAAAAAAAAAAGCCTTACTATACATGGTCATTTTTTGTTAGAAAAAAAAAAGCCTTACTATACATGGTCATTTTTTGTGAGAAAAAAAAAGCCTTACTATACATGGTCATTTTTTGTGAGAAAAAAAAAGCCTTACTATACATGGTCGTTAAAAAAAAAAAAAAAAAGCCTTACTATACATTGTCATTTTTTGTGAGAAAAAAAAGCCCCTTACTATACATGGTCATTTTTTGTTAGAAAAAAAAAAAAGCCTTACTATACATGGTCGTTTTTTGTTAGAAAAAAAAGCCTTACTATACATGGTCATTTTTTGTTAGAAAAAAAGCCTTACTATCCACGGTCATTTTTTTGTTAGAAAAAAAGAAAAGCCTTGCTATACATGGTCATTTTTTGTGAGAAAAAAAAAAGCCTTACTATACATGGTCATTTTTTGTGAGAAAAAAAAAAGCCTTACTATACATGGTCATTTTTTGTGAGAAAAGAAAGCCTTACTATACATGGTCATTTTTTGCGAGAAAAAAAAGCCTTACTATACATGGTCTTTTTTTTAAGAAAAAAAAAAAGCCTTACTATACATGGTCCTTTTTTGTTAGAAAAAAAATGCTTACTATACATGGTCATTTTTTGTTAGAAAAAAAAAAGCCTTACTATACATGGTCATTTTTTTGTGAGAAAAAAAAAGCCTTACTATACATGGTCTTTTTTTTAAGAAAAAAAAAAAGCCTTACTATACATGGTCGTTTTTTGTTAGAAAAAAAAGGCTTACTATACATGGTCATTTTTTGTTAGAAAAAAAGCCTTACTATCCATGGTCATTTTTTTGTTAGAAAAAAAAAGCCTTACTATACATGGTAATTTTTTGTTAGAAAAAAAAAAAGCCTTACTATACATGGTCATTTTTTCTGAGAAAAAAAAGCCATATACATGGTCATTTTTTCTGAGAAAAAAAAAAGCCTTACTATACATGGTCCTTTTTTGTGAGAAAAAAAAGCCTTACTATACATGGTCATTTTTTGTTAGAAAAAAAAAGCCTTACTATACATGGTCATTTTTTCTGAGAAAAAAAAGCCTTATACATGGTAATTTTTTTAAGAAAAAAAAAAAGCCTTACTATACATGGTCGTTTTTTGTTAGAAAAAAAAAAGGCTTACTATACATGGTCATTTTGTGTTAGAAAAAAAGCCTTACTATCCATGGTCATTTTTTTGTTAGAAAAAAAAAAGCCTTACTATCCATGGTCATTTTTTGTGAGAAAAAAAAAAGCCTTACTATACATGGTCATTTTTTGTGAGAAAAAAAAGCCTTACTATACATGGTCATTTTTTGTGAGAAAAAAAAAGCCTTACTATACATGGTCGTTTTTTGTTAGAAAAAAAAAGGCTTACTATACATGGTCATTTTGTGTTAGAAAAAAAGCCTTACTATACATGGTCATTTTTTGTTAGAAAAAAAAAAGCCTTACTATACATGGTCAATTTTTTGTGAGAAAAAAAAAGCCTTACTATACATGGTAATTTTTTGTGAGAAAAAAAAAAAGCCTTACTATACATGGTCATTTTTTGTTAGAAAAAAAAAGCCTTACTATACATGGTCATTTTTTTGTGAGAAAAAAAAAGCCTTACTATACATGGTCTTTTTTTTAAGAAAAAAAAAAAGCCTTACTATACATGGTCGTTTTTTGTTAGAAAAAAAAGGCTTACTATACATGGTCATTTTTTGTTAGAAAAAAAGCCTTACTATCCATGGTCATTTTTTTGTTAGAAAAAAAAAGCCTTACTATACATGGTAATTTTTTGTTAGAAAAAAAAAAAGCCTTACTATACATGGTCATTTTTTCTGAGAAAAAAAAAAGCCTTACTATACATGGTCCTTTTTTGTGAGAAAAAAAAGCCTTACTATACATGGTCATTTTTTGTTAGAAAAAAAAAGCCTTACTATACATGGTCATTTTTTCTGAGAAAAAAAAGCCTTATACATGGTAATTTTTTTAAGAAAAAAAAAAAGCCTTACTATACATGGTCGTTTTTTGTTAGAAAAAAAAAGGCTTACTATACATGGTCATTTTTTGTTAAAAAAAAAAAAGCCTTACTATACATGGTCATTTTTTGTTAGAAAAAAAAGCCTTACTATACATGGTCAATTATTTGTGAGAAAAAAAAAGCCTTACTATACATGGTCATTTTTTGTGAGAAAAAAAAAAGCCTTACTATACATGGTCATTTTTTGTTAGAAAAAAAAAGCCTTACTATACATGTTCATTTTTTTGTGAGAAAAAAAAAGCCTTACTGTACATGGTCTTTTTTTTAAGAAAAAAAAAAGCCTTACTATACATGGTCGTTTTTTGTTAGAAAAAAAAGGCTTACTATACATGGTCATTTTTTGTTAGAAAAAAAGCCTTACTATCCATGGTCATTTTTTTGTTAGAAAAAAAAAGCCTTACTATACATGGTCATTTTGTGTTAGAAAAAAAAAAGCCTTACTATACATGGTCATTTTTTGTTAGAAAAAAAAGCCTTATACATGGTCATTTTTTTAAGAAAAAAAAAAAAAGCCTTACTATACATGGTCGTTTTTTGTTAGAAAAAAAAAGGCTTACTATACATGGTCATTTTGTGTTAGAAAAAAAGCCTTACTATCCATGGTCATTTTTTTGTTAGAAAAAAAAAAGCCTTACTATCCATGGTCATTTTTTGTGAGAAAAAAAAAAGCCTTACTATACATGGTCATTTTTTGTGAAAAAAAAAAGCCTTACTATACATGGTCGGTTTTTGTTTGAAAAAAAAAGCCTTACTATACATGGTCATTTTTTTAAGAAAAAAAAAAAGCCTTACTATACATGGTCATTTTTTGTTAGAAAAAAAAGGCTTACTATACATGGTCATTTTTTGTTAGAAAAAAAAAGCCTTACTATACATGGTCATTTTTTGTTAGAAAAAAAAGCCTTACTGTACATGGTCAATTTTTTGTGAGAAAAAAAAAGCCTTACTATACATGGTCATTTTTTGTGAGAAAAAAAAAAGCCTTACTATACATGGTCATTTTTTGTTAAAAAAAAAAGCCTTACTATACATGGTCATTTTTTTGTGAGAAAAAAAAAGCCTTACTATACGTGGTCTTTTTTTTAAGAAAAAAAAAAAGCCTTACTATACATGGTCGTTTTTTGTTAGAAAAAAAAGGCTTACTATACATGGTCATTTTTTGTTAGAAAAAAAGCCTTACTATCCATGGTCATTTTTTTGTTAGAAAAAAAAAAGCCTTACTATACATGGTAATTTTTTGTTAGAAAAAAAAGCCTTACTATACATGGTCATTTTTTTAAGAAAAAAAAAATAAGCCTTACTATACATGGTCGTTTTTTGTGAGAAAAAAAAAAGCCTTACTATACATGGTCATTTTTTGTTAGAAAAAAAAAAGCCTTACTATACATGGTCATTTTTTGTGAGAAAAAAAAAAGCCTTACTATACATGGTCATTTTTTGTTAGAAAAAAAAGCCTTACTCTATCTACATGGTCATTTTTTGTGAGAAAAAAAAAGCCTTACTATACATGGTCATTTTTTGTGACAAAAAAAGCCTTACTCTACATGGTCATTTTTTTAAGAAAAAAAAAAGCCTTACTATACATGGTCGGCTTTTGTTTGGAAAAAAAAGCCTTACTATACATGGTCATTTTTTTAAGAAAAAAAAAAAGCCTTACTATACATGGTCATTTTTTGTTAGAAAAAAAAGGCTTACTATACATGGTCATTTTTTGTTAGAAAAAAAGCCTTACTATCCACGGTCATTTTTTTGTTAGAAAAAAAAAAAGCCTTGCTATACATGGTCATTTTTTGTGAGAAAAAAAAAGCCTTACTATACATGGTCATTTTTTGTGAGAAAAAAAAAGCCTTACTATACATGGTCATTTTTTGTGAGAAAAGAAAGCCTTACTATACATGGTCATTTTTTGCGAGAAAAAAAAGCCTTACTATACATGGTCTTTTTTTTAAGAAAAAAAAAAAAGCCTTACTATACATGGTCGTTTTTTGTTAGAAAAAAAAGGCTTACTATACATGGTCATTTTTTGTTAGAAAAAAAAAGCCTTACTATACATGGTCATTTTTTGTGAGAAAAAAAAGCCTTACTATACATGGTCAATTTTTTGTGAGAAAAAAAAAGCCTTACTATACATGGTCATTTTTTGTGAGAAAAAAAAAAAGCCTTACTATACATGGTCATTTTTTGTTAAAAAAAAAAAAAGCCTTACTATACATGGTCATTTTTTTGTGAGAAAAAAAAAGCCTTACTATACATGGTCTTTTTTTTAAGAAAAAAAAAAAGCCTTACTATACATGGTCGTTTTTTGTTAGAAAAAAAAGGCTTACTATACATGGTCATTTTTTGTTAGAAAAAAAGCCTTACTATCCATGGTCATTTTTTTGTTAGAAAAAAAAAAGCCTTACTATACATGGTAATTTTTGTTAGAAAAAAAAAAAGCCTTACTATACATGGTCATTTTTTCTGAGAAAAAAAAAAGCCTTACTATACATGGTCATTTTTTGTTAGAAAAAAAAGCCTTACTATACATGGTCATTTTTTTAAGAAAAAAAAAATAAGCCTTACTATACATGGTCGTTTTTTGTGAGAAAAAAAAAAGCCTTACTATACATGGTCATTTTTTGTTAGAAAAAAAAGCCTTACTCTACATGGTCATTTTTTGTGAGAAAAAAAAAGCCTTACTATACATGGTCATTTTTTGTGACAAAAAAAGCCTTACTCTACATGGTCATTTTTTTAAGAAAAAAAAAAGCCTTACTATACATGGTCGGCTTTTGTTTGGAAAAAAAAGCCTTACTATACATGGTCATTTTTTTAAGAAAAAAAAAAAGCCTTACTATACATGGTCATTTTTTTAAGAAAAAAAAAAGCCTTACTATACATGGTCATTTTTTGTTAGAAAAAAAAAGCCTTACTATACATGGTCATTTTTTGTGAGAAAAAAAAAGCCTTACTATACATGGTCATTTTTTGTGAGAAAAAAAAAGCCTTACTATACATGGTCCTTTTTTGTTAGAAAAAAAAAAGCCTTACTATACATGGTCAATTTTTTGTGAGAAAAAAAAAAGCCTTACTATACATGGTCATTTTTTGTGAGAAAAAAAAAGCCTTACTATACATGGTCATTTTTTGTGAGAAAAAAAAAAGCCTTACTATACATGGTCGTTTTTTGTTAGAAAAAAAAGGCTTACTATACATGGTCATCTTTTTGTTAGAAAAAAAAAGCCTTACTATACATGGTCATTTTTTGTTAGAAAAAAAAAGCCTTACTATACATGGTCATTTTTTGTGACAAAAAAAGCCTTACTATACATGGTCATTTTTTGTGAGAAAAAAAAAGCCTTACTATACATGGTCATTTTTTGTTAGAAAGAAAAAGCCTTACTATACATGGTCATTTTTTGTGAGAAAAAAAAAAGCCTTACTATACATGGTCTTTTTTTTTAGAAAAAAAAAAAGCCTTACTATACATGGTCGTTTTTTGTTAGAAAAAAAAGGCTTACTATACATGGTCATTTTTTGTTAGAAAAAAAAAAAGCCTTACTATACATGGTCATTTTTTGTTAGAAAAAAAAGCCTTACTATACATGGTCAATTTTTTGTGAGAAAAAAAAGCCTTACTATACATGGTCATTTTTTGTGAGAAAAAAAAAAAGCCTTACTATACATGGTCATTTTTTGTGAGAAAAAAAAAGCCTTACTATACATGGTCATTTTTTGTTAGAAAAAAAAAAGCCTTACTATACATGGTCATTTTTTGTGAGAAAAAAAAAGCCTTACTATACATGGTCTTTTTTTAAGAAAAAAAAAGCCTTACTATACATGGTCGTTTTTTGTTAGAAAAAAAAGGCTTACTATACATGGTCATTTTTTGTTAGAAAAAAAAAGCCTTACTATACATGGTCATTTTTTGTTAGAAAAAAAGCCTTACTATACATGGTCAATTTTTTGTGAGAAAAAAAAAGCCTTAGTATACATGGTCATTTTTTGTGAGAAAAAAAAAAGCCTTACTATACATGGTCATTTTTTGTTAGAAAAAAAAAGCCTTACTATACATGGTCATTTTTTTGTGAGAAAAAAAAGCCTTACTATACATGGTCAATTTTTTGTGAGAAAAAAAAAAGCCTTACTATACATGGTCATTTTTTGTGAGAAAAAAAAAGCCTTACTATACATGGTCATTTTTTGTGAGAAAAAAAAAAGCCTTACTATACATGGTCGTTTTTTGTTAGAAAAAAAAGGCTTACTATACATGGTCATCTTTTTGTTAGAAAAAAAAAGCCTTACTATACATGGTCATTTTTTGTTAGAAAAAAAAAAAGCCTTACTATACATGGTCATTTTTTGTGACAAAAAAAGCCTTACTATACATGGTCATTTTTTGTGAGAAAAAAAAAGCCTTACTATACATGGTCATTTTTTGTTAGAAAGAAAAAGCCTTACTATACATGGTCATTTTTTGTGAGAAAAAAAAAAGCCTTACTATACATGGTCGTTTTTTGTTAGAAAAAAAAGGCTTACTATACATGGTCATTTTTTGTTAGAAAAAAAAAAAGCCTTACTATACATGGTCATTTTTTGTTAGAAAAAAAAGCCTTACTATACATGGTCAATTTTTTGTGAGAAAAAAAAGCCTTACTATACATGGTCATTTTTTGTGAGAAAAAAAAAAAAGCCTTACTATACATGGTCATTTTTTGTGAGAAAAAAAAAGCCTTACTATACATGGTCATTTTTTGTTAGAAAAAAAAAAGCCTTACTATACATGGTCATTTTTTGTGAGAAAAAAAAAGCCTTACTATACATGGTCTTTTTTTAAGAAAAAAAAAGCCTTACTATACATGGTCGTTTTTTGTTAGAAAAAAAAGCCTTACTATACATGGTCAATTTTTTGTGAGAAAAAAAAGCCTTACTATACATGGTCAATTTTTTGTGAGAAAAAAAAGCCTTACTATACATGGTCATTTTTTGTGAGAAAAAAAAAAAAGCCTTACTATACATGGTCATTTTTTGTGAGAAAAAAAAAGCCTTACTATACATGGTCGTTTTTTGTTAGAAAAAAAAAAGCCTTACTATACATGGTCATTTTTTGTTAGAAAAAAAAGCCTTACTATACATGGTCAATTTTTTGTGAGAAAAAAAAGCCTTACTATACATGGTCATTTTTTGTGAGAAAAAAAAAAAAGCCTTACTATACATGGTCATTTTTTGTGAGAAAAAAAAAGCCTTACTATACATGGTCATTTTTTGTTAGAAAAAAAAAAGCCTTACTATACATGGTCATTTTTTGTGAGAAAAAAAAAGCCTTACTATACATGGTCTTTTTTTAAGAAAAAAAAAGCCTTACTATACATGGTCGTTTTTTGTTAGAAAAAAAAGGCTTACTATACATGGTCATTTTTTGTTAGAAAAAAAAAGCCTTACTATACATGGTCATTTTTTGTTAGAAAAAAAGCCTTACTATACATGGTCAATTTTTTGTGAGAAAAAAAAAGCCTTAGTATACATGGTCATTTTTTGTGAGAAAAAAAAAAGCCTTACTATACATGGTCATTTTTTGTTAGAAAAAAAAAGCCTTACTATACATGGTCATTTTTTTGTGAGAAAAAAAAGCCTTACTATACATGGTCTTTTTTTTAAGAAAAAAAAAAGCCTTACTATACATGGTCGTTTTTTGTTAGAAAAAAAAGGCTTACTATACATGGTCATTTTTTGTTAGAAAAAAAGCCTTACTATCCATGGTCATTTTTTTGTTAGAAAAAAAAAGCCTTACTATACATGGTCATTTTTTGTTAGAAAAAAAAAAGCCTTACTATACATGGTCATTTTTTGTGAGAAAAAAAAAAAAGCCTTACTATACATGGTCATTTTTTGTGACAAAAAAAAAGCCTTACATGGTCGTTTTTTTAAAGAAAAAAAAAGGGAAAACAAACAAACAAAAAAGGCAGGATGCAAGGTGTGAAAGAAGCCAACTACCAAAAATACATAAATTGGTAATAAAACAGGAGGGTGTGGATGATTCCCAACACCGCGACTCAGCATTAAAGCACCCATGTCATTAAACATCCTTTGAAAATGACATTCAAAATGTAATGGTCATTTTTTTTTAGAAAAAAAAAGCCTTACTATACATGGTCATTTTTTGTGAGAAAAAAAAAGCCTTACTATACATAGTCTTTTTTTTAAGAAAAAAAAAAAGCCTTACTATACATGGTCGTTTTTTGTTAGAAAAAAAAGCCTTACTATACATGGTCATTTTTTGTGAAAAAAAAGCCTTACTTTACATGGTCATTTTTTGTGACAAAAAAAAAAGCCTTAATATACATGGTCATTTTTTGTGAGAAAAAAAAGCCTTACTATACATGGTCATTTTTTGTGACAAAAAAAAAAAAGCCTTAATATACATGGTCACATGGTCATATATATATATATATATATATATATATATATATATATATATATATATATATATATATATATATATATATATATATATATATATATATATATATATATTATATTATATTATAGAAAAGAAAGAAAAAAAAAACTTACACTTTGCGTCAGCACGACAGCGTCGCCTTGTGGCGTAGAGCTGTCAAACATTGCCGTCATATATTCACAATTAAACGACACCGCCAGCACCCTTTTGAATGTCGATGTCGCCGCCATATTGGATGTGGCAATGAAGGTCATCGTTTCGCACAAATTTTTATCTAGTTGTCGCATAATATCCACGGCGTAATGTTTGATTGATATTTCTATATTTTGACTCCTATTCCCTTGATTGTTAAGTTGATTGGTCTTGAAACAGGATCGTTTGATTGTTGCCATTTTGTATGTTGTACTACTTTGTTCAACTTAACAGTTATAACAAAAAAAAAAGAAGAAAAAAAAAGAGACTATTAGCAACGATAAAATGGTTGAGCTTGTTACTGAATTTACTTTTGTGTCGGCTGTAATTTTATTTTTTTTTTCAATCTGGGGCTTTTAAATGACAGAGAAAAAAGCTCACTTAACACAGGCAAGTCAGCGTTGCGTTCAAGAGCGTTTCTTAAAATCTGAAACACTACAGCCAGAATAAGAATAAATACAATTGTGAAACGTCAATCCCTATGACACAGGTCAACCATATTATTATTATTATTATTCGTACAGGTTAAGTTAAAACGTACTTAGTTGTAACATATTAAGTTGAATACTGAGAAATCCTATTATACAGAAGGCGTTGTAGCACTGTTTATGACGTCAGACCCCCTGATCCTGTCTGATGTCATAAACATTGCTACATAACGCCTTGTTTCACACATTGTGGTCAAGGTGGACACCCCCAACTTGCCAGTGGCACCGGCCGGGAAAGGGATAGCTTGTTTGCAGGGTGCTTGGATGGAGGTTCAGCACGTGCTGGCTGATCTTCAGAAGAAGTGCGAAACCTATAAATCAAATTACAATGATCTCAAGAACGAACATTCCAGGTACTCCTTCCATTTAATGAGTGTTAATGAGCCCAGGGTTTCTCCTCAACTTTATGGGTGATCATTTTACGCTACTGTTTGCAGACCCTAGTTTAACAACCATTAGTTTACTGATGATTATTGATTTTATTTGTATTTTTTTTTTAAGATTGCAGGACGAGCTTGCGCATGCGCAAGGGGAAGCGAAGCGTCTCCATGGCCAGCAGAATAAGCTCCAGTCACAGTTGGCTGCGCAGTCGAGAGAACTTCTGGATAAAAATAGGGAGACAGACGAGCTTCGGTTGCAGGTAATGAGATATCCAATAAAAACTAAACGCATACTCAATTTAGCGGCTTGGGTTGAGTTTGGTCATTTGGAGGAAAAAAGTGTGGTTGTGATTTGTGACTGAAGTGAAATTCCGAAAACCAAGAAACGTCCCAAATTGCAGGTGATGACTCCAATGCGTCTGGAGGTGCTCAGGGCTCAAGTGCAGCAAGAGTTGGAGGCTCCAGCCCGAGAACACTTCGCCAAACTGGAAGAGGTCACGTGTCCATTAGCTCCTCCCCATTTATACATCAATGCTGTAAAACCACAATAAACTGTATATGTACTCAACACCTAGCAACAAAAATGGGATTGTAACCTATGAGCTCATATTCTCTTCTCACCGACCTTTGGCGTGTAGGAGGCAGAGAAGTACAGGTCAGAGTTCAACAAGCTGCGCTACGCCTACACTGTGCTCAATTCCCAGTTTGAACACCAAAAGGAAGAACATGTCGGCGCACTGGAGCGGCAGAAGATGCGCTCTGATGTGGAGGTGAGTTGCCAATCATGACTGGATCAGGAAGTGCCTCAATTTCAGACGCCACCTGGCTTGTTAAGATTGCTCACCTGAAGAAGGAGAAGGAAAACCTGGAGGCCCAGTATAAGAACGTGGATCCGTCGTACGAAAAAAAGGAGAAAACGCAGCTCGCCATGTTGCTGAAGGGTCTGCGGGCAGACGTGGACGAGCTGCAGGCAACGAAGGAGAACTCGGACCAGCAGGCGGACAACATTCAGCTGGCTCGGAACCGACAGCTTACCGAATCGCAGGCCGCGGTGAAGTCTCTCCAGGTGAGCCCCCGCCCACGCCCCCACGCAGCCGAGTTTGATCGCGGGTTCGTTGTAACGGAAGCCGCGCTCGCAGTCGGAGCGCCGGCGCAGGTGCCTGCGGCTGGAGCGCGTGGAGGGCCAACTGCATCTCAGCCAGGAGCAGAACAAGCAGATCACGGGACAGCTGCACACAACTCAACGAGAAGTGAGCGCCCTCACGTGCCAGGTGAGAAACAAAAGAATCATCGTGGTGACGCACGGTCGACATTTATTACCGCGTTGTTGTCGCCAGGTCGAACGCCTGAAGCTGTCACACGAGGCCGAGGCGGACAACGTCAAGCTGGAGTTCGCCCGCTCGAAAGGCGAGGTGGAGAGGGAGCGCGACTCGCTGAGGGGGCAGAAGGAAAGTCGGTTTGCAAGTCGCTCTTCTTTCAGCTGCTCGTGGCCAGCCATGCAAAAAAAACAAAAACATTTTCGTTCCGTCGCGTCAGGTCTGCAAACGGAGGTGGCGGTTCTCAAGGACATGCTGGAGCGACGCAATCAAATTCTGATTGAGAAAGAGATGGAGATGGTCAGGAAGGTGAAGTCTGCCTGTGACGAGGAAACGTGCAAGACAGCCGCGTTGCTCCAGGAAAAGTGAGAAAACGTTTTTGTCGGATTTGGTCAAGAAACAAAGAATGCATGATATGCAATTTGTCATGTTTATTTATCTTGGTGCTAGGATGGATTTGGAGCAACGTCTGATGGAGTTTGAAAAACAGAACACAATGCAGGATATTAACATGCAAAGCCAAAAAGGCGAATGGCAGCACCAACTTGGGTTAGCCCATAAAAGAGAGGAGTCTGTCCGGAAAGAGCTTCAAGGCCTGAAGTCAGTTTTGTTTTTACTCTCCATCCTCAACTCATTTTGAAAAAAAAAAAAAAAAAAAAAAACTTCACTGAGTGTCAAACATTCTATCTGTCAGAACCAAATTAAAAGAGCAAAGTGTTCAGCTGGAAGAGCTGGAGAAACAGAACGTGGAAGTGATTGAGGTGGGCAGACAAACCCTCATTAACTCATTCACTCCCACAAACGTATTTATACGTTTTTTTTTTTAGGTTTTTGTATGCTAGAGTTTTTGCATGAAGGCTTTGATGCAATTTCTGACCTGAAGAGGTCGCTTAAAGCGATGGGAGTTATTACAAAAAAAAAAAAACGGCCAGCAGTTGGCAGCAGAGTATAAGAGAACAACCAGGGCCATGTTGCAACAAGCTCTTTTTCCCCAGTTTTTTTTAAGTTTTTTTTGTGAATAATGATGAAACTTAGCTAATTCTAATGCTAATTGCTGCAAAACATAAAAACATACAAATATACTTTTTTTTTTTTTTTGTTCCCCTGATGAAACAAAAGACTCTAATCTTTATTTTGGTGTAGGTTCCATGCTTTTATAGCAATAAACACACGAAAATGCCTGGGAGTGAATGAGTTAATATTCTGTCACTATGGAAAATAAATGTTTGTGTGTTTGTTAACAGAAAAATCAACAACTATCAAGATCAGAAGCCGAACTGACTGAAGCAAACGATCGCCTGAGGGAAAAACTGAGCGTCATCCGTTGCGGGGCAGAGAGGTGCAACGGGAAGCGTTTCCTCAAACGAGCGAGCGTCAAAGTATTGTTGCGATATTCTCGCATCTTCTTCCTCCTCCAGGCTGTTGGAAGACAGGAAGCAACGAGAAGCCAAGCTGGAAGAGAAATGCTCACAGCTCAAAGACAAACTGCACAGGGTAGCGTCTGTGGAGAAGAAGGTTCTCCTTTCTGGTTGTCGTCAACGGAGAAGCTAACCACAACGTTTTGTTTTGTCCATTTTGTTGCGTAGCGGCGAGACAAGGAGGAGAAAAAAGAGCAGAGCTTGCACAGGACAATCCAAACGCTGAGGAAACAAATTGATGAGCTCAAACAGGACGATGCTTTAGTCAAGAAGTGAGTCATATGTGGCGCTTTGATTATTATTATTATTTTGACAAAAATACATTTTTGTCATGGTAGTAAAGTCAATTTTTCTTCATATAACTATTTGACGAAAGATTTAATAGTATGCTCTGCTCTTGAACAAACTTTGAAACCACTGCAAATTATCAGTGGCTGTACTGCATAAATGACAATATAAATATTTGTACTTTGTCAACTATTATTGACAAAATTACCCCCAAAGTGCAAATGCATATATACCGTCTTGTCATTTCCAACGTATGGCACAAGCACCAGAGCAGTATGCAAAATGATCACTGAATAAATACAAATAAAATGTGTTACATTGTTTCAAACATAATGAAGCTTGCACCAAAACATACGTTTGTTTAAACTTTTTTTTTTTTTTTTATCGTTTCAAGTTTTACACTTTTAAAGTACATTTCAGTTTCCTATAATGTTCACTGTATGTAATACATTTTAATCAGATCATTTTTTAAGTACAGTATAGTTTTTTCTTTCAAACTATGCACACGGTTACTGTGGCCGACAAAGACACATTTTAGGAATACAACCTCGACCTGATTTTTGATGAATACTTTGGCCCACTATACGTTTCTGTTGGGTATGGTGACACTTGGAGAGTATTTTTCGAGGCAGTGTAATAAGTTTGAGAACCACTCATTTATTTGGGGCTTATTTTTTTCTTGAATATTTAAAATAATATTCAGCCATCTGATGTCAATGCAACCGCGATTCCACCTCCCCAGAAAGTTGTTGGACTATCAGCAGCGGCATAACGACTTCCGACGCCTCCTGATGTGCAAAAACGGCTCTTTCAGCGCCGGCAGGTCCCAAATGACCTCCACGTGCCGGCCCGCTCTCTTCCGTGGCTCTGAGATGCTTTCCGAAGCGCAAGTATGCCTCACGAGCCACGATCGACGACATATGCGCTGGATTGCTCGTTTTAATGTTCTGTACACGTGTTAACTTTCAGGTTATGCTTGATCATTGTGTGTTTAGGGTCAGGAAGAGGATGAGGAGCAGAGAGAACTGACCCGAATACGTCAGAGGGTGGATGACCTGGACAAAATCCAGCAGCGGCAGATGGAAGAGCTGGGATGTATTGAGCAGAAGTAACAAGAACAAGGGCTCCCTTTGATGATGATCGTCTTTTCCACCTATCCAAGTTAGTAAATCATGCTTTGCAATGAGATATTGATTGTGAAGTTAAAAGTGAAAAAACAAACAAACACCTTTGGAGAGCAAATCTTTCCATTAAAAATGTCATACAATCCACAAGATGGCGCTGTTGTATTTTTTTTATTTTATTTTTTTGACGCCGACCAACACCCTCACAAAGACTACATCTCCCGTGATCCTCTCGTCTACTGTAGTTTTCAAAAGCGCTAGTTAGCTAAAAGGCTAGCGAACCGACTATGAGACAACTTCGGGGAAAAAAGGAATTATAAGCGTTCATGTGCCCGTTTCAACACAGAATTAGAACTGTAAGTAATAGTTTCATTTTATGTGGACGCTAAAATGCTCGCGCCTTATCAATTTGCGCAAACCCAAGTTATCGATCTTGTAACCTTAGTTCGAGTGTAGCCGTGTTGATAGAAATCGATTTGTTTTGTATTGTCTTTAAAACCATAATCGGCCACTTCTAGATTAAATGTCACATACATACTTGTAATTGTGGAAGTGGGCTGGTTGGACACCGTGCTTGAGTGGCGGGCGACAACGCGCGATATTTGAATACTAAAACCTAAGTTTTTTTTCTTTTTTTTTCTTTTTGTCAATATATTTTTATTTTTTAATTGTTATTTTACTCTGTAGTGCAACGTCAGCATAAACAGAATCACTACAGCAATACTACTTGCATGGTCCTAAGTATTACTTTGCTTTTTTTTTTTTTTTTTTTTTTTTGACTGTCCATATTAGGATGCCAAAGTGCAATAATTTGGACTGTGTTAATATATATTACGATGCAGTGCTCTTTGCAAATGGTAACAGTAGTTTTATTGTAAATGGAAGCGCCATTGAACGATTTTTGTCGCTGTAATCAGTTGCCGCAGACTCATCTCGTCTCCACAACAGATGCTGCAGTCAAGCAAGGGAGCTAACTAATCACTTGAGGTTGATTAACAGCCTCGTCCTGACAGCTAAGAGGCTGTGATTGCCCCAAATAATGGCCTGACTCTTCGCATAGCTGCCATGGAAACTGGCAACAAAGACGGACGGACACTCTTCAAACGCGACACCGACTTGACTCGGGGTCCTCCTGTCTTTGCGAGGACTGGATTGTTATTATTGAGCAGACAGCTTGTGGGAAATCAGGCAGCGTTTCTGCCTAAAGAATCTTTTGTCCTTACCGGACTTCTGTTATAGAGATGACATGACCTCCTCGGCCCTCCAGCAGTCTTTTCCGCTCGGAGCGAGCCTGGGGGCCGGCGCGGGGACGTCCGCAACCATGCCGGGCTCGTCCGCTGGGGCCGAGATGGAGCTTCAGAAGATGCTCATCGACGAGAGGACCAAGTGTGAACTTCATCGAGGAAACTACCAAACTCTTAAGGCTGAACACACCAGGTACATGTTAATACGGCAAAAAGAGTACGTTCAATCAGCGTCCAACATTCGACTTAAAAAAAAAAAATAATGTTTTCCCAGCTTGCAGGATGATTTCATCCAGGTACAAGAGGACGTAAGGCACCTGCAGGCTCAACTCGAGAGGCTGCAGCTGCAGTTAGCTGAGCGCACAAGAGAAATTCTGGAAAAAAACAGAGAGATGGACGAGCTCAGACTGCAGGTAAACCCACAAAGCTCGTGAAACGGAAGGACATTCTGCTTTTGCTGGACTTTCGCCAAGCGTTTCATGATAAAATGGACTGAAATGCTTGTTGTCAAATACACCAGGTGATGACTCCTCAGCGTCTGGAGTTGCTCAGAGTTCAGGTGCAACAAGAGATGGAGGGTCCGGTTAGGGAGCGCTTTGCCAGACTGGACGAGGTCTGTTAATATAAACCTGATGCATTATTATTATTATTATTGCCATTGGTATAATCTCTTTTTACCGTTTTTTGGTAGGAGGCAGAGAAGTACAGGTCAGAGTTCAACAAGCTGCGCTATGCGTACACCGTGCTCAATGCCCAGTTTGAGCACCAAAAGGAGGAACACGCTCGAGTCGTGGACGAGCAGAAGCTACGCTATGAGGCCGAGGCGAGTGACTCCCGTTCATTTCAATGGCTCCGGACTCGCCGTCAACGCTCAAGTCTGCGTCTTTTTCCCCCGGCCAGATCGCTCATCTGGACAAAGACAAGGAGAACCTGGTGGCCCAGTACCAGAACGCAGACTCGCAGCATGACAGGAAACAAGTGGAGGTTCTGCTGAGGGAGAAAACTCAGCTCACCTTGCGCCTGAAGCGTCTGCAGGCAGAGGTGGCCGAGTTGCAGGCCCAGAAGAACCACTCGGAGCAGCAGGCGGAGAATGCTCAGCGGGCTCAGAACCGGCAGATGGCGGAATCTCAGGCTGCTCTGAAATCTCTGGAGGTCAGACATGCGCCGGGACGTCTTCATCACGAGACGCTGGCGTGACGGAGATTTTGACGCAGAAATTAGAAAGTGCAGCTTTGCATCGGTTTTCAAATGGAGCAAGTCAAAGTCAATTTACACGAGTTGTTCCCTCTCTAAAAATGTTGTTACAGGCGGAGCGTCAGTCTTTGCGCTTGCGGCTGGAGCGGATGGAAAGTGAACTCGGGCTGAGCCACGAGCAGAACGGGCAGCTCACTGGACAACTGCACAAAGCTGAGAAGCAACTCAACTCCCTTAACGGACAGGTTTCTTTTTTTTCTTTTTTTTCCCTTGTTGGATACACAATTTAACTCATTCACTGCCATTGACGGAAAAAGACGTCAAATGATGCATTTTTGCTGGGCTGGCAGTGAATGTGTTAAGGTTTTGCAGCCAAGTCTGGTTATATTGGAATTGGACATTTTTTTAAGCACAAGTTATATTTGTTTTCGAGTGCCCGTGTCTCTGTTGACAGATTGAAAGCCTGACGCATTCCCACAAGATGGAGGTGGCAAACGTCAAACTGGAGTGTACGCGCTCCAAAGGCGAGCTGGAGAGGGAGAGAGACATCCTGAGAGGGCAACTGGAGGGTAAAAACTTTTTCCTGATTGAGTCACGTGGTCACCAAAGACTCCCCATTGAATTGTTACTCATATTCAAGGCCTGCAGACGGATGCGGAGGTGCTCAAGCAGGCTGTGGAAAGACACAAAGAAGCTGTTGTGGAAAAAGAGAGGGAGGTGGCCAGGAAGGTGCAATCGGCTCGCGATGAAGAAATCTGCAAATCCACCGTCTTGCGCGAGGAAAAGTAAGAAGACGACAAAATAGGGAGGCAAGAAAAAGGAGCCAGGATGTCAACGTTTGCCTGATCTTGGTGCCGTTAAGGATGGAGTTGGAGCACCGCCTTGCTGAGTTGGAACAGCAGAGGGCGCTGCAGGACACAAAAGTGCAAGCCCGGGAAGAAGAGTGGGAAGCGCAACTCCGCATGGCCCAAAGAGGAGAAGAGTCTGCGCGCAAAGAACTGCAGAGCCTCAGGTCAGTCTTGCGCCATTCGATAAAAATGATCATCGATTGAAACCATTTGCCCAATTATATCAATCACGATGCCTTGGGCAAATGAAATGACATAATGGTGAGAGAGATCCTAACTATTTAAAAACACAATTCAGTAGCTTTCGAGCATTTTTTTTTTCAAGGTTTTTAGCTTCTCTGATGCATCGTTTGTCTTTCAGAAGTAGATTAAAGCAGCAAAGCGACCAGCTGGAGGATCTGGAGAGGCAGACAATCGCGGTGTCAAACCTGAAGCAGGTAGTGCGCATCGTCATGGCTTAAATCTCGGGCGGAACAATTAATCCAATTCAAATCGACATCACAATGCAATTTTCAAATGGCAAAGGCTGTGATTTTGTTTAGTTTTTTTCTCAAATAGCAATTGCAGCATTAAGGACAAAACGCAGATGAATCGTTCAGACCTACATAAAGCAGTTTTTGGTCTCGCCTTTAACAGAAAAACGAGGAGCTGTGTGCAGAGCTGGGCACGTTGTCACGGTCTGAAGCCGAGCTGATGGAAGCAAACCTGCGACTGAAAGCCAAAGTGGACGGCGTGAGGGAGGAGCTGAGGGCTGCCCGAACCCAAGCTGAGAGGAGTCAACATGAGGCAGAGCGGTACATAAACACTTACAATGCTATGCTAAACGCTATCAACGCAATCCAGACCAGCATAAAAACACCACCAGTTAGCAGTTACTAAATTAGCCGGCTCGTACCTTGCATGATGTGTTCTTCCTCTTCCCGGCAGGCGGGTGGAGGAGAGTCAGATCGAGTGGCTGGAGGAGAAACACAAGCTGCAAGAGCGAGAGGCAAAGCTGGATGAGAAGTACTCGCAGCTCAAAGACAAAATGAAGAGGGCAGCGGTTGCCCAAAAGAAGGTTTCTCGTCATCCTTCAATTGCATGTGTGGACAAAAAGCCTACTAGAACATCTGGACTTGATTTGGGGTTTTACTCTGAGGCACTTTCGAAGCTGGCAGGTGTGCGCTGACTGCCATCGAACCAAAAGTTTAGAAATTGTCTTTCATTTTCGTGTAGAGAAGAAACCAGACGGAGAACAAAGAGAAGAGCCTGCAGAATAAGATCCAACTGTTGAAGGCTCAAATGGAGGAACTCAAATTGGAAGCTGCGGCAGCCAACAAGTCAGCCTCACATTGGCAAAAAATAAATAATCAGATTGGCATTGCACAGCGCTAATACAAGCGCCTTCGTTTCCAGACGTCCTCTTCACTCCGAGGAACACGCTCACCTCCGCAGAAGGATGCGAGAGCTCCAGCGGCGACACAACGAGTTCCGCCGCCTGCTGCTGGGCGATCAGGCCGGCTTCACGTTTGGTCCCTCCGTCCTCACCTCCACGCAGAACCCGTTCGTCGTCGGGGACGCGGCGTCTAACGTTCCGGTAAGCAGACCACGCCGACGTGGACGCGCGTGACAGGACGCCGTAAGAGCTCCGCCGGCGTGTTTGTTCAGGAAGAGGAGGAGAGCCGGGAGATGGTCCTGCTGCGACAGAGGCTGGATGAGCTGGAACGAGCGCAGCAGCTGCAACTTGATGAACTGGACGGGCGGGGATGAACGTCAACGGAAGGATTATGGACTGGATTTTCATTGGAGCTTTTTAACAAAAGTCACTCAGGTCTATTTTTATCTTCACTGTTTGTTTACAACTCTTACATTTGATGGAATTGAATCTATTTGCTGTCCAATGTCGTCTTTTGGGATCATTTGACCTCACATTTGACAAAGCATGCAAGTCAATGCTGTTTTAATAATGTACAGAAAAAAAGTGGCCTATTTTTTTTTACAACACTTCAACTTTTTTGTATGTTCTGCCATCTCCTTTAAAATTGAATCTTCAGGCCTCACATGCCTTTGGTGTAACAAAGTATTATGTAGAGTACAGTAGACCTAATGGCTACTACTGTAAACTTCCTGGAATGATCACAAATAAAGTCAAGTAACAAAAGTTTGTCACACCTTGAATTTGGTTGACCACCTAAATGGCACCACCAATCCTACGTTTCTTCTTCATCCATACAACTGTCAGAAGGACTCCAGCAAACGAAGCTACTTGTACCAACGACATTGGATTGGCCAATTTTGATTACATGGTAAAGAATTTTGGAGTTCACAAAATTGACATGGCCGAATAGTTTTTTTTTTTTTAAACATGTATAGTATGGCAATTTTTCATTTAAGCAACCAGTTTTGGCAAGCTGCTGTGTGCAAAGTGCCTGATTACATCTTTCATCTTCATTTCATAACTATACAACCAAGCAGATTCAGTAATTGACTCACCTGATATGAAGTGATTGCTACACAGGTGATACCCCCCGCAGCTCCTCCATCTTATTTTCCACGCGTTTTATGGCTGCTATGATCCATTGGCTGCGCATTGGTTCCACTTTTGGTATCCTGCTCAACCCTTCTTTTGGCAACTGGTCCACAATAGCCGTCAGTGTAAAAGTGTGGCGCTTGCCTTTACTCAAAGTAGCGGAAGTCATTTCTATCCTGCCGGCGCGAACATACATTGTGGGATGTCAACGGCTGGATCTCTACACAAACAGGATGTAAAATTATCAATAAAAAAATGGTCAGGGGATTCATCGCAAACAAAACAATTGGTATGGATGTCGTTCTTTTAATTGATGTAAAACATAACATTGGTCAATACATGAATTATTTTAAGAAATACTTTCATTTTAGTATTAAGCAAATATTTTGTAGCTAAGGTTTGTAAGCAGTAGCTATTGCGTGATGACTTCAGGAAAAAAGGAGAGTCAAATTCATTTGAAACAAGTGTTGTCCTTGTGTTCCACGTGAAGCACATTTTCATTTTTCCTCGATTATTCCAACACGGATGACGGTTCGGACGTTTGACTTTCCGAAGAGGCCCTCTGGTCTGACGATGGCGCGATTCTGTCGGAGGAACTGGACAGGGTAGTCTGAACCAGCAGAAAGTTCTCGCCATTGTGGCTTTCTGTGTGTTTTGTCAAATGACTCCTTTGAGAGAATCTTTGACCGCAAACTAAGCAGCCAAAAGGTTTCTCGCCAATATGCGTCCTTGTGTGACTTCTTAAGTTTCCCTTCTGAGAGAATCTCTGGCCGCAAACTGAGCAGGCAAAAAGTTTCTCGCCGGTGTGGATTCTCGCGTGTTGTGTTAAGTTGCCATTCTGAGAAAATTGTTGACCGCAAACGGAGCAGGAAAACGGTTTCTCGCCAGTATGTGTTCTTGTGTGACTTTTTAAGGTTGTCTTATGAGAAAAACTTTGACCGCAAATTGAGCAGGAAAAGGGTTTCTCGCCAGTGTGCGTCCTTGTGTGTTGTAAAAGGTTTCCCTTCCGAGAAAATCTCTGACCGCAAATTGAGCATTCGAAGGGTTTCTCGCCCGTGTGCGTTCTCGTGTGTAGTAATAAGCTTCCTCTATTGGCGAATCTTTGACCGCAAACTGAGCAGGCTAACGGTTTCTCACCCGTGTGCGTATTTGTGTGTTGTGACAAGCTTTCTTTCTGAGAGAATCTTTGGCCGCAACCTGAGCAGGCAAAAGGTTTCTCTCCAGTGTGAATTCTCATGTGCCGTTTCAAATGATTCTTATAGGAATACGCTTTCTCACACAGCGAACATTTCCAGTGTTTGTTGTCCGAGTGAAACGTCGTATTACCTTCAGAATGTTCATCATAATCATCACCGTCATCTACGTAAGGCGAGTATGACGTGATGTCCTCACTATCTGATAGCGGAGCCAAGTCGGCTTGTGATCCTCCACATTGGTCTCCATCACCCTCCGTTGTCATGTGTTGACATGGGCTGCTCCTTGGAGGCCCCGCCCCTCTTTTCTCCTCACTTTGACCCCCATCGTCCTCCATCAAAGAGACAAACGTTGACGACAAATTGGTGACGTTCTCCTCTTCCTCTTTGATATAGTGCTTCTGCATTTCTTCTTTAATACAATCGCGCTCCGGCTTCTCAACTTTAAAGTATGGGCGGTCCTTGTCCTGGTCCTCTTCTTCTGATTTAGTACAATCGCGCTCCAGATCTTCCTCTCCTTTAATGTATAGGAGCTCCTCATCCTCCACCTCCACCTTAATGTAGGTGGACTCTGGCTGCTGAGAATCAAGATCCTCACCGACATCTGCAAGACACACACAACAAGGTGTGGAATAAGCAGTTTTGAAAAGCAAAAAAAATTAAGAAATAATATAATAATAATTCCGCGGAGATGGTCCCAAAAAGCTTCCCTGAACTGGACAGGTACAATGGACTTAAGTCACCTGCAAGCAAGAAGTTGAAGGTCAAGGCAACCTTGGTGCTACTTTTGTTGCACCAGCTAACTAGCAACAAGCTTCAGCTAGCCCGCTAGTGTGACTATACACACGGCTGACAAGTCAGTAATCATCGCCTCCATGGCTGCAAATAAGATAAACACAAGTTGTGACAACGACTCTCACTAATTAGTCTTGTAATGGTTAATTATATTTGTCTATATATTTCAATCAATCAATCACTTTATTTATATAGCACCTTTCATACATTTAAAATGCAACTCAAAGTGCTGGACACCCATAATACAATAAAATAAAATAGATAATCTTTGCATGCCATTTTACATAGTTGATTATTCATAGTATTTATCACTGGAAACGACTCTTAAAAAAAAAAAAAAATGTGCTTGATAATGCTGGTTTCATGCACACATACTAACGAATCAACGATTAACTGGCTCAGTGTTATTTTATGAAGCAAGCCACATAAAATTCAACACCTTGGTTAAGAGTGTAAACTCTAAAAGAAACTAACAGTTGCGACTCATTTGAATATAGTTACCTGTGATTGTTAGACAGGCAATATCGCAGAAAAACTTTACTTCCAGGACCACTGCGACTTTTTCCTTCCGTTAACAGCAGAAATGGGAAATCCAGATCCAGAAAGTAGAAATACTCAACCGGCAGGTAAACGAGCTCATGACGAGAAGCACGTGTGGCTAAAGCCAAACTCTGGCAGCGTTTTCACTTTCTTGACCTGGTTTTCCCATCTCTGATTAACAGAGAGGTACCAACAATTGTGTCCGCAAGATGGACAGACAGACGGCATAAGAAAAAAATTGGAAGCATTTCCGAAACAAGTGAGACTAAGAAGTGACCAAACCTGCTTCGTGGAGAACAATATTTAGCTGCATCTTGCCAACGGCGTCCAGCAGTTGACATCGTCGCTCGTTGTCCTTTTTTACTTCACAAAGTTCCTCCTCGTTGTCTGCGGTCCTTCTTGTGTACATTTTCAAACGACAATCAAAACAATTCACGATTGATGATTCATGATTTCTGCAACAGTCCGTCACAAACGCGTCTTGTTGTTAGCGGCTAACAAGCTAAGCTAACAAGGATAAAACTACGCTTCAGCGCGCAACGAGACGACTTTAAGCGAAAATGAAAATTAAACCGGTAATATTTCAGTACAGCGAAGTGGTAATGGATTTCCTGAGTTGAGTTTTAGCACGCTCGCTACAAATTTAGGAAAATCTGTTGACGTGCGTTTGGCTCTCCTTCGCCCCGTGGTTCTTCTTCGTTGGTGTAGCATAAACGGCGGGTTGCAAACACAAGCTGCACATTACCGCCACCCAGTGACTTGCTATGATTACTGCATTGGCTTACAAGCTAAATCAGATTTGTGCCGCCAAATATAAATATTTTCCCTTTTCGTAACTCATTCGAGCTCTTCCTCCCAGTTTCTTTCATCACAATCTACATCTTATTTCTTGTTTAATTTTTATATTTCCATATATATTATATTATATATATTATATTATTTATATTTCCGGGTATTTATACTTACTAAAATTTACAGCCAGCCCTGAGGGGGCAATATTGCTCCTTCACACCTCTCCATTTCAAAGCTGCCAGAAGAACATTTTAATTTTTGTAAACATATGATTTAACCTATCTGATCATAGTAATACAATTTTCAGGTGAACTGAAAGTCTTCATCAGAGTGTAATCAAAGGCTTTCTTCTGATCTAAACCTTTTACAGACGTGGGTTTATTTATAAGGCACGTTACTGCACGCGTCTGTCGTCTTTCACTTATTTTTACATTTTTGCGCTGTGAAAAAAAAAATACACTAAAAAGATTACAATGGAGACTTATCTCGTCTGAACTGTTTATTGGAACGTAACTTTTGCAGCAGCATAAGCGTTTGTCTACGCTTGTCAGGTTGCGATTCCACACACTCACTCACTCTCACTCACTCACACTCACACTAAGACTTATGCACTGCTCTGAGCACCATTTCCTCAAATGAATGTGCAGCAGGATTCACTTTCTTAAATACACATTGTCATATATTGCACATATGTACTCTTGCAAAAATCTGATCCGTATCAAATTTTAAACCACATCCCACTGTGGTTTGGAATCACGCTTGCTCAAATCAGATTTTTTGTTTTTCAGACCTAATAAAATCAAGAAAAATAAAACAAGTTGGAGATTACAAAAATGAGATTTAGGGCTGCCATTCTGAAAAAGCCACGAGTCTAATACAAATAGGTTAAAACACGACGAAACGGAAAACCATCGTAATTGGATGACATGGTTTTGATCGAATGACGATACGCTCGGCAGAAATGATTCTGAATTGCACTATAGCTGTCTTAACGGAGCTTTAAGTTCCTTCTGATTAAGTTGTGCTTGACATTCTGTTAAAAAGTGCCTCAATATTCCACCGTCACCGCTTTGGTCTTGAGGTATTCCATGAGAGCATCCTCTCCTGTGAAAACAAAGCCACCCAATAAAAAATCTGGTTTTGTCTTGAGTTATTGACCTAGTCCAGTGCTTCTCAAATAGTGGGGCACGAGGCTCCATCAAAGGGGGGGGTGTTTGACCTCGGGGAACATGCTTTTTTATTTTTATTTTTTTTTATTTTATTTTTTTACTGTCCTAGAATAAAGTGCAATTGCACCTCCACTACATTAGGGGGCAGTGGCGCTCTCATTATTGGCCGAGTGTGCGCAGGGAGCATTCACTCATTGGTGTAGGGCTGTCGGGGTTTTGTTTGCACTGAGCATGCTCCACTTTGCACACAGCAAAAAAAAAAAAAAAAAAAAAAAAAATCATCACAAATTATTTTATATTTTTGTTTTGCAGGTTGACGTTGTTTTTTTTTTTTTTTTTTTTTTTTAATATTGTGCTCCTGAGTTAATGTTGGTGATCAGTTTGAATGCATTATTATTTATTGATTTTACGTAATTTTATTTTTCCGTATCATATGGTTTGACGTGGTCAGTCAAAAAAAATGTTTATAGTTTAATGAAGGATTTCATTTTATTTTTGAATTTCACGTGCACTTTAAATCTTTTCTGTTACAGTTAATAAAGCTGTTCTTTGTTGTAAGTTGCTCCATATTTCTCTTTTTTATTCTCTTATACGGATACAGTGTTATGCACAGGTGTGCTCATAACAATTTTATAGACAAATGATACTATTTATAGTCGCGTGGGGGGGGGGTGAGATGTTTTCTTCTTGCTCGGGGGGGCATGACAGAAAATAATTGAGAAGCACTGACCTAGTCAATGGTCTCCAGATAACTTGTATTGTGAATCGGTGCTATTCAAATGAAATTGATGTGCCTTGACCAAACAAACAGGAAGATGGACGACAGGAGAGTTGAAACTAATAACGAGTCAATTCTCTTACCAAGGTCTTTCCCAAAGCCAGACTGCTTGAAGCCTCCGAAAGGTGAAGCAACATCAGTCTTGTTATAGGTGTTGATGAATACTGTTCCGGCTTCCAAGTGTTCACTCACGTACATGGCTTTGTTGATGTCGCGGGTAAACACACCTGAAGCCAAGCCGTACTCGGTGTCGTTGGCTCGCTCGAGCACGCCGTCAACGTCCCTGCAATTTGTCCGTTACGTGTACGTGAGAACACGTTTTTGACGCGAGCAAGAGAGTGTTGTGATTACTGACCCGTCTTTAAATTTGGACACAACCATGACAGGTCCAAAGGATTCCTCTTTGGCAATGAACATGTGGTCCTCCACATCAGTGAACACAGTGGGCTCCATGAAGAAACCTGTTTGGGGGGGAAAAAATAAAAAATAAAATAAAAAAAGTTTGTATGTTAGCACAGAAAAAAAAAAGTTACACAAAACTGAATGTGTGAAACCGAGAGGACTCATAAAGTGTTTCACATTTTATGCAATGCAGTCATACATCTAAAAGACTGAAACATTTTACAGGGAAAACAAGGAAAAAAAACTAAACATAACTCAAATAAATCTTGTTTTGGCAATAATGTAATTCCACTTTTGGCCTCTTGGTGGCGGTACATAACTACTGTAAATTTAAAAGCAAATTGAAAACAGAAGCGACTGCCTCATTTCAACGCAACTTTGTGTCAATCCTCTTCAATTTTGCTTTTAACCAGAGCTATCAAACGATTATTTTTTTTTATCAGATTAATCGAATTATAGAATTTTGATTAATTAAAATTAATCACTTAATTAAAAAGGCTTTTTATCAACTTTTTTTGATCCACTGCACGCTCTTTTTTTTTTAATCAATTACTTAGATAATTTAAAATGACCCCAGTAGTTTGACATGATCAAATATTGTGAATGTCATATGCAACCATTTATTAAAAATGTAACTTTAATGCATGCAGTTATGTTTATTGCTCAAACACAACCTGTGCTACCTTTAACGTAACCATCCGCTGTCAAACTAAAGGATAATTGGTTGGCAAAATTAATAGTGCGATTGATCTGCGTTAATACATGAGTCATGTGACAATTATTAATGTGACAGCACGACTTTAACATATACAGAAAGCAAAGGATCTTTGGCCATATTTATTGATATATATTGACAGATAAATTAAAAGTTATTGTTTTGGGAAAAACAGGATTTGGTAACTGTCAACACAGGGATCATTGTACAATATTTTTCTCTTATCCATTATAGAATTTACATTTCCCCCCCAAAAAATCATAGTTTGGTATCACGGGTGTTTGTTTTTTTTTGCTCTACCTGGCCGGTCCACTTGTTTGCCGCCGTACACCAACGTGGCTCCTTCCTTTATTCCGACGTCGCAGTACTCCAGCAGCTTGTCCAAGTGTGCTTTGTGATTCTGAGGACCGTGGTCTGTGGATCGATCCAGCGGGTCCCCGACCTTCATTTTCTTTAACTCCGCTACCTTATTTATAAGAGGGAAGAAATACACAGTTTAACTTTAACGGCTCATTCTTTTGGATGTGCGGATTTTAATCCCAGAGAGGAAGTTATGTTTTCACTCCGCTTCGTTTTTTATATCGCACATTATCGAACATACACTTACACGAAAAAGTCGCTGGCACAATACAGGCATGCAGACCCCAGCCTACCTGGTTGTTTGACAAAAACTCACCACACGGCTGATGAATTCATCATGAATCGACTCCTCCACAAAAAGGCGCCCAGCAGCAATGCAGTTTTCCCCTTTGTTGAAATATACAGAGCTCATACCCTAAGAGGAGATAAAAAATAAATAAAATAACAGATGAATTGAGAAAGCCCTTGAAACTTTTTTATTTATTTATTTATTATTATTTTTTTTTACAAGGACAGGGACTTTAAAACATGCATCCATAAAAATGGTAACGTTCTTTTGAGATGTCTTCTCTGATTCACTCTGGTTGTAGTGGATCTATACTTTTATTCTCATAAAAAAAAAAAAAAAAAAAAGTCTTTCAAATACTACTTGTGCAATAAAAAAATGACACCTGATGTCTTCAGCAAAAATAAAAAAAAATAAAAATTGGTCCAATAGCCTTTGGAGGGAAGCGTATTAGCCAATTCTTTAAATTAAACACTAACAAATGCTTAAACAAAAAAAATCCAGTTATAGCTTTACAAATAAAGGACTACAGTAATCTTAAAAAAAAAATAAAATACATCAAATCTCTCACCATGCGAACAGCCTTGTCGATGTCGCAATCGTTAAAGATGATGAGAGGAGACTTCCCTCCCAGCTCCAGAGAAACTTTCTTTAGATTACTGAGTGCACAACTTCAAGCAGAGAAAGTACAACGCTCAAACATCAAGTGACAGTAATGGGCAGCATATTTCTTCCTTTATGAAGTCGCACCTTTTCATGATTTGTTTGCCAATGGGCGTCGAACCAGTGAAACCCAGTTTCCGGATATCCGGGTGATCGGCCAAACGCTGTCCCACAACTCCTCCTAGAGAAGAACCATTTCTTCGATTCAAAATCCAAAAACAGGTAAAAGATATTATACATTTTGTGAAGTATCTGTTACCTGAGCCTGGCAATATGTTGATAACTCCTTTTGGAATACCAGCTTTTACTGACAACTCGGCAAATTTTAATGCAGTTAATGGTGTTACCTGCGTATACGAGACATTCATGACATTAGAAATTGACACTTGAATTACCCTTTCAGAGACTTTGTATTAGTACATTCTTAACTCATTTGCTCCCAATAACGTGCAAATACGTTTTTTTTAAGGTTTTAAGTGTCCCAAAGACGTATTTATACGTTTGTTTGTTTTTTATGCTAGAGCATACAGAAGGCTTTGATGCAGCCTCTCAACAGCAAAGAACGGTTGCAGAAATGGTAGTTATTGCACAAACGGCCAGCAGGTGGCAGCAGAACAAAGGAGATCAACTAAGGCCATGTAGAAAAAAAAAGCTCAATTACTGATGAAACTTAGCTCTCTTCTAATGCTAATTGCTGCAAAACAGAAACAGATAGAAACATACTTTTTTTTTCCTGATGAAAGAAGAGACTTGAATCTTTCTTTTGGTTGGTTCCATGCTTTTATAGCAATAGAACACAATATTCTGCGGGCCTTGCAAAGTCAGTCAAAATCCAGTAAAACAGCCGGGAGCGAACGGGATTGCGAAATGTGAAAATGGCTGCGAGTGAAATGAGTTAATAGTATTAATACTGTGTATGATCACCTGTGCAGGTTTAAGAACAAGCGTGTTACCAGCTGCAAGGCAGGCAGCACTTTTCCATGCCAACATCATGAGGGGGTAGTTCCAAGGGATGACAATAGCACAAACGCTGATACAGAAAAAAAAATTGCCATTACTCAACAAGAACAAGAAACACGATGAAATTTATGGAACACGTCATCAAACTTACCCGATTGGTTCTCTTTTGGTAAAGGTGAGGTTGTGGTTGGGCCTGGCCTGGTTAATGGGAATCGTCTTGCCCTGCACACAGGAGTGTATTAGTCGAGCATTTGCAAAAGTATACTTGCAGATTTGGGATCAAGTCAAACGTCGCTGGGATTTGAAAGTTGATTTTTTTTTTTTTTTTTTTTTTTTTTTGTGCAGACGATATTTCTTCACTTTAGACTTAGACTTGACTTTATTGATCCCTTTGGGATGGCTCCCCGTGGGAAATTGACATGTCCAGCAGCAATGAGAACAGATAATAAAATAAAAAAACAAAAAACAAATTCAATCAATCAATAAATAAATACGGTTATTACGCCAGAGATTGAATTAATAATAATAATAATAATGATAAAAATAAAAATTCAATCAATCAGAAATAAGGTTATTACACCAGAGATTGAATTATTAGTATTATTATTATTATTATTATTATGAAGAAGAAAAAAAATAAAAGAAAAAAGAAAAATTCAATCAATCAATAAATAAGGTTATTACACCAGAGATTGAATTAATAATAATAATAATAATAATAATGATAAAAAGAAAAATTCAATCAATCAATAAATAAGGTTATTACACCACAGATTGAATTAATAATAATAATAATAATAATAATGATAAAAAGAAAAATTCAATCAATCAATAAATAAGGTTATTACACCACAGATTGAATTAATAATAATAATAATAATAATAATAATAATAAAAAGAAAAATTCAATCAATCAATAAATAAGGTTATTACACCACAGATTTAATTAATAATAATAATAATAATAATAATAATAATAATTGTTATTGTTATTATTATGAAGAAGAAGAAGAAGAAGAAGAAGAAAAATAAAATAAAAAATAAAAATTCAATCAATCAATAAATAAGGTTATTACACCGGAGATTGAATTAAATAAATTAAAGTACAGTAAAGTTTAGTCTGTTGGTCCGGCACTTGGGCACTTTACGTCCAGAACTGCCTGTATTCCATGAAAGTACTCGTTACGTGTAAAAAAAGATGGTAGCCACTTGTTACGTTGCTCGTCCTCTGGCATCTGTGACAACAACTAAATCATTTTACCTGAATCTTGTCGCACCAGCCAGCAAAGTAGCGAAAGGTCTGGATGGACATGCCCACGTGAGTCTTCAGGGCCAGCGTGTACACAGCTCCCGAGTCGATGGCCTCGATCGTGGCCAACTCCTCTTGGTGTTGCTCCATCAAGTCTGCTAGTCTATAATAATAGGAAGACGTTCCATTTTGTTCTTGAAAGGTCAAATAAATGGAGGCAATCATCAACTGACTTGTAAAGTAGATTTCCTCTGTCTCTCGGGTTCATCTTGCCCCAGGGCCCACCATCAAATGCTTGTTTAGCCGCTGCCACCGCCTGGTCCACATCCCCCACGGAAGAATAAGACACTTTACAGATGGCCTGGTGAAAATTGCAATGAGCACAAATAGTCCATGAAATCCTTTGGGGTCAAAAGACGGATGTCGTTTCTGTGAATCTCAGCTGGCTTACCGAACCATCAGTGGGGTTAACGGTATCGTACGTTTTGCCATTTTCAGCATCCACGAAAGCGCCATTGATGAAACACTGGTACGGCATTTTCACCGTCATGTTGTTAACGTCCTTCGTTACCTGGTAGAATCAGTCAGTACTGTAATATCAATCATAAAGCCAACACATAAACTGTCAACTGTGTGTGGAATACACCCACATTTATTCAGCTATTGGAAATCATGGATAAATTAGGGCTCCATTATGAAGAAAATATTACTAAAAATTATTTGCGTAATAATTGAAATCATGATTATGATGACCATTTGTTTTTGTATACAAAATAAGAAAATGTTTAAACGTAAAATGTATTAAGACAAATAAAATTCTTTGAAACACTAATTATGCGAGTTTCTTTCGGATGAAACTAAACTTATTAAATTAGTTATTTTAAAATATTTAAAATATGTCAATGTATACATTTAAACAACTAAAAAAAAAAAAATCTTATTTCTTGACATTATGCTAATTTGGTAATTGTGGCGTATAATGACTGAATTTGATTAAAAATAAATATCATTCATGCGTCACAGGTTAAAATGAAGTTGACGTCATTTTCTGTCGACAACACAAACAGACAAAATGGCCGCGCCCTGAGATAAATAAAAACGGGTGGATTTTTCTGCTTAATTCATATTCCATACACACAATATTAATCAGCATTTAGAAGTGGGGGGGTGCATCGAACATATTGTGAAGAAAACGTTTGAGGTGACGTCCCTT
Organism: Festucalex cinctus; assembly: GCF_051991245.1. Lineage (NCBI taxonomy): Eukaryota > Metazoa > Chordata > Actinopteri > Syngnathiformes > Syngnathidae > Festucalex > Festucalex cinctus. The sequence goes on from NC_135426.1 coordinate 24,606,096, forward strand.
TGAAGTCAAATTACTATTATTTGTATCGCCCTCACTCGGAAAGGCTTCCACAGGCCCACAGTTGACAAACATCACATGATCCAAAACTCTCAACCGGGCAAGAAACCAAAATGTCAAATTCCAATCTGACACAGCGGCGAGTGCTCTTTTGACCACATTATTATTATTATTATGGACTTCAAGAAATCCCACGTGTAAGAAATATGCTGCCTTACATGGTCAATGACAAGTTCCTCCTCCTCTTCCTCCCCTCTCATTTTACGGACAAACATCTGGATGAAGTCCTGGAAGGTGGTTGCCATGTAAATGTCCTCATTCTGCAGGACGACGCCAGCTCGCTGCTTTACCTCCTCCACCAACCTGGACACATATATCGGAATATGGGATATGTTGTTATTCATATTATTAGTATTATTATTCTGTTTCATAAGGCTTTTTTTCTCAATGATTGTTGTACCACAACTCAAATGCAATGAATGATTTTCTTTGGATAATTATCGGTACTTGAAAAAAATTGTTACGACCAGGATTTTTTTTTTCTTCCAGTTTCAGGTTATTTCAGTAACTGTTGTGTTGTTTTCTTTCATGAAGAGCGGTGTCCATCTTATTGCGCTTGTCTCCTTACCTGACCACATCCATGGAAGCAGCTCCGGACTTGAAAAAGTCTGTCGTGTCCTCGATGACTGCGACGTTGCTGAGAATTCCCTTCCAGATATTCTGGAAGCAAAACAGAAAACAGAAAACGGCCACCTCATTCAGATATGCAACATTAGTGGGCAAAATGTTGGAAAACAACATCAAGAAGCAGAGCAAACATTGGTTTGCAGAAAACAAACTTTAACTTGCCCTCATCTCCTTGACGACTTCTTTCTCGTCGTCAGTTAATTCCACACTTTGAGTTTCACCCGTGGAAAAGTACTTTGAAGCAGCGATCATTTTTCCATCATCAAACTGCAGATTCTTCACGAGAACCTGTTAAATAAATACACAAGCATCAATTCTTTATCACGTTGTACAGTTTGTCATTTATGTAGTTGTTATTTTTGCTTTGTTTTACTCTGCTGTCTGTAGCTTGGCACATGGCTGGATAAATGACAGTTAAACTAAAATGAAAATAACCTAAATAATATATGCTATACGTAGTACTACCGTAACACTCTCAGCCAGCAACAGTAAAGTCCAATTCGATACAGAGGTAAGAACGCCAGACCATTAACTCTTTGACCGCCAAAAACGTTTAATAACGTTTAATAAAATCACGATGTCTGCCGCCATAAACGTAAATTTTTTATTATGATTTTTTTTCAATATATCAGTGGTCAGTGCAACGTCCAAGTGCAGCGCAGCCGGGTCAATGAGTCGTGAAATCCAAAACACCCACTAACAATGGCCAGCAGATGGCAGCGGTAGCTGCTCGGGCCCTAACTAGAGCTGCGAATTACAACGAAACATGACGCAAGCTGATGAAATCGAACGTTTTCAAGGCTGACGCGAATGATCAAAGGCTCTGTAACATTAAACCTAATTTGACGGCGCGTCACTAAACAAAAAATATTAATATCAACGTCACTGTTGTCGAGAAAATGTTATTTATGTAGCCAAAAAAAACCCCACAATATTCTGTCTGCTTCGAAAAATGAGTTAAAATGCTCGAAATCCGCTGGCATTGTTTTTTTTTGTGGCAGTAAAAGAGTTAATGACAGTCTGGAGTTCATTCTGAAAGATTCTTCATCGTGTAAGCACTCACTGCTTTTCCATCACTTCCACGGAGGACAAGCCCGTTTTTTGTGACCAGGCTTTGGCTGGATGCTCCTTCGATGTCCAGCGGCTGGCCAGCCGGAACTGAACCTTGCAACATCGATGAACCAAATAGCGTCACGGGCTGGAGAGAAGACAAATTTGTACTTTTTTATCTTTATTCTTACGAACAGGCATGTTCGTCAATGTCTCTCATTAACTGCGCGCGAGTTTGTGTGTTCCAAGAAACGCACCTTGCCATCAATAACGGTCCAGGCACCGGGAATTTTGTCATGGCCGCGTATCCAGTTGTGAATTGCCTCAGCTGGCTGAGCGAGATTCACCTGATGGGGGGAAAAAAAAAAAAGTCAACATGCAGAACTTCCACAACAGCTAAAAATATCATTGATTCTTATCCACTTTCAAGGTTTTAAATTTAAAGTAGTCTCGACTTTACAGCACTCGCTTTTGAAACTTTTGGTCATGAAGTTCAGTTGCAGTAAATAAAGTACCAATTTCACTGTTTTACTCTGTCAATGACCCCTGAAACTTATTCACAAATCTAAATTCCTTGATATATTACAAGGTTTTTCAAAAAAGAAAAAAAAAAAACTTTTCCAGGTAACTAATTATATTTATAAAGAAGTAATTTCACAACCAAGCAAATTACTTTTTTTTTGGCAACTCGCAGCCATTTTCACTGAAGTGAAGTTCGTTCCTGGTTGTTTTACTGGGTTTTGACTGATTTTGCAAGGCCCACAGAATATCGTGTTCTGTTGCTATAAAAACGTGGAACCTACCAAAAGGAAGATTAGAGTCTCTTCTTTCATGAGAAAAAAAAGTATATTTGTATCTGTTTCCATTTTGCAGCAATTAGCATAGCTAAGTTTCATCATTATTCTCAAACCTGTTGAAAACACTCGATGAAAAGAGCTTGTTGCAACACGGCCCTGGTTGATCTCTTATACTCTGCTGCCACCTGTTGGACGTTTTTTTTGTTGTTGTAATAACTACCATTGCTTTAAGCGACCTCTTCAGGTCAGAGGCTGCATCAAAGCCTTTTTGATGCTCTAGCGTTTAAAAACAAACAAACAAAAACGGATAAATACGTTTTTGGGACCATGGCAATATTTAAAATAGAACAAGTTGATATGTTTCTGTGAGCAAATAAGTTGATAACAATAACTATATTTTGAAAACAATTTACATAACACTGCTCTTTCACATTACAGAGGACTAAAAGAACATCAGAAATTGAGGCAAGCGCCCCGAATTCCCCTGCTAAGGATTTGAACTCATGACCTCTGCACTGAGAGATGCATCACTGGACTATCTCACGGTTCTAGCCCAGGAGCACGTCCATTCTGTTTACAGCCTTCAGGAAGGGATTGTGTTGATAGTTTGTTTGCATTCCAGCCGCTAAGAGCTTCCTCACCTTGGCATTGGATTTCTTCTGAATGCCTTCATAGCTTGCACCCTCGTCCGGCTGCGGAATTCGCGGGGCCTTTCCGTCCGCAACAAGCTGCACTGACTCAACCTGCAGCGGAAAAACGCAATGTCATTAATGACAAAAACAACATGTAAGCATTCATCCATTTTCTAGACCATGAATGTTTTTTCAGGGTTCCGGGTAGGCTGAAATCAATCTTGGCAACCATCTTGGAGAGGGCACCAGCAAATGACAATTATTTGTTCATTATAGGTGGAAATGGGTTTTATTTCTGCACAAGTTTGCGTAGATAGCCAATTGACAGATTCCATTTTGAGACTACTCATTCAATGTTTTGGCTTTCATAAAAAAAAAAGGCAACCACAACTTTCAAATGGAGTCTGGCCAAGTTTTCAAGAAAAATGTGCTTTAAAAATACACTACAGTACAAATGACATTGCTGTAGTTTTGTTACTATTTTGATATAAATATAGATATCACCTTAAATGCTTGGGTGTTTTTTTTTGTTGCAGTTAATTATTGCTCAATTTCAGGAATCCATGGACATGACCCTGAGTTTCTTAACCAGTTTTTTTTTTTTATTGCCGCCACTTTCAGTTATTTGTTTGCTTAAACGTCGCAGAATTTGAGCCTTGAGTTAATGAGTGTCCACTGATGTCACAATTGCGATTAAAACCTTTTCCAAACGCCACATGTCAGCGCTCAACTCTTTTTACAGTCCCCTGGTCAGCAGACCGCAAACTTTCCAAACCTTTTCCACTTGAAGTTGCGCATTAACGACAAGTGTGAGAAGTGCAACTGTTAGTTTCATGGTATGACATCATCGTTTGTTTGGTGTGTTGTCATTTGCTTCCACGATTAAACTATTGCTAGCTTAGTAAGGAGTGTCTGTTCACTTTCCCATATAGTGTGTGGGCACTGGCCTAAATCAAAACCTGCTTCAAAATATAATGTGCATTTGGAAATCAGGGTTTTGACCAAAATGAGCGTTCAACGGTTACCATTGCCTTGATGCCTTCTGGGAAAAGGAACCGGTTGTAGAGCGTGTCCACGGTGTCATTGGGTTCGACAGCGCACGCCCGCTGCAGCAGGATTGGTCCCGTGTCCAGACCATCATCGGCCCAAAATATTGTGAAGCCAGCTTTCTTATCACCGTGGATCAAGGACCTGATGACGCGGTGACAAATACAAAAACGGAAGAAACAAAACAAACATTCGAGAAAATGGAATTTTCAAGATGTCCACCTTCTTTGACGCCTTCCTTTCATTTTGGAAAGTTTGTTTTGTTTGCAAGCACCAGTTCGATGGCATGAAAGTGATATTTTGAGTTAGTGAGTTAAAGCAATATGAAAAAAAACAAAAACATTTTGCCTCTATTTCACTGTACTGTACTAACTTAGCAACAAAAACAAAATCAGATGTTTTTTTGTGTTTTAAATCAAACTAACAATAATAATAATGGTGGATTATATATGGAGCACCAGAACTGCCAAAATGTGAAATGAATAAATGACAAAGTGAAAATAAAAATGAAAATAAAATAATTTTGAAAATTACATCTAAAAAAATAAATATAAATGGAAATAATTCCATTTGAATTTTCACTTTTAGTCATTCATTGATCTATTTATTTAGTCATTTATCTTTCTGTTGTGTCCGCCGTCACCTCAACTTGCGACTTGAGTTGTTAAACAACAAGTGAGAGCAAGCAGACAGTGGACACGATCGTCGGCCATTGCTGGAGCTCTCGACTTCCTTGGTCATGGAGCTGCAGTTTGCAATGGGCGGAGTCCACCCCAAGACGTGCTTAGGACCGCCCCCACATTTGAAGAACATTTCGATTTGGCAGGACGGCCCAAAACTGCCAAAATTCCAAATAAATAAATGACTAAATAAATAAACGGATTTCTTTCCATTTCTATGTATTTTTTTAGATATAATTTTCAAATGAGATTTTTTTTATTTCCAATTGTAGTCATTTATTGATTGTGAATTTTGGCAGATTCGGTCCTCCATAGGATAAGAGTTGTCATGAAACAGCCAATCCTCCTTACCAGTTGATGGCTGAGGCTCCTCTGTGCAGGGGGAGGATGGACGGGTGGTAAATGATGGAGCCGTGCTTGGGATAATCAATGATGTTCATGGGGATAAACTGAGAGCAGAACGGCATCACGTTGATCTCCGCATTCACCGCCATGTAGGCCTCGACCACTTCCGGGATGGGCTTTCCTTTGACTCGCCACCGCGGGAACTTGAACACTGGCGTGCCATCGTTCTCTGCTGCCAGCGCTGGAAACGGCAACGGAAGAAAGAGATCGGCTTTCCCATCATCATTCACTGAATTTTGGGGTGCTGAAATGTGGCTACTCCTCAAAAACCGCAATCGTCAGCCAGTGGACGCCTTTTCCATGCTTATCTTGCCTTTACAAACATTTGAGTGAAAGTCGTGTAATCGCAGCTTGGTCAGTGTCGGCACGACGTGACCACAGCGCGCCAGTAGCTCTAAAAATGGAGCGCAAAATCCTTCACGTGACATGAGCACACAGAATAGTGTAAAAAGATACAAGCGTGTCCACCGATTCCAACCCTGCGATGGCGATGTCATTCTTAACTCATTCACTGCCAGTCATTATGGAAAATTTTTACATTTCCAATACTCACGTGATATTCCATTCAATAATTATATATAAACCGAATCTACCAAATAACAGAATAGACTCCCTACTTTTTGTCCCGTCCCGTTCTTTTATAATTGACAGCAGAAAAATGTCGGTTTGCCAAAATACAGCCATTTCTCCCATGGACTCTGAAACTGTGTTTATTTCCTATAAAATGGGGCTATGATGTCATCTACCGGTGGTTGGGCATCAGTAAAGTTGTTTCCAAGTTTGATATTTACAGTGGAGCATGCTCAGATTCGCCCCCATTTAGCACCGCTCTAAAAAATACAATTGACAAGTATACTTGTCAAAGGCAGTGAATGAGTTTGAAAAATGTTCCTTCATGTAAACAACTGTTGTTCTTACTTACCAAGGGGGTCAGCTTTGCCATCTTTGTCAGGTACAGTGAACACGCCCACCACCTTGTGACCTTGCTTCCTCAGGTTGCTGTACACCTCCTTGCCAAACAAACTCTGGCCAATTATGGCTAGTTTGAGCTTATTCTGGTAGTGATTCTGGAATGACAGGGACAAAGAAATTACTGAGTACCAAATCATTTTGCATGTGTAAGTTTGAGCATATTTTGTCTCCTGTGTGACCCCCATAAGGAACATTTCTTTGGGTTGTTCCATAAATATCAGGATCAAGTCCCTGTCTTGTGCATAATGGTGCATATACTTTTTTTTTTTTTTCTCTCTCTCAATAGGTTTTAAAGTGAGGAATGCTGTTTGAATGTCACTCAGTTCCACTGGTTGCCAACACTGTATTTCCAAGAAGCAAGACGTTTGCCTTCCACATTTCCAGTTTTGTCGTCAGGTCGACTTATCAGAAGCATTTGCCATTGGCCAGAAGCAGAGCCGAGAAAAGCTACTGGCTGAATGACGATGACGCCTCCACCCTCCCCATTTGTCCAAGACACGTGTAAGGGGGGAAAAGGGGCTCGAGTTTCCCGTGTAGATTCTTTGGAGTTGGCCCTGTCAAGTGCACGAGGCAGCCGGTATCATGTTGCAAATTGTTAATCGCCACCATTCACAGTTACGTCGCAATTTCAGTGAAATTTGAAATGAAAGAAGTCGTCGTTAAAACAGATCTTCTGAAAGTCAGTGATTACACGATGTCTAATGTTGTCTAGAAGTCCTGCACGGTCGCATCTTGACCATCCAGATTTAAAAAAAAAAAAAAAAAAAAAAAAAAAGCAGTGCTGATGCAACTCCTCAACGTTTTGCACTGTGTGTACTGTAATGACAGCGCGTGTGAATGAAGACGTATTCATGGGGAGGAAAAATGTAAACTTGCTCCGACAAAAGTATAATCCCATCAGTCAACGATGGCAACTTCGTATTCATACAGCAAAATCAGTTCAAATGGTTTACTCACAGAAGAAGAGGAGAATTTCCTGAAGACTTGGCTTGCTGTCCACAACATTCTGGCGTTTTTGTGTTCGTGAAAAGACGAACGAAATAAAAAAAGACTCTAAAAACTACGTTAGCTGCCAACAAATGTACAATGAGCACCTTTGACGTGTCGTTGTGAGAGCGACTTGAATCCCTTCACAACATGCACGTAAGCCCAACTGCATCCACAGCGGACGTAACGTGCTATTGCAGTGCGCGTGCGCGGTCTCGCTGTTGTCTCCGCCCCCCGCGGGCACGCGCATCTTTGCCTCTCAGTTGAATTACTTGATAATCATTAACTTTTTTTTTTTTTTCCCGCAGGAGCGCTTACACTTCCTGGATTGTCGTCATAATGTTACAATTATAAATGGAAATTAGTACATTCTGCAAATAAGGTATACGTTCATTCAATTTTAACGCCAGCATTCAGTTGGCGTTAAAATTAAAAATCTAAGCACTGCAGCACCATATAATAAAGGGAAATATCCATGTTTCTTATTTCAAACCTGTACAACCTTTGGGAAAATAAATTAAAATAATCTGGGCACATGTTCGGGTTTTTTTTTTTCACAGCCTCACTCGAAGCTGTGACTGGAAAGGGGGGAAACGCCCAAGTATTTGTTTTTACCTCTTACTTACTTAATCAAATTAAAAACAAACAAACAAAACAAACAACTATTTTTAATGACGCTTGAGTGATAGACACATTACGTAAGACGTTTTTTTTTTTTTTTTTACTTTGCTAACTTTACTAACTACACAAGAAAGAAAAATACCATTACATAAACTGCATTTATAAAACTATAAATTGACTAGAAAACACATATCACATATAGCATTTGCTCTCAGGCAACGAAAATTGATATTGTGAAATACAAACTTATGGTAAATAGGAATGATTATAAACTTAGAACTTATAGCCAGTAAAATGACAAGCTAAACAAATAAATGCTTTGCCCACACAAGGTACAACATGGGAAACATAAATAGCTCACCAAACGGGAGATAATACTCTTGGAACCCTAACAAAAAAAACAAAAAAAATGTGAATGTGACAGCTGTCAATCGGGTCTTGCTTCACACAGACAGCAGCAGAATTTGATTGTGTCTCGAGCAATCAGCAGTATTCTCACCACAAAATGTTCAATGGTATTTTTACCAATTCCTTTATCAGTCCAAAAATGAAAAAAAAAAAAAAAAAATGCTTTACTTATAGGTGCTCAGTTGAAATCAAACAAATCTGGGTGTCATCTTCAGTGTTTCCAAATTGATGCTGGAGATTTGTGGAAAGGCCTCCATGACGTCCATCTGAAAAACAAATCACGAGGTTTGATTTGTGGGGTTGACAACATTGTTTATTTTTGCAAAAATCTGTGCATGAAAAAAAAAAAAAAAAAAAAAAAAAAGTACAAAATGAGATATTAATATAGACGGTAATATAAAAGCATGTAGTGTAATTACTTGTGGTCCACAAAGATCAATGCAGATATTAGAAAACTACTAAACAAAACAAAAACGTCCAAGGTGAGTGAATAGAAAAATGGTCAAAAACATTGAGGCTTTCCTTCAAACTGTGCTGAAACAGAATTTCTTCTTTGGTACTTCAGCAAAAGCAACATTAGTGACATCTAGTGGAAGAGTGACGTCAACGCAATGAAGAGTGAAACATTCACTCGCTTATCTTTCAGCAATAAAAGGAAAAAAATATAAAAAAAAAAATATATGGATGTACATTTAAATTGGCAAAGCTGCCATAAAAAAAAGCTTCTTTTTTTTTGTTTGGATGTTTTTTTTATAAATGAAACGGACAAGCGTGCATTTTATAATGGGAGTACTTGTTAGCAAACAACACAAGGACACAAGGCAGGGATGTATTTACAACTTTTTTTTTATTAAGAAATAATAACTTAGTTTTAGGCAGCTCCTCTTCACACTCACTATTTTTCCATTGAAACTTTTGGACATCGCTTTCCACTGGTCACCAATACTAACACACACACAAAAAAAACAACACAACAGCAGCAAGAAATTGCTATCGTTTGTTGGCTATCACAAGTTAGCATCACAACAACTTGTCAACAGTGACGGCGACCAAACCAGTTTTGGCTTTCAGTACACACAGTCGCGATGAAAGTCATCCCTCACTTGATATTTGCAGAACAATACAAGCTCCCAAGCAGCATTTTGAAGCAGGTACCGGGTTCAATTTACTATAACATAAGGATACCTTTAAAAAAAATAAAAAATCCAGGAAAATTAGAAGGTTGTAAATCCATCACTTATGAAATAAATGACTATATACAGTAATGAAAGCAGATCATCCTTAACAGGGGTAATACTACACTGTCTGGAATATTGTAGGTCGAAATACATCATTTTTTACTAGGGATGGGCGAGTATCGATACCAGGTATCGGTATGGGGCCGATAGCAGCCTTTTTTCCAAGTACTCGAGTACTCGTGACGCAGACGAGTACAAGCGAGCGATGGCAGAGGGGGAAGACGTGAAGTGAGTCCTCCTTGCCTGTAAGTGGCGCTAGCTAGCTTGCAGCAGTTTTTCACCAAAACGTCACCGGTTTGGAAATATTTCAATATTGTCAATCTTAAACTAAAAGAGCATTTTTGTGTTTTATTTTGAGCCTATTAAGACTATTGAAGAGTGACTGTGCTGTTTTTGTTTTTGTCAAAATGAAAGGAAATATTTTTGTTTAAAAATATCTTTTCGTGATTTTTTTAAATTTGTCAAAATGTACTACTGGTATCGGCAGTTGGTATCGGTATCGGCCTGGAAAAAAGTGGTGTCGAACATCCCTAATTTTTACAATTAACTCATTCTCTGCCATTGACGACTATAGACGTCAAAGATTGCTTTAATTGGATTGGCAGTGAATGAGTTAAACAACTCATACACAGTTATGTGAAAAAATGTGCGTTTTTGTTTTGTTTTTACCTGATAATCACGAATTGTAGTTCACGTCGCTCGATGACATAAATATGTAAACACAGCAACGTATTCAGTGAATGGACAGATGTACAGGAGCACAAGGTTTAGCATGAACTGTACTCAAGTGGATTAAAGGCTGGGAACTGGCCTTTCTCCAAGGCAGAAGTCAAACTTCAGGTTGGAATTTCCCATCTTTTGTCTGTACACGGCATCAAACTTTTCATTCATTGACACGGTAAAGACGTCCTTCCACAGACCAACACGACCTGCACACAGCATATACGATGAGAGGGAAGGTTAGGCGGAGTGGTAGTTGTTTATTACATTAACTCATTGGCTCCCAAAAACGTATAAATACGTCATATTTTAAATGTTTTAAGTGTCCCAAAGACGTATTTATACGTTTTTTTTGTTGTTTTTTTTTTATGCCAGAGCATAGAGAAGGCTTTGATGCAGTCTCTCTACTGCAGAAAATGGTTGAGTGGCAGCAGAGTATAAGAGATCAACCAGGCCATGTTAAAACAGTTTTCCCACAGTGCTAAACAGAATTGTGAAAAACGATGAAACTTAGCGATGTTCTATTGCTAATTGCTGCACAGCGGAAACGGACAGGAATATACTTTTTTTTTTTTTCCCCTGATAATAGAAGAGACTCTAATCTCTCTTTTGGTATGTTCCATATTTTTATAGCAATAGAACATAATATTTCGCGGGCCTTGAAAAATCAGTCAAAATCCAGGAAAACACTTAAGTGAAAATGAGTGAATGAGTTAATAGTAAGAAAAGTGATTTGCCATCGAGCGGCAAGAACAAAATATCATTAACTGCAGATCAGGCAGAGAGCCGATTAATAACTCAACGTTGTGTTAATTGTTGATTGGACTCACCCCTGCAAATGGACAGCGCCTCCGAACTACAGCACTGTTCAATGAGCTGGTTGCAGCTTTCCACCATCGCCTCGTGCTGAACCTTGTCACAAGACACCCCCAAGAACCAGGCTAACTGCTCCACCAGCGCCCCAAGATCCTAAAACGAGTACGCAAAATAACCACGGGAAATGGATGAGATGCAAGCGAACACAACCCGACTGTTCAAATTTGATGCCTTTTTCGATATCACCGGTAGCATGAAATTTTCCACGACCATCCTCCTCACGTAAGCTCACCGTCAACACATTTTGTTAGCACATGAGCGTGCAAAGTTTTACCTTGTACATGTCCTCATATTTCAAGAAGAGAACATTTGAGTCCATACGATGTTCCCAAAATCCCAAAACATGCTCGAACCAGGAACCATAACCAACTACAAAGAAGAGAGGGAAAAAACAACAACAAACGATATCACCAGTTTGCCGACAGAACGAACGAACGAACGAACGAACGAAGTTACGCTTGTCATTCATGAAGCGCTGGCAGAACTCCTGAAAGGTTCCTCGGTAGCTCATGGTCCGAAGAGATCGATGGAACTCAAAGTAGGATACGACCAAGTCTTTGGGGTTACGAGCCATGTATATTATCTGGCGGGAAACCACAGAAGAGGAATTTCATTACATTTTGTTTTTTTTATTTTGGGATTGTTCAATGTCTTGATTTCTATTTAATATGCCAGTAAAATTCTAGACAATTGATAGAAAGTTGCACAGGATTAGTTCACGATTTCTTCCAAGTCAAAAGTTTACGATAAGCGAGTCAGAGTGCGTAGAAAGATTAGGAGGGAAAAAAAAACAACAAAAACAGTAAAAATATCCAGGAAGAGATAAAAGCCTTCGCCAAGGTTTAGTCAACATAATAGATGCTTTTAGGTCAAACTAACTTTCATTTCAGTCATCCTGTGTATGAGCATTAATTAGCTGAATTTCTTCCGGGTGAGCTGCCAACTGGCCCACATTGGTTGCCATCTTGTCAAGGAACACGGAAAATCACGTCCAGTCTGCAATTGGGCTCTCGTCGCTTGAGTCCGAGCGTTGACGACACGCCGCTGTCATCGTTTTGCCAGCTTTGATGGGTCTAATAGTGATGCCATTGCCAATGGCAACTGAATTTTGCAAAAAAAAAATCTCAAAACTGCCAACTCCAAACAGCAATTTTGCTGTTTGACAAAAAAAGGGTGGACAGGCATCTTCCACTTCGACCACAAACGTTCCATCTATACAAGCAGATTCCTTTATCAATCACAGTGATAGTCCAGCTGATTAATAACTCATTTGCTCCCAATAACGTTTAAATACGTTTTTTTTATGTTTTAAGTGTCCCAAAGACGTATTTATACGTTTTTGTTGTTTTTTTTATATATGCTAGACAGAGCATACAGAAGGCTTTGATTCAGCCTCTCAACTGCAAAGAACGGTTGCAGAAATGGTAGTTATTACACAAACGGCCAGCAGGTGGCAGCAGAGCAAAGGAGATCAACCAGGGCCATGTTGAAAAAAAAAAAGCTAAATTACTTACAATTTTAAATCGATTTGTGAAAACTGATGAAACTTAGCTCTCTTCTAATGCTAATTGCTGCAAAACGGAACCAGATAGAAACATACTTTTTTTTCCTGAGACTTTAATCTTTCTTTTGATAGGTCCCATGATTTTATAGCAATAGAACACAATATTCCGTGGGCCTTGCAAAATCAGTCAAAATCCAGTAAAACAGTCGGGAGCGAACGGGATTGCGAAATGTGAAAATGGCTGGGAGCCAAAGAGTTAATTCCATGACTTTGATTTTGGAGGAAAATGCAACAGGAGGCTCAAGTGATCGCTTTTTATGCAAAAAAAAAAAAAAAAAAAAAAAAGACTACACAAGACAAAGCCAGTGAGCAGGAAAGATAAGGGAAGGGAAGGCGCAGAGTAAAAAGCATCTGAAAGAATACATGGGAAAATTATTATGACTTAAATAATCCATTCCACTGACGGAATGATGGCGCTCAGTACTTACAGATAGTTGGGAAGGGCTGTGACTCATGCAAGAAAGCCACAGTCCATATCTGGCCTTCTCGTTTTTTGTTTTATTTTTAAAGCCAGGCCCAAAAATTCCAGACAACTGAAATGATTTCAAAAAAAAAAAAAAAAAAAGTAAATCTACATCTGAACAATTTAGTGCCACATTTCTCTCTGCAAGAATCTCACTGTTCATTTCTATAAAGCGACTGGACTAAAGTTTTCATTCAAACAGCAAAGTCCGATTGATGCAACTTGGTAAATTCAACGATGTTGAGGTTTCGGGTCTGTCTTTGGATTGCAGCATGATAAGCTAAGAAAGAGGGTCCATTTTTATTTTTTTTATTTTACCTAAGAAGAAACCAAACTAAAACTGACCTTAGCCTCTCCGTCGTGCATTCCTGTGGGGAGGAATCGGTAGGGGAGATGACTTTTGATGAGACGCGGGGACGTGAGTTCCTGCAGGAATGGAAAACATTCTTGTGAAGAGGAACAGTCTTGATAGTTTTTAGTTTAATGTGATCCCACTTGAAATTTCAGTCGGGTTTGTGACGCTCGTAACGGTAAAAATTCAAATCTTATTAACTCATTCACTGCCATTGACGGAAAAAGACGGCAAATTATGCATTTTTTTTTGCTGGTCTGGCAATGAATGTGTTAATAAATAACTTAAAAAAAATCAAAGTGGCCCTTGCAGCTTTCTATTTTTCTGTCTGAGGCCCTCAGATGAAAAAGTTTGGACACCCCTGTTGTACATTATAGCAACAATTTACAATTGCTTCATTGATTTTTACCATGTTTAACTCATTCACTGCCATTGACGGAAAAAGACGTCAAATTATGCATTTTTTTTTGATGGTCTGGCAATGAATGTGTTAAAGTGGTAAAAAAAAAAAAAAAAAAGGTGTCAATTTGAATCGTATTGGATTTTAGTGCAGCATTTATATCAGGTTGGAAACTTGGACTAAATGGAATTGAAAAGTCCTAAAAAAAAAAAAAAAAAAGGGGGTTATTTTGTGACCATTGGAAGTTTTAGTTTAGTTTGTTCATTTTTCCTTTCAAACAACCGAAAAGAAAATTAGGGCTGGCGGGAAGAAACATGAAGCTTGACTTTGTAAATGTGAATCTGGACATTTTGAATGTTGCCATTGCCCCAGCAAAATGAGGGCGTGCCCAACAGAAACGTTGGACAAAAGGACAAAAAACAACGACGACGGATTCAACCCTGCGACTGCAACATTTATGATGCGTGTGCCGTTTACCTGACGTGAACCCCCTTCAGAAACCAACAAACTTGAATCAAACAGGCCCGATGTGAACCCCTGAGCTGGTTTTTGCAGTGAAGAAACACTCCCAAGCATGCAATTCATCTGCCTTTGCTGAGCCCGGATAAGCAGAATCAATGCTAATCGGATTTGAAATGAAATACAAGACCTTAATGATGTCCAAGCCTGGTTGAGGGTACTCTAAGACAGGTAACTGCTCATCAATGTTCATAAGGCCAATTTCATCAGGGTCGGCTCCTTGACTCACAAGATAAACAACCTCTTGAAGGAGACTGGTGCCTAAAACAACAAAACACGTTCAAATTAAAACAATCAAACAAAAACATACACAATTCAATCATTCGAATTTTTCTTCTTTTTTTTTACGCCATTATTTAAACGGGAAACAAAATAGATGTAATGTGGCCAAAGAGTGTGTAGTGTCAATTTTGGGGGACATCCTGACGTTTGCAATTGTTGTATTACTGCAAGTGTTGCACGCCCGGTGACGTGTTTACCTGATTTGGGGTAGGTAATAATCCATATGTCGCTTCCTCTGAGGGAGAAGTTGGCGATTTCCTCCATCTTCCCTCTGCAGAAAGGCGGCAACCGAATCCCATCGAACTCAAAGTATTTGCTGTCATACTCAATCGGCGTACTTGGCGTATTGACTTCGCTGTCTGCCATCGCACGGCAAATTGAGCTCTTAAATGTCACTTTGGGATGGAAACGAGTGACGACGCATCGGATGCTGCGATCGATGGTGGATTGCGGAGCTTCTTCACAGCTTCCAGCCAGGGCGAATCACATTCAAGAAAAGTGACGTAGCGCGTCTCATCGTTCCTTTTGCAAGGCTCAAAGATGCGCGCACCTGCGCATATTCTGCTGATTGAGGCTAATTACAAACATACACCGGTATTAGAAATCAGATATTTCCCATCCAAGTCGGCCATCATGAGCTGTATAATAAGTCACATACACTGACGTTATCTGTCGGCCCTACCCACATAAACATTCGTTCATTCACCAAATACTTTAGAAGCTTAAGTATTTTATTTAAAACAACGAATCAAAAATAGAAACATATTCTGTTTATGAACAGGGGCTGAAACATGTTTGTCATTAAACTAAATTTCCCTTTGTGTGAACAACAAATGTACAAAATAAACATTCCATAACAAACGACAACAAAGTATACTCATAATCGCTAATTCCACATCTGGGCAATTTTAGCATTTAATAAAATAAAAGTAACTGTTGTTGCTTATTTTGTCCATTGGAGGGCGCACTGACGCATTTTGAAATTGGCTGTTTGACACAAGTGCACTTGTCAAGGCTAACATGCAAAGTTTCAGGAATAAAGTAAAAGTCAACGTCACATAAATGTTGTACAGAAATATTTCAAGACTGAATAGTGCTAATTGACCGTCCACAACTTTCAAGTTCAAAAGAGGTGAATTAGGTGAAAAGCAACCTTTGTATTTTTTTTTTTTGTACTGCTACACAGCAAAAATAGTTAAATGACAGGATTACATTTTTGGAAGTTTATTTTAATTCCCAAAGTGTAATTTTAACATTTTTTTTTAAGACTTAAAGGGTGACCAGATCTGAAGTAGCTATACAGTTGATCTCATTGTGTTAGATCAACGCAGACGGCTCTCTCGCCATCTCGTCTTATTTTATTTATTTTAGTAAAGAATTCGATGAGTTATGATGAATTTATTGCGGCCAAAACTAGTAAACACACAGAGGTCCCCCGAGTGCTCCCGGTTCAAGATGGGGGATAGTTCCGAACGCACCCTAGATACGCCCGCCAAGCAGTCAAGCGCTCACACTGAGGTGCCTACGTGGCGGCCATGTTTGAAGGGGCAATTTACATTGAAATTATATCCTAGCTTGCACATTTTCAAACCAATTTTCACGCAGTTTACTTTTTTTTTTTTTTTTTGGTCTATGCTAAAACATGTGCTCGGCTGTTAGCAATTATGCATCAATACAAGCCCGGAAGCTCGCCTAACGTACACACACGCTGACGACATTGCCCCTCCTTGTTTATTACGCGTCATAAAAGGGGCACGTCGTGTCTACGAGTTCGTATCTATGGGTGGAAATAATGCTACTCACTTCCGGGTTCCAGTAAAGTGGGAACATAGATATTGCTGTAAAAATGTCAACAATTGCTGGCGAATCCTTAAGGGACGAAGATGAAGAATTTAAAGCCTTCGTAATTTTATACCACAACGCATTGCAAGGGTCAAGGATACCTGAAACCTACTGGAGGAGCCTCCGCCATAAACTCACCAACGAGGTCAGTGTTTAAGTTTTCGTTGCCCCAGTAAAGTACCGCACCACGTGGTAACGTCAGCCCATATCAATGAATTAATTTAAAAAACAATTGATTACTAAAGCACATGACCTAATCTACAGCCCGCACTCCTCTTCACATGAATAATGTTCTATATGTGCTATTTAAATACAGTTTTTCGGGCAAGTGACACGGTTTGAAACATCCCAGTAATTCTGCACAGTTGACAGGGAGCACATCGATATTTTTAGCTGAAACACGTCAGCTGATCGAAAAAGGGCTTCCCTGCGTATTTTTTATTTTTTTTTTTTACATACAAATCCTTGCACCAGGATAAGGTGACGTCTCAGTGAGGGAATGTGTCATATTGTTTACACTAAGAGTGATATTTTATTATTTTCCTGATAGATTTACGATGCTGGCGAAGTGTTTGGAATCATGCGAATTCAAGAAAATGATGATGATGATGATGATGATGATAAGAATGTTGAGTGCATGGATGAGGACAAGCCTGGAACAACGATGCACTCCAAAGTGGTGGTTACCTGCAAGAGTGGACTGCAAGCTTCACAGCCTACAAGGTATGGCCAAAATTCACATTCCAAATGATTATGCAATAAGACCAAGGGATGACCCTTATAGTTTTGGATTTTTTTTTTTTTTTTTAAATAACAGTTTTAGGTTGTACTTAGTTTTTTATTTTGTTTTTCCAAATGCAGCTAATTCGTTTTCAGAGCTGGTTTGTTTTTAATATTTTTCTTTTTTCTACCAAAAATGCTTTTAGTTTATTTTTTGTATTAATTTTAGTTGTTTGGGGGTGCATTTCTCGTGTACAAGTTTAAAGAAAACATTGTGGTCGTGTTGTGGAGTAAAAATTAAAAGTTATATATATATAAAACAAACTTAAATCCACAAATCAAATACAACAGGTACTGTATAACAGTCCACGGACTTTGCAGTCCAATAAGTGCAGTACTGTCCCTCTCCAGAGTATTTTTTTTCTTTTTTCCTTGAAGTCATTAAAACCTTTGAAAACAATAAACCAAAGACATGTTTTTCAATATTGTAATATATGAAGTATTACACAGATTATAGAGTAAAAGATGCATTGGGCTTTTTTTTTCTTCTCCTAATATCATGCAGTCTTTTCCCTGTGTTGAAATTAGCTTGTCGGGGCATCATTATTAATTATTTTTATAATTAAAAATGACCCACAGTTGAAAATAAAGTCAGATTTTTAATGGGTAAATTTCATTATTTATTTATTTATTTATTTATTTTTATCAACTTCTGTTAGTGATTTCAGTTACTGCTTTGATATGTTATTTGAGAGTTGGTTTTTGTTTTTATTTTTGCAGAACTTATTTAAGAAACTGCGCCGTTTTTGAATGAGCTTTTAACTGAAACCCAGATTTACCCACGATGCACCTTGTGTGTCTGCAGTATTTTCCTGGTGGACCACGCTTGGACGTACCGTGTTGATCACGCTCGTCGGCAGCTGGAGCAGATTCCCGGCCTGTTGCCCAGAATGGCCGCCCTCATGGGATTGGACTTGAGCGGGAAGAAGAGCGATGCTGACGGAGTCGAGCTGGTGATGGAGCACATGTGGCTGTACAACCAGACCTATCAACTATCACAAGGGGTACAGGAAAAAAAAAAAATGACACCGCCAGTATGTGGAAGGAAAACTGTCGATAACGAGGCTGAGGATGTTAATTGTGGGGTTGAATGACATGCACTTCTTCTCCATTCCTAATCTGTTGTGATGTTCAGTGCGCGGAGGAGAAGATTCCAGTGTGGTACATCATGGATGAGTTTGGTTCTCAAGTGCGGCACTCTGACCGGCCAAGCTGTGGCATGGCGCCCTTCTTCTTTGCCGAGGCCCAAGCAGCCTTCACTGTACTCTGGCCGCTCAGAGACCTGCAAGAGGGAGGTGATGGCAAACACCCGCGCCCGTTACGCATCACACATTAGGAATGGAAAAATAGGGAATATTCCACAAAGCATCTTAATTCATCTGTTTCCGTTTTGCAGCAATTAGCATTAGAAGAGAGCCAAGTTTCACCAGTTTTCACAAATCTATTCAAAATTGTTAGTAATTGAGCTTTTTTTTCTACATGGCCCTGGTTGATCTCCTTTGCTCTGCTGCCACCTGCTGGCCGTTTGTGTAATAACTACCATTTCTGCAACCGTTCTTTGCAGTTGAGAGGCTGCATCAAAGCCTTCTGTTTGCTCTAGCATTAAAAAAAAAAACCCAAAAAACGTATAAATACGTCTTTGGGACACTTGGAACATTAAAACATTTACACGTTATTGGGAGCAAATGAGTTAATTTATTCTTTTTTTAACTGTAAACTATCAATTTGAAGCAATATTGTAAGCGTAAAATCAGGAGCTAAATGTTTTACTCATTTGGAATTATTTCGTTCCACAGATGAAGTAACCCGTGACTTTGCATACGGTGAATCAGACCCTCTAGTTAGGCAGTGCCGTTTGTTGCCATGGATACCTGCTGATCTACAAGGAGTTTGTCCAAAAACCACCGAGCCAGCAGATTCATACTACGAGGTGGGGACCATTCCTGTGTGAATGCATAATTTCCTTATTTGGTCAAATTGCATTTCATTATTATTCAATGCACGTGTTCTCACCGTTGTGTCCGTGCGACATCTAGATGGTTTTTCAGGAGAACAAAGAGCAACTTCCTGTGGAAATTCAGCCCTCACCACTACCCAAGGACAAAATACTCAAGTATGTATCATAACATGATGACAATCCTTCTAATGTCAGCAAATGTCAAGTTTTTGATTTTGTTATCGTTTCCAACATTGTTTCCAGGGTGTACTCTGAAATATCCCAAGTGATGAACAACTTGAAGCATGTACGTTTCCAGCTGACAGAGAACGAGGAGGAGGCGGACGTCATTTGGGGCTATAACCACATCAAAGATTACAGGTTGGGAGAAGAGTTACACTCCTGCATGACAGAGTGCATTTTACTTCATACGATTTCTTGTATTATTTTAGGGTCTTACAAAAAGAGTCTATTGCTTCAGACTGCAAATCAGCAATTGCTTTGGAACGACATACTTAACTCATTCACTCGCCGCCATTTTCACATTTCGCAATCCCGTTCGCTCCCGGCCGTTTTACTGGATTTTCACTGATTTTGCAAGGCCCACAGAATATTGTGTTCGATTGCTAGAAAAACATGGAACCTATCAAAAGAACGATTCAAGTCTCTTCTTTCATCAGGAAAAAAAAAAAAAAAAGTATGTTTCTATCTGTTTCCGTTTTGCAGCAATTAGCATTAGAAGAGAGCTAAGTTTCACCAGTTTTCACAAATCTATTCAAAATTGTTAGTAATTGAGCTTTTTTTTTCTACATGGCCCTGGTTGATCTCCTTTGCTCTGCTGCCACCTGCTGGCCGTTTGTGTAATAACTACCATTTCTGCAACCGTTCTTTGCAGCTGAGAGGCTGCATCAAAGCCTTCTGTATGCTTTAGCATAAAAAAATTTAAAAAAAAACAAAAAAACGTATAAATACGTCTTTGGGACACTTAAAACATTTAAAAAAAAACGTATTTACACGTTATTGGGAGCAAATGAGTTAATCATAAAAAATGTTGCAAACGTCTTCCTTTCTGACAGAAAGCTGAGCGTGGAGCGACCTCACGTGCTGCTTAACCAGTTTCCCTGCGAAAACCTGATCACCGTGAAGGATTGCCTCGCTGCCGTGGCCCGGAGGGCGAAGGCTGCTTCCGAGGTCGTACCCAAGACTTTCAACCTCCAGACGGAACTTCCGCAGTTCATAAGGCACTACCAAGAGAGACAACAAAGGTTGCTATTTTTTATTATTTTTTTACTATCAACAACATTATTACCCTTTGTGCTAACATCATCATCATCATCACACGTAGGTTAGTGGTTCACAAAGCCAGATAAATACCAGAACCGTCTTAGTGAATGAATATTTAATTCACCGCGGGCAAATAATAATAAAAAGATGGTTATCTTTTTTGCTTGCTAGTTTTTTATTGTTCTAACCAACCTGAGATTTGTTTTGGATTTTAGTGGCCAAGATAACCACTGGATATGCAAGCCATGGAATTTGGCCCGCGGAATGGACATGCACATCACCAACAATCTCAACTACATCATCCGACAGCGAGAGAGTACACCAAAGGTATTGTTAGCCCAAACTCTTTGTATACAGAAAGAAACACTTTTTTTTTTTTTTTTCCCCTTCAGAAATCAAACATTATTACACTATTAGTCCAAAGTAAAAATTAGAATTTTAGGACCTTATAAAATATAAAAAAAAATGTAAGTTAAAATTATACCTTTCCATGAATATCCTGACTATTGAAACACATAACTTACATATTTGCATGATGAACGGCAACTGGGCTATAAAGATTAGGGATGTAATGATATCCAATCATCACGATACGATATTACGATATGAAGGTCACGATATGATAATTATCAAGATATTGTGGGGGCGTTGGCGATATTTAAAAAAAGATCACATTATTGTTAAAAAAAAAAAAAAAAAAAAGCACAATATTGTGCTTTTGTGCATAATTGCAATGCATATAAAGCACCTACAATCTCCAATAAAAATATTGAGGCAGTTACTTGCTAATGCAAGCACACATTGATCACTTCACAAGCAAATTCGGTTCCCCTTCATCTGACAATTAGCATACATTTGAAACATAGAAGGCCAAAACATCCCGACTAAAAAATGTAATTGCACTAATAAACTAGCCACTAGAGGGTGCTAGAACTGCACAAATGGAAATCAACCTGACTTCTTTTTTTTTTTTAACAGATGTGTTCCTTTTAAATATTGTGAACATGACGACGACGATTTTCATATCGTGACATCCCTAATAAAGATTATTATTATTATTATTTGAACTTCAGGTAGTGTGCAAGTACATCGAGGACCCGGTGCTATTTGCGAGGGAGGACGTTGGACTGGTCAAGTTTGACATCCGTTACATGTTGATGCTACGCTCTGTCAACCCTCTGCGTCTCTTTGCCTACAACGTCTTCTGGTTGCGTTTTGCAAACAGGTACCGTATGATTTTACAGTGAATGTAAAAAATAAATACATATTTTGTGATGTGTAATAATTAGAGGCCCAGATTCAAGAATCACAATTGAGAAAATCAGATGCTCGTACTGATGTAGTTATGAGCCGAATTATGTCTGAGATGACCAAAAAAAATCACGCAAACATTCTGTATATGTCGTAGCAAAACATTTTTTCCTCAACCTCTTCAGACCGTTCTCCCTGGACCATTTTGATGACTACCAGAAACATTTTACTGTCATGAACTATACAGAGGGGGTGGAGTTAAAGCAGGTACTTTTCGATCCATTTTTTTTTCATTGTTTACGTTCTCGTCGTCACATTAGTTGCTATCCAAATGAACCGACGACGACGACGATCTCTGTCTCCAGGTTCACTATAACGAGTTCATCCCCATGTTTGAAAAACAGTACCCCCGATATACATGGAAGGAAGTGGAAGTAAGTGACTTCAAGTTATTGGACTCTCATGATGGGATGTGGAAATTTGAATATGTGTCCTCAAATAAGGTCAAACAACTGTTTGGTAACTATTTTCTTGACAAAACAGGTCTAATAGCTGCTACATCTGAATCAGGCAGTTTTTTTTTTTAAGATTGAAATTTGAATAATAAAGTCACAGTGGCCAAGTACGTTTTTTGTAATCATCATCATTCTTTTCTTTTCCTCTCTCAGGCCCAATTGTTTGAAGCGTTCAAGAGGCTCTTCCAGGCTGCTTCATCTCGGCCTGCCCCATATGGAATCTGTTCATACGCGTCCTCCCGAGCAATTTACGCTGTCGACCTCATGCTGAAGTGGAGAACGGAAGACAATGGCAACTATTTGATCTATTTTTTTTATTATTAGCTTTGAAAAGTTGTATATTTTCAAGTGGAAGCAATATTTACGATCAGAAAGAGTTGCAGCTACTTGAGTATTACTAGAAAACTGATTAAAAAAAAAAAACATTCTACATTTTCTTACTGCTTGTAGAAGGATGATGCAATTTGAATCCAGTGAGAGAAATGGACGTGTACCTGTCTTGTTTGAAATCCACGGCAGGTGAGCGACTCATGACTCCTCAGATTCTGGAGTTCAACTTCAGCCCAGACTGCCACCGGGCCTGCCTCTACCACCCGGACTTCTACAAGCACGTGTTCCAGACGCTCTTCTTGGAGCAGCCTGAAGGATGCCCTGTCACACAGATCGCATGATCACGTCACGTCACGTCACGTCACGAGTCGAGAGAGTTCCAACCTCGCCGCCATCTTCTCATTTCCTTTGCGTCTTTGTGTTTTGGGAAAATAAAAATACAAAAGCACAGCTTTTCCATTCGTGCTTCCAAAAGTTCAACTTGATGAATTGGTAAGAGAGTTGACGTCATGTTATCGCCCCAAGTTATACGCCGTCGATGTGGAATGGTCGGAACCGCCGACTTCAAAGACGAGATGGCGATTCCGGCCAGAATACGCACTTTTGCTTGCGGTTTCCAAAACTTTTTACAAGTTGTTTAAAAAAACACTTTTGGATCCGGGAGCAACAGGAAACTTTCTAGACACATATCAAGATTCCCATGCGGCAAAAAAATAAATAAAAAAATAGCAATGACATCGGGTTGATTTTTGCCAATTTTGTAAAGCTGACATGAAGACTTGAATTTTCAAGTTGAAAGGCAAAGAAAAAAAAAAAAATACTCAGGGAGAGAGCACCAGGGAATTTTTCCAAATACATACACGCACACGATAAAATAAATAAATAAATAAATAAACAAAAAAATACATATAATGCACTTTCATAAGACCTCGATTTTGTCAATTTTTTAAGGTGCAAAAAAAAGGGTTGCAAAAAAAAAATTTTTTTCCCATTTGCTACTTTCGTGCGACACCACAAGTCAAACTGTATCGCTACTCGTGAAAACGAAAATCCGATGAAATTGGGGTGGTGAATTACAAAAACAAACAAAAAAACACATTTTGTCCCCCAAGTTGCCACCAGTTGGTCACTCATCTTAAGTTGCATTCATAAGTTTCACCACTAGATGACACCCTTGTACTTTTTTCCATCTTTTGACCGTTAACATTTCTTTAATGACTTTTGGCGTGAAGTGGAATCTAAGGCAGTGAGCGGATGTAAGTTTGTGCTTACTTACTAATGATAGAGTGCAAATGACGTCAGATGAACCAAAAGTAGCAAAATGAGTAGTAAAGTGTTTGCTCCCCTCCCCAGGAATGTTTATAACTTCATGGCAGTGACTTTCCGACAGTAAAAGTCAAAAGGCAGTTTTGAGGCGTGGTTACAAATGACGTAATCAGGGAGGAGCTTCATTCACGTGACCGCATTGTGACTTAAGCGCTTGAGCGCAGAAGTGGAAGCCGAGTTGAAAGAAATTCGTTCGGCATGTTGCTGCTGTCAGTTTGGCTGCTGCTCGTCGTCACGGTGACAGGTGAGTGCCGAAGTGTCACTCGTCATATAACTGAAAGCTGAATCGCATTTCGTCTCACCCCGCAGGCACCAGCGGCGGTTTGGCGCCAGTCACGAGCGACGTGTTGGCGTCATTAGGCAGACTGGTGACGCTGTCGTACGATTACGACAGAACGGCCACCGCTTCGGATTATTTCTTGTGGTACCAACAACTTCCTGGACAAGCGCCCGAGTTCCTGCTTTCCCACTTGGGAAACGACAAACTGCTTAGCGGCATGCCGGGAATGTCGGCGAGCGTGGGAAGTGGCGGGAAACGAATGCACCTGCACATCGAGGACGCGTCACTTGACGACTCTGCAGTTTACTACTGTGCTGTGAGGACCACAGTGGCGCGAACGCCACTTTCTCGTTACAAAAACATTCCCTCATCACACTTCACTCTAGTAGAGCAACAACTTACAGATGTTGCACTGCCGTGTTTCATATAACGAGCTTGTTGTCAGATTCGTCATATCATTTATATGACGATGTAAAAAAGGTTTCCCCTCATTTACATACTGAGCAGCTTTAACGTGGACAATGAGCCACATAGGTCACAAAAATATGTGGCAAACGAAACCGCCAAATCTTCACAGCACTCCAATAAAAAAAAATATAATTGATATTAATATCGATTCGATTAACAAATGAAAATCTCGATTTTTTGGCACACCCCTAATCGATAATATCGTATTGCCCATCTCAAAGCTGCAAAGACAACAGAGTCCACTCAAACTATATTTACACTATTAATCTTAAAACATGATCCATATCCAACATATGAACAAGAGATGAGGATGGAGAGAGAAGATGACAAAGAAGGCAGAATATCCCATTTATAATATGGCCAGTCTTTCAAAAGATGTCAAACAACACAACAGATTGTCCAACAAGCAAATGAGCCGGACAAACACACGTGGCCTACACAATCGAAAGCTGTAATTAATCAATCTCATATCAAAGACTGCTTTCTGAAACTAGTGTTGACCTTCAAACTACCAAATTCTAAACACTGACTCAAAACCAAGCAACATAGTACAGCCTTTAATGGCTGCTGGTTTCACTCTCGAAAAGGCACTTTTGAAATACAGGTTTTAAACAAACTACTTCTCAATTTACAGATCTGGGCTTCGCTTAACGTGTGGTGGTGATTTTGTCCGAAACCCCCACACCCCCCAGCCTGTATTTTGCCATTTTGTGTTGGTTTTGTAAACAGAACAACACTAAAGGGAGCCGACAGCACCTGCATGGAGGTAATAAGCGGCAGTAAACACAGTAAGCTCGCAACTATTAGAGCAGGTTGGCAGACACGGATTGGTTGATTGGAGGGCGCGCGGTTTTTTTTTTTTTCTGACGAACGATTGGACGACGGGAATTTGAAATAAGCCAATGAAAGCTTTGGTGGTAAAATGTGAAAGGAGCCCACGACCCCCCCCAGATTTAGCTTTTCAAAGGAGTTGTAAAGTGAATGTAAAAGCGCAACCTGCCTTTGAACTGTGTTCCTTTGTGTCTTTGTCTATGAATTGACAACCCAACAGTTATATTTTGTGCATTAAGTGTTTATAAAATAAAATAAAAAAAAACATTGTACCCTTGTGCAGTCTTTTTTTTACTGGCCGCTTTTTATTATTAATTCATTACAAACATTTCTGAATAAAACCTTGTAAAAGTTTAAAATTGGTACTTTTACTTAAGTGTGGCAGTTTGATTGATGTAGACATAAATATATGAAACAATTTTGTAGAATTGTACATCAATTTATGGCTTTATTTTTTCAAATGAGTCATAAAAAGATTGAGAAATTTCTCTTTTAAGTGGATGTGGTGGCGGCTCTTAAACTTTGGCTGGTTGAAGATGTGAAAAGTGTTCAGCTTGTTCACCCCTTGGTTTTTTTCTGGGTCTTCCGCTTGGTTTGTTTCCTGGCAGTAGATTTTTTCGCCACGGGTTTGCTCCTCTTCCTCGGGCGCTTGGGTGCCTTCGTCTTGGGCCTGGCTGCCGGCTTGGTCCTCCTTTTCGGCGCAGACTTCTTTTTTGGCGCGGACTTCCTTTTAGGAGTGGACTTCCTTTTCGGCTTGGCCCTCTTTTTCGGCTTGGACTTCTTTTTCGGCTTGGACTTCTTTTTCGGCTTGGCCCTCTTTTTGGGCTTGGCCCTCTTTTTGGGCTTGGACCTCTTTTTGGGCTTGGACTTCTTGGGCACGGTTTTCTTCTGGAGCTTCCCACCTGTGCGCCCCCTGCCGGCGGCCGCCGCTTTCTTGCGGGCGGCGGACTGCGTGGCCAATTTGAAGGAGCCAGAAGCGCCGACTCCCGTAGTCTGGACCAGAATTCCCCTGCTCACCAAGCTGACCAGGGTGGTGTTGATACGCTTGTTGGTATCCTTCACGTTCGTGCCTTTGGCCGCCAGAGTTTTCTTGAGCGAGATCGCAGACATGCCTTTGCGTTCCTTGGCCTCCGAAATGATGTCGACGATCAGATCCGGGAGCCGGCGGCCATTTCCTCCGCTCGCCTTTTTGGCCGGCGGCCTCCTCGGGCTGGTTCTCAGCGGCTTCCCGTGGCTGGTCTTCGGCGGCGCGGCCAACTGGCGCGTGACCCGCTTGCTCGCTGGTGCCGTACCTGCCATGGCTCCTCGCTGGTCGCCTCGCTCGGGACAAATTGTCGGACGGAAAGCAGGAGGCGGGACTTATACGGCTCACGAGAACCGCAGAGACTCAATCCTGCTTCCGCTCTTTCATCTTCCTCCTCGAGCGAAAATGGACGCGATTTTTTTGCCGTTTTCTCTTGCACGTTGAAGCCCCAAACCACGCCACGAATTCAAATCCACCGCCACATTTCTTATTTCGGAGTATAGTTGACCTCCTAAACTTTAGCCCCAGCTCACTTTTGTCCGTGAAAATTGCCTCGTTTTCTCAATAAAGCTTTCAAAGCTCACCGCTTGTGCATCATTCGGAGGCGACCGCTGCCACTTTTCGTCACATTTTGTCCCCAAAATGTCTCAAATTGAATCGAGGTCGCCGCGATACAACTTCGCACGTTGGAGGAGACATCCGAGCACGGTTTGAAATCAACTCCACATCGTGAGCGGTCTCATTTTTTCATTTATCGATGAAAAATGAGACGGTGGTAAACACAAGAGTTTCTCGCGGTGACCAATCATCTGACGTGTTTATTAATAGTTTGGATACATAAAAAAAAAATAAAGGATGACAGTTCTATCGATAAGTTAACAACTTTAATTTAGTTTTGCCACGTTTGTGACGTTTTTTTAACCACGTTACGTGCGTGGAATGTGTGCTCGTTGGAAGGTCGATACCAGATCATCTTTTCTCATTCGAAGGCAGTTTTAAAACATGAATTTGTTTCAGTATTATTTTTTTGTGACAGGCCAGCATAATTTTCATTTGAGTGTTTTTGTTAACTGTACAATATAATATCTCGATTACATTTGAGACATTTGCAAAAACAAATAAAAGGCCACATCTACATATATGTCATCTGTAAAATGTGTAATTTACAAATATTGATGTAGCATTATTGAACTTTACCCTCAACATTCAACATATTAACATGTGACTTGAAATTCTTAATGTATGCTAAATGCTACTGTTTTGTTTTTTTAACTTGGTTGGTTGTTCCGAATATTTTGAATACGAGTGTGTGCTTGTGAATATTCTTGTGGTGACAATTTAATTTAGAAAAATGCATTCAATGTGCAATGTGTGTATTTCATTTGAAGTATTTTAAAGTAGCAGTAAAACGCGGAACATAAAAACGAAAAAACAAAACAAAACTGAACTGTCTTTAGGGGATTAATTCAAAATAACGACGTCTGATTGGTTGGTGGTTGGGGACCTGTCAAAATTGGATTTTAGGGCCAATGTATATCTTTCTGGTCGCATTGCCATTTGCCAAAAAATGCTATTAAAAATGTATTTTTTTTTAATAAATAAAAGAGCCAGTCTTTTGCACGGATCTTTTACGTGAACGGCTCCCGAATGAACGGCTCCCCTGAGTGAGTGTCTCTCATTGACGATTTTATTGTTGGAGGGGAGGAGCTTTCCGTCAACGCTTAGTTCGTCATTATTTAAAAAATTGCCGTCAATCGCCAACAAAAGGAACATTGACGGCCTTTCCGTCAATGTTGACGAAACGCCCACGTCTGCGTCTTGCAGTGTGCACGTCGATGTCACTGAAACAGGAAATTGAAGGCTGCACCTCCTCAGACAAAAGCCAGCATTCACTTAGACTGCAAACGCAAACATGAATTGTGCACTCGTGTGTGTGCTGATGGCTGCTTGGAGTCTTGGTAAGGTCATGTGAGGTCGTCGCCGCTTTCAGCTGGTGTCTAAACCACCTTTTTGTTGCCCTCCGACAGGAAACGGTGACCGAACGGGGCAGCAGCCGGCAGAGGATGTGCTCGCTGTGGAGGGCACAACGGCGACGCTGGACTGCCGCTATGACTCCTCGCGGAGCAACGACTACATCTTTTGGTACAAACAGGAAGCAAACGCAGCACCTGAGTTGGTTCTGACCGACAGTCCGTTGCTCGGTCAGGGCAACAAGGAGAAGGAATACGCCGACAGGTTTCGTCCCGGCATGAAAGGAAACACCCGGCAGGTTCTTCTGCATATTGAGCGCGTGCGGCCGAGCGACTCGGGAGTCTTCTATTGCGCCAGGCAGCCCACACTGACACATCCGCTGGCGTGCCTGCACAAAAACCTGCTCCCACCTCATGTCGGGGGTGTGGCCTAACAGGAGGAAATGAGCTCAAATGTGGCTCATTCCGACTGCAAATTAGAATTACAGATGACAAAAACAGATTCAAACTACGTCCACCAATGATATGAACACAAGCTGTTATGATCCTACAAGTTAAAATCCAATAAAGACCCATCAAGTTATCACACACCTGTTAGACCGGTTCAAGGTTTATACTTCGCCGCTCACCAAAAGTCACCTGGGATAAACTCCAACAGATGCGCAACCCCAGTGAGGATTAGCTGTACAAATAGTGGATGGATGGATGTTCATCTGGACGATCACTCAAAAGGACATTAACATAAACAAAATTTTGCAAAACATGAAAGCAACCATTCACACTATCACTGTGTGGAAACTGAATTCAAGTTGCCTGCATAAAAGTCAAGTGAGAGACCAGCAGGGGGTGCTGACGGATATTGAACGACATGTCAAGTGCATGTCGGAGTGTTCACACATGACATGCACACATGACGTCGCAATGCATCCCGTCCCACAAACTGGGGCACAAGTCAAGTAAAAAAAATGTCTTTACAATAACATGTTCTGTGGGCCCCACAAGTCTAAACATATTCTGATTAATATTGTGTTTGTGGAACAGGAAATAAGCAGAAGCTTCAACCACAGTTCAATAATTCACAGCCCAACATTTGACAACTTTTGCCTCCTAACAGAGCAGAGAAGGTTCAGTTATGGTTCAAACGGTCTCCAACATTTCAGGCCCAGACTAGGCTCATAGCTTGCCATAAAACCTGGCTTGTATAAAAACAGGCACATTAATAATCCTGTGCACACATATGAGCAAACATTCAAAAGACAAAAACTAAAGAAACAACACAAGCTGCATTATAACTATCAGTGGCTTATTGTTCAATTATTGTGCAATATAAAAATAGAATATTATTTATATTAAAGGGTTCCCAAGAAACTGAAGAAATATCGCATGACAACACGACTTGGTAGGCTAACCTGACACACTGAACACATTCAAATGAATGGAGATGGAGGCTAGGCTATATTAGCATCTAGGCTAACACATTCAACATGGCAAGCGCAACTCAGCAATTCCGTAGTTGGCTCCGTTTCACTCGCTCGACGACTTAGTTGCATTCGGTTTTAGATCAGTTGATATTCATTTCAGCAAAACAAACAAAAACAAAAAAACATACCTGTAACAAACTTTTCCCAGCATCTGCGTCAGTATCGCCTTGCCACTTCCGCATAAAGAGAACCGGATTTCGCGCGCTCTGTCACGTGACCGCATGACGAACACGTTTCGGTGAATGGGGTATGTGCCACGAAAGAGGCGGGACGTGATTTTGCACAACAGTTTATTTCCGGTCCGGAACCCTCCCTTTTAATTTCTTTCTTTATTTCCTCCCTAAAAAGGCAAACTGTGTTCAAAATGTTTTCATCTGTCAACAAGATGACTCAAGTAACGTGGTTCAGTCAAGTTGAGCTCGATGCCAAATATCAAGTCAAGTTTTGGCAATCAAGTCTGATGTCCTAAAAAAATGGCAACTCGCGTCTCGAGTCCCCCATCTGGGAAAGAGAGCGTGGGCGTGACCCCGAAGCGGCCCTGCGGCTGCAACTCAGTCACGTCAATTCACTTCCTGCCCTGAGGCGAAGGTGCACAAAACAAGCGACATTCTCTTGCAACCTCGATCACAACTTCTGTTGAGATCAAGTGGAGGGAGGACTTTGGAGAGCAATATGTTACCCGTTATACCTGACCTCCATTTCCTACACACAAGCTTACATCCTGTCCCAGTAAAGCTTTTGACATAGAAACCATAACTGCTGTCATCGAGCTGTGACGCAGGTGTCATGGCGACCGCTTCCTGTGGAAAGAGCAGCAAAGAAACAACACAAACACACTCCCATTTATAATGAACATTTCAGAAGCCGAACAGCCCAAGTCATTTTTAACTTATGGTCACAGTCTCAATAGAAAATACCAATAAGCTTGCAAAAAATGGTTTGTTTTTCACCGGTATGTCATTTAATGTCATCTCCATATTGTATTCATGACTTATAACTAGTCACTGTGTATAATCTTGATGGCCTCTTTTCATCGTCAGTACAATAATGAAGTAACAATCTTTTACAGAACTTTTATTGATGTGTTATTTTTGGTTGTTGTTTTTAATGACACATTTTATAGCTCATGTAGAAAACCGACAAGTTCTATCACACTGGTTACTGCACGCTGGTCGCACCAAAACACAAGCCCAGTGTCATGACACAGTTGATGGCGAGCGTCTTGGCGAAGACAACACGGAGGACGAGGACGGCGAGGGAGACGACGTTCACCTCCTCGTCTGTCAACGACATTCACATTGAAACTCAGCGTGACAAAACTGCGCCTCTCGCAAGTTCAATACCAACCTGGCGCCAACGTGTCCTGGCACCGCCCTGGTCCACTGTCAACTGTGGTGGCAAAACAGGAAGTGACGTGAGACAGGTGACGCCATTTTAGTTAACTCGAGGCCTTGCCCGACGCTCCTCACCTTCCTCGCACGTGTCGTTATGTGCGTCTGTTAGCAACGCCACCTGGTTGTAAAGCGAGTCGTCCGAAATTCGCCCGGCACGAGACCCCTCGAACACGCGTCCCTTTCCCGCCTCCTCCGTGGCGTTGTGTCGGCTGAAGCCGGTGGCGAGACACGCCGTCAGGCTGCTCGCCTCCATTTTGTAGAAGGACGGTTTAAATTCCTCCCCTGAACAACAACAACAACAGCGATTGAGTGAAAAGCCAAGGTAACAGTACAAAACAACTGCAAGAACTCTCACAAAAACCTGTTCAGAACCTTTTTGTCTTTACAACAAATACGATCATACAAAGTCAAATGTTACGTCAAATGTTCATGTTATTCCAATTAATAATCCATTAAATTGAACCACCAAATGGACTTTGTCACGTTTCCACTCACCCGCTTCGACACTCAATTTGGTTCCGTGTCCAAACCTCAATGAGTTCGATGAAGACACACAATGTGTGACTCATACACAAAAACTGTTCACCAGCTAAGCTTTTGTTTCAGCTGATAATTCATACAAAACTTTGTATCTTCTTTAAAATGTTTTTTTTTCCACTTACAGTCCTCCACTGTCAATTTGGTCCCACTTCCAAAGCGTAAACTGTTGAATGATCCTGCCACACATTAGTTGTTTCCATAACAAGAACCTCATGAGGTGTTTGAACAAGAAATTGAACATCACACATGAAATAAATCATGTTGTTTACAGTGAGAATGTTTTTAAGCTTTTTTTTTTTTCCGTAAGATTCTATTTCAGCTTTTAATTCAAACGAAACCACTTAGTATCTTTAAAATACATTTTTTCTTCCACTTACAGTCCTCCACTGTCAATCTGGTCCCACTTCCAAAGTGTAAACGGTTGTTTGAGCTTGTCACACATTAGTTGTTTGCTTAACAAAAACCTCAGGAGGTATTTGAACACAAATCTGCACATCACACATAAATGAAATCATGTTGTTTGCAGCGTGAAAATGTTTTTGATAATTTTTCATAGCATGTTTGTGACGAAAGTTTGTTTCAGCTTTTAATTGAAACAAAACAACTTCGTATCTTCTTTCTAATTTTTTTTTTTTTTCGCACTTACAGGCCTCCACTGTCAATTTGGTCCCTCTTCCAAAAAGTAACCTGTTGGTTGTCACACATTAGTTGTTTCCGTAACAAGAACCTCACACATGAATATCAAAACGGTGCCTGCATAAAGTTAACTCCAATAAACGGACAGCGAGAATGTATCTTTTCCATCCCATTTTTTTTTTTTTTTTTAAGACATAGTGGTGCAGTTTGGTTCCAGTGTTTACGTTGTAAAAAGAACTTACAAGCTTCCACAGTCACTCGGGTTCCGCTTCCAAAAAGCATCCTTGTGCTTGATGACACACGTCAGTTGTTTCCTCAACAAAAACCTCGAGAGAAGCTTCAAGAAGAAAACAATGCAAATCTGGAATGCCTCAGGTTGTGGAATTGCAGATTGCCAGCCTGAAGGTTGTGGGTTTAACCCTGACTCCTGCTGAAGTTTCCTTGAGCAAAATGCGGAACTCAAACTCACCAGTTGCTCCTGATGCTGAGGAGTGTTAAAGCGCAGTGAGTGCCTTGAAGATGGAAAAGCGCAAAAGACGCAAAATCCCATTTATCATTTATGCTCCTACACACAAAAAATAACACCATATTGTCATCATTTGGTCAGTGTACCAGTTAACTTGTAGTTCCAGCTGCGTGTTTCCATTTACCAGTGATGTCATGAAGCATGCTGGCTCCATTTGTTGCATCAAAAAAAAAAAAAAAAAAGATGGGTACATTTTCCTCAACACACTCGGCGTGTTTCCATGTCACTGAGGCATTATCAGGAAGATGCGCAAATCCAAGAAGAAGAATCAAGTGGAGAGAGAGACAAGTTAAATGTTCAGACAATGACGTCAATACGAGTGATGGAAACTACAAGCTACAGTGTAAATAAAGATCCTGTTTCCCACCATCACGCTTGTCCCACCCCCCAAAAACAGTCTTATAGCCCACAGCAGCATCCATGCAACAACACACATATTGGCCACGCCCACCATCACTGACCTCTTATTTTCTTCAACTGATGAGATGACGCTAAAAAAACAAAAACAAAAAACACTCACAGCTAACTTCATGTCACCAGGTGGCAGTAAGAGCAAAGGAATGGCTTACAAATACAGTTTATGTCAGTAATAATGTTGATAATGACATGTTTTTCAAATGGTACAGGTTCCGACATTAACGGTGGCGCCTTGGAAATGAATGCGTCATTTTTGTTCAACTTATGGGGGGAAAAGAAAAACTGAAGTTTTGCCAAATTTTACGTAACTTATTTAAGATTTATTTATCAACAACAGAAAGAGTAGAGCAGACACAACACAACTGTTGATGTGCTATAATTTATACACTGTGTAAATTTGCTTTTAAAATGATCATATTTTTTTTTTTTTTAATTTATTTATAAACTTTGCCCAAATGCTTCCAGGTTGAATCACTAATCCAAAGGTCGAAAGGCACCAAACACTGTGAAAAAACATGGATTTATTCAGTTTGAACAATTTCATAAGCCTCAATTACTGAACTAATATCGTCCATGAGATCGACTTGGCAACCACCAATAAAATTGATAAAACAAAATTGTTAGGCCCCTAATTAAAATAGAAAGTAACAAATAATACAGTACACATAAACACACAAAAAAGTAAAAATGAATACGAAAATCTATTTGAATATAATTGCAGGAATCTGAGTAAGCAAGAGTGGTGAACACCAGTTAATAGGCGATAAAGGATGTCCTTCATTAGTTCCACCACTAGATGACGCCATTTGAATACTTATGCATCCCCTGGCTTGAAGAGGTCAGAGGTGATAATTAAATGGATTTGTGCTTTCTTCCTACTTACATGTTGCACCCCATTCACTGCCAAAGTCATACATAAACATCTATTAAATAAATACCTAAAAATGGCTGTAAACAAAATGTCTGACTATTCAGACGAGTCCTCACCTCCAGTACAATGTGCATGCGTGATGTCACTGCAACAGGAAGTGACGGTCCCGCCTCCTCAGCTACAAGTCAGCGTTCCTGCAGACTTCAAGTGCAGACATGAGTCGTGCGCTTGTATGTGTGCTGATGGCTGCCTGGAGCCTTGGTAAGGTCATCCGAGGTCAACATTGAGGTCACTGCCACTTTCAACTGATGTCTGACCACTTTTTATTGCCTTCTGACAGGAAGCAGCGGCCAGACGGTGAACCAGCCGACACGGGACGTCCACGCATTGGAGGGTGAAACGGTGACGCTAGATTGCAGTTATGACAGCTCGTTAGGCAACGACTACATCTTCTGGTACAAACAAGAAGGGAACGCAGCGCCCGAGTTCGTCCTGAGCAAATTAATGCTTGATGTGGGCCAGACAGTGGAAAAGTACAGGGACAGGTTTGACTGCAGTATGGACACCAGCGCTCAGAAAGCTCCTCTACACATCAAGCGTGTGAAGCCGAGCGACTCGGGAGTCTTCTACTGCGCCCTGCGGCCCACGCTGGCACATCCAGTGGCGTGCCCGTACAAAAACACCTGCAACATCTCATTTCTCATATCATGAGCTGTATTGGGGGCGTGGCCTCACAGGAGCAAACGGATCATGATTTTGGTTTGAGATGCCAATTTGATATTAGTCTTTTTCAACAGCATGACTTGCACGTCTGTATGATCTGAGTAGGTTCTAAATTTGTTTTGAAGCGTAATAACAAATTCAAGAACATATTTGATCAATCACAGATTTGTGCACCAAATGTTCACATGCACGATTTAAGCACAAAATTCCCCCTACACTGTTTATGAATAGGCTCCTTATGTTTGACTGCATTGCACTGTGTTTTGAGACCTATTAACAAATAAGACTCTAGATATCTACTTTTCCCCCGTCTTTTATTGAATATTTCACTAAACACAACAAGAAAAACAAGAGCGTGGAACATGTTTTCCTATGGAACTCAATCTTTCAACTGGACCTCCTTCGAAGATGCCTGAAGGGCAAAACAAAAACTACCTGGGAGTAAATGTATGGGAGGCTGGGCCAACACAGGAAGGAAGTGACACCTTTAGCATAAGGTCAGAACTGGTGCCATGCCATCAGACCGCATCGGTGACGGAATCACTCATTGAATGTTATACCTGGTGGTGGGGAAGACACTTCATGAATGAATGAACTATTGCTTTACTCTCATGTACTAAGTGATTCAAAAAGTAGCGACAGGCAGAACGATTAAATGTCCTTCAACTCGATAGCAGAAGGTACAATAAACCAGTGCATCCACCTGTTGCCATTCATACACCAGAATAATAATCTGGTAACAATCTGGTTTTGTAATCCAATTAAAAAAAGTTACTCACATTTGTGAGTAAATGAGACAAAATCACGATTAAGTCATTTTTCTTTGCCGGTGGTCCATAATCCATTTAAAAAGTAAAAGATATGCCCTGTGGTTAAGTAAAGGTTTGGAACCACTCTTTCAGAAACGGCCAATAGTTGGGCCTTTGTGTGTGCGTGTGTCTTACCAAGACTCCACAGTACGTTTTGTGCAGCGAGCTCTTTAGCATCATCAAGCTGCACACACAACTTGTCTGGCATGAAGACCTTTTGTGTCAACAGCATCACCACCTACACAAGCACACAAACACAAGAGTCACACAGAGCAGCATGGTTACTCAACATTAATTCAAGTGAATTTATCATCAACAGTGTAATATACTCTAGGAGGCCATTACGGCCATCTATAGGGCTGGAGTGCAACACAGAAACTCTGGTTTCTGTCTGAGTCAGTATCTGAGTTTGGAAACAATGTAAGTTTCCCTTCATTTCCTCTCCATGCAGTAAAAATTCGAAGTACACCGTCACACTCTTTTCTTGTTTGTGTTGGAACTAAAGCAAAATAATAACAAAGTGACATATACACCAAGAGCCATCTGATGCCATTCAAAGCATAGCGAGCATGTGTCATCACCTTGAAGACCAGCAGCAGGGTCCCATCCTGAGACCGCACAGAGAAGAGCTGGTAATGTGGCAGTGGCAAGCTGTGCGCACAGCAATACAAGTCCAGCAGGCTGACAGCAGTGTTGATCTGACTAAATGGGACCATCTGCAGGCTGGTTTGCTGCAGCGGCGTATTGCGCAAGATTGGGAACATTTGCCTGTCGGCTTTTCCTGAATGCAAACGGAACGACACTGCTGAAACAAAACATTACCCAGCGACTTGGTTCTCAAGTCGTCTGATCATTTACCTTCTCCGACAGCACAGTGGAGACCTGAGTTGAAATGCTGGTTGAAGGATCCCAGAGCGGAACACTCATTCAGGGCTCCATGGTGAGGGAAAACCCTCTCCTTGTCTCTTCCTCCTCTCTTTCTTCCCTGGTAGCCGATACTGCTGGATCTCTTCCACCTCCGACCCCTGGTGTACTTAACTAGGCCCACAGTCACCACGCTCCCATCGATTGTAGCGCCATTCATGATGTTGGTGACAGCGACGGCTTCCTTGTGGCAGGCGAAGTAAAGAAAGGCGTGGTTGGTGAACTTCTTCACTCGCACCACCACATTTGCTTTGTAGCGCTCGCACTCGCGCTGCAGTGTTTCCTCTGTGGTGCTCGGCGAGAGGTTCAGTACCTGAAAAAGGACACCAGACTTTCACAATAGAAGAATGCTTGGAGATGTTGCTCATGTTTTATTGCGATCAATACGCTCTACTTTATAGCACAGACTTTCTTGTGATAGACTGCTTTCGTGTTGTCACAATACAGATGGTCGCCTCGTTACAAACATTCGCAGATACGAACAAGGGCTGGCTGATGTCCATAAATGCGAGCGGCGCAAAAAGGGGGGATGCGAAGTATGCGGCGTCGCGGCAGAAGGGGCGCCAAAGCGATGGCAGGAAAATTATTTTGAGTGGCCATTTTACGTACTAAACAGCTCAATTCACGTGGAATGGTTTAATCTAATCACTGCACGTCACTGATTGGGCGCCCCTCCTACCTGCTCTGTGACATTTCCTGATCAATAAAATTGTTGAGATATCAGCCACGCAATTCATCAATACTGCACTTACATGGGCAACTCTGATGTTTTGCATGTTTGCTCCTTTCGCCTGTTTGTCCGGCTTGGCCCAGTTCACCCAATGCATACGGCCCCATAAGTTCCTTGCTGTGGTAAGAAGAAGATAGTCAGAAACCTCACAAGTAAATGTTGAATGAGCTCAGCAACTTATCGCATCTTCATCATTAGCACTGCAGCACTTTGATGCAGTTGTTGTTCGTGAAGTGGTTGAGTGTATTTCTGCTGTATGCCGTCACCGTCAGGGCTGCACGGAATTCAGAACAGAATTGTGAATGACCCTTAAATTTCAATTCTATTCTTGAATTTGAATTGAGGTGGCAAACAGGAAGCAGAATTGCATTTCAAACTCGAAATTCAGGAAGTAGAATTGAAATTCTACATGATGTAAAATTAGTGTATTTTAACAGTGTATTGAAGTTTGGGTTTGTTTGGGTTTTTTTTTACAATATGTTAGCCTATTTACAACATAAATTTCATGCAAATATTATTGTAAGGGTTTTATGTACACAAAATGTAATTATTAGTTTATATCCATTGACTTGAACAGAATTCAGATTTTTTCACAGCTCAGGTCTCCACCTGGTGGTCCAATCATGAATGTGTGTTCACCATCAAAGCGAGAGATCTGCAACCTTCCTCAGTCCTAGAGCCTACATCGGATTCTTGTTTTTGCTTAGGAAAATTCTGGGATTACTCTAAAAATGATCTGGCATTAACCGGTGACGCTTCCTGAGTGGAAAACTTACTAGCAATTAATTCTTTGCGGGCAAATGCCGCTGCCTTGTGTGTCTCGTACTCCAAAAAGGCGAAGCCTCGATTTTGGCCAGCATCTGAGGTGCTTGAACTCACGGTGACATTCACAAGGCCCTTCGTCACCTAGGAGGTCAACGTGAGGTTCATGAGACATGCTGCAGTCACAGTAGGGCTGAATGAATTTGAAAAATAATCTAAATGCATTCTCTCCCTCAATATGGCAATTGAGATTTAACATGCAATTGATTGCTTATAATCTATGCTAATTAGGGGTGAGCGATATGGGCAAAAAAAAAAATAAATAAATAAAAATCGATATTTTTTCAAAAAAATATTTTGATATTTTACACAAAAAAAAATCTTGTAAATGTAAAATCATCATCGTCACATTTTAATCTGCAGTAAATATTGGTACACCACGGCCAAATAATACAGAAATCACAACAACTATCGCAGTCAGAATGGGTGATTTTTTTTTAAATTTTTTTTTTAAATATATTGTGATTTGATGATTATGGAACGAATATACTGTGAGAGCCAGCATCCTGCATATATTTGTAATGACAACAAATGCAGCCGCTACCTTTTGACACGCAATTTCCAAAGTTGTCCTGCACATTATACACATGATATAGTCGCCAATGTAGCTATGATGCTGTGTACAAGCATGTACAAACTGGATATTAAGCAAATATGGAACATTGGGTCAAATTTTACCCGCTTGCATAACAGCGGCGTTCGTGAGGCATCGCCAGCATTTACTTGCTTTGTCAATCATGACAGTGTGAATTAGCTCAATGCAGTGAAGGTTTTCTGATTGTGTTCGGCAGCTTTACTTATCTTTTCTTTAGCGGTACTCATACGTGTTGAGTCGCAAAGCCACATAATCCTCCATATGGTCCGTGGTGGAGCAGAACTGCTTTTCACGGCGAGCGTTTTCCGACACACGTTATGATGTAATTTTGGTCTTGTCAACCCCAAATCATTTCCAGGGTAGGGATGTGGACTTCAGTCTTGCTAAGTTTCTATTAAATTCGCCACTAAAACGAGACTTCGATTCCATGTTCTCACTTGTAAGCACTTTTTCGTGGCTGGCGCCGCTGAGTCACGTGACCGAATCCCGCCCGCTGATTTGCAGAATGAAGACGTTATCGCTTCCTCCTCTGCCGTCTATGCACACTGATTCACCAAATGAGAACTTTCATCACATCCTCCTACTTTGCAGCCAATCAATTGAGCCGTTTTTTCTCCAATTTGGAGATAGTATTAAAACTCGATAATGTAAAACTGGACACCGTGAAAGCCAAGTTGACGATAATATTGATGACGATGATTGTCGCTCACATCTAAAAAAATATATATATAATAAAGCCTAGAAAATAAAGCAGGGGTTTTCTTCCAAAAATTGCAGCAATTGTGATTTGAAAATTGCATCCTACATTACAAAGATGATTTGAATTGGATTAAACGTTCAGCTCTAATGCACAAAGACATCCTTGTGCGGGTACCTTCATAACCTCCTCCATGATCTCCTTCTTACTCTTGTCTTTGGGAATGCCGCCGATAAAGAGGCGGCAATTATTCTGAGCGGCACACACGGCAATATACATCCCTGGACGAACCTCCTGGTCGTTGAGCATTTGGATCGCTATTTGGGCATTCTCCCTGGAACACAATCATCATCATCATCACTTCTCCACAGGCAAGAGAGCTGCGTCATGATATCAAGTTCCATAGTCAATGTTACCGATTGGTGTACTTGACAAAGGCGTAGCCACGGTTGTCTCCGTTAAAATCCATCATCAGCCTCAGCTCGTAGATGGTTCCAGCTGTCTCAAACAGAGGGACAAGCTCATCTTCAAACATGTCTCTGGGAATGCTTCCCACAAACACCTCACAGTCAATGTGTGGCACCGGCCCCTCCCAGTCTGCAAGTAGAGACAGTCAATTCCTGTCAACTTTTCAATGGATATACCATACAAGGAGCTCAAGAACATCTGTTTGCCATTTACACTCACTTGGTGGCGGTCCACCAAACGTCCTCTGTCCATTCTCCTGCAGAATATCATATCCTGTCTTGTCCATGAGTGCTACCAAAGCCATCTGGATGGACATTGACTTCATGAACTCTTCTGTGCCCTTCATAGGACTGACTGCCTCGGAGGATGCTTCCATGTGTCCTGACAACTCTTGGTCAGTCTGGAAAACAGGACTTTATATTTTGTCATAGAAAAGCACACACCGGGGCCAATTCCTTACAAACACAAAACATAAACATGAAAAAGGACAACAAAATTCAATAGAATTCATGAAGACTATCCCCTTGACTGACACACAGAAATTGTACACACAAATAGTTCTACACATGGCAACATATGAGTAAAGAAGCCGATTTGAAAGAAATCATTCAACATGTTGCTGACAACTTGGTTACTAATCATCAGCACTGTAGAAGGTGAGTGCTGTTTAGTGAGCTTATTATTACATAATGTGTAATAATGTGTAACACACTGCAGATGTTCCTGTGGACCATTTTTCCAATTGTACCGCTCATTGGAGAGGAACATGTGCAGGATTTTCAACAACATGTATGCAACTACTACAATCAATGTAACGGTGAGCTGTATATGTAATTAGTTTCTGATTGAGTCTTTGGATCTGTCAAAATATTGCTAGAAGTAAAACAGGTATGGAGTGCAAAAAATGTTGGGGACCACTATTGCTGTTTTGTGAGCCCCCACCCAGCAAGTGTTTAATTCACGCATCTAGACTCATTTTTATTTACTTACTTTTACTTTGCTTTTGGAACATGGCCCTAGTGACTACTTACACAGTATGTGATGTGACACACCAAAGTTTTGACGTGTTAAACTTTCATGGCAGGTCAATTATTAATACGCTAATAATTAATCTATGTGTCGTCATTATATTTCGGAGCCACTAAAATGTGCGCCATTTTGTGGATTATAGCCGCTCTGTTACATACATACGCTAATTTACAGAACACAGAATTAATTTTGGTAAACGACTAGCAATTTACACATTAAAAGTATAAACAATTACTATCTTGAGTAATTTAAGTAATAAAAAAAAAATCATGGTGTCCGCCAGCCACCAAAATGTCGGCTACACCGATGACAACGGCACAATCAAGATGTGGCAGTTGAATTCAGTAACGTTAGCCTTCATGCTAACGGCTCCCTTTTGTTACTGGTTTCTACATGATATTTGTAAAGACCACCGTAAATACTTACCAGCTTTGTGTTCTGCCAGTTAATTCGATGTATTTTATTAGATTCTGAAAAGAATTCCAACTCCAATCGGCAACACTTTGGGAATATTTTCACGAAACCTCAACGGATGAAGAAGAAAAAAAGAAAAAAGAAAAAAAAAAAGCTCAACGTGAACAGCCCACCTGTCGTTGTCGACCAATCAACTGTTCCAGATTTTGATTGACATGAATTTAAACCCCTCTGAGCGAATCAGCAGTTCTAATCTCCATACCATCGGGTACCGCCGGGACGTTAAAGTTTGCTAGCAAAACACAAGTAATGAATATTTCAGTAAAAAAAACAACACACACACACACACACAATACACGAAGACATACTAATTGATTAAGTTAATGTCAGGAAATTGTCAAGTGTCATATAAAGTTAAATAAAAAAAAAAAAGAATCAATTTGTTT
This sequence comes from Festucalex cinctus, assembly GCF_051991245.1. Lineage (NCBI taxonomy): Eukaryota > Metazoa > Chordata > Actinopteri > Syngnathiformes > Syngnathidae > Festucalex > Festucalex cinctus. Next base: position 24,648,152 of record NC_135426.1, read on the forward strand.
CAATCTCCCAGTCCCAAAAGCAGATCAGTCACAAGATTGAAAAATTATAAAATGTCCTTACAAAATTTCAATTATTACCGTATAGACAAACGCAACAATGAACCCAAAGAATACTAATTGATAAAAGGTACATGTCGGGGAATTGTCCAGTAAAACAAATGTCATAAAAAAGTTAAAATAAAAAAGAACCAACTTGTTTGAATCTCCCACGTGAAAAGCAGTCACAAGAATGAGCAAATACAAAATTTCACCATAAAAATTGGCTTTAAAGAAAGCAAGATTGTAGCCTGATAAAATGAAACATAATCTTTCATTATGTTTATTCATTTATCCACGTATGGGAATTTAAAGCAGCTTCTCATTTGTAGTACCAACTGAGGTGCAGACAGATTAAAACGAAGCAAAATAAAAGCAAATACAAAAATATATATATAGACAGACAGGCTACAAACAGGCCCATTTACAATGCTTTTTAAAAAAAAATTTTTTTTATCACAATTGAAAAACAATGTCTGATTTTCATTGGTTAATTTTCAAGGTGTTTTTTGTATTTAATATTACAATTCTTCTTCTTCTGTCATTAACACAGGGATACCAACAATTTTGTCACAGTCTTGTAACATCACCAAAAGAGCGTGTGCTCATATTTGAGTACGTAACTTGTCATAGTCAGTTTGATTACTGGGAGTACGTTCTTTTCCCACCAACACTGCATATCAGTCATTATTACCAATAATAAGATGCAGACAAGACATATATGACGTTTATACGAGAGAGAAAAGTCACAGTGCGCTACTGCGACTTCTTCTCACAATAACATATGACTTACAATGTGCATGCGTGATGTCACTGCAACAGGAAGTGACGGTCCCGCCTCCTCAGCTACAAGTCAGCGTTCCTGCAGACTTCAAGTGCAGACATGAGTCGTGCGCTTGTATGTGTGCTGATGGCTGCCTGGAGCCTTGGTAAGGTCATCCGAGGTCAACATCCGAGGTCACTGCCACTTTCAACTGATGTCTGACCACTTTTTATTGCCTTCTGACAGGAAGCAGCGGCCAGACGGTGAACCAGCCGACACGGGACGTCCACGCATTGGAGGGTGAAACGGTGACTCTAGATTGCAGTTATGACAGCTCGTTAGGCAACGACTACATCTTCTGGTACAAACAAGAAGGGAACGCGGCGCCCGAGTTCGTCCTGAGCAAGTTTAAGATTGGTGAGGGCAAGACGGAGAGCAAGTACAGGGACAGGTTTGACTGCAGTATGGACACCAGCGCTCAGAAAGCTCCTCTACACATCAAGCGTGTGAAGCCGAGCGACTCGGGAGTCTTCTACTGCGCCCTGCAGCCCACGCTGGCACATCCAGTGGCGTGCCTGTACAAAAACACCTGCAACCATCTCATGTCTTAAGCTATAATGGGGGCGGGGCCTCCTAACAGGAGAAAATGTGCAACTCAGCGTGACAACATTCTGCTTCTGTGTTAGATCAATGTTTTCGATCCACGCCATTGGAGTTCAAAGATGTGCTTGAATGCAACATTTGAGAAGGGTTAATACTACATATTTATAATGATCGGGTGAGAATGAAAATATTGGCACTTTTTATGTATATGTTCTTGATTGTTTGACTCACAATTAACATACAGTATAATATGATGTCTCTACATTACTTAGCTGCACTAATGTTCACAATCACATTTTTTTTTGTTATCTCAAATAAATTATGTATATGAAAATGACCAATATAACGTTGAGTGTATACGACAAGGAGAACAGGGAATGTTTATTCTCATTTAAGCTATCGTGATTGTGTGATGTCATTTTGTAAATAAATAAAAAAATACTTTTGAGAATGTTCATTTATGTTCTTATGAGTGTGGATGGTTGTGTGCCCTGCGATTGGCTGGCAACCAGTCCAGGGTGTCCCCCGCCTACTGCCCAAAGCCAGTTGAGATAGGCTCCAGCACCCCCCTGAGACCCTTGTGAGGAATAAGCGGTCAGGAAAATGGCTGGAAGGATGTTAATTCATTTTGAGATTTGAGACTATTAACGATCTATTTATCATGTTAACATCTTGAAAGACTTTTAAAAGACTGATTTAATGAATTTTAATGCCAAATTAAGACCTTGTTTTTTGTTTCATGGTTTCAGTGCCATTTAAGACTTTTGGAAACTGAATCCACGATGCCATCACCAAGTCAGGTGTGTGAACCAGTGGCTTATTGCCCAAGCTAAATTAAGATATGGTATTATAAAAACATATCAAGTAAGGGAAAGAGCACCTGTTTGTTCGTCTTTGTTTTTGCCATTGTGTGACCACGAAGCGGCTCTGCGGTTGCCGTTGACAACCATGCACTTCTGCCGCAAGGGTGCACAAAACGAGCACGATGCTGCTCAACGACATCATCTACTTCCTTTCACGTAGCGATGTGTCGATTACGAACAATCCAGTTCTTACATCCGGCTCTTTTAAGTTATGGCAATACGTAAAAGTTATAAAGTTATATTTGCCTCTGAATTTATTATATGTTATGTATATGTTTGAAGACAATTATTAAAAAAATATATATGTGTAAAGACTGCATTATACTCATTTGTGGACATATCAGGTTAAACTACCCCCTCCTAAATCTCTTCTTTTTTTTGGGGGGTGGGGCTATGCTAACACATCCAGCATGATCTGCCCCTTCCCCACTAAATAAGAAATGAGCACCTTCATTTCATCAGTTGCTATCCACGGCAATTTTAATTCGATGTCTCATTTCGACAACTTCCACAGGATGCATTTAGCGAGCTAGCTATGCTAAATCTGTTCTCAAGTGGTTTCCCTGGAATTTTTTTATGCATACATAACATGGAAAAATGGTGACATGATGGGCAACATAAACAACCTTTAATCAGGAAGATGTTTAGTGTTACTTCAGTTACATGAGAAAAGAAGAGAAATGGAACCTTCTGTGAATGATGAATGCGTCAACTGCAACTTCTAGAATATTTCGCTTTAAAAGTACTTGTAAACGGGATTATTATTTGACATTAAAGTGGATTTGAAGACGGTGCGCGGTGTGACCTGTTTTACCTGAACTCCATACAGTACGTTGACATGTTGTACCTGCAGGCGTCGGAAACAGAAACCATAACTTGCTGCGATCTGTGACGCAGGTGCCATGGCGACCACTTCCTGTGGAAAGAGCAGTGAAGAGAAAGCCAATATAAGACACACGCCCACATTGACATGTGATAAAGCTTGACATGAATTGAGCTGATTAATTAATGTCTTTGTTGACATTAACTCCCAAAAATGTTTAGAAGTTGTAGGATGTAAAACTTACCGGCCTCCACTGTCACGCTTTTGCGACATCCAAAGAGAACACGTTTATATTTGTGGTGCGTTGATATCTTCACTTTCTTCTTTCAGCGTGAATAAATGTTCAGAAATCCTTCCGTAAGTTTTATGTCATAGTATTGAGTAGCTTGATGGAATCTTCTTCATCACCGTGACAAAAAAAAAAAAAAAAACAACAAAATGTAATAGTTTTGGTTTAAATTGATTTAATGATTGATTTTGTATACAAACAAACTGCGGCGATTCTGCCTCCATTCGGCCATCTTGGTACAGGCGCTGGCTACTCAAGGTGCGCCAAACCACAGGCCCAGTGTCATCACACAGTTGATGGCGAGCGTCTTGGCGAAGACAATGCGGAGAACGAGGACAGTGATGGAGAGGAGATTCACTTTCTCGTCTGTCAACGACATTCACATTGAAACTCAGCGTGACAAAACTTCGCCTCTCGCAAGTTCAATACCAACCTGGCGCCAACGTGTCCTGGCACCGCCCTGGTCCACTGTCACCTATGGTGGCAAAACAGGAAGTGGCATGAGACGGCGACTCCATTTTTAGTTAACTCGAGGCCTTGCCCGACGCTCCTCACCTTCCTCGCACGTGTCGTTATGTGCGTCTGTTAGCAACGCCACCTGGTTGTAAAGCGAGTCGTCTGAAATTCGCCCGGCACGAGACCCCTCGAACACGCGTCCCTTTCCCGCCTTCTCCGTGGCGTTGCGTCGGCTGAAGCCGGTGGCGAGACACGCCGCCCGGTTGCTCGCCTCAAGTTTGTAGAAGGATGGCTCAAATTCCTCCCCTGAATCAAAATCGAGCACATTAAAGCAGGGTAACAATTGGACAAACTGTGAGCCAAAAAAAGTAAAATAAAATTTCTATTATGCTAAAATAGCTTTCAAATGAAATTTGTTCGAAAGAAGATGGAGGCTTCACACAAACACACGCGAGTTGATGTCACATTTGGAACATGTTTCACTCGTGTTCTGAAATGTTGCACAAGCAAAACATCGAGATAGCAAAATTTCAACAACGTATGAAATTGAACAGCCAAATGAACGTTGCCATGTTTGCACTCACCAGCTTCTACCCTCAATCTGGTTCCACGTCCAAACCTCAATATGATCGAATTCGAATTCACACAATGTGTGGCTCATGCACAAAAACTATGCACCAGCTAAGCTCCTGTTTCAGCTTTCAACTAAAAACAAAACTACTAACTATTAAGTATCTTCGTTAAATTGTTTTTTTAAACTTACAGGCCTCCACTGTCAATCTTGTCCCACTTCCAAAGCGTAACCTGTCGATTCCTCCTGTCACACATTAGCTATTTCCTTAACAAGAACCTCATGAGATGTTTGAACAAGAACCCGATAAGAACCTCACACATTGTTTGGAGTAATAGAACAACAAACACCCCCAACTGTGAACAGCCTCAGCAGGTTTGAAAATGGACGAGGAGAACGCATTTCAAGTTTTTCCATCCCATGTTTTTGACCGGTCGCGCGGTCTTACGTTGCAGCATGAAACAGAACTTACTATCTTCCACAGTCACTCTGGTTCCGCCTCCGAAAAGGAATCTCCGGCCCCCTGACACACATCGGTTTTTTCTTCGACAAAAACCTCAAGAGAAGCTTCGACAAGAAAACGAAATGAATCTTGACGGGGCGGCGTGGCTGAGCTGCTCGAGTGGTAGTTTCCCCGACCCAAACCGTGTGGTTCCGATTCTCCGCCCCTGACCATGCGCAAGTGTCCTTGAGCACCGCGTCATCATCAGCAGGTGAACGAAGAGTGCGAAAGCGCTTTGAGTTCCTTGAAGGTATAAACGTGCTACTGTAAAATAAGCAGAAGCTCGTTTACCTTTATATCCCCACACATGAATAATAAATATAATATCATCAGCATGCTAATGGAGTTGTAGCTTCAGCTGCGTGTTTCCATCTCCCAGTTGCTTCACTCAATCTACTTTCACACCCAGATGTCTTAAGACCAAAATCTTGAACACTTCTATTATTTTCCTTCAAATAAAATGACGCATTTGAAGCTAAAAAAAAACACTTTTAAGCTTTTTTTCTTAGCTGTTGCCTCCTTCAGGTAGACATTCCTTGACCCACTTTTTTTCCCATGTCGTCCATGTTGACTGGCCAGGCCTCGCTGAGTACATTTCATGTCATGAAGGATGTTGGCCTCCATGTTTGTTTTAAAAAAAAAAAAAAAAAGAAATGCAAATTTTCATCAATAGCCTATACATGTTACCGTGGCACTGAGGCATCATCATCATTGAAGATGAAGATACGGCACAAATATGTATCTGAATAATCCAAGAATAGTGCAGAGAAAAACAAGACAAGACAAATGCTCACAATAGAAGTGATGGAAAATACAAGCTACAGTATACATAAAGATCCTACTGTTTTCAACCGACACGCGTGTTCCAGCCCCGAAGATCGTCTTGTAGCCCGTCGCGGCACCCACACAACAGCGCATACTGTGACACAAACCTCCAACCTAATTGGGCACGCCCACCACCACCTCTGACCTCATTACTTTCTTCGACTGATGACATGTTGGTTCTGTTCAAAACCACACACACAGCTAAATTCATGTCACCAGGTGGCAGCACCAACAAAGCTTTTTCTTAAATGGATGGCAGACCTCATATTTCTCTTGAGAACAAGATGGAATAGCTTACTAAGATATTGATCATGTAAAAAGCACATTAATTTCATGAAAATGTCCAGATGACAATATACGACTATAATAAGTGGCGGACTGCACCGTGTTACCACAATCTCGAGGCCGGGCCGAGTCTAATTGTTTTTTTATTTTTTTTGAAAATATGGTGACCCTAAATGAAGAAGCTAAATAATCATTTTTTATCCATCCCAGGGGGCGGCCATTTTGCCACTTGCTGTCGACTGAAAATGACATCACAAGTAACCACCAATCATAGCTCAGCTTCCAAATCTCCCATGACCAAACTCAGAAAATAGGTAAGCTATGACTGGTCTTATTGTGCTGCTGCCCCCCCCAACAACACAGATTCTGATACCTGTAAGTGCAGTACTGATACACCATTTGAAAAGAACTACAAGTGCTTTTTCCTTTGTAATCTGAAACAAATGCACTCACTTTGATGCAATAAAAGCATCGCTACAGGTTGGTCAGGCACTGCGTAAAGCACAGTCTTCGTGGTCTCATTAAGTTGTAAATGGCTTACCTTAAGTCGAATCTCCGGCGGAGGGCAGGTGTAAAGTAGGCTGGGCAAAGACCAACTCTTCGGACATGCTGGAGTGGGGCCTCGGGGAGGAACTTTGGCTCTTTGGAGCTGCAGATGGGCGTGCGTAAAAAGGAGGCCGGGCAGACTACTGCTAGCTAGCCTGCGTGCTACTCGGTACACAAGCTAGCTGTGGAGACATACGATGATATGATGATTGTGTTTGGCTCGCTGCTAAGTTCAAAATAATAATAATTTTGAAGATTGGTTTGTTATAAACACCAGACATGAATCTATGATACAAAGCCAGTTATGATATTTTATAACCGGGGCTTTAACACAGACCGTTGCGGGACTTGTGCATCACGGCAGCCACACTAGCTTACATGAACCGCGCGTTTTGCACAGCTTGGCAACGTGTTCCACTGCTTTAACTAAAACTGGGAAACCCAAGACGCTGCGTTCAAAGTTCTATGCCCGTGTCCAAATTCACAAGGCTGGGTCCAAGGAAGGCCGAATTTGTCGGCTGCATGACGTCGTCACTCCCGTTGCCAATCGACAGATGCACCGACTTGCATATTATGAATGCTGTCAATGTTGCTCGTCGGTGGTGCATTGACAGTCTATTCCATTCGCACCGGGAGTGACGCCATACAATCAACAAATTAGGAATTTCGGAGGACCCAGCCTTGTAACTTTGGACACAATCTATAAGTTCGATACCTTTCCACATGTGCTCTGCTGCCACGTTGGAAAAGCGATGGGAGCCAACAAGACTGCCTTATACGGAGCAATAAAAGAAATTAGGTTAGTGATGCTCAACTTAAAACACTTGTTTTGTTGTTGGACCAAAAAGGAGATGACGGAATGCAGGAAGTTCCAAACCAGAACAGCAATTTATTTGGATTTTGTCCAAAGCCTTTAGAAGAAAGTGTTTGGTCTCTTGGTGGTGAAGCGCGGTTTGTGCTGGCGGCGCAGGACCCGATGGGGCAGCGGGAACTTGATCTTGGAGTCCTGCGGGACCAAAGCAACATGACATGGTGAGTTGAAACAAACTAAAGGCAAACGCGCGCGTTTGTGTCGCCAGTTTCACAACCGCCAGACCACAAGACGACAACTCGAAGCCTGGAAGAGGAATCTGGACTTTTTCATCTGGCGGCTTTTTGTAACATCGGAGCGGCCCCACATGGAGGAGGGGCGCCCCGGAGAGAGAGCCGCCTCTGAGAAAGCGCGTGCGGAGACTCACGTGGAACTGCTTGATGGCGGGCCTGCGACACTTGTTGGCGGCGATCACCTGGACCTTCATGATCTGGATCGAGTGGGCGCGGGCGCGGTGCCGGGCGCCCATGTCGCGGTCTGTCGCGGAGGAGACGGCAAATTAGGGACGGGCCTAAGATGGGGTGGGGGCTCTGAAGTCCCGACTCACAGCACTGAGTGACGGCTCCGGATGTGGTGAGGTCTCTGTACTCGCGGTACATGTTGTGAGTGCCGCTCCGTGAGTCGTAACGCAGCCAGATGCCAAAGTTCTTCACCTTCAAGGGCGTCTTTTCGTGGACCTGCATGCACACAAAAGGGCAACAGGTTATGACAAATCGAATAGTAAACACAACCATTTTCATCATCAATTAATTGTTTAGCCATTGTTGAACTTCAAATTGTCCAAATCTTAAAATGTCTGCCTCTCAACTGTAAATCTTGTCTTATTTCAGTAGTGGTACAGGAAAGCATTTTGATTATCTTAAAATTAAAAAAAAAAAAAAAAGCTAAGGAAGAAAAAAAAAGTGTAGGAAACCTCTCCCAACCCCATGTAGCCCCAGCGAACATGTCACCACGACGATACATACCAGTCCACAGTAGACAGTCTCGCCGGACGCCTTCTTCATCTTCCTTAGTTGGGACACGAAGTACCAAAAGCGAGACTTGGCCACCACATGGTTGGGGGCGAAGATGCGCATGCGGTACAGTGGGGGGGTCGGGTTCTTGGGCGACGGCAGCAGACGCCCGATCACCTTGTACTCTCGCAGCTGTCCCCCAAAAACACAACATCACGGTTACGCCTTGATGGGCGAGGGATCACGTGTGAGGCCTTGGATTCACTTTCAAAAGGCACGGAAGAGTCCCGGAAAGGCGACAAGGCAAATTTTGCTGTGTGCATGCCACACTAGATCACACCACTGACATGCGTGTGACCTTTGGGTTTGGCTGCAAATGTCCTGCGCCAAGCTCATCACATCATTTTTCAACATTGTCAGAAAACATAAGATGCTTAGTGAGCTTTTTTTTTTTGTGATCCACAACATAGACGGTAAACTATAAATCACTCAATATATCAAAACTGATTTATTCACAACAAATGAATTTTTGTTGAGCTATCAGTGCCACCCAAGGTGTTCCGAAATACACAATGCTAATAAATACGTTGCTAAACCATTAAATTCTTGCTTTGCTACTTTCTATACGTAAAAAAAAAAAAGTAAACGAGCCAATGTAATTTGAGAATTAGGCATTGAAAATAATTGTAAAAGACTAAAGTAGGTGTTGAGCAGTTCGCTAGTTGCTTTGCCGACGTGAAAAAAACTGTGCAAAACGTACGCAGAATGTGTTAGGACAACAGCTCCAAGTATTGCATATTTTCTAGTACTCGCAGTTTATAAAAGCTTATTGAACCATTTACGGGGAAAAAAACAAAAATGGGCTCCGCTCAAACTTTCATACACACGAAATGTTAGCATTAGCTTCTGTAGCATTCAGTTCGCTCTGTGCACCATTTGGGCTCACTTTGCGTCAAAAAAACCCAAATCCAAGTGATCATTTTTTAAAGGTATGGAAGCAAAACTGAGAAGCTTTTCTCCCATCTGGGCTGCCTGCGAGCAGCGTGACGTCGCCTTTGCCGTCGTCGTCGTCTTCCACATGGTGCCGCCGACCGACGCCATGTTGCGAGTCAACAACGCCGGGGTGAAAAAAAACGAAAATGATCCACTTCCAATCAATTTTGAACCCACACGAGTAAACGAATAAGTCGCGCGTTTGCTTACAGATCAATATCGACGCGTGGGCATCGTTTGCGGTCGGCCATTAAGTAGAAAATTGGCAGTTTTACGTACAGTGCCGGACGCCTTCATGGTGTCTCGCTCACAGCCGCAGGAAAAGAGGAAGTGACGAGTCCGCACTGGTCACGTCTACACGGAGGAGGCGGAACTTCCGCTATGACAACGCCGAAAACGTTAATCCGTTTGTCACAAGAGTACCAAATTTAAGTTAAAAAGCTGTTAAAAACTTGTTTTAGTTTCTTATATTATTTTTGTGACCACCCCCCGACTCTATGTTCTATCCATCCATTATCCAAACATGTATGTTTTCTTAGCTTCTTCTTCTTCTTTTTTTTTTTAATTATTTCTTCATTTTTTGGTAAAGTGAGTATTTCTAAATACATAATGGCAATTTAAAATAGGTAGCCAGGTTGCTCTCCATCGTTTAAATTGTTTTTTAATTTAAGTGGACGGTTATTTGGTTACAAATAAAAAATGTGAAAACATTAATGAATAGTCTGCCTCAATGTTTACCCTATTTTCTTTTGTTTGGTATTTTGACATTGCTGTACATAACGAGTTGTCTCAACTCAATATTATTTATAAAGCAGTATTAAAGGTAGTTAAATAGACATGTTGCTAGATTGAGATTCCATCTGCAAAGAAGAACTGAGCCGACACATGAACCCCTAAAGCGTCCACATGAGGGCAGCATTCAACAAATATGAACTTTTTTATTAGCCTCTCTACTGCCACTTTGTGGAAGGTCACGGTTAGGATCAATTATAACTGAAAAATCATCAACGGTGAAAGAATTTATCGATCAGTAATTACAGAAAATCGTTCATCAATAGTGTCATGAATTTAAGGTGTAAAAGTCCGGTCCTTGAAGGCTTGAGTCCAGCATGTTTTAGAGGTATCCCTTGTTCAACACAGCTGATTCATATTTAAGCTCATCAGAAAGCTCTGCAGGAGACTGATAATTATCCTGATCATTGAATCAGGTGCGCTGGTGTAGAGAAACCTCGAAAACATGCAGGACTCAGGCCCTCGCGCGCAGGATCTTGACCCATGTGCTCTATTAGGACGTAAATGAAATACTTAAAAGAACAAGCATGCTTTTGGATTGGAGGCGACAACACTCAACAACATCTAAAATACAATCATAGCCCCAGATTTGCTTGTGTTCGAATGCTCACGTGCAATGCTAGTGTGTCAGTGTTGCAGATGTTAGCCATCAGCTCATTAGCATGTCTGGGCCGGAGGAGGTCAGCGAGAGGTCGCCGTGCTCCTGAATATTTCACGTTAGGCAAAGTGATATGCTGGCAGCCCGTGGGCCACTTCATAAACAAAAATAATAATAACATTTAAAAAACACTTTTAAAAATGACTTCTTTTTTTTTTTCATTTAAAGCAAACTTTCTAATTTAGGTTGAAATGACAATTTTCAATCATTTTTTTCAACATTCAGAAAGGGCGACATTCAGTAAACACTTTCAGGTAAGAGCTGAAGAATGATTTGAGTTTCAAATGTTAATATTAAAGCTTCTTCTACATCATCAATGCTCCACCAATGCATGTGCATCAGCATGAGCTTGACACAGAGGCTGCAGTTACGTTTTCGGCCAAAGGCGGCGGCTGTTGCGAGTAAAAAAAAAAGTTACTAACGCCACAAAACCCCTTTAATATCAAATAAATGGTTTGCTTCGCTCTAAGAAATGTGTTTACATGGAATTATTGTTTTTTTCAGGTTACACCAAATGAATTAATTTCATAAGTCAAAGCTAAAATACAATTGTCACATCAAATATTTTAAAATATTTTGTTGCGAAAAGTTGATAATTTCTTTCCATGTAATTTCCCTTGTCTTTTCCCGCCTCCTCCATTTTAGCTTCCTTTCCTGGTGCTGCTAATGCGTTAACGGAGGTCACCGCGACTTCTGGCTAGCGCGCGGAGCTGCTTGGTGTGCTCGGCTATTTTTGGCTCCTCCTCCTCCTCGTCTTTGACTTTGTAGCCGAGAGCACAAATGGGAAGTAAGAAGATGACTGGCTCATCAAGAAGTTTATTCAAAGTGTCGTTTGCACATTGCACGGCGCCACAAAAATACATCCAGGAAGGAAATCAGTGTCTGCCTTTTAATGGGCTGTAGGGGGGGGGGCAGTGCTATGTACACATAGAACAAAACTATTTGGAGTATTCTGGGATGTGGCTTGTTATGACAGGACAGCGACCACAGTAACAGAGTCACGTCCATCAACTTCATCAGACGCAGAGCACCTGCAGCGGCAACTACGACAACAACAAGAACAACGAGGTGACGCCTCGTCATATCAAGGCGAAGGCACTTGGTGCGACCGGGGGGTCAAGGGTCAAGGCACTGGACGTGTGCGATGATGAAGACGAGGAAGCATGCCGACAACGAGTGCAGTTTTCACAGTTTGCTGGGCGACTGCGGGCCTCGCCACCTCCCAAATGTCAACAAAGAGTTCCCAAGTTGCAAAATTCCAGAGAGTCTCGTGCGATTCTGGAAACTGGCAGGAGATTGCGCGCTCAAAATAGAAAGTAGCCAAACAAGCAAGTTAGCTTTATTTACAAGCTGACGCTAGCAGCTCAAATGTCCGCAATGTCATCACGACAAGCAAAGGTGGCTCGATCGTGCTCACGATGCTCATATCGTGACGTTCATGTTGCTCACGTGTCGTCTTCTTTATTGTGCGTTGACGAGAGCCGGAAATACAAGTGAGCTCAGGGGAGGGCAAAGTATGATCAAATATTTGTTGCAATTTTTCTCCCCCAAAAGTGGATGAATTCAAATGGATTTATTCATTATTTTTATGCACTGATTTCAGCAATTGGTCAATTGATTTTTTGTAAAGATACAAAATAGAATCGTAATGTGCAACAACTTTACAGTTCATATATTACTTAACTTTTTAAATGTAATAATTTATTATAATTAAAATTTCAGAAATTTTTAAAAATGAAAATGATTTAATTATAAAAATAAATCTTATATATTTCACATGTAGTAATTTTTTATTCATATTTGTATTCATCTCATACAACTGATCAATTGAGTTTTTGTAAATTACAAAAATATTACATTTTTTTTATGTACATTTAACTGTTTGTTTTTTTGTAAATAATGACCTAATCAATCACCATTAAAATAATTCTAAATAACCTAAAAATAACGTTTCATTCTATTAATAAACTGTCAGCTATTTTTGTGTATTTATTCATTTTTTAAAGCTATTCCTTTTTATTGAAAATAAATTACAAAAGCCTAAGCAAAACAATTTTACTTGTACATTTAACAATTTTTGTATTTTATTAAATAGGCAAGTTAATCACATTTAAACTCTGAATAAAATGAGAATGACTGTATTAAAATGATTTTAGATGCTCTTTTTTTTTTATTTATTTATTTTTGTTTATTGAAAATAAAATCGGAAACTATTGGGTAAATAAGCCAATGTCCATTTAAAAATGTTGTATTTCTCTTGTTAAACAATTGACCAATTACTCCCAAATAAAGGCATTCTAAAGATGAAGAATGATTAGATTTTTGAAACGAGCAAAGGTTTGTGCGCAGCCGGTGCTTTCATGAGACGACAGCCGCATCCGGAAAGGTCACAAACCAGGAAGCGGGCGCCTCAGTACAGGGGAGGGGAAGGCGCCTCACACGTCCGTCAGCATCTTGGCGGGGGCGTCGACACAGTTGGCGGTGCGCAGGTTGGCCTCGCGGAAGTTGTCGATGCTGTTGTCGGCGTACTCGGACTTGCTGAGCAGCGAGGAGGCGTCGTCGCGGTCGTCCGACAAGTTCCGTTGGCTGACCTGGAGCAGCTGCGCCTGCTCCTCGCCGTCCGTCTCGCGGTGGTAGAAGTAGTTGAAGTTGGACACGATGACGGGCACGGGCAGCGCGATGGTCAGCACGCCGGCGATGGCGCAGAGCGAGCCGACGATTTTGCCGCCGATGGTGACCGGGTACATGTCGCCGTAGCCCACCGTGGTCATGGACACCACGGCCCACCAGAAGGCGTCGGGGATGCTGGTGAAGTACGACTCCTTCTCCTCGGCCTCGGCGAAGTAGACGGCGCTGGAGAAGAGGATAACTCCGATGAAGAGGAAGAAGATGAGCAGGCCCAGCTCACGCATGCTGGCCTTGAGCGTCTGGCCCAGGATCTGCAGACCCTTGGAGTGGCGCGACAGCTTGAAGATGCGGAAGACGCGCACCAGCCGGATGACGCGCAGGATGGCCAGCGAGGTGGCCTGCTCGCCGCCGCCGCCGCCGCCGCCGCCGCCCTTGTCGTCCGAGTCGTCGGCCAGCTCGGTCCCCAGCGTGATGAAGTACGGGATGATGGCCACCACGTCGATGGAGTTCATCATGTTGCGGAAGAAGGCCGTCTTGCTGGGGCAGGCGAAGAAGCGCACCAGCAGCTCGAACGAGAACCAGATGATGCACAGCGTCTCCACCATGAAGAAGGGGTCGGCGAGGATGTCGGCGCGGCGGGCGGCCGTGCCGTTGCCCGCCGCCGCCGCCGCCGCCACCCGCCGCCGCTCGCCCGCGTCCTCCTTCAGCTCGGGCAGCGTCTCCAGGCAGAAGATGACGATGGAGATGAGGATGACCATGACGGACACGATGGCGATGCCCCGCGCCGGGCCCGAGCTCTCCGGGTGCTCGAAGAGCAGCCAGATCTGCCGCTGGAACTCTTTGTCGGGCAGGGGGCGCTCCTCCTCGCGGATGAAGCCCTCGTCCTCGCGGAACTTCTCCATGGCCTCGGCGCCCAGTTCATAAAACTTGATCTCCTCGGAGAACATGTCCAGCGGGACGTTGACGGGCCGCCTCAGCCGCCCGCCCGACTGGTAGTAGTAGAGAATGGCGTCGAAGCTGGGCCGGTTGCGGTCGAAGAAGTACTCGTTGCGCAGCGGGTCGAAGTAGCGCATCCTCTTCTTGGGGTTCCCCAGGAGCGTGTCCGGGAAATGCGCCAAGGTCTTGAGCTGCGTCTCGAAGCGAAGCCCCGACACGTTGATGACCACGCGCTCGCAGCACTCGTGCCCGTCGCACTCGTCGTCCTGCGGGTGACCCGGCAAGGTGGCGCACTCGTCCGCATTGTCGGCCGACACCACCGTCATCCTGGTGGGGGTGTGGGGTCGGGAAACGGGGGGGGGGGGGGGGGGGATTGGAGGAGGGGAGGGGGGCGTGTGGGGGGGGCGGCAACCGGGAAGCGCGAGTTCCGAGCGGCGGGCTCCTATTGAGCCTCCATCGTCGCCGTCGCCGTCATCTCGGTCACGTCACGGGTGGGAGATCTGCTGGACGCGCTCGTCTTTCGGCGGGATGAAATATTCATGGCGCTGCGTCGTCGAGGTGTCGCTTTTCCGCGCCCGCCGGCCAATGACGGAGCCGCATGCCGCCTGCAGGTGCCCACACTGCGGCATTGGCGGCGCAAGGAGAAGACCGCCGAGAAGACCGAGGAAGAGGAGGAGGAAAAACCCTTCAGCGTACTGCGGCTCCGGGCGGGCTCATCGGAAGCATACTGTGCTGGTGAGGAGGACGAGGAGGAGGAGGAGGACGACGAGGAGGGGAAGGAGAGGGCGGGAGGAAGAGGGGAGGCGGGGGGGTTCGACGCAATGCAGACATGCATTTGGCGCCATGGAGAGAGAGAGAGAGAGAGAGAGAGAGAGAGAAAGGGGAGAGGCAGAGAAAAGGGGGAGACCGAGAGTGAGAGAGACAGGAGAGGAAACAACAGAGAGACAAAGATTGAGAAAGCGCACGAGCGAGAGAGGGACAGAAAAAGAGTGAACGGCACAGAAAGATAGTCAGAAACACAGAAAGACAAAAAGAGAAAAGGACAGGGAGAGATAGATTGAAAGTGAGAGACAAAAATAGGAGAGATGGAGTGAGCAGGATCGAAATAAGTGAAAGACAGAGATAGAGAAGGCGAGAGAAAGAAAGGAAGTGAGCGATAGAGATAAACAAAAATTAAGACAGAGAAAAGTAGAATAACAGGTAGAAAGAAAGGGATAGAATGAGTGAGACAGAAGGGAGGGGGACAGAAAAAGAAAGTCAAGGACAGAATGACAGAGAGAGAGAGAGAGAGAGGGGAAGGTGAGAAAGAGAGAAACATACAGCGAAGGAAAAAAATAGTGCAAGAGATACAAAATAGACCAAAATAGAATGAGAGTCCAAGAAAGGGACTGAGAGAGAGAGCGAGAAAGACAGGAAAACAAAAGGACAAGGACAGAAGAAGACGAGAGTGAAAGAGAGAGAAAAGTTGAACAAGAGTGAGAGTGGGACAGGACAGAAAAAGTGAGGACAATGAGACAGAGACAATGACAAGCAAGGAAGAGAGAGAGAGAACTCGAACGAGGGATAAAGGAAGGATAGAGAGAGTGAAAGAGCGAACGACTGACAGAAAGACAGCAAGAGAGAGACAGACGGAAAAAGAGGAAGCTTCTCTTACCCGTCTTCCCTTCATCCTTCCTCTTTCTCTTTCCCAGCCCAGTAAATATTCCCTGTTGCCATGGCAACGAGCCTCCGACCCCCTAACCCGATCCCACCCGACACGACGCGACGCGACTATACATGCAGATGAGTTTCCCGAGTAAGCGTGCTTCAGCAAGGTCGCCCATGCGACGACTCGCCAACTCGTCAGGTCACCTGAGGTCACCACAGGTGCAAGCGCGGAGTTGTGGCGACCCTTGACCTCACGGGCCCTTTAGGAGCGCCAAAAGTGGACCAACAAAATTCACTCATTCAAAAAGGAGACTTGTATGGGGGTGGCCATTTTTCCACCTGTCGACTGAAAATGACATCACAGTTACTCAGGGCTCAGGTAACGACCAATCACGAGTCACCTTTTTTTTTTTTTTTTTTTTTCTGCTGAGTTTGGTCTTGTGACGTTCACAAGCTGGCAGAACCCTGAGCAAATGTGATGTCATTTTCAGGTGACAGCAAGTGGCAAAATGGCCGCCCACTGAGATGGGATACAAAACTAAAAGATTTTACTGCTTAATTCATATTCCACAAATGTAATATTATTCAGAATACAGTGTTTAGCATACAATTGTTAACATTTTTTTTTCTTTTACTTGACAACCTCTTTTAAAAAAGTTTTATTGTCATGTTTATAGAGTTCAAATTTATTTTACCAGTAATTTATATATTTGTTAATAATATCAATAGAAAATGAAATGTGAAATATACGTTATGTAACTATAAATGTAAAATTATATATATACTGTAAAGAACTAACGTGGAAAATTGTTTATTATAATAACACAATTCTCATCCTTTTGTTTGACGTTTCTAATGATTTAATTAGTCAACTAAACAGGTTTCACAATTAGGAGCCCGAGGTGACCCGTCGGTTGCCATTCGATGAATTTGGTCATGAGCTTTGAGCCGTGTAATGTCGATTAATCGCACGATCTACGACGCACCCTGAAAAGAACGAGGTACACGCACGCATGTTGTGATGCGTACAAAATGTCAGCTTGTTCCCATACGCTCCTACGACACTGCAAGCAGCAGCTGTGAGGAGGAACACCCCCCAACCACCACCTCCGCCCCATTCATAAAGGCACACGGTGCTTATATAACGGATCCCCTCATTAGTCACGACTATTTTTAGCACGCATAGAAAAGTGTGCGGCCAATTTGTCCTTCAAACGCACGGGCGAGCTATTCTTGGCAGCATGTCATAAACATGCTTAAGCTAACGGGGTCACAGAGATGGCAGAGGTGGGATAGACGTCTGGAGATATACAGTAAGTCACCAGATGTTTATTTGGACTAGAAGCTCTTTGGTAGTTCGGCCCATGCTCAACTGAACTAAGCTCGGCTAAACGGCAGTGACATTTTGGAAGCAATCAGAACACTCAGCCTGTCTTGAGTGAGGGTGAGACGTGTCAAAGTTTTGTGAGAGCCACTGAGCAGGAACGACACAAAAAAAGGGTACAAATATGCTAAGTGAAGGTAAGTTGAGGTACCCGTTGATCATCTATCAAGTACATCAGCTGAGGTATATTTGGACTGTATGTGCCTTTTTTAGCTTCCTCTTTATAAATAAATAAGCTAAGCTAGGCTAAGCTAAAGAGACATTATCTTATCAAAGTGATCCAATTGCTGAGCAGAGCAGCATGTGGAAAGTGAGGTGTCTTGTTCTCACATGAAAAATTCACGTGCCGCTCCTTGTCTTGCTTCTGCGTGACGTCCTGCGCCTCATTTACATAGCCACGCCCCCTCAGCACCCGCCCTCTCCCGGCTCATTTGCATAACACAGCCAGCGTGAAGGTCAATGTGAAGAAAAACAGCAGCCGGAGAGCCACAAAAAGCGCAACGGCGCCGCCTGCTGGCCCGCCGTCACGTGAGCGGCCCGTGGGCGGCCCTGCCGCGTGGCGCATGGCAACAAGCGTGTTGCCATGGCGACCGGCGCTTAAAAGATGCCCAAAAGTCAGGAGGACGCAAAACAACAAACGTGCTCGTGGCGTCACAACAACAAGACGAGACAGTATTACAACTGCACAAGAACAGGATGCGCCGCAATTACGTCACAACTGTACACTAAATGCCTGATGTGACAGTGTTACAAGACAAGATGGCGTTACACCAAGACAAGACAGTGGAATAAAGACACCACGTGATGGCGTAACAACATCACAACAATGACAACGCCACAAGATGACAGTCAGACAAGTGTTGCCGTAAACCGAGAGAAAAAACGGCGTAACAAGAGCACGGGACGGCGTAGGCGTCACCGTTGACCTCACAGCAGGTGGACGGTGTGACAAGAAGAAGACAGCAAGGACGACTGTGGAGTCCAGCTGTGACTTTTGCTGGTCTTGGGCATTGTTTGCCTTTTTGTGGCCTGTCACTGAAATGCTCGACATGTTCATGTCGACTTCCTGTGTATGTGTATGAGAAATCTTCCCGAGGGCCTCTACACACTCTGAAGAGGGAGGGGGGTGGGGTGGGGGGGGGATGGGGGGTTGACTTGTGAGGAGCACAGGCCACCGATTGGCTCTCGCTTCCTGCGCTCCCATTTTCCACTTGAGCGCTCATCCAGCACACACGCACCACGTGCTAAGCTAACGGCTCCTTTCTGGCGCTCACGATTTTCTATTTTTTTTTCTCCGAATCTGCCAGTGATGCTCGTCAAACAGCAGGGGGCGCCGCTAAAAGAGAGACATGTTTGCCCACCATCTTGACACGCGCTCGGAGAAAGACGTCGCTGTGGCTTTAAAAAAAAAAAAAAAAAAAAAAAAAGAGTGCGCGTGCGAGACGGACGGATGCATTTGGCTGCCTTTTTTTTTTTGCACTTAATCTGTCTTTTAATCTGCGACAGGAAGTGAACACTTCAAGCGAGGTGGCGCTCGCGTACGCAAACGCGCAAACGCGAGAGGGTGTTTGCGACGCCTCTCAGGTGACTCACGTGACGGCGAGCGCCTGCGATTGTGCGCCAGCTGTTAGCGGTGACCTGTTGCCATGGTGACCGTCTCCATCCCAGTTTGCATCCGGAAAGACTCGACTGGCTGCAACTCCCATGTGCAGATGCGCGCACACAAGCCTGACAAACAACAAACACAAATATTCGTATTATTCAAAAGTCAGCATCATCCATACCACTTTTTTTTTCCCACAGAGATACCAGTATGAGTATTCTCGCGTATTCCCGGATACTGAGTACCAATACTAGGAGTACTTTTGAATAGGGATGTCCCAATCACATTTTGGCAAGATTATGCAATTTGGTTATGTACCTCACTTTTTTGGTTGCTATGTGAGCTTTCAGAAGACAATAATAATGATAACAATATAAATAAATAAATACTAATAATAAATTCTGATCCTAATAAGATGATACCATCAAATGAAAATAACGTGATTGGACAAGCCTGCATTTAATGACGATTTGCCCATGTATGTATAACAGCTGCAGTGTAGCGCCACCTACTGGTGAGGATGACTTGCTAAGCCAAATAAAAATAAACTTTTTTTTTTTTTTTCTCCAAATGACGTCATGTTGAGTGTGTGATGTCTGACTGGACCTGAACTCACCGCCTGTCAGCCCGAATTAAAGCAGCCTTGTGTCATGCTGCCCTCGAGGACCAAAATACACGCAAACACATATAGTGCACGCACGCACGCACGCACACGCATCTTGTGTATGCAGGAAAACACTGCACTCGTGACATTATTTGTAAAAAGGTACTAATGGTCGCCTCCTTTGTGTGGACGGTATTGCCTGCGGGCCACCTACTACTCACGTTGTTATTGTGGTGTGTGCGCACGTGTGTGTGTGTTTTTGGGGGGCAGTGTTGGTTAATCCAAGGGGGGGGGGGGATGCTGATCATGATCAGGCTGCTGCGTTAGATAAAGAAAAGGGATAAATATAGCATTCATGCTTTGTTTTCTTAATCCGACCGCAGGGCGAAGAAACTAACCTTTTAAATAGGTCACTGTGTATGTGCGTGCGTGCGTGGGTGTGTGTGTGTGTGTGTATGTGTCCACTGTAACTTTGGATGACTGAGTACATTTGAGGTTGGTCACTCTTAAAGGGCCAGAATGGACAAATCATCCAGTCCAAGTCGAAGATAAGGCAGAATTTCGCAAGTGAAGAACTTCATTGTGGCTAAAATGCCATCAAACCAAGACATTGCCTAAAGTTGTGTGCGTGTGTGCGTGTGCGTGCGTATGTATGTGTGTTGATCTGCCAAGCAGCACAAAGACAAGTGATGCACGCGCATTCGTGTCATCTTATATAAGATGACGAGGACATCAACGGGCCTGATTTGCATGACTGAATCATTTTTTTCCCCCACATTGAACTTAAAAAAAAAAAAAAAAAAAAAAAAAGACGACGGTGACATGAAGATGTTTGTTGATTGAAAAAAAATAAAGAAAAAAAAAAGAGAATAAAGAGAGAAAAGAGCGAAAGAGTCAGCCGCGCGCACATGGGGGTGGGCGGCGGGTCGGGGGCGGAGGGGTGCTCGCGAGCTCGGGGGTGGAGAGACGCCGTTCCTCTGGCGTCCCTGGCATTCGCACTCCACTCCTGCATCGCGAGCGTGTCGTGTCCTCTTCCTCCTCTCGGATGTTCCGGGATGCCGGCGGGCTCCATCAACAAGTGCGCGTGAGGAGCGAGCCAGCCAGGAACGGCCGGCGCGGCGCGGCGCGGCCATGGAGGTGGCTCTGGTCAGCCTGCAGGAGAACGGAGGCGCCAACAATGGAGAGCAGCAGCAGCTCCATTCGGCGCTCATGGACGACTTGGGCAAGGAAGTGAACGCGCCTCTTCATCAGCATCACCAGCATCCTCATCCTCCCCTGCCTCCCGCGTGGAGGATCAACGACATGAACAGCGCGCTGAGCTGTAGCGAGAACGCCATGGACGCGCTGCTGCGCGCCGACCACAGCCCCCACGTGTTCGACGACGAGCTCCTGGACCTGGATCTGGACTCGGACAGCAACGAGCGCGTCCTCATCAACATCGCCGGCCTCCGCTACGAGACGCAGCTGGGCACGCTCAACCAGTTTCCCGACACGCTGCTGGGCGACCCCGCCAAGAGGATCAAGTACTTCGACCCGCTGCGCAACGAGTACTTCTTCGACCGCAACCGGCCCAGCTTCGACGGCATCCTCTACTTCTACCAGTCGGGTGGCAAGATCCGCAGGCCCGTCAACGTTTCCATCGACGTGTTCGCCGACGAGATCCGATTCTACCAGTTGGGCGAGGAGGCCATGGAGCGCTTTCGCGAGGATGAGGGATTCATTAAGGAGGAGGAGAAGCCGCTGCCGCGAAATGAGTTCCAGAAGCAGGTTGGTGTCGAAAGCCCTTCCGGCATTTATTCCGGATCCGTGATATCCAGCTTATTAGTATGTTTGTTTGCCATTTGTCCTCATCGGTTAGGCCAGATAAACACAGAAAGATGATCAAGCTGTTTTCATCCCGGTTCTACCACTTCCAAACGCCAGACTATTATCATGTCCTCTAAGATTGTCCCGGGAGATGATTCTGTGGGGGCTTAGGGTAAGGGGTGTCAAGAGTGGATTTGTCGGGTCTGAACCGTGTCAGGCTAATAATCTAGGAAAGGGGTTCAATGTTTCCCACCAAAACTCTTCGTGTATGGGGAAAGCCGACGTCTCGTAAGTCACGACTCCGTGAATGATGACATGGAACGGACTGTAGCCAATCAAAGAAGCGCCGTGACTCACCTAAACCTAAGCCTTACTGGTCAGGACAAAGACTGTAATAGGACACAAACTCATCTAGGTCGGTTCTAGACTTAATGCTGTGGTGGTGTGTTGGCAGGTGTGGCTGATCTTTGAGTACCCAGAGAGTTCGAGCCCGGCGCGGGGCATCGCCATCGTGTCGGTGCTGGTCATCACCATCTCTATCATCACCTTCTGCCTGGAGACACTGCCCGAGTTCCGGGACGAGCGCGAGCTGCCGGTGAGCGGGCGTCCAGACAACGGCACGACGGCACGGCCCTCGCTGACTTTCAGCGACCCCTTCTTCATCATCGAGACCACCTGCGTCATCTGGTTCACCTTCGAGCTCTTCGTGCGCTTCTTCGCCTGCCCCAGCAAGTCCGAGTTCTCTAAGACGGTGATGAACATCATCGACATCATGTCCATCATGCCCTACTTCATCACGCTGGGCACCGAGCTGGCCGAGCAGGGCCAGGAGCACCCCAACGGCCAGCAGGCCATGTCGCTGGCCATCCTGCGGGTCATCCGGCTGGTGCGCGTCTTCCGCATCTTCAAGCTGTCGCGCCACTCCAAGGGTCTGCAGATCCTGGGCCAGACGCTCAAGGCCAGCATGCGTGAGCTGGGCCTGCTCATCTTCTTCCTCTTCATCGGAGTTATCCTCTTCTCCAGCGCCGTCTACTTCGCCGAGGCCGACGAGCCCGAGTCGCACTTCTCCAGCATCCCCGACGCCTTCTGGTGGGCCGTGGTCACCATGACCACGGTGGGCTACGGCGACATGCGTCCCGTTACGGTGGGGGGCAAGATCGTCGGCTCGCTGTGCGCCATCGCTGGTGTGCTGACCATCGCGCTGCCCGTGCCCGTCATCGTGTCCAACTTCAACTACTTCTACCACCGTGAAACAGACCAAGACCAGTCGTCGCTCAAAGACGAACCGGCGCCACCTGAATCCAAGGGTGCGCCGGGTCCAGAGGGGACCAAAGAGTCATCGGGGGCGCCGGTTGGCGGCAAGAGTGATGTCAAGGCCAACAGCGGCTTGGACCTGAAAAGCTCGCTGTACGCTTTCTGCCTGGATACGCGGGAAACCGACTTGTAGGCACATGGGACGTTGTACAGACTTTGACTTTCAACACTTACCTGCCTCGTGTGCGCTGTGCGTGCGTGAGCGTGACCCCTTCCTCTCAGGTTTGGTTTGGATCCGGTCGATGGAACTCATACCAGGTCAGTGAACGCCTCATGATGACACCATTAAGTGGTTCGAGAGTTGGGAATGAGTCTGTGACGACCAGTGCAGTCACTGTGCTCACGAAAAACAAGGGATCTTTCGTTGACATCTAGCTGGAGTTCTGTTCCGCTGACTTTTCCTTGGTGTCATTCCCATCCATCCATCCATCCATTTTCTTGACCGCTTATTCCTCACAAGGGTCGCGGGGGGTGCTGGCGCCTATCTCAGCTGGCTCTGGGCAGTAGGCGGACTGGTTGCCAGCCAATCGCAGGGCAGGTGTCACTCTCCCTTCCTCCAATTTGCCATTCCTCCAACCTCTGGTACTCAAACAACCCATTCCCTTCTCTGACTTCCAGTTCCTCCAAATGGCCGGTCCCCACACTTCCTCCTGCTCCTACTTTCCATTCCCCCAATTTGTGATTTCTCCTTCCAACTAGTGTTAATTTTATCCACCATTTTTTACATTTTGTCTCAGTTTTAGTCCAATTTCAGTCACGCTTGTTAGTTTTTATCTCCGTTAGCCAACTTCATCACTTTTTTATTTAGTCCATTTTTAATCGACCATAAATGTAGCATTTTAGTCTATTTTAGTCCATGAAAATTGTATTCATCTGTTGTTAGTCAACAAAAACAATCATTTTACTCCTGTATATATTTCAGTGTCAGCACATTATGTTGAATATTTCAGCTCTAAAACTATTTCACATGAAATTTTCTCATCTTTTTTGATGAAAAACAACTTCACACACAATTACAGTGGCTACAATGGCTCCATGCTTTGAGTTAGTAAGTTAGCCAGCATTAGTTAGCGGTCAGATACATAACTATAATTTGCTTTTTTAATTTATTTTTATTTTTTTATTTGTATTTTTTTAACATTCACCGTGAATCCACCTCCTGTCTGTCCCATGCGCTTGTGCTATGTGTCACATGACGTGACAGATTAGCAGAGACAAGATTTTACAAAATCATATATTTGTCTCATTCTTGGTCATGAACTAAAATGTCCATAGATTTTAGTCTAGTTTTTAAGCGATGAAGGACATTTTTGTCTCGTTTTTATTAGTCGCCAAAAATGCATAGCTACTGATTTAGTCCCAAGTTATTGTTTATTAATGAGTGTTTTAGTCTGGACTAGTCTATAGTTTAAGTCGGGTAAAAAAAAAATGTGCGTTGATGAAATGATTTTTGTTGAATTTTCGTTGACGAAATTAACACTACTTCCAACTTCCTGTTCTTGTTTCCTCCCACTCGTTGTTGATGTTTCATTGCATTTCCTCCTCCATGAAATGGCGACAAACCACAGTGACGCCACTTCCTGTCATCTAAAACGTTCACCTGCATTGGCACCACATTGACTGGGCAACGTTTTTAGCGGCAAAGAGGCGCGGGCGCAGCATCTGGACGCGGCCGAGCGGAATCGGACGCACACCTTGCCCCCCCCCCACCGCGTCTTTGATTACTTTCATGTCACTTCACGCCGTAATTGCACCGTTGCCGCGGCAACCGCGCTCACACAAGTCGCGCATTTCACACTGCCGAACGCACACAAATGTGACAGATGGATGCACGCTAATAACGCGTCGTCGCGTGTTCGGCGACACGCAATCATAATCGCACCTTCATCTTCCGAGGCACTTTTATGCAAATGCAAAACTAACGGTGATTCGTGGGGGGACAGCAAAAGATCCTCCTCGCGCCGCTCCGAGTGTCCTTGAACGCCTGCCGTGGTGTCGTGCGGCGTCGGGGAGATTAGAAAACTTAAAAATATCTCGTCAAAGCTGTCGAGTGATCGACGTCTCGTTTGGCTGCTGACACTAAAACTGCGTTGGCTTTAATCCCTCACTTTATTTCCATAATCTCCACCACGCGCACGCCATTCATAGAAACACACACGCCACATACACAAACATGCACATACCACAACCATACACACACACACACGTTTGTCTTTATATCATAGTGGGGACATCTCATGGACATGACGCATTTCCGAGCCCCTTACCCTAACCTTGACCATCACAACTGACCAACCAAAACCCAATTCAAACCTAAACCCTAAAACCAAGTATTGACTCTCAAAAAGAGGTCTGAAATTGTGGGGACCACCAAAATGCCCCACATGATCAAGTCAGTCCCCACAATGGTCGTTAAACCAAGAAAATCAGGCGTGTACGGGCCCCATAATGAAGCAAAGAGAAAAGCACACACATACACGTACACAAACTCACAACCAATCACACGTTCATAAACCAAGCGCACATTGCCAAACAAACGTGGCCCCTAAAGTGCGCACCAACAGAACGTCGAACCCAGAGGAGATCGTGTCCACTTCCTTTATGTGAGTTGTAAGCTGGTCTTGTCAGAGTTCGGGAAGCGCTGGAAGCGCTCGAGACCATGCCATGAGGAGGAAGTTACATAACACGTGCGCGGACGCACACGCATACATGCGCGCGGCGGCGGTCCTCAGCTGCAACCTCACTACTGCGAGGGAGGGAGAGAAAAAAAAAGATCCCCACTGAAGAAAATGGAGGACAAACGCCATTTGATGATGTCATTGTGGCGTGACATCATGGCTTGATGACATCCTCAAACCTTGCGGATGCGTCGCAAACTGCAAAATGGCCGACGACGACGCGCTTATGTAAGCTAACAGTTTAGCCTGGCGGCGGCTAGCTTTGGTTCATCGTTGGTCACACATACGCACGTACACAAACAACACACGCACAACCGACAACATGCGCACAAGCAAACACACAACGAACCAATCACACACAGAGAAACAACCGCACGTGCACACAAAACAGCACACAGGAAGGGAAGAAGCGAGTCAGCCGTCACGTTCCGTCAATCCCACAGCCGGCTCGTCATTATCTATAATTAGCGGGAATCACGTGGCCCGGTGGCGCCCCCTGGCACACGGCGATGATGGCGAGCGCCCATGCGGAAACTCAGATGACGTCCGCGCCGCTTTGTGTCCTCCTTTTACGCTCGCCTGATCCTTTTCTTCCCGCCGCCTTTTAACACGCACGCACACGCGCACCTTCGCAGCATCCCGCCGGCGCACGACGACAACATGGACGCTTACTGAAAAGCGGGACCTTAATTGACAAGCGGCGCTGAAGCACACGCACACCTCGCCACGATCACAAAAGCAAACATCGCCAGCCCCGAAGTCCTTCACTCGTTCCCGTGTTTACACGTTTGTGTGATTCATTAGTTGTGCGTTTGCAATTGCTTGAGCGCTTCGAATCACCATCTTGA
Organism: Festucalex cinctus; assembly: GCF_051991245.1. NCBI lineage: Eukaryota > Metazoa > Chordata > Actinopteri > Syngnathiformes > Syngnathidae > Festucalex > Festucalex cinctus. The sequence goes on from NC_135426.1 coordinate 24,674,429, forward strand.
CCTTGGGCAAGACGCCGAACCGTAAATTGCCCCGATTGACGCATTAGAGGCCTACTACATAGTTGGCGATAAAAAACTCCCCTGGCATTGATTTGGGCGGAACAAATGAGTGGATGATTCTGACTGCCGACTCCCTGATGACTCCAGAGATTTTTTCGGGAACTATCGAGGTCTTTGCGAAGCGCTGGCGTGAAAGCCAAGTGGGGAAAGCGGCGGGTCACGCTGGATTTGTCCCAGCAGGCCTTGCATATGCTGCACTGGATTAAAGTGATCCCAACTTAATGCCCCGGAGCGTGCAATCATTCATAACTAGCGCGCGCGGCGGTGGCGGCGGCGGCGGCGGCGGCGGCGGGCACGCGGGCAGCCCGACGCGCGCCGCCATCTGCCGCAACGCCGCGGATTAACTTCCAGGAAGATGGACGGGGGAGGGGCCAAAACAACAGAGCCGGCGACATACGATACGACGCAATCGAACACACAAAGAGAGCAGAAGTGGTTCGAGTTGAGTTATTAAACCGTGTCATCTATCCATAGAACTCAAAAGAATAGAACAGAGTGATGTGAGATCGCGTCGAATGTGGGAGACAATTGAATAGTCAGATGTAGCACACTTCACAAGCATATTACGGACCCTTCATCTGACCATTAGCGTGGATTTTAAACATAGAAGGGCCAAAACATGCCTTGTGTAAATTAAACTGCACTAAAAAAAAAAAATTAGCCATCAGAGGGTGCTAGAACTGCACAAATGGAAACCTGACTTTTTTTTTTTGAAACAGATGTGCTCCATTTAATATCGTGACATGACAATGAAATATTGTGGCAGTTTTAATATCGCAAAATCACGATATTGCCATGATCATTACATCCCTATAATCTATAAATCGATTATTGCAATTTTTTTTACTTAAATTTAGAAAATACTAATCGTTAAACTTGTAAGATTTGTATGAAAATGTATTTTTCTTATTTATCTGAAACTTCAGGCTTATAACTGAGGCAAAAAAACAAAAACAAAACTGAGGCACTGTATTTAACGAACAGGTTTCAATCTGTTTCATGTTTGAAAAGCGTTGAAATAAAATATGAAGGCTTAATGTTCCATGAATATAACATTCGTCCGTGCTTAAAGCGTGAACCCTAACCCTAAATAAAACGTTGTGTTGAATATTTCCATCAAAAATCTATCGCAGTATGTAGCCGAGCCAAATTTTTTTAGCACCTCTAGCTGGATTCGAATCAAGTCAAATGTTGTGCGATTGTACAATAAAATAAAATAAAAAAAACATAGAATAGAATGGAGTAGATTTGAGCAGCCAACTCGAGTACAGAGAATGCCCCGGAATACGGTAGAATTGAACAATAGAATCGAGTAGAATTTAAATGTGAGCCAAGACATCATCAATGTGTTTCACGTACCTGTGTTTGTGTGTCCCGACAGAGCGGATGACCTCAGACCCCTCACCTGCTGCAAGCCCCGCCCCCTCCGGACCTGTGTGCCTTGGAACCAATCAGCGGTCGGCCGGCGAGGAGGAGGTGCAGCCTCGTCGTTGCTGCCAGGAAACAAAAATCATATTGACTTGCTTCTTTTTTTTTTTTTCTAAAAGCCATACGTCGTCGGACGACGGCATGAGGCATTTCCACGCACCGGATGCATTTGAGGACTCTTTCTATGCCGCGTGGCCTCCTCCTTTACACTTCCTGTTGCCGCACATCAAAATCCCCGACTGACTTTTCACAAAATAAGGTGCTGCTGAAAGAAAAAGAAAAAAAACACAGCCAAGGGTAAACAACATGGACTATATTTTCACACGAAAAGTATCACTGGTAGAAGGAAGCGGCAGTGGGTCAAACATGGAGTATATTTTCAAAATAAAAGCTTTACAGAAAAAGGAAAATCAAACATGGACTATTTTTCCACAATAAAGTGTCACTGAGGGAAAGAAGAAAGCAGCCGTGAGAAAACATCCGAACTGGGCAGACTTTTCACAATAAACAAGCTACTGTAGGATGGAAGGACAAGAGGTCAAACAGAGTATATTTTTTAAAAGTAAAAGGGTTGCAAAAAAAAAAAAAAAAGCAGGAGTAATGGAATATGGATTATATTTTCACATTAAAACGGCTGATGACGAAGGAAGGAGCAATCAACAAACGTGGACTATATTTTCAAAATAAAAGTGCTGTTGAAGACGGAAGCAGGAGTAAGCAAACAACTGACTTTTCACAATATAAGTGCTACAATGGGAAGGAAGGAAGAACCTGCTGTCAAACGGGAGTATATTTTCAAAAAAAAAAGAAAGCAGGAGTAATCAAACAGAGAATATATTTCCACAATAAAAGTGACGCTAAAGAGGAAGCAGCAGGGATTTAAACAAACATTTTTTACAATTAACACACTAAATGGCAGGAAGCAGTCAAAATTTACTATTTTCCACTATAAAGGCGTCACCCATCATCAAACGTGTATTTTCAAAATGAAAGTGTTGCTAAAAAGGAAGCAGCCATATCAAACATCACAGATGTTCTAACTTTTCATAACAAAAGTGTTTCCTTATATTAACCCCAACCCCAGGAAGATATTTTTACAAAAAGAAAAAAAAAATAACGTGCACTAAAAGGAAGAACTCAAAACTTGCCTAAAGTTTCACAATAAAAGGGTCACTTTAAAAAAAAAACAAAAAAACCAAAAAAAACACCCATGATCAAACATGGAGTATATTTTCACAATAAAAGTACATTGTCAGATGAAAAGTTTTGCTGAATCGGAAAGTGGTTAAAGTTTCGTTTCGTTTGTGCAACTGATACGTTTCACTGGTCAGCCGCGTTTGCATCTCCAAAACAAACAAACAAAAAAAAGAAAAAGAAAAAAAAAGAACAAAAAAAAAACGAAAACGTGGGCGCTTCATTCATCTTGCTCTTCCTGTTACTGTTCATATTTGTCTTTGGACTGGTGTGCATGTTCTCCCTGGTTCGTGCGAGACGCAACACGCATGTTTGGGCGCCCTGCCCTGTCCAGTCCAGTTCGTCCCTTTAATTAATGACTCCTCCCACTTTACGACGCTGCCAAATGGGTGTGAAAAAGCCAAATGTTTTTGTGTGCGCGTGTGTCGTGTTTGTTCAATTGTTGATTATTGATTGAATAAAATCACTGCCAACTCTGCTTGTCGGTCTTGTTGCATTTCTTCTAACGTCCACCAGATGGAGCCATTTACAACCCTATCAATTCATACACGTCATTCCCATTTCCACTTCTGGGATCAGGTCTAGTACTACATACACTAAATGGAATATATGAATTGAAAAGAATCAAGTTGAATGCAGTAAAATGTGGCCGAGTACAATATAGTACTGCATAACAGAGTAGTAGATTATGACTTACCCGGAATATGCAGGGTTAGACGGTAGTTTTAAGTTGTAATACCACCATTCGCCACTAGATGACATACATGGCTTTGTTGCACTAATACGGGATCTAGTACCGTACTACAACGTGAGTAGGCCTATGTTTTTTTTTGTTTTTCGAATTTGGAATAATGTACAGAACTGTATCTCAATAATATTATAATTTTGAGTGAGTTGCTTTTCCGAAAATAATTAAATACAAAAGTGTACAAGAAATGTACAACACTTCGTGTTGCATTTTAATGTATGAAAAGTTTGGAATACTGTACACGAGAGTCAAGTAAAGTAAAGTAGACTGTGACAAAGTAAGAACAGTAAAATATAATGGTGTACAGTTAGGACTTTAAATATTGTACTCCATTTATTAAAAATGCACAATGCTATTAAACCCACTCCATTCTATTCTAGACTATTCCTACATAGCTCATTCTAGTTTAATCTACTGTCTTTGCTCTTTTCTACTCAGCTCAACTAAGACGTCAGTTTCTGCTGCAGTATTTTCTGTTCTACTACATTTGATAACTACATTCTGATTTCTTTGATATTTCAATAGAAAGGGGGAGAAGTACAGTCCAACTACAACTCCCAGAATGCTTTGCGTCTGCAAAGCAATGTCGGCCATCTTTGAAAGTAGCGGTGAAGAAAGATTGATGCGGTAAGCTCTTTTTTTTATCTTTTAAATTCCTCCACTGCGTTTCGTTTCTCTTCTCGGGTGCATTGACTGAATATTTAAGCCGCGGTGGCTGGTCGCTCCCTCACCCTGGTGACTTTTCTTCCGCCACGAGGCCTCCTCAGCCTTTTGTTGTTGTTGTTCTACTAGCAGCTAGTCGAGTTCCAAGGCCCCAAATTGCAAGAAAAAAACAGCAGACTGGAGAACTTTTTGACCCAACTTCACCCGGAACCGGCTCCACTCGATCAGTTAATTCACTCGATGGCCCCAGAAATCATCTGAAAGGGTTTTAACCAATCAGCCGGTTGCTTTAGCGTCATTTAGCCACGATGCTAAAGGTCCTCTCATATCAGTCAGTAAGATGACAACTGATGTGATGTCGTCTCCAAATCTTCCTAATATGTTCACCAAAAAACAGCAAATGAAACCGCGAACTTAACTTTCTCGCCCACCGGCGTGGGAAAGTAATAACGTTAGCTTTCGTAGCTAACGGCAGCCGTTTGCGACAGTGCCGCACGTCAAGCGTCACGTCAGCCACGCAGACTCCCGGCGCCAACTTTTGAGATTTTCGCCACAAATTGAGAAGACAAAATTTTCTTGAAAAAAAAACAGTCCAATCTCCTAACCTTTATGCCACCTTTCTTTAACCTTTGCTGGATGATGTCATCGGGTCAAGGAGAGATGGAAAGGTCCTGAACAGGTGCACTGGTTCAAAATGCCTTCACTTGTCCTAACTGACGTCATCGTACGACGGCGATTATTGCTGACGTAAAGACTTTACCTGCAAAATATTAATAATAAAATAATTAAAAAAAAAAAAGTTTTCAGAAAGGATTACTGCTTGTTTTTCATTGATTTTGGGATTGTCCATTTTCTAATAAACAATGGAAAGAAATTTATATGGAAGAACACTTTTCCTTTTGCTGTGCATTTATAGTTCTTGGTTTCATCCACTATCCTCTTGTAACAAAAACAAAACAAAACAAAAAAAGCCCAAAATGTTTTACTTTTTTTTTTTTAAATTATTATTTTCAAAGTCTCATGTGTGAAACTCGATCATCATTGCGTTGTCTGTCAACCACATCAACACTGTTGCTTTAAGTATTCCTGTCATACAGAATTGTGGGTAATAATATCCTTTCAGAAATATTGGTGTAACCTTTAATAAAGGTTGCATCCAGGCACCTTTCCCAAGCATTTGTAAAATTTTAATGATCCTATTTTCCAAGAACTTTCTTACTCAGATAAGATAGGAAAGGAAATTTCCTAGGCAAAAACGATAATCCAAAGAAGCCCAAAATGATGCATGAAAATTAGTTTGTAATTCCTGAAAACTGGTCGTAAAAAGCCAACACCTCATGAAAACAATTAAGCTCAAATAAAATGAACTAAAATCATGTTTGAAGTCATATCGTCTTATTTTAAGAACAAATGCCTCGCCGAAGTAGGTACGGCTTGATTATTTATTTATTTGTGTCAGGTGACACGGCGGACATGTTTGGGGCTAACCGGAAGAAGTTCATGGAGGCGGGGCTGGAGGGCGACTACGCGGCGGCGGCCGACGAGTCCAGCAGCCTCTACTACAGCCAGCCGTCCGTGTTCCCGCCGCACCGCGCCGACAAAGACGTAAGCGGCGCCGTCCGTGACCTCATCGCCGTCGAAGCCGGCGGACGTCAGCAGGATGACTTTTGTTTTTTCAGATCATGGCGTCGTCCTCCGCCTCGTCCCCGGGACAGCTGTCGCAGCTGGGGGCCAGTCTCTACGGGCCTCAGAGTAAGTCCCCGCAACCCATCCGCTCCCGACAAATCAGGTCACGCATAGATGAAGAATCATTCACATTTATAACAGTTTTTCATCTTGTATGAAGCTAACATGCTAACACGTTTAGGAATGCGGGCAGCAAAACTCATTTGAAAAATGCAAATGGCACACAAGAAGGCCTGAATTCGAACCTGGAACCTCTGGATCAACCACAAGAAAAGTGCTGATTCTTTTTGTCGGTGTTTGTGGTGCGTTCAGGTGCGCTCGGCTTCCCGATGCGCGCCATCAACAGCAGCGCGGCGCCAGCGCCACTAAGTCGAAGCGGACTGGGTCAGTCGGGCGCCGGACAGCTGAGCGGTCACACCGGCGCCCCCGCCGGCGCCACCATGCACACGCCGCCCTCGCCCAGCAGGTACGCCGCACCCGCTTTCAACTCAACGTACGGAATCGCGGCCCAACTGGTCGCAGGTGGTCAGCAAATAATCAAAACTAGGGAATTTTTCATTTGAGTTAGTTTTGATTTTTCATTTGAGTTAGTTTTCAGGCTGGTTCTGTTACTTTTTATTTAGGGGTGACTGATCACAATTTTCCGGCCGTTTCTTTAGGAGTGGTTGCACCACAGCATGTTTAAATTGTTTGGTCTTTATTCCGGTTAATATCAAAATAAATCTACAGAAAAATCACATTTCAAATCATCCCCAAAGGCTCACGCATTAAATTTATGACCAAAGACTAAAACGAAGGACATTTTTGCTATATTTATAGTTTTAGTTAGTTTTATAAACATAAAATGTAGTTTCAGTTAGTTTTTGTTTTTTAAAAAGCATTTGTATTTTTATTTTATTTCGTTAACTAAATAGTTGTTTTTTTTTATTTTTAGTTGTATTTTTTTGTCGTTAGTTTTAGTAAACTAAAATAACCTTGATCAAAACTAGTTGCAGAGGAACAAAAAAAACTAATTGCAGGTGGTCTTACCTTGCGCGTGTCTCGACAGGGGGATTCTGCCCATGAACAGCCGCAGCGTCAACCACAACCAGCAGGTGGGCGGGCCGGCGGGCCAGCCAATCGGGATGGGAGGAGAGCGAGGGGGCGGGGCCGGGGGGAGGAGTCCCGGCAGGTCGTCGCCCAGCATCATCGGAATGCCCAAACAGTCGCGGCAAGCCTTCACCATCAACAGGTACACCCTGACCTTTGACCTGCAAGTCAGGAGGTCATGTGACTAGCGTGCGCGTGTCTGTCAGCATGTCAGGTTTCGGCGTGAGCAGGAATCCTGGATTCAACATCTTCAACGGCACAGGTGAACATAAACAAGATACTTGAATATAATTAGGATGAATCGTCTTCAGGATTGTGCAAAAGTCTCAAAGGGGAAGTCAACCCAAAAATTGCCTTGTAATAATTTGGTTGCGCGCTCATTCGTCGAAACACATTAGTTCATATTTTGTTTGTGGAAAATGAACTCAGCAGCATTTTTATGATCCATCCAAGCGGCCATTTTGAGTGAAAATGACATCACGGTGGCTCAATAACAACCAATCACAGCTCATTTTGCGAATGTCACATGATCAAACTCAGAAAACAGGTGAGCCGCTAGGGTTAAGGTTGACTTCCTCTTGAACCTTTCCCGACTACAATTTAAACACTGCAGCGGCGCTCGATTTCATTTCTGACCTGTGTCGCGTTTGTAGACGGCAGCGAAAACGTGACTGGTCTGGACTTGTCCGACTTCCCGGCGCTGGCGGACCGCAGTCGGAGGGACGGCGGCGCCAACCCCGCGCCGCTGCTCAACCCGCTGGCCGGGCGGGCGCCCTACGGTGAGTGAGCGAGCGAGCGAGAGAGAGAGAGAGAGAGAGAGGGATTCGTTTGGTCACGGTCGTTCGGCGACGCTTGTTGACGCCGCGCCACCTCCTCGCAGTTGGCATGGTAACCAAGCCGTCCAATGAGCAGTCGCAAGACTTCTCCATCCACAACGAGGATTTCCCAGCACTCCCGGGCCCAAACTACCAGACCAAAGACCCCAGTGGCACCAGCGACGACGGCAAAACGGTGAAATGCGCACACACTTACACAGATTCACACACTCACTGTCAAGCTGACTCCGCTCTCCGCCAATCAGAACCTCAGCTCTTCAGGTAAGCCCGCCTCCAACTCAGATGGTCCAAAGTTTCCGGGTGACAAAAGTTCTGTGTCGGCGAGCAGCAACAACCAGCACAAGAAAGGAATACAGGTGCTTCCTGATGGTGAGGCGCACGCACGCACGCACGCACGCACACAAACCGCGCGGGCGCGCACACGCAAACACGTGACTCGCATGCGTGCGCACGGCAGGGCGTGTGACCAACATCCCCGTCGGCATGGTAACGGACCAGTTTGGCATGATCGGCCTGCTGACGTTCATCCGGGCGGCCGAGACGGACCCCGGCATGGTTCACCTCGCCCTCGGGTCCGACCTCACCACGCTGGGCCTCAACCTCAACTCGCCCGAGTACGGCGGCGCCGTCGTACTCGTCGTCACGGCAACGCCGCCTCCCTGTCGCCAATCATCTTCTCTTGTCGCCCCGCAGGAACCTCTACCCCAAGTTCGCGTCTCCGTGGGCGTCGGCGCCGTGCCGGCCGCAGGATATCGGTCAGTTAGGAGACGCGCGCAGCGCGCGCGCAGATCGCGCAGGTGTGTTCACGAGGTAATTGTTTGCCTTTCTCCCCCCCGGCAGACTTTCACGTACCGTCGGAATACTTGACCAACATCCACATACGGGACAAGGTACGGCTGTGTGTGCGTGTTTGGTGTCCGCGTGTCCGTGTGTTGACATTTCGCTGCCGTCCAGTTGGCTGCCATCAAGTTGTCTCGCTACGGTGAGGACCTCCTGTTTTACCTCTACTACATGAACGGCGGCGACCTGCTACAGCTGCTAGCCGCCGTCGAGCTGTGAGTGCCACGCACGCACGCACGCACGCGCGCGTCGTACACGCCCGCGTCACCGTGCACGTGTTTGTCAGCTTTAACAGGGACTGGCGCTATCACAAGGAGGAGCGCGTGTGGATCACGCGAGCGCCCGGCATGGAGCCGTCGCTCAAGACAAACGCCTACGAGAGGGGAACGTATTACTTTTTTGACTGCCTCAACTGGAGGAAGGTTGCCAAGGTAACGCGCACGCGCACCGACACACGTGCGCACGCAGACGCACACGCTCACTAACGCGCTCCCGCAATCAGGAGTTCCACCTGGAATACGAGAAACTGGAAGAGCGACCTCACGTTCCCTCCACCTTCAACTACAACCCCGCCCAGCAGGCCTTCTGATTGGCTTCCCACACGCCAGCCCTCCTACCATTGGCCGTCCGGGAAAGGGGCGTTTCCGTTTTAACTGGCATTTTCCTGACCTCTTTTTTTGTTTTTTTTTTATTGTTTTTTTTTGTTCCAAGGGGATCCTTTTTCTAAGGGGACGCTGACGTCCAGTTGCGGTCGGCGCCCTCAGCTGTTCAGGACAGGAAGTGGACGTTGTAGCACCCTTTCACAATAAAAGCGAAAAAGCATCATGATGTCATGTGCTTTGGGGACATCACGCACACGCCCACGGAAAGCCCAATCACCATTTGGTCCAATTTGTACATGTACTAGTACACTTTTTGTCCTCACTTGTACTCAAAAAACTGTGTCACTAGTAAAAGGTTTTTTTCCACTAGGACACAATTAAACTTTGCTAGTAAACGACTGTGCTGCATTTGGAACTAGTACAGTGTTCCTTGGTTTGTCGTTGGAGTTATAGTTAAAAATAATAATAATACCCGCAGTAGGTGAAATCTGCGAAGTAGTAGCTTTATTTTATACGTTTTATATTTTATCACACACTTTAGACAATATTCTAATGACAGGCGTTAATATTTTCTCATATTTCTCTAAACGAAACTTTAAACAATGGCCAAACCTTTATAGATTCTAAAAATAGGTACACTACTACAAAATTTAAAAAAAAATTCTACTAGTGCGCAAAAATGTCAAGCATTAATATGATATCCTTGACATTAAACTAAAGGTCCACGTACTAGTACACTGTCCATCCTCACTAGGACAAACCAGCGCACTTCCAGAAAGACCAGTTTTACAACGTTTTTCCAATGCTGCCTTTCATGACACGATATTTCTGGGCACTAGTAGGACAACAAACATTTATTGTATAGCAAAGCTGTGCACTAGTTAACATCAGCACTACTAGTACTAGTAGAAGAGCAGGAAGTTAACCGTTAACTAGTATGAGATTACTGGTCACATTTGTCATTTCCAATGTCACTAATAGCCTGACTGCCCGACTAGTATGCCAAAGTTGTCCTGTGATAGGACAAAGAGTGTACTAGTACACATCAGAAGGAATAATTGCTCATAGGGATTTCCGCAAACACGCCTCTTTTACGTTTTTTTTGTTTGTCATCCAAGCGAAAAGGATGTCCCCGCATTCCTTTGACTCTCCACAGGAGGGCGCCCACAGCCGGTTGCCGTGGAGACAGCCTCCCGGGCTCCCTGCCAGTTTCCATGACAACAACTCACCGTGACCTGGACTCAATATGGCAGCTAGTGTTTTTCATAGCAACAAATACTTTTTTTTCATTTGTTTTTTTTTTTTCATAGCAACAAATAAATATTCTGATAATGAAACTTGTGTCATCTGTCAACCAATTACTAAGGCTGCATTCGATGATGGTCGGAAGTCGTTTGGTTTTTCCCAGTTCCGACCTGAAAGCGTTCGAGGCGAACGTAAATAACCAAAATGGCGGATAGTGATAAAATTTATTTATTTTTTATTTTGGTCCTCAAAACTCATTTTGACCTCTAGAAAACTTACCTTTTTGCAATTTTGCTTCATTTATAGTTCTAATCTTATTTCATATGAATGAAGAAAGCTATCTAGTTTTATACTCGAGTAAATTGTGTTTTGCCATTCAGAGTGACGTCATATTGTAGTCCCTTTTTTTCTTCCGATTTCGTAAGTGGAATTTCCGAGTTCAAGGGGGCGTTCCCGTACACACTTCACACACTTCCTGGTTTGAACTCGGAAAAGTTCGACTTTCGACAATCCTCGAATGCAGCATAACTAACCGGGCGTGTGGACATCGCTGCACTTACTCACTTTGTCCTCGTGGGGGCGCCATTAGATGATTGAGGAGGAAGACAAGGCGTTGAGGACGTCATCAAACAATGATCTGCTCAGTTGATTTGGGGAGAAGCCGCACACGCAGGTGGTCCTATGTGAAATAAATATTGAAAAAATCAAGATATCGAATTAGTTACATGTAGAACTATGTATATAATTTTGCCGCTCTTGGTCTCCATAAATAATAAATTAGGTATTTTTTTTCGTGGATAATGTCAGAATTTATGAGGATGGGTGACGTCGTTACTGTTTGTGTGAGAATGCGGTATAAATGTTTGCGTGCAAGGGCAAGTATGTTACCACCTTCCGCTCGCTTACCTCCCCAAAGTTCAGGGGTGGAAGTAACATCGTGACGATGGCGACTGCGGCCTTCCCTCGGGTGGCGTCGGTACGTGCGACGTCGAACGGGCCCGCCAACAAGTCCAGGGACGTCGTCGTACCCGTGCATAGCAACAACTCCGAGTCGTAGATCGTAGGCCGTTGGGTTAAAAAAATAAAAATAAAAAATAGCTTCCGTTTTTATGTTTTGTGACGACCATGGGGGTGGCCGTGAAAATTAGCAAAAATTTGCTCAAGGTGGGAGAGATGTGACAAAAAAAACAAACAAAAAAGCCGTTCCAAGTAGGACACTACATTACTGCGAAACATTGAAACCAGTCGTTTGAAGCCGCTAGCTACAAAAAAAGAAAGTTGCGTCGTAGTTTCACGCTAGCCACCGTGCTAGTCTTTTACTCCTCACTCCTGTCTTTCGCGGGGTTTTAGAATCGCTGCCGGCAGCTGAAAGAATTTCTCTTTGAGCCACTGGAACACCCGTTGGCCGCGCACAAGTTCGCCATAGCATTAGTCGCTGATTTATCAACTGTTTGACCTCTTTTTCTAGCTCACACTGATTGTTTTCTAATTCACTCGCATTGACGCACTACCCCCCACCGCTAGGGGCGCACTTCAACGTGACGTCACACTGGAAGGGTCTATTGGTGAAGATACATATTGCCGTCTTAACGGTGAATTTATAAAAGCAAATACGATATTGTAAAATAATGTGAACATTTCTAGTGTGTCAAAACCCATCACAGTTATGTGGCATTATTTCAAATAACTAGTGTTATGGGAAAAAAAATTAAAAAATAAATAAATCAAGAAATACGTGTGAATCGTGTGAATTATTTTTCGCCATTCAAAGTCTGTGTCGGAAGCGGGTGTCCTTGTTTTTAACAGACATCGCAACTCAAAGTTCAAACAGGCGTTCCAGTGCACACTTCCTGGTATGAGGTCGGGAAACCCAGATTGACGGAAGAGTGATGCAGAGGTCGGAATATTTTACACACACACTAAGCCAACGTGAGCACACAGCTCTGCTTTATTCTGAAAAGTGTCAGGAAGCCGCCATGCTTGTTTTATTTTATTTTTTTGTGATGTGATGAACGCACTTACTCACGTTACCTTGACCAATTTCGCAAATCACCTCCTGTAGCCATTCATAACTGATCATCTTACTTTGCTGCAGTCGAGGATCTCTCTTTTTTTTTCTTCTTTTTTTTTTGTCTGTCACTCATACACACAATTCTGCCGCAACTTTAAATCCGTCATGCGGCGTTTTCCTTTCTGCGAGCGTCACATCATCCATTTTGAAGCGTTACATCCTTTTAATGTTATGCAGCCACTCTTATGCACTTTTATCGAAACGGGAAATTAATGATGGCGAAGCATTTCTCATCATCTTGTCGCATGGATCAATGCATTGACTCAGGTGACTTCCTGTTTTGGGTTTGGCTCCGCCTTCCTCCTGGTAGCAGCTTGCTCCAAAAGTGCCTCTCGCAAATACATTAATACAAGTGTCGATATTGGTATGGTGGTATAATAATAATAATAATAATAATAACAATAATAATAATAATAATAATAATAACAATAATAATAATAAATATGATAATACATTCAAATACAGTAATAATAATAAAAAATCTAATACATTTAAATACAACAATAATAATAATAATAATAATTATTATTATTATTATTATTATTATTATTATTATTATTAATAATAATAATAATAATAATAATAATACATTTAAATATATAATAATAATATGCCAGGACCCATCCCCCCCCCCCAACACAAAGCAATAATTGTTCTTCAGGCACACAACTTCCAGCTCTATGTGTATTGACGTCGTTAACGAAATATATATATTTTTTGTTTACAGTACATACATTATCTTCATTTTGGGGCTCAGCTAAAACTAAAACAATACATCATATAAACAAAAGTGTTTGTTTTTTTAGCTTATAAATGCTGACAGTAAAAAGTGTTCAAATATATACTTCCTGGTATTGATTATTCGTCATATTTACATCCAGTAATAACTTTTAAATATGGCAGTGAAGAATATAAAAATATATGCATTCTCTTTCCTTTCTCATCAGTGACACGTGACCTCCCGTTGCCGTGACGACGCTTCCTGTCCATCAGCGGCCTGAGTGGATCAGCTCTACAAACGGAAACCCGACATGACGACGTGAGGTGATGTCATAAGGTAATCACGAGATGATGATGATGTCACGCGACACCGCGTCGCTCGTTCTCACCGCGGCACAAGTCCGGGTCGAAGTTTTCGTAGACGGCGTAGTCGCTTCGATGTTTGCGCGCTCGCAGGACGTCGCGCACGCACTGATGCAGGAAGGCGTACTGACACTGCAACAGGAAGTGACATCACCGCCGCGCATACGTGCCCTTGTTTTTGCGCGGGTGGGCGTGGCCTCACCTCGGTTTGCACCATGTGCTGGCGGTGGAGGCGCAGGTCAAACACGCAGCCGTACACGTCCACGCCGCCTTTGGCGTCCAGTTGCTGCAGGAGGCGGTCCAGCGCGATGAAAGTGCCCGTGCGGCCCACGCCCGCGCTAAACACACAAAGACGCGCTTCCGTATTCCGGTGTTACGTGGTGAAAAATGCGCGGGTTTCAAGTCACCTGCAGTGGACGACGGTGGGCCCGGCGGCGGCGGCGGCAGCGGCGGCCGAGCGGTCCACGAAGTCCCGGACGGTCCTGACGAATTGGACGAGGGAGTGCGTGCCGTCGGGGACGCCGTGGTCGGGCCACACGGTGAAGTGGAAGTGGCGGACGCTGCGGGGGCTGCCGCCTCTCTCCTGCAGGGGGCGACAGTTAGCGGACGGCGACGTCGAACGGACGCTGACGGGCGACTCACCGAGGAAATCCGGAAGTCGCGGACGGTCCACTCGGGAAGAACCGACTCGGACGTCATCTGGACCAGCAGCTCGCCGTAGTACGTCGCCTCCTTGTGGCAAGGCCAGTACTGCTCGCACTTCACCTGTGCAATGCAATCGGCATTGCGCGACGACGTCATAACATCATGGAGACGTCATTGTCGAGGTGCAATAACTTATTGATGATCAAAGTAATTGGTAATTATTTCTGATAAACAAATCGTTTAGATGTTTAGTCCAGGTAATTTTTGTAAATGAGAATTAGTCATCAACCATGTTTACCTGGTTAAATAAAGGTTGGGGGGAAAAAAACAAAATATATATATATATATATATATATATTTTTGTTTTTTGCTCAAAATTTCAGCTCCTCAACAGTAAATATTCTCCAATTTCTGTAGTCCTCCATGAAAGTGGTGTTTTGAAACAAAATTTTCCAAAAAAATGACATCACAAATTCATGATGACATCACCGTAAAGACATCCCGGCATGATGGCGCCATGTGACATCATGTGATCATCATCATCATCATCATCATCATCATCAAGCTGACCTACCCGTCCCTTCTCCACGCACTGCGTCACCATGACGACGACGCGCGCGCCGTGTTCCCACAGCATCCTCCAGAAGTCGTCCTTGGTGGCGGGCAGCGGGCCCTGCGTGGCCACGTACTCGCGACGGAAGTTGTGACCCTGGAAGACAACCCGTAGGGGGCGACGCGTCACGAACGAGAGGCGCCCAGAAACGGCAAAACGCGCACGTACCGGAACGTAGCTGCCGTTGATGTAGTCGGAACACGATTCGTCGTCCAGACACGCCAGCTTGACACGCGTGGAATCATCTAGAAACGGGACAAGAAAATCGTTTACGCAGGGGAAGCGGAGGCGAGCGATCGGCGACGAGCGACGGGAAGTGAACGCACACGGCAGGATGTTGTTGTAGCGATTCTTGCCGCGGTTCTCGGGCAGACGCGACGCCTCCACCGTCTGACTGCGGCCCACGTCCTTCAGGTCCTTAACAGTCGCACCGCAAGTTAGCACGGCTCGACCCCGCCCCCCCCCGCTCGGACCCGCCCACCCGCCGACGGCTTACCTCAAACTCCTCCGACATCAGCACGTTGGCGTCCGCTTGGAGCTTCAGCACGTGCGACTCAAAATGGCCGGCTTTGACCGGGCTGCACGCACACACGCGCGCGCACTCGTCACGTTGCGTCACGCGCCAAAAGCGGAACAACTTGCGATCGTACTCACCTGGTGACGCGACGAGCGCTGTAGAGCACCAAAAAAAAAGCAAAAAAAAAAGCACATTAGTCAGCATGAAATGCGCGCGCGCGCACGCACACACAAACACAGACACACACTGACCTCCTGACCCCCACGTACATCCCAGCATTAGGCACCTCCTTCCACAGATTCATCCTCATCACCGGGTTCTCTTGCGCCGCCCTGCTGGATGAAACACGGCAACCACACGCATTCAGGAGCCGACGGGAAAATCCGGGAAAAAATTGCAAAGGTTCTGGCTGAATAATATGGAGGACCAAAAGTGCCAAAATAATAAATACATAAATAAACAAATACGCCATTAAATAATTAAAGAAATGTGTTATTTATTAACTCATTAAAAACCAAAAATATATTTATTTGTTTTTTAGTTTTCTTAATAGTTTGTCCTTTACTCCCAAAAACGTATTTATACGTTTTTGGTTTGTTTTAATGCTAGAGCATACAGAAGGCTTTGATACCGCTTCAGACATGAAGGAGTGGCTTAAAGCAATGCTAGTTATTACAAAAACGGTCAGCAGGCGGCAGCAGAGTGGAAGCGATCAGCCAGGGTTATGTTGCAACAAGCTCTTTTTTTGACATTGTTTTCACCAGGAATATGAATAATGACGAATCTTAGCTATATTCTAATACTAATTGCTGCAAAATGTTAACAGGTACAAATACACTTTTTTTTCCTGGTAAAAGAAGAGACTAACATTTCTTCTGGTATTCTGAATATTCTGGGAGTTCATTAAATATGGAAATAAATAAACCAATAATAAAATAAATACGTCAATTAATTAATATATACAATTATTTCAGTATTTATTTATTTCATGGCCCTGTGTTGCAGAGTTTCATGAATGTATTTACAAATAATGATAGGTAAAATTTAATTGACACATTTATTAAAATATTATTTATTATTATTATGATTTAATTTTGGCACTTTTGATTGTCCATAGAATAATACGTACACTTTCCTGACTCGGTGTCGGTACAGGAGGAGGGACACCACGGCCACCGTCACGCCCAACAGGAACACGCTGGCGCTCACGCCCTCCACCGCGCCCCCTAGTGGCTCTGACAGCAACCGCGCAGGCACTCGTGTCACGCAAGAGCCTTGTGCGTGTGCGTGTGCGTGTGCATGTGCGTGTGCGCGAGACTGACCTGCGTGCGTCCGGAGTGGCAAGGACAGGTAGGTGTCGCTAAAGAGCGGCTGAGGAAACTCTTTGCCGGTTTCGTCAAACAGTCGCGTGAACGCTCGCACGCTAAGCCTGCGCACAAAAACACCGTCACGAACTTGTGAGTGTTGGAGTAGTGTTGCCTCGTTTTGTTGCTGTTTCGTAGATTTTTTACAGCTTGCTTTTTTGTTATTCATTTATTTATTTATTTGTTATTTATTTTTGGGTCTTTGCGCGGCCGTATCTGTCTATATTGTGATGTATAGTAAGTAAAAATAAAAAAACATACTTTTAATGGGGAAAAAATGACAATGCATAAAAAAGCATTCATAATAAACGCTAAAATCATACCAAAACAAAAAAATATATATATATATAATAAATGAAAAAAATATATATATTGTGCAAAATACTTTTAATGAAAAAAAATATGATGAATGAAAAATAATTTATAATAAAGTAAAAATCATACCAAAATGAAAAAAAAATTATATATTTATATATATATATATAAATTATCGTGATTTTTAAAAAATTAATTAATTAAAATTAATTGTTAAATTTCCCCACAATATCGTGAGCTTCATATCATGACAATTTCTTATCGTGATATCGTTACGCCCACGATAAACAAGGAAACACTATTTCCTATGAAGAGCACGCTCCCCCTGGTGGCCACCTGTAGGAAGTTCTCTGCTTGAGCGGGCCGTCGCAGAAGTCTCCGTAGCTGTCACTCAAGTAGGAGTCGTCACGGAAACGGTCACAGGCCCCGCCCAGTCGGTCGCCTCCTGCCCCCAAGTTGACCTCCACCAACTGAGCAAACGGATTTGTCAGTCAACTTTCATGTATAATGTATGTGCGTGCGTGCGTGCGTGCGTGTTAGACCTGGCTGGCTGCCATGTTGGCATCCTGCGGGCATCGGTTGACGAAGTAGGCGCTCTGGTAGGCCCTGACGGAGGCGTTGTTGACGTAGTGGCGGTAGGAGGGCAGCGGGTGGCGCTGTTCCGGCAGCAGAAGCTCGTTGGCTGTTTCAGCGCAGGAGCGTCAAGCTTTCGAAAGTAACAGGAAGTGAAACACACCTCATCAAAATAAAAGCAGCTTACCGTCCGACTGGGCCACGATGACGGCGAAGTATCTGACGGCGCCGTTGACGTCGCTGAACCACGAGCAGTTGAAGCGGAACAAGATGGAGGACGACGTCACCTTCGCTGCCGCCGAGCTCACGCTCACGCTGGGGGGCGGGGCCGGGGGGCCTGGGAGGCAAGCCGTTGGACGGTCAGCCTGTCAATCAAACGCCTGATGTGCGCGCGCGTGTGCGCACTCACGGTCAATCATGGTGACGGCCGTGCGCGTGGCTGGCGCGCCGCTGCGGCCGTGCGACGCCACCCGCACGGTCACCGCGTACTTCCGGAAGGCGTCCAATTGGTCCAGGGTGACGGTGGTGACTCCGCCCCCCAGACGCAGGGCCGACGTCAGCTCCCCGTCGTCGTGGCGCCGACACTCGACCTCGTACCAGTCCAAGTCGGACGCCGGGCGAGACCACGAGCAAGACACGCACGACGACGACACGGGGACGCAGTGGAGCGAAAGGGGGACGGACGGACCTGAAAGCGCACGCGAGGACGACACGGCAGGTCAGACACACGCACACAAAATGACAATCACGCACACACACGCATCCAAAATGTCCTCCACCCACTTGTTGTGATGCTCGTCTGTATCGGGCGGCTGGTGACGACGGGCCCGCCCGCCGTCCCGCCCCCGCTGACGCTCGCCACGGTGAAGTTGTAGCGTCGCCCCGGATAGGCTCCGCCCAGCAGGCGAGCGCTCAAGCGCGTGCGAGCGACCGACAGGCGGTCGGGCGGCGTCCACGCCACGGCGAAGCTGTCGTAGTCTCCGGAGGCGGGGCCGGCCCACGACAGCTCCAGCGTCTCGTTGGGTGGGCCTTGCTTGATTGACAGCTGGGTGGGAGGGGCTGGAGCTAAAAGGGGGAAAAAAGGTTGAAGGTCAGTTTATGTTTGGACGAGTCGTTTGCGTGTGCGTGTGCGCTTACTGGTGCGTCCGAGCGCCGACGCGTTGCCGCTCATCTCGCCGCTGCGTGCGACGACGTCGGCGCGGTACAGCCGACCGGGGGCGAGGCCCGTGAACACGTGACTGCTACGCTCCGCCCCCAGCAGCTCGGCTCCCACGACGGCGCCCGACGCGTCCGACAACGTCACCTGACATCAACAGCCAAAATCATATCTCAACTTTTTCTCACAAATATCTGAAATTTGAATTTTTTATTTTTTTTGGAACATCGTCCGTTTTGCTGGTTTCGTCAGACCTGATAGGAGCTCCGGCGTCCGGCGCCGTGACGCCAGCTGGTTGTCAGTTTGTCCGTTTGTCCAGAACTGTCCAGTTGCAGCCACCCAACAGGAGAGGGCGCTATGGACAACGCGATCGAGAAGGCAATGAGCGACGAGCAGAGGTTGATAGGATAGTGACATCACCATCATCGTCATCTTCATCATTAACCTCGTCATCATCATTCTCATTATCATCCTCATAATCTTCATCATCGTCATCCTCATCATCATCATCATCCCAATCACAGTGACGACTGACCGGTCCTGGCGAGTACGGACGAGTCGCTGCTCAGCCGTCGACTCCAGCTGACGACTTGCAGCCGGTGCAGACTTCCCGGTCGCAGGCCCGTGAACACGCACGCGTCCACGCCCGGCAAAACTTTCTGCGCTCCCACCGGCTCGCCCGAAGCCTGCGCCGCAAACGCAAACCCACGTTAAAAGCGGCGAAGGAGGGGAAAAGCGCACCTCCGACAAACGCACCTGCCGACGCTGCTCGCCGCCGCCGGCGGTTTCCCGCTCTTCATCTTCGTCCAAAGCGAAGAGCGCCGCCTCGAACACGTCCACGTGGCCGTCCGAGTGGTGCCACGAGAAGCCGAGAGATGACGAGTTGGCAGACGTCGCCGTCAAGTTGGACACGGCGGAGGGACCTGAACGCGGGGAATACGGGTAAGCAAAAAAAATAAATACATAAATAATAATAATAATTTAAAAAAAAAACACTCACGCGTTTGCCCTTCGGCCGTGACCTCGGCGGAGGCCGCGCCCCCGCTAAGCGTTACCACGGTGACGCGGTACCACTTCCCGGCCGTCAGTCCGTCCAGGCGCCGCGAGCGAGCGCCGGCCGGCAGCGTGTGCTCGGCCAGCGTGACGCCCGAGCGGTCGCCGAGCCGCAGCCTGAAGGCGTCGTAACGTCCCGCCGGCCCCTCCCACGTGACCGTCAGGCTGTGCGACGCGTGCTCCTGGTCTGCCTGCAGGGCGCTCACGCGCGCTGGAGCTGACCGGACAAAACGACGAGGCACAACAGGAGGAGGTTGCCTGCCTTCAGCCAATTACTACTTTCCTATTTGTCTGTTTTTGGCTTGTGGACATAATGTGAGGATTTTTCTTTGTTTGCTTTGCATTTTGAGCTGTTGTGTTTGTTTGTTTGTGACACACACCTGTGCGGCCAGACACCATGTTGCTATTGGTCAGCTCCCCGCTGCGTGATTGGACGGTGAGGTTGTAGGCGTGGCCCGGGATCAGATCCAGGAAGACCAGAGATGAGACGTGTTTGGGCACGAGTCGAGTTTCCACCACGCCGCCGCCCTGCAGACAGGAAGTGATGTCAGGAGGCGGGAAGTATTGCTCGAATATTTTTAGAATCGATTAATCTATCAATAACTAGTGATTGGTGGTTATTTCGTACTTTGTATTCTTATAGTGATTAAAAAAAGGGAGCTTGATGTCAGTCATAGTTTCTTCTTTTATGAAGGACTACAGAAATCCATGTACAATTATTGTTGATATTCAAAAATCAGAGGATTTGGATACTTTTCAATTAAAAAAAAATGGCGCCAAACGATGAATCGATTATTAACTCATTCCCTCCCAGTCATTTTCCCTGAAGCAACACCCTTTCGCTCACAACTGTTTGATTGGATTTTGACTGATTTTTCAAGGCCCACAGAATATTAAAACAAAAGAAAGATTAGAGTTTCTTCTAAAGGACATTTCTGTTTCCGTTTTGCAGCAATTAGCATTAGAATATAGCTAAGTTTCATCGTTATTCCCCAATCTTTTTAAAACGGTGTGGAAAAAAAAAAGCACTGATTGATCTCTTATGCTCTGCTGCCACCTGCTGACCGTTTTTGTAATAACTACCAATGCGTCAATCATTCTCTTCAGTTGAGAGGCTGCATCAAAGCCTTCTGTATGTGCTAGCATAAAACAAAAAACAACAGAACGTATAAATACGTCTTTGGGAGCATGGTAATACTTAAAATAGAACGTATTTATACGTTTTTGGGAGCAAATGATGACTTAAATAGATTGATTGATTTTCTAATCAATTACTCGATTCATTTTGACAGGAAGTAACAACATTTTTTTTCTCTTTCCCCTCGAGGGGCGAGTGGCGCCCGACTCACCGCAGCGGCCAGCGTGACGACGTACACGTCCACGTCACCGACCGCCGGCGTCCATGCGGCCGCCAGCCCACCGTCCACGGGGGCGTGCTGCGGCATCAGGTGGAGGTTGCTCACCTTGGCGGGAACTGGACAGCAAGTCAATCACAAAAAGAGCAGAAACGGACGACAGTGCATACACTGAAACGCTCTCACACAAACTATGGAAGCAAAATCAGGATTGAAATCAGAAAATGCGAGTCCATGGAATCGTTCCGAATCGTCTTTTAATGGGAGATTTGGCCGTCTCGCGGTTACCTGTGCGTCCCTGGACGAAGAGCGCCCTCTGGTTGGGTCCGCTGAAGGTGGACACGACGACCTTGTAGAGGCGTCCGGCCGTTAGCGACGTGAATTCATGTCGCCGCTCGTCGCTGCCCAGCGTGACCGGCGGGAACACGCGCGTGTCGTTGAACAGCAGCGTGACCTGCGCACACGTGAGCGCGGCACGGCACGCATGCTAAGCTAACATGCTAAAGATGGAAAGGAGTCAAGTGACGAACCTCATAGTGGTCCACGTCTCCGGGGGCGGGGCTCCAGGTGACCGTCAGGTCAGATGATCCTGCGTTGCTAAGCGACAGATTGGACACGGGGGCTGGAACTGACAAAAAAAAAAAAAAAAGTTGAATCTTTTCCACCTGGGCTGGTGGTGGTGCGCGTTTGGCCAACTGACAGGTGCGTCCATCCGTGGAGGCGCTGCTGACGAGGTCTCCGCTCCACGTTTCCACGGCGACCGTGTAGAGCCGCCCGGGCGCGAGCGAGCCGAAGACGCAGTCGCTGCGTCCGGGCGCGACGCTTTGCTTCTGCACCAGGCTGTTGTTGTACCACACGGCCACCAGGTAGGCGCTCACGTCGCCCGACGCGTGGCGCCAGTACACCTGAGCGACCACACACACGACGCTCACGCTAACGATGCTAACGCTAAGCCGACTGCTGCGCGCGGACGAGCTAACGCACCTTGAGGAAGTCGTCCCTGGCCGAGTGCACGGTGGTCGGGTTCTGCACTGGGGCGGGTTCTGTGACACGGAACCAGACATTAAAGAGCATAATAGCGTGCACTTCACTTCACAAATATGCCACTTTACTGTACTTTCATTGATTTAATTCAATCTCCGGTGTAATAACCTTATTTATTGATTGATTGAATTATTATTTTTCACGTTATTATTATTATTAATTCAATATCTGGTGTAATAACCTTATTTATTGATTGATTGAATTTGTATTTTTTATTTTATTATTATTATTAATTCAATCTCTGGTGTAATAACCTTATTTATTGATTGATTGAATTTTTATTTTTCATGTTATTATTATTATTATTAATTCAATCTCTGGTGTAATAACCTTATTTATTGATTGATTGAATTATTATTTTTCACGTTATTATTATTATTAATTCAATATCTGGTGTAATAACCTTATTTATTGATTGATTGAATTTGTATTTTTTATTTTATTATTATTATTATTATTATTTCATTCTCTGGTGTAATAACCTTATTTATTGATTGATTGAATTTTTATTTTTCATATTATTATTAATTCAATCTCTGATGTAATAACCTTATATATTGATTGAATTTTTATTTTTCATTTTATTATCATCATTATTATTATTATTAATTCAATCTCTGGTGTAATAACCTTATTGATTGATTGATTGAATTATTTTCTATTTTATTATCTGTTCTCATTGCTGCTGGACATGTAAATTTCCCAGAGGGATCAATAAAGTCAAGTCTAAATCTAAGTCTATAAAGTAAAATAGAAAACAAACATGATGACATCATACAAGACAGAAAAGAAATAGAAGCACACACGTTAGACCGGAAGCAGGAAGTCGTCGGTGAGCCTTACGCGTGCGTGCGTGAACCCGGGTGGCGTTCTCCAGGCTGCCGCTCCTGGTCGCTATGACGACCGTGTACATCCGTCCGGCCGTCAGGGAGCTGAATGAGCACTCGGGCGGCGAGCGCCGCGAAACCACCTGAGTGTGAACCGCCGCCCCGCCGCCGCCGCCGCCGTCGCCGCCGCCGTCCTCAAGGCGGACCAGGTAACTGTCGACGTCGCCGACTGCAGGTTGCCAGGACACGTGCAGCGTATCCGGATGCCCGCCGTTCACCACCGTTACCTCGGTAACGGACGCTGGGGCTGGAGTGAGAAAAGCAGAATATTGGGACGGGGACTTTCCCTTGACGCGCGTGTCGTGTCGTGTCGTCGCCGGACTCACTGGTTCTCCCCTCCAGGCTGGTGATTTCGGACCGCACGCCGCCACTAACAGTGACAGCCTCCAGTCTGTAGAGGGCGCCAGCTGTTAAACCGGAAAGCAGCAAGGAGGCGGGGCCAACTGCAACCGGAACGCTGTGGTTCTGAACAACAAAGCTGGAGACGAGCAACACAACAAGTTACCGTTGACCTTTCGCGCGCGCGACATGTTCGGCGGTCACGCCCACCCGTCTTTGAGTAGCGCCAGCGTGTACGAGTCAACGTCCCCGCGCGGTTTCGCCCAGGATGCTTGGAGGCTGTCCACGCCCACGCTGCGGAGCGTCATGGCGCTCAACGCCGCGGGAACTAAAACACAAACACGAGTGACATCAGCAACAAATACACACACGTGCGAATGGAGGAACAAAACTGACAACATTAAAAATAAGTAAATCAATAAATAAATAAATGTGAGGAAAAGCGGCTCAGAAAATGGATGGACGGATAAATCAATAAAATAAAAAAATAAATAAAAACGGATATGAAATAACTAAAAACAACAAAATATATACACACACTAGTATACCAACACATAAATAAATAAAAGGGAAAATAATGGATATAAAAATATAAATACAAAAAAAATACATGTAAATGGAAATAAAAATTACTAAATATATAACAGTATATCAATAAATAAAAAAAAAGTGAAAATAATGGATATAAATGAATGTGGGAGCAAAGATTTTTTATTTATTCATTGATATTTAATTTTATTTATATTTATTTCCAAATTCCACATTTATTTTAATATTTATTTTTACTTTTATTTATTCATATATTTTTGTATTTGTTTTTTTAATATATATCTTTTCACTTGTATTTATTTATTTATTCATGTATTTATTTATTTTGAATTTGTGCAGTTTTGGTCGCAAGCACAAGAAGACGACGACGACGAGCACCTGTGCGTCCCCGCACAAAGACCGACGCGTTGAGATTTCCGCTCGTGGTGGTGACGGCGATGTCGTAAACCCTCCCGGGCGTGAGGACGTTGAAGGTGCACTCCCTCGTGTGAGGCTCCACCTCCCTGGTATCCACGGTGACGTTACCTGGACGAGCGCAAAGTCGCCCGTCAGGCCGCGTGAGAGCTCGCGGCCGCTCGGGGGGCGGGCTTACCGTGGCGGAGGGTCAGGAAGTAAGCGTCGCGTGACCCGGAGGGGGCGTGGCTCCACATGGCGCTCAGGGACGTTTCGTCGGCGTGCCGGATGTGAAGGTCGCGGGCGGGCGCGGGAACTGGCCACATCGCAATCATTTATGCACACGTGAGAAAGATTATTGGAATTTTGTTTTGAGTTTAGTTTGAGGTATTTTAAAAAAATGCTTAGTTTTAGTTTAGTACAATATTTAATAAACAGCATGTTAAAATGAAAAAAGTAACACATTTCTTTCCTAGCGTTGCATTTGGGCTGAGTTAAATGAAAAAAAAAAAAAAAAACAGGCGAGCTGAACTATTGGAGCCAAAAGTCAAACACAACAAATACAAATGTGATCTCACAACAAGAATTTTGGAAATTGTTTGTTTTTTTTTCAAAAAAACAAAACAAAAAAAAGAGTCAAAGATGGAAAATTGTCGCCTAGGAGTGACGTCATCTGAAGGTGCTTTTCTATTTCTATTTCTATTATAAATGTATACTTTTAGTTTAGTTTTAGTTTTTTTTTTGTTTTTTTAAAAGATCTGTATTACTCGTGTGCAATATTTAAAAAAACACCATGGGAGTGACGTCATCTGAAAGTGTTTTTCTATTGGCTCCTGCTCGATGATGTCACTAGTGTGTGACACAATTTCATCATCTATCCGGTTAATATAAAAACAAATCTATTTAAAATCAAATTTAAAAACATGCATTAAATTAATTCCCCAAGACTAAAACGAAAGACATTTTTGCTATAATTATAGTTAGTTTTAGTTTTTTTAAAAAGAATTTTTTCGTTTTTATTTTATTTTGTTGACGAAATTGTTTTTGTGAATTTTAGTTGTAAGTTAACTCAAATAACCTTGCTTCTGTGTGACACGCTTTCAAATGTTCTTATTCCGGTTAATTTTGAAATTAATATACCTAAAAATCCCTAAAGACTCATGTATTAAATTAATTAACCAAGACTAAAACTAAGGGCACTTTTGCTGTAATTATGTTTAGTTTTAGTTAGTTATAACATAAAAAAAAATAGTTTCAGTTTGTTTTCGTTTTTATTTGATTTTGTTAACGACATTTTTTTTTTGTTAGTTTTCGAGTTTTGTGCACGTCTCACGCGTGTTCCCTTCGCAGCTGCTTTCCGCGGCCATCGACCCGCTTTCGACGGCCAGCGCGGCTCGGTAGCGCCGTCCAGGAAGTAGCGCCGTCCCGGGGAAGGTGAAGTTGACGGCCTCCTTGCGCAGGTCAGCCGCCACGACTTCCCGCCAGCCGTCGCGCAGGACGAGTCGGTAGCCGTCCCAGTGGCCGGCGGGGGGCGTCCATGACAGGAAGAGACCCCCGACGGGGGAGGGCACCAAGGCCAGGTGAGACGCCTGCGCGGGAGCTAAACGCCAACAATTGTTGACATTACATCGATAGCGTTGCGCGTGAAAGGCGACAGCGCGCACACACACACCCGCGCGCGCGTCAATCTCCGACGAGTTGATCAGCTCGCCGCTCCGGGAGGTCACGGTCACGCGATAGGCCAGGCCGGGGGTCAGCCCGTCCACGGTGACCTCGGTGGCGTCGGGACGGAGGAGCGTCCGTCGCGGGCTCGAGTCGTCCGACCGCAGCGACACCTCCAAGGCGTCCGCCTCCCCGGCGGGTCGTTGCCACGACAGCTGCAAGGCGGTGCCGTCGTTGGCGGCGGCGGCCGTCAGGTTGGCGACGGCGGCCGGCGCTGAGGACGAAACGTGAAAATTCGTTGGCAGCAACGACGTTAATGGACGGGTAAAATGGCGGCCATCTTGGCTGGTACCCGTTTGAGTCTGGATGCTGGTGTGGTTGCGCAGGCCGCCGGCCTCCGTTGCCATAGTAACGTTGTAGCGCGCGCCCGGCGTGAGCTTGTCGACGACGTGCGCGGTGGCCGTGCTCTCCAACGTTTCGTTCAGCAGCAGGTGCGCTGGTGGGAGGGGCATACGGTCACTCGGGACGTAACGATATCCAAACATCACGATACTATATTATCACAATATGATAATTAGCACGGGATTGTGGGGGCATTGGCGATATTTCAAAAAGATCACACATTGATCACTTCACAAGCAAATTAGCATCGATTTTAAACATAGAAGGCCAAAACATCCCTAAAGAAAATAAAATTGCATTAATAAACTAGCCACTAGAGGGTGCTAGAACTGCACAAATGGATATCAACCAGACTTTTTTTTTTTTTTAAACAAATGTGTTCCTTTTAACGCATTTACTCCCAATAACGTATAAATACGTTTTTTTTAAATGTTCTAAGTGTCCAAAAGACGTATTTATACGTTTTTTGTTGTTGTTTTTTTAAATATATGCTAGACAGAGCATACAGAAGGCTTTGACGCAGCCTCTCAACTGCAAAGAACAATTGCAGAAATGCTAGTTATTACACAAACAGCCAGCAGGTGGCAGCAGAGCAAAGGAGATCAACCAGAGCCATGTAGAAAAAAAGCTCAATTAATTTTAAATCGATTTGTGAAAACTGATGAAACTTCTAATGCTAATTGCTGCAAAGCGGAAACAGATAGAAACATACTTTTTTTTTTTTCCTGATGAAAGAAGAGACTTTAATCTTTCTTTTGATAGGTTCCATGTTTTTATAGCAATAGAACACAATATTCTGTGGGCCTTGCAAAATCAGTCAAAATCCAGTAAAGCAACCGGGAGCGAACGGGATTGCGAAATGTGAAAATGGCGGCGAGTGAATGAGTTAAAATGAACGAAGTGATATGTGAAATGTGAAAATTGGTAGTACAGTGTGATTCAAGGCTGTTAAGCTGCAGGTTCCTTTTGTTTTTGTTTCTGTTTATTTGATTTTATGTATGTACTTTGGAATGTTGAAGTTAATTATGTTGATTATGTTGATTTTGATTTTGAAAAGAATAATATTTGATTGATAGTTTTTGTGAGGGAACCGCAGGAAGAATAGTAAACAATAAACTCATCGGTCCCGTCAACAAACAAGCTGCGGAGTCACGTACCAAAATGGTGGCGCGCATCTCCGTTCCGTCCCCACAGGAGGAGCCTGAAGCGCTGAGTCCTGCCTGGGCCCGCCTGCCAGGAAAGTCCCAGGCTGTCGCTCGACCTGGATGTCAAGCGCAGGCCTGACGGCGCTGAAGGACCTGACGCAAAAAAATAAAAAAAATAAATGGTTAGCGGGTCTCTGCTGCCCCCAGTGGTGAAATCAGGAAGTTACATGAGGGCGACCATAACGAGCTCAAAGACATTTCAAGGTCAGACAACTTGAGGAACAAAAAAGTGAAAAGGTGACATTTACATAAGAATGTTGTACTTTGGGGCGTTAGCGCACAAGACTTACAAACACGTACACGGAACAAAAGAACAATTGAGGACGGGAAATGAACAGCGAGTTCGACCCAGCCTGGAATGGAAACAAAACAACTTCTGTTCTGGAACACTTCCAACATGCAGACTGGCCCTATCGCCTCCCGTCAGCCGGCTCTCACTTCCTGTTTCTAATCGGAGCATTAGCGACGGGAAGCTCCATTAGTGCGCAGACGTGCGGCCATTTTATCCGACTCCCCGAAAAGCGTTTAGCCGCACGCTAAAGCTAGCCGCTAAAGCGAGTGGCGAGTTTGTGTTTGTACAACTGCTTTTGGGAGTTTGGGAACAATACGACTATAAAAGCAGCAAAATCCATCCCAGGGGGGCGGCCATTTTGCCACCCGCTGTCGACTGAAAATGACATCACAGTTGCTCAGGGCTCAGCAAACGACCAATCGTGGCTCACTTGAGTTTGGTCATGTCATATGTGCACAAGCTGAGCCGTGATTGCTCGTTTCCCTGAACACTGAGCAACTGTGATGTCATTTTCAGTCGAAAGCACGAGACAAAATGGCCGACCCTTGAAATGGATGGATTTTGCTGCTTAAATTTCACAAACATAATACGTAGTAAACTTATTTAGCCCATTATAGCACTAAAAAGTTCATATTTTGTCTATAATTCATTTGATACTTTCATTATTTTTCACGTACCATTAATATTTTTAAAAAACAATGTTGCCACTTGCTGTCGACTGAAAATGACATCACAAGGGCTCGGTAACCAATCACAGCTCTCACCCGTTTTCTAGGTTTGGTCATGTGACATTCACAAGCTGAGCTGTGATTGGTTACCTGAGCACATTGTGATGTCATTTTCAGTTGACTAAGTTGCAAAATGTGTTTTTAATGGTACGAAAAATTATGAAAATATGAAATATGACGAAATGGCTAAATCAGTAAAGTATCCCTTTTAATCAGAATGCGGTTTTTAGACTAGTGTGGGCAGATACAACACATAATTGTAAAGAAAAATTTGGGGGATTGATTTCTACTTACAAAAGAAAAAAAAAAAAAAAGTTTCTCCTTTCCTGTAGTTGCCACAAGATGGCGGCAAAGCTCCCATTGTGAGAAAGACACAAGGTGGCGTTTTTGCGTGTCGCCGACTTACTTGTGCGAACGCTGACGTTGGCCACTTGCCGCATGCTGCCAGAGTGAACGTGCAGCACGTACGCACTTCCCGGCTCCAAGTGCGGCAGCTCGCACGCGAAGACGCCATCTTGGAACCCCGACCCGTCACTTTCAGTCAAGTTGGCCTCCGCTTGCCATCCTTCTCGGTCTCGGTGGCTTTTTCTGGCGCATCGGCCGTCGTCGGCGTCCGAAGACGACACGCCAAAGGAGCAGTTGCGTCCTCGCATGCTAATGGTTAGCGTCACGCTATCCCAACCGGACGTCACGTCGCGGATGGACGGGCGACAATCATCCGACGGCTCGTCTGGCTGAGCAGAGATCAGCGCCTGATGGACAGAAACATTTTTTTTTTTTGCCTAAAATTGGTTAAAAAAAAACTGTTCATTCATCTAATAAAATGGCTTATCGGTTACAATTGAATTGATGAAAAAAAATGGAATGATTTTGTTGCAATAAAATTTACATTAAAAAAATGTTTGGTAAATGTGCATTATTTTGTTAAGTAACTGCTGAACTGACTTATGGTAAATGTTAACAATGTACTTAAACCACAACATACAGTAAAATTTAGCAGTTTAGTATCTGCCGAAATTAGGCTTTATTTGAAGGTTTTGGTTCGCTCAATGGCACCCTCTTGTGGTCATTCTACTAACAGGCCTTGGGAATTATACAAATAGAACATTTGAAGGAAAAATGCTATATGAAGACAGATCTTTCTTGAAAATTATCTGCCATTTTGAGAAATTGTATGCATCAAAAGTACAAGTGGTGTCTGTACTTGCTATTAGTATTGGTAACTGATATTTGGTCTGGGAAAAAAAAAAAAAAAAAGTGGTATCAAATCTAGTAAAATTCATATTTTCATACAAATACCGAGCAAAATTCAATAAATTACAATTATAAATATCAAACTTATTACTTGTGACTGAGATGATTAAATTATTTTATTAACACTTTTTAAAAATTCTAAAATGTGTTTCATGAAATAATTTAGTTATTGGAAATAAAAATGCAAATTAACTATTTACATACAGTGTGCAATTAGTATTTTTATTAGTTTTCACCAAGTGTTCACAAAAAATTAGCTTACATTTTATATATACATGTTTATCATTTGAGATTATTTTATAAATTGGTATATCACATAAAAATAATCATTTTAACCAAAAATATTACTCTTAGCAAATAAGGAAATATTAGTAAACTGTGGATCAGATAATTCCAGTTTTTTTAAAACAAACAAACAAACGGGAATGAGAATTATACTATTTTCATTTTTCTTTTCTTTGGCCTGGTCAACAAAAAAACACAAAAAAATTTTATTTTAAAAGTTGAAACTTTGGAGTTTGTCTGAGTTTCCTTGGGGCACAAAACAAGTCCATCGATCAGGAAAGCCACGCTGCCTTGCTCAACGACAACGACAACAAGAAGAAGAAGAAGAAGAAGAAGAAGAAGAAGAGTCTTACCTGCAGCATCCACACGAAAGTGACGCTTCGCCAAAATCCATGTGCCGCCATTTTGGATGTGGCGGGGAAGGTGTCTGGTGGCCGTCGGCGGCGTCGGTCATGCTCGGCCGCCGGCCGCTTTTGCTGCGTGCGCGGACTCGCTCGGTCGCTTTCCTGCCAAGCGCCGGGACAAACTCCGGGAGCTCCGCCTTTCCTGTTGGCCTTCTTTGTTCTCCGCTTCCTGTCTGCGCTCGCTACAAATAACTTTGACGCCCACAAAAAAAAAAAAAAAAAAACACTTACTCGCATGCTGCAGCCGTTTTCCGTTTTCTGGCCCCGTCGTCGTCCTGGATTGGTCGCCAGACACACGGGTAGACAAACGATGGACCGGTCGCCAGTCAGCGTCTGGTCACGTGTCCAGCTTGTCGCGTGACACGAGCACCTATTGTGATTCAATGTGCGAGGCAGACGCTCACCACTAGTCCAACATGTGGCCTTCTGTCATTGATCAATTTTTTGGATTTATTGCGAGTTGCTGCTCAAAAATGATTTTTCATGCCTTGGGAAAATTTCGGCGCTTGCGATCAAGCGAGCTGTGCGTCCACACCTTCTCCTTCCTTCCTTCCTTCCTTCCTTCCTTCCTTCCGCATTCCACAGCCGCCACTCACACTTGACACGTGAAAGGTCAGACGAGCCGCTCACCACTTTGATGATGATGATGATGATGATGATGAAGATCTGCCAGGTGGGACCACCCCAGTCAGTCCTGAAAGTCAACCTGAACCCTGGTTGGAAAATGCACAATCGAAATCCAAAAGGACCTGAGTGGTTGCAGCGCCCCCTTCAGGCCGAAAGGTGAAGTGAAGGCCAGTGCAGTCGGCTTGTTTTCTTTCAGTTGACTTTAATGCCAGAAATTTAAAACAAATTTGTGCCGACCACGAGACGCATGAACACAACGATGATGATGATGATGAAGATCTGAAGTGCTTTTACATCATCACAAAAAGGACCAAAATAACATTTCAACATTTTTTATTTTTTTAACATGTCCATTTACACGCAATGATTTGTCACATTTTGGATTATTTTGCAAAATGTTTTCTTGCTCACACGAACACAAAACTTGGAATAAATTGTATAAAAATAATCTTCTTATTGGCTCCAATAAATAAATATACAATCAAAGAGATGCCTGCACCATGAATTAAAAAAATATAAAAAATTAAAACAAACAAAGAGCAAAACTTTTTTGGTCAAAAGCAGAAGTGGGCAAACAAACTAAATTGAATTATTTTAGAACATCAGCGGCAATTAAAATTAACTTACTTTATTTTTTAGTTAGTATAAATAACGCAAATCATATTTGGTAAAATGAGAAAAGATTTTTTTTTTTATTAAATGTATCATCAAATGTAGACAAAAAAAAGTCAGAATAATATTTATATTTTTGAAAATTAATTTGATAAACCATTATTAAATTACGAGTATTTAAAAAATTGTTTATTAAAAAAAAATGAAAGATGCATTTATTGCCCAAATATTTTTGATCAATACTAAATTAAAAAATTTGACAAAACTTGAGGGTGGTGTTGAATGTCAACGAGGGATTCACTGTATTTATTTATAAAACTCTTCATGTTACTCATATTTTTTATTTTGTTATTTACAGTATTTATTGTAAATAATAAAACATTTTAAGAGCCCACATGTTTTTTTTTTAAATATAGTTCAAGGCTCTTCCAGGCCTTTTAAATACATTGAAAATCTATTTCAATATTTTGTAAACACAGAATGTATTTAAAAAAAATGTAACCATGGAATAAAATTAAAACAAGATGTTTTCAAGTTTAAGTCTTGAAATACACCTTCTTTCTTTTCAATACAGCTTCTTTCTTTGGCAATTTGAAAGTGAAATGTTGCCAATGTTGGTTTTAGGGTGCAAAAGGAACATTTTGGCAGTGCCGGTGTCGGTACCATATGTGTTCGGCCTGCCATATCTATTCGGGGTCCTTCGCCTACAGATGACGTTACGCTACAGGATTGGCTGAGACGTTTTACGCTACAGGATTGGCTGAGATGTCGACGATTGTGATTGGTGAGGCAACTTTACAGTCGTTGGAGGGAAAACACAATTCTGAGGAGGTGAAACATGGATGATTTTTATGAAGAAATTCATTATTATTTATCTAACGGGACTTATCATAGCCGCACTTCTGCATCAAAGTGTTCGGCGACCCGAAAGGCAACGATTCGTACCGCGTCAAAATCCTACACAATTCAAAGTAAGTAACGTTTTGACTTTTCTTTTTTTTATTTACAACAAATGGAAGCCGTTTAGTTCTTCAGCTGCACCTATTTATTTAACTACGCGTACCCTCAGTAATTGTTTTTCTTCGACTTTAGATGAGAAGTTATATTACAGATTCAAGGGCAAGCTCCGATTGATCGTGTATCAGTCACAAGTCAGAGATATTTTAACCATCTGCCACGACAATCTGGGCACTGGGGGTCATCCAGGAAGACGCCGTACAGTGGAAAAAGTATTAGCATCCTTCAAGCCTCGTTCAAAGGCTGTTTTAAAGGTTAGCCTCGTTCAATGGCTATATAAGGTATACTCTTGTTAAAGCCCTGAAGCCTTGCTATTTCTGATGATTTTTACAGTAACCTAGCTCATCACATTAATCCAGGCCAGTGGACAATTAAGTTTGGCAGAGATATTCAGGTACATCTAAGTACATTGGATTGTATTTTAAGACATTGATTTTACAATAAGACTGCTATATTTGTTCTTTAATATCTTCATAAACAGGGCTTTCCTAACCAAACAAGTGGCGACAGTTGTGGAATTTTCATCTTGATGGTAAACATTTTTCTGTCTGTTTAAATATGTTGTTGGTAATATATTCTTAAATGCTTGAACATATCTTTGCTTTTTGCAGTATGCACTCAGCATGAGCACAGGTGTGCCATTTTTGTTCACTGAGGTGGGTATTTATTTTAATGACATAGAAGGAAGTTCAGAAATTGATCATAAATTAAATTTCCTATACAGCAATGTTTATAGTTGGCCAATCATAAACCAGAAAGTGTGTTGTTATTAGCATATTTAAGATAATGTCTTTTAGGGGGATATGGCACACATCCGCAAATGGTGGTGCATCAGCCTGATGGAACGGTTCCAGATTGATGGGTAATATAATCTTTCTAATTTAATTTACTAAAGTACTTTCCAATTGGTTAACTTTTTTTTATGTCACTAATACATCACTTACAGCCATGGACAAAGATTGGCATACTGGACCAATGAGTCCAGAGCCTTGCTCCAAGGGTCACTGGAACCAATTTTCAGGATCCCAAAGGCCAGAAAGCGAGGCCATGTGGAAAGCTTGGCAGTAACACCAAGTGTACCGGTACTTATAGCTGAGTCATGTGGAAAAATCTGATTATTTGAAACAAGTATTTTATCATCCTACCTACAAGCTTGCTTGCTTGTACCTGCTTAATCACTGGCTCACTAATTGTTTTTTTTTTCCTCAAAGGTTGAATTTGAAAAGGCCAACAGGTGCTTCATATTGCAGGTAATCTGAATTTAATATTTTATGCTCAACAAAGCGTCTGGTAAATGTTTTATTGTAATAGACATTTTACTTTAATTTTCCAGGTTTATGTGTTTGACAGATTTTCCCCACTCACTCTTAAAGTTTTGGTTTTATTGTGCCTGACCTATATTTTACAGTTGCCAGTATGTATCCTGTCAGACATACTTAAAGAAGTGGTCCTCATTGAAGGAGATGGAGCAATCCTGAAACTCGCCGTCGTGTGCACTGCATTCAGGAACACAGTCTCCACTGTCAGCTTCAGGAGACAGGCACATTTCCAGTGGCTTGACAGTAAGGCCTTAAATTAAAGCTACACAACACAGAGTTTCATGTTTTTACCAGCTCTAATGAAATGTTCATTTTTGCTTCACAATTTATTTTCCACAGGTGTTGCTCCATGGAACAAGTATTCTGCTTCCCATGTTAATGAATTTTATACAATGTACAAGATTCAGAACTGCTGGGAATGTGGAACCCCTTATAAAAACAGCAGTCCTGGTATATAGCTTTCAGTGGATATTCTTAATTATGTTATAGAGCATGGTCTTCTCCGTGTACTCCGGTCTCCTCCCACATTCCAAAAGACGTGCATGGCAGGTTAATTGGGTGCTGTGAATTGTCCTTAGGTGTGTGTGGGGGGTGGTTGTTTGTCTCCGTGTGCCCTGAGATTGGCTGGCAACCAGTACAAGGTGTACCCCGCCTACTGCCCAAAGCCAGCTGAGATAGGCTCCAGCACCCCCGAGACCCTTGTGAGGAATAAGCAGTCAAAAAAATGGATGGATGTTTTTGAGCATTGATGTTCAGTGTCATAAGTAGTCATAGAACATGCCATGCCGTCATTTGCCATTGGTCAGTATGATTGT
This sequence comes from Festucalex cinctus, assembly GCF_051991245.1. Classification (NCBI taxonomy): domain Eukaryota; kingdom Metazoa; phylum Chordata; class Actinopteri; order Syngnathiformes; family Syngnathidae; genus Festucalex; species Festucalex cinctus. Next base: position 24,709,399 of record NC_135426.1, read on the forward strand.
TTATATAATCTGTATGGTATTTCAATCTTATTCACAGGATATGTTGGGACAGGGAAAAGAGGAGTACTACAAGCCTTTTACTCGGAAAACCCTCATCCGGGGTACTGCAGTCTCGTCTGCAGCCAAATGCAATTGGTAAACAAAAGTTTAACACTCTCAAAAACAAACACTGGATGACCTGATTAAAAGATTTACTATTACTCAAAGTGACACAGCAAAGAACATCTTTGTCGTATTTGAGTCAACTCTTTTTTTCAAATGCACATCAAGTATGTTACTAGAATTGTGTTTTTGTTTTTTCTGTCACCTCCGTAAATCAATAAGCGCCATCCCATTTGATCCGCTAGTGACACACAGGTCATAATTCATGTGTTTTGTTACATCTCACCGTGGCTATTCTAATGTATTGATCTCTGGTCTTCCCTTGTCTATGATTAAAGGTTTGCTGTGAAACCCTTTCAGACTTGTTTGTTGTTGTTTTGTGGATAAAGGAAGAAAATTCTGAACATATAAAGAAAAGTTGTGCATTCATTCATTCATTCATTCATTCACGTGTCATTCATTGATTTGTTAATGAATTTGACATCTTTAAAGAAAAAGTAAAATGTGCTACTGTAGTTGATTAAGTTAACTTGTGAGTTTCTCAAGTATTAGATTATAGTAAATGTTTTGACTTTACGGTAGTAGGCCATTACCTTTGATTAATATTTATATCAATAGTCCATGAGATACACATGCAGGTTACAAATAAATTCGTAGTTACCTAATAACCTGAGGCTGAGTACAGAACATATTGGTGAGGAAATGTCACATCTCAGGCAATAATTGCATCATTTCATTATCATCATCATCGTAATTATTTTCTGCAATACGCACGACCCTCCGCACTTCATAGTGCAGTGTCACCTCTGAGGAGACATTGGCAAGAAAATATTAAAGATGTCATTTAAATAACAAAATGTATGGGCTGAGATTGCAAAACCGTAAATAAACCTAAGTATAAAAGCAGGATACTTTAAGATTGAATAACTAATGAAATAGATTGAAAAAATACATTAGATAAGATAAATATAAAAGAATGGAGGTCAAATAGCACATAAATGCAGGAAGGAAAACTAATATTTACTCAAATCAATTTACTGCGATGGGACGAAATATTGTCAGTTGACGTGCTAATGTGTTCGTATAATCATTACGACTGTTATTTGTGATGTATTGTGATACGTGAACAGGAAAATTAGGAAACCAAACCAACGTGAACACATTTGACACTGCTCGCTTGCTGTACCGACGTCATCGGCAAGCGCCGAGCAGACGCAAAGGACCCCGAATAGATATGGCAGGCCGAACACATATGGTACCGACACCGGCCGGAAAAAGTGGCGACAGGAAGTTGACGATGCTAGCAAGGCTACGCTACGCTAGCCCGCTGCTAAGAGGGGAGGAGCCGACACGCCGTCAAAAAGGGTACCTCCCCATCCTGTCCGTCCCAGTCAGCAAGCTCCGCCTCCGCGTCACAGCCCACCCGCCGAGGCCCGGTCGCCACGGTGACGCCGGCGCGACTCGTACAGGCTCAAGGCGTGATGGACAAACTCGTACTGCTCTGCCGTCTGGATCATTCCGCCCCTTAAAGGAACACAAAACTTCATCTGTTGTTGCACTAATACTTTTTTTTATTATTAATATTTTTTTTTTATTGTAGTTCCTGTCGTGGTACTGCATTTTATTTATTTATTTATTTATTTTTCGTTTTGTTTTTTTCCCCTTTTACTGGTACTGCATTTTAGAGTTTGTATAGTAGTCGTTCAAAAGTTGTGTTAGTAATAAGTGTGTCAAAATTAGTACATGAATTTTAAGCTAACCTCAAGTTCCTTTAACGCCGCTAATTTTTTTCTAAGCTCGATTAATGACCGCCCCTTCCTTGGAAAGTAGGTAATGCGGGAATTCCAGTCAACACGTCCACGTCAAAATTTAGCCGTAATAAATAATAATGCAGTTTTTTTTGTGGAGACTTTTTGTTTTCTGTTTTTCCAGCTCTCACCTGTCGAGGCGCAGGCGGCAGGTGATGGCCAGCACATCGACGACACCCTCGACCGCCAGCTGTCGCGCGGCCACGCTGGCGGCGATGAAGCAGCCCGTGCGGCCGATCCCGGCGCTGCAACACAATCGCAATCGTTACGCGTAAAAAAAACAAAAAAGAAAACAGGATGACCTCAAGTTACCTGCAGTGTACGATGACGGGCCCCGCGGGGCCCCCGGCCGCCGCGGTCGCCGCCTCCACGTCGTCCATCAGCTGCAGAAGCGGCAGAGTGGCGTCGGGCGTCTTGTGGTCGGGCCACGACGTGAACCAGAAATGATGCAACGTGTGACTTGTGGGCCCACGCTGCACGCACGCACACGCACACGCACACGCACAGCCAGGGTCAATATATCGGCTTTTTCACAATCATTTTAATCAGACTGAAAAAACAAAACAAAAAAAAAAGTCTCCATGTCAAAGAGATGTTGAGGGTTAAGTCTAAACAGATTTGTTTTGCAATCGTCTCAATTCGGGCTGGGAATCTTTGACTGTCTGACGATTCGATTCGATTACGACTTTTGGGTCTGCGATTCGAATCGGAATCGATTTTTGATTCTCGATTCAAACGATTTTCGATTCAAAATGATTTGATTGACAAATGATTTGTACTTCCATTTCCAGATATGCACAACATTGTCATAATGGACTCCGGTCTGCTTTGCAAGATAAAATGACAAATCGAGACATTAAAATGTCTTTTTTTGTTGAAACATTTTTGAAGTTTGTATTGTAAGTGCCTTTATGTTCCACAAAAACAGCATGTGGGCTACAACTGCCTTTTCCCCGTCTTCTTCCTTTCGAATTGAAATAAAATCCATTTTTGGATATTACAGGAATACAAATATGAAGTACTAAATAAACACCAATCAGTGGTTAATAAACAATCGTTGCTTTTGTAACACAGTTTAATGGAAAATTAAAATGATTAGTCGATTAACCGATTGATGAATCAATTCTACAAATATTCACGTGTGTACCTTGAGCGTGACGCGTCTCTCGGTGTAGTGGTGACACTCTCGCACGCCGTCGACCTCCACCTCCACCTTCCCGTAGATGCCGCGTTTCTCCGGCCAGTAACGGACGCACTTCTGTCAAGCGGGACAAACCATGAGCCGAATCGGCCGCCGCGTCGTCCCCGTAAAAAATACATAAAATAACCCACGCGGGCGCTAACCTCGTTCTTCTCTTTGAGCTTGGTGATCATGACGATGGCGGGCGCCGCTTCCTGCCACGCCATCAGCCAGAAGTCGTCCACCGTGTTCACCATCGGGCCCTGCGTGGCGATGAAGGCCTTCTCGGCGCCGCCGTAACCCTGAGACGGCAAAACGGTAACAAAAGCAGCACTTGCTCAATACGCACAAACAAAACGAGAGTTGCGACGATTCATCGACAAGAAATGATTATCAAAAAGGGATACTTGACAGTAGTAAAAAGTTCACATTTTTTCCAGAATTCATTTGATCACTTCATTATTTGTCATGTACAACGATTACCTTTAAAAACTCATTTTCTCACTTGCTGATGACATCACCTGTGCTGAGGAAACGGGTAACGACCAATCAAGGCTCACCTGTTTTCTGGGTTTGGTCAGCAAACTAAGCCATGATTGGTCGTTACCTGTTTACTCAGCACAGGTGATGTCAAATGATTTTTTTTAAAAAGGTATTAATTGTTCATGAAAAATAATGAAGTTATTAAATAAATAAAATAAATAAATAAATAAACAAAATTAAAAAATGAAGTTACCAAATAAACAAAAAAATTAAATAAAATAAAATAAAAAAGTAAAATAACATAATGAAGTTACCAAATAAACAATAAAATAAAATAAAATAATGACGTTTATTCTGGACAAAATATGAACTTTTTACTGCTGAAAGTGGCTCAATGAGTCAAATATCGCTTTAACTCATTCAATCCCAAAAACGTGTAAAAACGTTTTTAAATACCTAGTCCTTGCCTCCCAAAGACGTGTTTACACGTTTTTTTTTTGTTTTTTTGTTTTTTATGTAAGAGCATACAGAAGGCTTTGATGCAGCTTCCGACATGAAGAGGTGACTTAGAGCAATGGTAATTATTATTTAAAAAAAATAAAATAAATTTAGATAAGACACAAATAATCAGATAAAATTTTATCAATTTTTTTGTACTCATTTTTTCCATCATTATTACACCATTTTCGCCCAATTACTCTTTATCAACCAATTCCTGTTCTTTATGTGGTATTAAGTTATTAAAAAAAATAATTTAAAAAAAACAACTTTAGCAACAATATTACATGTGTATTGATGTTGTAGTTGCACTCGCCAAACTTTTGGAAACGGATTCATTTACTTTCATGAAGGTGCACGCACACACCTCACAGACACAAGAACATCCTGGGTCATTGCACACACTCCGTTTGATTTTGTAAGTAAGGAAATGTTTGGAAACTTTGTGTTCTCGCTGCTTCCTGACAGCCAAAAGGGTCATCGTGGGAAAACTTTCACTGCACGTGTCTTTGCTTCAAGCTCGCGCGCGCACGCACGCACGCACGCACGCACGCGCGCAGACCCACCCGGATGTAGTTGGCGTTGATGTAGGAGGCGAGCGGGTCGGCGCTGCTCCCGGCCTGCAGCACGACTCGGGAGCGAGGATCTACGACGAGCACATTTCAATGAGGACGTTCCGATTGGCCGATTGGCCGGACGGCATCCAGACGCTTCCTGCTTGGTCGCCAAGCAACCGCGACTCACTGGGCAGGATGCTCTTGTAGCGGTTCTTGCTTCCGTGGTTGGGAACGTCCACTTGGTTGGACTCCGTGAAGTTCATGGGGATCTCCTGACACGCAACACACACGCACACACAATCCAGCGTCCGGCGGTTACCGTGGCAACGAGAAGCTCTCCACGCCCGACCCGGTCACGTGACTCACCGCAAACTCGGCGTGGAGCGCGTGCGCGTCTTGGACGACGCGGCGCAGCCGGCGCGGCGTGAGCGCGCGTCCGGCGGCCATCAGGTACTCGCGGGTGGCGTCCTCCCGCGGCGCCGTCGCCGCGGCGACAGCCGCCGACATGTCCAGGACGAGCGACACGTTGGAGCCGCGTCTGCGGGCGACATCGGGGCGACCTCACCGACAAGTCGGCTTTCGTGAAGGAGCGACTTCCTGTCTGGAAGTCGCTACTTCCTGCCGAGCTGATTGCTGATTGGCTGATGTCCAGCACATACACACAAACACACAAACACCCCGCTGTGGTCATGATGTGAAATGTTCACCTCTCTTGTAGTCCTGACAGCGGTTTCATCCTGAAGGGGGAGGGGCACGGCTTGAGCTCATTCAGCACCGGTGCGACTTGGGAGGGAGGGGCGGGGCTAGAAGGAGACGACGACAAGGTGGTCAACAGGAAGTAGACAGGAAGTGCCAGTTACTTATGGCAGTGCTTCTCAATTATTTTCTGTCATCCCCCCCCCCACCTGTGCATAACACTGTACCCGTATTAACGTATAAGAGAATAAAATGAAAGAAATATGGACTAACTTACAACAAAGAATATCTTTATTAACTGTAACAGAAAAGATTTAAAGTGCATCTGAAATTCAAAAATAAAATTAAATCCTTAATTAAACTATAAACATTTTTTTTGGGCTGACCACGTCAAACCATATGATACGGAAAAATAAAATTACATAAAATCAATAAATAATAATGCATTCAAACTGATCACCAACATTAACTCAGGAGCACAATATTTAAAAAAAATTTTTTTTACCTGCAAAACAAAAATATAAAATAATTTGTGAGAGAGCACCACTGCCCCCTAATGTAGTGGAGGTGCAATTGCACTTTATTCTTGGACAGTAAAAAAAATAAAATAAAAAAGCATGTTCCCCAAGGTCAAACGCGCCCTCCAATTTGAGAAGCACCGCTTTATGGGAACAGGAACGTACCTCGGGGGCGGGACAGCGGGCGGAGGAAGCGACCGGGCCGCTGTGATTGGCTGCTGCGGACGTGGGGCGGCCGTGGCCGTGACCACCTGCCGACGCCAGTCAAAAGGTCAACATTGGCCACGGCCAATCGCAGCTTACCTTTTCAGAGGATACCTTGGTGGTCAGGTGAAGGGGCGGAGCTTTCCGCTGTCTGTTTGAAGTCGTCTTGAGTCGATACAAAAGCTGCAAGAAAAGTCACAAAGTGGGAGGAAGGTTTTTGTGTGTGAATTGGATTTGTGCTTGCACGCACCATCAAGCAGACGACTGCCATGATGAGGATGGCGAAGAAGAGGACGGCGGTATACAAGCGTTGCTGTTGCCTCAACGCGTGCTCCTGCGGCTCCCCCTGCAGGACGTTCTTCTACACAAACAAACAATTCACAACTTTTGATCGAAAAATCCAAAGTTTGTGGCCCCAATTGAATATTTGGAGACTTTTTGTGCACCTCGGTGGAGACTTCGGTGATGCCAAAATGCGCCAGTTGGCGATGAAGCACCCTGATGTTCAGCGATTGGACCACGTCCCGGGCTGGGCGGGGCTCGGACGCATCCGGCCGCTCCGACGACACAAACAGCTCCACGCCGTTTTTATTTTCCTGTTGCAGAAAAAAAATCAATCAATCAATCAATCCACTGATCGAGAAGTGAAATTGAGAGGCGCGCGTCCTCACATCCAGAGCGTTGATGTGGACGAGGCCGACAGGAACGCCCAGCGCCGCCGCCACGCCGCTGCGAAACCAACGAAGAAGAGCCGCATTCAGACTGCGCACGTCCAACGCCAAAAACTGCAAACGCAACACAGCAGGTTACAGACAGGATGGATGGATGGATAATCAGGATTTTTTTTTTTTTCCATAATCGGCCAGCCCATCATTCATCTCACCATGGTAACCAGATGGCGTGCGGCCACGGCGGCATGCTCCACGTGAATCTCATCATCCTGATGATGGAGATGATGACGATGATGATGTTGGCGGTGGCGGTGGAGAGGCGGCTCGCTGTCATCGGGCCGCCGGTTCAAATCCGAGGCGTCCGCAACACGTGGCTCATCTGACGACGACTCTGAGGAGATCAGCAGGTCGCGTTACAGACAACAACACAAACGCCATCTCCAGAAGCTTCGGCGAAAGACAACAAACATCCGTGACGCGGTTTCACAATAAAGTGTGCAACAATGTGCAGCAAGCAGGAAGCGCCGCTCACTATCCTGCCATCTTGTTGCTATGACAACCATCAGCTGAGACGTGCTCTTATAGGTCAGTTTAGCTGGCATGGATCAATCACACGCAACCAAGGAAGGAAACTGTTGTTAGCATGTGAAGCTAACCGAGATGAAACACAGACCGAGTTCACCTGACAACATTGTAATTTCCGAGGAAGGTTGTCCAAGTTATCTTGTGTAAATATAATGAAAGCACTTGCTGAGAATTCTTGAAATAGTGTCGCATAGTTATCTTCCTTCTTAGATCATCATTCAGAGAAATCATAAACACACCATGATTATTCAATTTACATGATGGTAACAATGATAACTCATATTTGTGCCATTTTTCCAAGATTCCAAGCTTTGAAGCTTCAGCAGGGTTTCAATGCATTCATTCACTCACTATTTCTTGGTCGAGGTGATGATGAGTTCATGAATCGTCTTCTGGACAAGTTGGACACGATTGAAACTTGACCCAATTTTAAAGCTTCCAAATAGTGAAAGATGTCAAAAGAATGCCACGAAAAAAGCTCGTCATCTTCCCGAGAGGTCTTCTCCTGCACACTCTCCAAACTCGACTGACTTGTGGCGGCCATCTTACTTTGAACCCTTGACCCTTGACCCGTGCAAGGAGAGCACGTCTCCGCGTGCAGTAGCCACACCTGGCCGCTGGGGTCAAACAGGCAAAAGCACTTCAAGGGCACAACTCAACGACATCTAATTTACAATTTCAATGTGGCATCTATAATCGAGTTCTTTATTATTATTATTTTATTTCATGTTATCGCATTTTATTTCCACAGCCAATAATCCAAAAGTGATGAACACCTGGGATTGTGGCTTTCAGCAAAAAAAACCCCATAAACGTTATTCCAGAAGTGTACATCAAACAGGCATATATGCCAAAGAAATTTCAAAAAATTGGCGCTTAAGACGTTTGTTAGCAAGTGAACCTAGCCGAAGCTAATCAAATGGCGTTCGGAAATGTATGCGCGTGAATTAAGCTAATTGTGGCCGACGAGGTGTAATTGTCTCTCACCTGCGCACGTCAACCCGCAGCAGAGAAACGTCAGGACCAGCAAACATCCTCCCGTAACCCTCGTCATCATCTTCATCTCCATCCAGTCCACAGCGGACACGAGAGGAGGAGACCAGAGGCGTCCTCACGTCCACACGGCCACCAACAAGCCGGAAGTGGAGGAAGGAAGCGAGATGAATGGCTGACGATGAGGATGATGAAAAGAAAACGGCTTTTATTTGACACAAGCTGCGAGGAGGGAAGAATTGGTGGACAGTGGGCATTTATTCGTCGCTATTCAACGCTGACTTGAACATTAGGACGCGATAATGTAAAAAGACGCTGCGGGTGAAGAAAGCGAGACTTGAGTGCGACCTGGTGGTGAAAAGGACTTACTGCAGTTAGACTATGGACGTTGGAGAACACGCACAGGCGAACGACTCGCCATTATTTTTCTTTTATTTATCAGTAGTCAGAGGTTGAGATTCCTGGTCCAGAAAGTAAAAACTCTGCTTTAGCCACAGGTGCTTCCAATCACTTGCAATTGGGGACGGGTCTCGAATAAGCTTCGGCTTCTACCCGTCAGCCCTTCTTTCGGATGTCAATGTTGCAAATGATGTGATGTGATTGATGTAAACTGTAATGTGTCCGAAAGGAAAAAATGAATAAACTAAACTAAGCAATTCTCCACCTTCGTCAGTAGTAGTTTGAAGTCGTATTATAGTCGTAGTAGTCGTATTATCTTAATGTGAAGGCCATTTTATTGATTATCTTTCCAAATCATTCCACAATAGTCATTCAGCCTCTCAGCCTTCACAGGCAATTACTCCGCGTATTTTTGAATTATTTTATTATTAGTTGCAGTTTTACCCTTAGTAATAGTATTTTTTTTACTCCATTTGTAGTAGCCTATTTTTATATTAATTTAAAAATATGTATAATTTGTTGTATATTTAATTTGTGTGTGTGATTTTCTTAAAAATTATTATTAATCGTACATTTCTTGGAATACAGTAGTAGTTTTATTAATCTTACCATTAGTGTTAGCGGCACCTATAGGCCACCTCGGGGCATACAGGTGTGATGAAGCAGCGGGTGAAGAAATGTTTTGTTCGTATTTTTTAAACATACATATTTTTTATTTTATTTTTTTGGGGGGGGGGGGGGGGGGCCCACTTTTTTTAAAAAAATATGAAATGCAAGTTGGAGTGCTTTTGGAATAATAACACGACACAAACAGAAGACGCTTTTGTAGAAAGAAAATTGAACAAACTGCGTTCGTTTCCTGAAAATCATGTGATCATTTCTCCAACCTTTTTGGCGAATTTGGTAACCTCTGTCTTATTAAAAGAAAAAAAAAAAAGAATCCATCGTTTTTCCCGGAAATACCGCCCAGGACCGGAAATGCCCATATTTGTCAAGTCAGGTAGTCATTTACGGGAACGGCCACCCCTCAAATAGGAGACGTCCTTCTCCTTTGTCGTCATTAGCCTCATTCGTCGAAGAGACGCCGAGGTGAACACTAGTCCAAACGTTACTTCATTTTTTTGTTAAATTTCCTTCCGCACTTTGTCAAGCGTAAAGAAGCCAACATGACTCAAGTGAACATCTGCGTCAAGTTGAGCTTGATCCTGTCTAACATTTTCTTCGCGGTAAGTTGAACTATTCCGGTCGCCAAGTTAAGTGCGCACTTCGGCTTCCTCGTGCTAACGTTAGCCTCTTCCTTAGCATCTCAGTCTGCTTGTTCCCTCTTCAACTCTCCACTTTTTTTTTTTTTTTTTTTTTTTTAAATTAACTAATGTGAACCTTTTCAACTCTTGAAATAGTGATTATCAAGTGCGTCGTACAGTTGAGATTTTTTGTTTGAATTACGTCAAAAGTTTGTAGGTTCTAATAGCTTAATTAAAGTCAATTTTCCTCAGGTGTGAGTGCTTGTTTGCCCATTGAAAATGTTAAACCAGTCGTTTGTTGTGACGAATGTTGAAGGCTGTCTTTTTCATGACAGATTGTAGGGGGCGCTATCATCACCTTCGCGTTGGTGCTGCAGGTGGTCACACGCTTCAATGACGCCACGGTAAGTGCAGTTCACTCCTTCGCGGTCACTCCCACAATCACAGTAACTCACTCATGTTTAAATTCACTTGTTAGGTTACTCTGATTCATTCACCACATCCTTCCCACATGCAAACATTCCCTTACTACACTTGCACTAACTGTTTCCGTTTTTTCAAATCAAAGGTTAATGAAAACCCACAAACGCATACTAGCTGGCTCACCTTGTATGGTTGCAGGTGGAGGGCCGCTACACCGCCCTAATCACGCTGTACGTGGTGGGCGGCATCACCATGGCGATTGCCGTCGTGGGCGCGTACGGTGCGCACCGCCAGAGCCGCGCTGCCCTCATCGTGGTGAGTCCGCTGCGTCGCGCGTACGTGCCCGTCCGTCAGATTCCTCTTGAGATGGGAAACGTGAAACTCGTTTTTTTGTGCCTGTGCAGTTCCTGGTGTGCATGGTGATCGGCACGCTGATGATGTTGCGCGTCGCCATCCCCCTGGCGGCTGTGCGTCCTGAGGTAACGCCACCTTCCAAGACTTGCACCAAACGGTTATGCTAACTGCGGCCTTGTCACAGGTGGAGGGCGTCATGTCAGACAAGCTCCGCCACCTGCTGCCATTGGACGAAGCTGACGAGCAGACCAAGGGAATCGCCAACGGTGTTCAGGAAATGGTAAAGTTTGTCGTCAGCGGTGTGGCGTGCGCCCACGCCAACACGAGCTGACGCCGTGTTTGTGCGCGCAGTTGCAGTGCTGCGGCGTGTTCAGCTACGAAGACTGGCGGCAGAACATTCCAGACTCGTGCTTGTGTGACGACGAGGCGCGCGTGGAGGGCAAATGTTACAACATTGACTACACGGTGAGAGCACAAATGAAGATTGGCATTAAAATCAGAATCGATGTCAACTTAACTCACCCATGCGTGTGTTGCAGTTCATGATGCTCCAGATGAAGAAGTCGGTCTTCCGCCAGGTGAGTTTTGTCAATCGGGTCACGTGACCGCAGAGTTGAACGTTGCTGACTGGTCGCTTGCGCACAGCCGTGTTTCCCCATCATGGTCCACTACGTCTTGTTGGTCTTCGACATCGTGATGGGCATCACCTTCGTGTTGGCCTTCTTGGCGGTAAGAAGAATTTTGTGGAGCGCGTTGATGCCATTTGCTGACGTTACTTCCTGTTTCCTCGCAGCTGCTGGGCCTGACGCTGTCGTCCATCCTCATCCACCAGCTGCGCGAGGGCAGACGCCCCGCTGTCATGTTGGTGCCCGCCATCTTCAAGCCGGCACCCCCAAAATACCAAGAGTTGGAAAACGCACCTGTGTACTAGTGTGCCCCCTTTTGCTTGGAGGCTGTCATGACAGCTGCTGCCTTAAACCACTGAAGAAACCTTCTGTTACAAATTTCAAGCCTGTCACACTTGTTTGTAAATGCGGCACTTCTTTGCATTTTCTTTTTTTTTTTTTGCCTAGGACTACTGTAGTTGGAAACTGTTTTTGTTTTCAATAAAGACCTTGGTCAGTGTGACATTCCAGAGTCATTTGAGTTGATACCCTTGCTTGCTACTTTGCATCCTTGTGTGCTTGTCCTTAACTGTTATCTTGTATGAGTAACATCGTGTACTTGTAAACTAAAATGTTCCCTCACTTTTTTGGGGGTCATAGTTAAGAGTTAAACTGATACTTCACTTATTTAGCCCACTATAACAAAATGAATATTTTGTCTAATTAGATACTTTATTTTTCAAATACAATTTGTAGCTTTAAAAACACATTTTTCAACTTCTGTCGACTGAAAATGACAAGGGTGCAGGTAACCGATCACTGCTCAGGTGTTTTCAAGGTTTGGTCATGTGACATTCACAAACTCAGCTGTGATTGGTTAACTTTTCAATTGGCAAGTTGCAAGATGTGTTTTTAAAAGGTAGTAATTGTACATGAAAAAATAAATCTTATAGGCAAAATATTGACAAAGTATCCCTTTAACTATTCAGTGACATGTATAGATACCAAATATGCATTAAAACTGGCAACGAGTTTGAATACTGTCTGTGAAACTTAACTTTTTTAGGGAGTGATGGCTACAACACTGAATGCCTTGTTGGCCAAAAATATGCAGTGCACAGATGACTTATTTTCAGTAAGCATTTAATGAACATTTTTTTTTGTAATCAAAGCCCATTACACAATCAAGCATGCACAATATGACTGCCCACGCACACGTATTAATGAGGAATGTTGCCATGAACGAGGCCATTCAACCGCTTTGTGCTTCACCCCAACCAAACGCCACCATTTTATATCAGACAGGAAGTGATGCCATGCATCCACCTTCATGTCAACAATTGGACAGGAAATGGTCGCTTAGATGATTCCTGCTACGTTTATTTATGAACTTCTTCCCATGATCCTTAGCAACATTGACAGACCAGAGACACTGTGTGCGTGTGTGTGCGTGTGCGTGTACGTGTTAGCCAGACGAGCAGCATCCCCCTGCGGGCGTCACCTGCGGCTCATCATCAACAATCTGTACACCTCTCCGACTGGACGTTGATTGGCCGCCGCCATTTCCCTTCGACCGCTCCTCGGCCTGAGCTGCCTCCATCATTCCTAAGTGAAGGATTCATCAAGTGGAAATATAGTGATTAAGCATTGATTATCATACGTTTGCTGTGATGAATAATGATTTGCTATGGAGGAACACTTTTGATTATAATGAGCAAGCGCTTTGCAGCCGAGCAGCAGAATATTTATTTTGGCCGAAAGAAGAAAACATGCAACCGCAGAATGAAAAATAGCACACCAGTTGATGATTGTTAAAAAGTCTCAGCAAACATGTAAACACAAATTTTCCGCAGTCATGCAAAGACATCCACACCCATGTTTTCAAATGTGTTCATCTCAGATAACGTGACGTTGCTCGATCGCATTCACCCCTCCCCCTTAGAATGTCACTGAGAGGGTCCTCTGATGTACGGTAAATCAAAAGAAAGGGCTCACAGAGGCTGTCTTTATGATTGAATATGTTTGGTGAGCTTGACACTAACGACGAGCTCAAACGACGAGATTTTTTGTTGTTGTCTTTAACGACAGTCACGCTGTCAGATTACCCGATGAATTCGCTCTGTGTTGTGAACCGGACGTGCTGTCACACTACAAGTCTGCAACCGACAAGATCCCACCCGATCGTCGCATGTCCGCACTGCTGTCCGGGGAGGCGGGACAAAAAAAGTTTGGGTAGTTGCTTAAAATATGATTTTGTACAATTACTGTATTTTAATTTATTTACATGTGTCGGGGTAATACAGCCCATTTTGTGAATTCATTTGGGAGATAACAAATGCTATTATTTTATTATGTTATCAAAAACTGAAATATTCAGCCTATATTGTGCTTGCGTACATAATTTTCTATCCTGCTTAAATATTTAGCTCTATTTGAATTGTTTTAATCCGGTGCATTTGATACGCACGTTCACTCCAAACCGTCATGTTTCGTTCCTCCAAGGGAGGGAGAAAAAAAGAAAAAAAAAAAGACGCTTAGCAGCACGGCTGTCAAGGCACCATGCAGTTTTTGTACTTTTATACTACTGACGTCGCCATTGCCCACGACGATGTTGCGAGGTGGCTCCCGTCCATAAAAATCAAAAATAATGTGACTTTGGATATTATTAGAGTATGATTCTGGGATGAGTACATAAGTGCACATTTGTTGAAGACTGATCACAGATTTGGGATGGACGGAGTCGTGCTCGCCGGCGCTACGCCAAACAACCATAGAACACACATTTTTACATCTTCTCAGCATGCATGAATGCGCACAATGCATCATCCACTAATTTGCATCATTTTCCCGCTGCATTTTCTACAATCACGTCAATGAAGTTGAAGTTTCTTACGTTTACACAAGTCCAAGAAGAGCTCCTCGATGCCGCTGTTGAGCTTGGCCGACGTTTGGTAGTGCTTGGCCCCCACCGATGCTGCGTAACTATGACGACAAACGCGCTGATGAGAAGCCACCCTGTCACGGCCGCAATGATGTCATCGTTCGCACACGCTCACTCACCTTTCCGCCTCCTCCGTGGAAACATTCCTGTCTTTGTCCAAATCGGTTTTGTTACCTGCACGACATTGACATGATATTGTGAGGTCATAGGTTAACAAACTGTGTTTCCAAGAGACATTCTCCAGCGAACCCGCCTCATAATCCAAACGATAACTAAACAAAGAAAATACAAAACGAATATATTGTATGTGCCAGCACTCAAATGAAGATTGCGTCGCTGGTGTAAGAACACAACAGAATAATTCGTCAGCGTGCCGGCGCAGCTGCCGTTATTTTTCATATCGTCCGATCTCGATTGTTATCTTGATTATTAAAACTACATTTCAAAATGCCAGCTAAAAAGCATCTTGTAGCCATAACTAAAGAAAGAAGGGATACTTCAATATGGTATTGACATATGAAGTACTGATTTTTTTTTTTAAATGAGAAATGTGAACAAAGAAAAAGATTCTAACAAGTTTTTACTCAACACAACCAAAATGAAGCAAACTCCTATTTTCAAGAAAAAATAAGTTGGAATGTTACAATAAATCACAATTACAAAATTCAAACTTTAATGGAGGGGGGGGAATATTTCACCATAACTTGAGTAATATAATCCCTTTGATCCTGTAAAAGATGCTTCTTGTTGTCATGACGACCGCCACTTACCTACTATACATAAACAAATGTCGTTGCCCAACATCTTGCGCAGTTCTTTCACCCAGTTCTTCACCTGCAAAGCAAACGCCAGCTCAGACCAAAGCTAAAGACCAACACGTAACTTAGCATGTAGCTTAGCATGTCGCTCGTTACCTTCTGGAAGGAGTCCTCATCAGTGATGTCGTAAACCAAGACGGCTCCATTGGAGTCTCTGTAGTAGATGGGACCTAACGCGTGGAAACGCTCCTGACCCGCCGTGTCCTGCACGCACACACGCGCAGTCACGTGACCCGCCCCGTGCCAAATGCGCACCGAGAGCGCCGCCTTACCCAGATGGCGAGGTTGACCCGCTTGCCCGTGATGTTGAGCTTCTTGGTGAGGAAGGACGCCTGGGCAGACACACACACCAAATTCAAAATCAGACACGCAAGACCATGTGGTGTTGAAATAAAATCTGAGGGTTTTTTTCTTCTCAAGATCACATCATGTTTTTAATCAGTTTGTTCCCCTTTGCTTCGAGAACAATGACATCAAGCAAGGCAAGTTTGGCTTCGTTATCTTCCTCCTGTGCGGCATTTCCTTCATTTGTCACAATTCCAAACACGTTTCTAACTTTTGCTTCCAAGCATTAATGGCCACAGAAGTTATTTCTTCCAATAATGTGAAAATAAGTTCTTCCTTATGGAAACATTGTCAATAAATTAGCATTCTTTTGACAAAAGTTCAACAATTTAGATCATGAGCTATTAAGCTACATGGATTGAAGCGGATTGTTGCACTCAAATGTTTTCTTTTTTTTCAAGTCGAGTTGTACAAGTGAGGCAAGGCGACCCTGCAAAGTATTTGAAAGCTCATACCTGAGTCAAAAGTTTCCGACATGCAGATATGTCACAATTTTCAGTATTTACTGCTTTCCTTTTTTGGGTGCATGGTTGCCTTCTCAAAAGCTTTGTGTTTGGAATGTGTTCTTTATATCTTGTATTGTTTAGTGATGTGATTTGTGCTGTGCCTTCTTGGCCAGATTGCCCTTGAAAACGGAATGTTGCCCTCAAATGTTTTTCTTTTTTTCCCCTGATTAGAAAAGTTTGATTTTTGGTTGATTACGTCACAAAATAGGCAATCGGCTATGAGATTTAATTCCAGTGGCATAGAGATACGGTTTAGTAAATGTAAAATTGGTCGTGTTTTAACAAGTACTATTGTCAATGTGTTTCAACTTGTTCTATAACAGCAATAAATAAGTCCGCAGATGACGTAACATACGCCCCTTAAAAAAAAAAAAAAACGTCTGTGATGTAACACAAGCAACCAGATTCCTTTTAAGGCACTCATAAGCTGCGTATGTGTAATGTGTAATAAACATTTATTGAATATTCCCGAGAAGAAAAGTCAACATTTCGAGTTGACATTTTCTTTTGAGCAATCGGGGACGCTTGTTTTCGACACCTGTAACGTCAGAAGGTACAAGTCTCGAGCGAGACAGTCGGGAATCAAAAACACGCGTACACCACCACCGCCGAGTGATAGCTTTCAACACGCCACCCAGCAATCACGGACGCTTGTTTTCCCACACCTGCGACATCCCGACTACAGGCACCGCACGAGAGCGACAAGCCGCCCCGCCTCCGCCGCGACTCACCTGAAGAGTCGTTATGTGCTTGTCGTTGAATTTGTTCTCGCAGTACCTCAGCACCATGGACGTCTTCCCCACACAACCTTCCCCCAACAGGACCACCTTGAACGAGAAACTTTTGCCGCCGCCGCCCGCTGCCGCCATGGCGGCCGTTCGATGTGTCACAACAAGCTAGCCCCCCCTTACCCCCTTCCGCCCGCTAATGCTAATATTTCGCACGTAGCAAACCACCTCCTGCGTAGATAACATCGACTTCCGACCAGCGCGGGGAAAGGAGCAAACAAATCCAAGCAGACACTTCGACAGCTGTGTTGACTTTGAAATTGAACCAAGACCGACTTGTCAACATCAAAGTGGGATAAATCCTCGTCAGAGTGACGCCAATGCAACTAATGGCGTCCCTTTGCTACACTTAGCCGGCTCGCGCCACAGATCGTGTATTGCCATTACTGGACTCACTTGGTCGCGTGAGCGGCGATATCACGTTGTCGGGTTATGTTAAAGCTAAACAAGATGTGAAGCCAACTCAATCCAAATCTAAACGTCACTCAGTTGACTTTGTAACCTTTGTGCACTGCAAGAATAAAAAGACCCAAAACACACGGTCACGACAACGCACATCAGAGGGAGATCTCTCCACGTACACGATCTGCGGTGTCACATGACGAGGTTTGCTCTTCCTCATGATTCCGCAAACATCTGACAGCAAATCAAACACGCATCGGACATCTGACGCATGCCAGTGTGACCCCAGCACAACACAATTAATCAACAACACGAGTTACATTCATCATTTCGTACATTAGCTTCTCTATGGCAAAGGCCACTAGTGGTTAGCACGTCTGCCTCGCAATTCGAAGTGTCGCGGTTTGAATCTTGGCTCTTAAAAAAAAAAAACCCACGCACGTTAGCTCTTAAACTCTAAAATTGTCCCGGATGTGAATGTGAAGGCTCGTTTGTCTCGATGTGGCCCGATATTGGCTGGCGACCAGTTGTTTGCTTTGTCTTTTTCCACAAACATCTGACAGCTGCCCGTGTGACGCTCTGACGGCCACAACAAATCAATTCATCGCGGAGAACAATACAAGCTGTATTTGGCTTTTCACACGTTGAATTGCAGGGCAGTCCTGAGGTTATGGCTTTGATTATCGGGGGTTCGACCTTTGTGCTAAAAATAGAAGCATATCCCATAATCCCTTGCGGTCGTCCATATTGAGAGGCAGGCTGCATTTACAGAGAATAAATACTATGTTGACAGTGGCGCTTGCCATTTCACACGTATTCTAGTCCAAATTAATCTGGAAAATTAAAACATCACCAAAATCCGGCCGATGGGAAAGCATTCCGAGTCACTAGACATGAACGCTTTTATCCACAACATGGAGAAAATCGCTGTAATTGGCGGTGAAGATCCGTACAAGATTGACAAGTCTGATCACGATTTCATACCCGAATGTTATCTGATTTTTGTTTTGTTTTCTTTCTACCCAGCCCATTTTACACTTTGAATGATTTTCAGAACTGCAACAGTCTAGAAAGCTATGAACAGTTTATTTGTTGATGGGTTCATGACAAAGACACTAAAGTCGACCCACCACTGGATTTTAGCTTCACTGAAGCATTTGTCAATGTTTATTTGTCATGAACTGACGACCAGTCTTATTGTTTGTCTATATGTGCCCCCAACAATGACTTGGGGGACCAGTCCAGGGCGCAACCCGCGTCTCACCCCAAATTAGCTTGGATGGGCTCAGATGATGATACAAATGCATTTTGTATGAACAGTGATCGCCGCGCACACCCACGCACACCCAGTAGGTGTGTGACACACCTTCCTGTTCAAAGCTCAAAGTCCACCTGACGCAAACCAGACAGACGCCACACAGCAGCAAAAACCACTTGGGAGTCTTCGTATACGCGAATATTTCTGAAAAACAAAACAAAACAAAAAAAAAGTCTGTCAGGGTCCAAACATGGACGTCCAAAGTAGCAAACAGAGCCGACCCCGAGCAGGATGACCAATCGGATTGACAGACGGACAGACGAGACGATCGGTCAGGTGGCCAGCGGACTGGAGCCGCGGCGGCCATTTTGGATTGAAAGGCGGGTGAGTGAGATTAAACATGTCTGACTAACGTTCACATTTGTGTACGTGTGTGTTGGTCAAGTGTATTATTTCAGTTGTGTCAAACAAAGACACACATGACGTCTGTCCTGTTGCCTAGCAACGCTCACGGTTCTCCTCTTTGTCAGGTGTTGGTGCGTGAGTGAGACTGTCTGCGTGTGTGTGTGTTTGTGTATAAGAACGTGTGCGTATGAATGAGACTTTGCGTTCCGGCAGGCCGAGGTTGTTTTCTTTTGCACGCCGCCGGCACGCCAATCTGGTAACCGAAAGTTGACTGGACTTTAGATCGAGTAAAGCCAGGTCTAAGTTGTGGCGCAGGTGGTGAAATGCGATTTGAGTGAATTTAATCAAGGTGCAGGAAGCCAGTTTCAGTTTCGTGCAAGAAAGAAAACTCCCTCATGCTGACACAAAAATAGGGCAAAAGAGAGGATGTTTGTATGTGTTTAACTGTGTGTGATTTTTGTTCCTGCGAGACTGTGTGAACTGTTTGAGTTATTGCATCAGTATGCCTGTGCGACTGTGTTCCTGTTGCCTAGCAACCCACACGCTGAGGCCATTCAATGTCTCCTCCTCAGCGCCACCAGCTGGCCAGCATGGAGGATGCGGCCGTGCACGGCGAGACGGAGGCGCTGCAGCAGTTCTTCCGCGGTGAGCGCCACGCCAGACAGGAAAAAAAAACAAAACGCGCGTGTGCATGTACATTATTTTCCTGTTTTGCAACAATTGAGTTGGGAGGTGAAAATTCCGGATGAACCTCAAATGAACTGCAACTTTTCCAGGTCAACTCAGTTTGACCTTGTGTCAACTTTTGAATGTGGAATGATCAACATGACGTCAAGGTCATGTGACACAACCACTTGGATGCCTTTCTGTGGCTCCTCCAGTGACCTGACCACTTCCTTCTGTCGACATCCTGTTGACGCCAGTTTGCAACGTGGATGCGGAGACAGGAAGAGTCACAGAAAGTGGAAATCCTTGGAATTCGAAATGAAAATGCAGCTTTTGTCAAATTTGTGCGAAAGAGGAAGTGGAGCGTTCAACATTTGAAAGTTGACTCAAGGTCGACTAAAGTTGACTAAAGTTTCAAGGTCATTTGATGACGGTGACATGATGACGCGCAGGTCATGATGTCAGGGAGGTTCTGGACAGCTCAGTTGCCGTGGATACCAGCATCCTGGAGCAGTACCTCAGCAGCGACTTCAATGCTTTGTGAGACGCGCCGTGTTTTGTGTGACTCTATTTGCATGTGACAGTTTGCGCGAGTGACTGCATGTGACCGTTTGTGTGGGCGTGTGATTGCGGGCGTGGCACGAGTGCTCCCTGACGTGTTTTTGTCTCCTGCGCGCTTCCTAGCGCGCTTCCCGAGTCTCCTCCGGACTCGGACGTCTGCTCACCCGAGCAGATCCCAGGTCAGTCATTGGCTCCGCCCACTTCCTCCACCCAACACCCACTCCAGCGCGAAGGCTAACATTAGCGTGACGTCCGATTGACAGATTTCCAAACCGGGCTTTCCTATTGGTCCGAGCGGCCAAGCCACTCCGGCTACGTCCCTCCCGATGTCCCGCTGCCGACCGCGCGGCATTTGCATTTTGGCCAATCGGCGAGCGACTCGGTAGCTGCGGCGCCGTCTGACGGCTACGGCCACAGCTGGGTGTCTCCGGCCCCGCCCTCCTGCATGCTGGCCTCCACCTCCGCCTCACAAAACTGGTGAGCCATTCGCAAAGTGTCGTATGCGTACCACTAATGGCACGCAGTCTCCCTCTAGTGGTACGCAAAACAATCACTGTTTTCAAGTCCAGAACATTTTTTTTTTTTTAAAGGGGAAGTCAATCCACGAAATATCTTTTCACAGTATTGTGATTATTGTATTTGTGGAATATGAATCGAGCAGCAACATCCATTCCTTTTTTTTCCATCTCATGGGGCGGCCATTTTGCACTTGTTGTTGACTGAAAATGACATCATAGTTGCTCAGGGTTCAGGTAACAACCAATCACGGCTCAGCTTGCGCATGTCACATGACCAAACTTGATAATATTTTGAACCTAGATTGGTCATCATTACCTGAGCCCTGAACAACTGTGACATCATTTTCAATGAAAGGAAAAATGGCCGCTCCCTGAGAGGAATGACATAGTAGGGGTGGATAAAACATGGAAAGAATTGTTTTGGGTTGACCTCTCCAAATACAGTTCAGAAAGGTGGCAGGACAAAAAAAAAAAAAAAAATAAAAAATTGTCCAGCTGAACTCAAATAAATAAAGGTAGCGAAGCGGCTAACTGTCATAAAAAGCGTCCTGCTGTTTGTCTCGAGCTC
The DNA here is from genome assembly GCF_051991245.1 of Festucalex cinctus. Classification (NCBI taxonomy): domain Eukaryota; kingdom Metazoa; phylum Chordata; class Actinopteri; order Syngnathiformes; family Syngnathidae; genus Festucalex; species Festucalex cinctus. The sequence continues at coordinate 24,730,495 of NC_135426.1, forward strand.
CCCCGACAGAAGCAAAAGGAAAAGAAGCGACTCGTCGTCGGGACCCGATCGACTTCCGCTTGGGGACGAGTCCTCCTCGGGTCCCGTCGTCGTCGTCCCCGGCGGCCGCCTGAGGTGGGAGACGTTCCGTCCGACCGAGTGGAACGCCGTCCTGGACGCTAACGTGCGCGTCATGTGAGTCAGCCATTTGCTTTTTTTGTCGCCGCGCGTGACCACGTTGGCTCCAACGATATCTTTCGTGTCCCGTCGCAGGCATCCTCCGGCGTTGGCGGTGGCCACGGACAAAGGCTTCAACTTCTCGCCGGCCGACGACGCTTTCGTGTGCCAGAAGAAGAACCACTTCCAGGTGACGGTCCACGTGGGCCTCGCCACGGAGCCCGCGTACGTGCAAACGCCGTGCGGCGCGCGCCGGCTGGACCACCTCGACATTAACGTGTTCGGAGTCAAGGTTAGCTTCCGTTAGCTTAGCGCAGTTAGCCAACGACGCTAATGGGCGCTAAAACCGCCGCCAGATGGAATCTCCCGAGCGTCGCGTGACGATGGAGCAGTCTCAGGCCGACCGCACTAAGAAGCCTCTGCGGCCCGTCAGGTGGGCGACGCCGCACAGCAGGTGGGGCGGGGGTCGCCGCGCGGCTCGACGTGACCGTTGTTCGATTGCCGTAGGGTCGGCGTGGCGAACGGCGCCGTGAGCAAAGTGACGATCGGACGGCTTCACTTCAGCGAGACCACCGCCAACAATATGAGGAAGAAGGGACGGCCCAACCCCGACCAGAGGTACATCATGGGTGGGGGGTGTTTTTGCGAGTATGCTAATTGTGTCTGTCCAGATATTTCCAGATGGTGGTTGGATTGTACGCCGCAGTCAAGGAAGAAGACCAAGACAAAGACTCGTCATCCTTCCTCCTCGCCGCCCTCGTGTCCGAACGACTCATCGTCAGGGTAACCGCTCGCTCGCTCGCGCCCGCCGACGCCACCATTTTGTTTTGTGATCTTCTTGACGCTCACGCGCAGGCGTCCAATCCGGGCCAATTCGAGATGGACGGCGACGCCCTGTGGCAGCGCGGGGCGGCGCAGGACGCCGTGGCGTGCCACGGCCGGGTGGGCATCAACACGGACGCCCCCGACGAGGCGCTGGTGGTGTGCGGCAACGCCGCCGTGATGGGACGCCTCATGCAGCCCTCCGACCGGCGCGCCAAGTGCAACATACAGGAGGTGACGCCTTTGTTATGGGGGACCAAAAACGGACAAAATTCAAAATAAATAAATGACGAAATAAGTAAATAAATGACTACAAGTGAAAATAAAAATGGATAGAAAAAAAATATAATTTAGAAATGAAATTAAAAATAATAAATATAAATGAAATAATAAACAACAACAAAATATATAATATAATATAAATAAAAACATAACATTTGTATTTAATTATATATATTTTTAGACCCGTTTTTATTTCACTTTTTGTCTTTTTTTTTTTAATTTATTGAATTATTTAGTCATTTATTCATTTTTGAATTTTGGCAGTTTTTGGTCCATACTGCCAGACGAAATGTTATTCAAATGAGGGGGCGGTCCTAAGCATGTCTTGTCATAATTGACATAATGGACCAACCCAAGACACGTGTAGGACCGCCCCCTCATTTGAATAACATTTCGTCTTGGCAGTATGGACCAAAACTGCCAAAATTCAAAATAAATAAATGACGAAATAAATACAAAAATGACTACAAGTGAAAATAAAAACGTATATACAAAAATTCAAAAATTTAATATAATTTATATTTGTTGCTTTTATTTCCGTTTATATATTTATATATATATAAATATATATATATATTTTTTTTTTTTATTTAATTTTTCAATTCTATTTTATTATATCCCTTTAGTCATTTATTTTGAATTTTGGCAGTTTTGGTCTTCCGTAGTTTGTGACGCCGGCGCGGCTGTTTTCTAAAACTCGTCGCGTGTTCAGGTGGACGTCGAGGAGCAGCTGAGGAGGATTACGCGGATGCGACTGGTGGAGTTCGACTACAAGCCCGAGTTTGCGTCCAAGATGGGCATCGAACACGCGCACCAGACAGGTCAACAGCGAGCTGGCGTGGGAGGTTGGGAGGGGGGGGGGGCTGTGTAAAATACGATTCACGCGTGTCGTTTATGACGTTTCAGGCGTGCTGGCTCAAGAGGTGAAGGAGCTTCTCCCTTCGGCTGTCAAGGAGGTTGGCGACGTCACGTGCCACGACGGCCACAATATCGACAACTTCCTGCTGCTCGACAAGGTATTTCCTCTTCCTCACAACCTTCTCCTCTTCCTCTTCCTCATGGCCGCTCTTCTCCATCCAGGACCAGATCTTCATGGAGAACGTGGGCGCCGTGCAGCAGCTCTCCAAGATGGCCGACAGCCTGGAGACGCGCGTGAGCGAGTTGGAAGTCTGGAAGCGACGCCTCGCCAAGCTCAAGAGCCTGACGGGAAGTCTGCGTTCCACCGGGTACGTCCTCCTCTCCAACTTCCTCTGCCTCAGCGCGCTTTCAAAATAAAAGTCTTTGTGTTGCCGGGCAGGACGTCGAGGAAGCCGAGCACCGCGTCGGCGGCGGCGGCGGCGCAGAATTTGGACACGCCTCCCAAAGCTTCCGAGGCGGACGACGCCGACGCGCCGCGGAAGATGTTCCGGGCCGGCGTGCTCACGCTGTGCCTCGCCGTCGCCGTTTGGTAAGCGATGATGTCACTTCCTGTCTGCTCTCTCATTCACCGAATTGAGCAAAAATTCCTCATTTCCTGACTATAAATATTGTTCATCTTTATAGTCAGTGGCAGCGCAATTAAATACTCTTCCACTAGATGGCCAAAAGTACAATGACTTGGCATGTTGACATTCAAACAACACTAAATATCCACAATTGAGACGTCATCATTATGTCAATATTTTTGTGACATTTTGGACAATACTGAACGAGAATGTGTACGTGTGTGTGTGTGTGATCAGCGTCATCACCATCGGCACCATGTACCTGCTCAACTTACCTGCTTCTGGCGTCGCCGTCAGGTGAGCACGTTTACTTTTTACTGCATCTATTAGCACTTGTACTGCGTTTCTACTTATGCAGTGGTGCCTTGAGATACGAGGTTAATTTGTTTTGTGATCGTGCTTGGATCCCAAATCATCTTTTTCCACTGAAATGTTTAGAAAGTACTTTTTTCTTTTTAAATAAGAAAATTTTCACTCAGCAGTATTTTACTGTCTAAAAACATAGCGTAATAAAATATGCTGTCCACATAACCCACAAAGAGCACAAAACGTAACTGTACCTAATGTATTGTCCGTCTCTGCTCTTCTTCTGTGGTGGTTATGAGCAAACTATCTTAATGACTCAATAGCGCCACCAATGTACTTCCCCCTCCACTGCAAGGAAGGAAGCCAATGTGAAGCGATGGTGGTCGGATATTTTGAAGCAATTTTACTGGTTTCTCACGACAAAAAAATGAGGTTACGTGACAGCTCGTATTTGTGAAAACTCTGAAGTCAAGGCACTTGCATCGCAAGGCACCACTGTGTTGACACTCGTACTTATTTTTACTTGATTTGCAAAGAAAAACAAGATGGAGGTGTTGCTTAGAAAAGGTTTCAAAACTTGCTTGGTACCAAGAAGCAAATCACACAAGGGGGAAATAAAATCTTAAATTGTCTTGTGCACTGCCATTATCTTTTTTTCCACAAGCAGACATTTTGTGGCAAAACATGGCTCAAAACGCTCCAGTGTAGTAACGTGTTTTGTTTTTGTGTGCATCAGTAACAGCAGCGTAATTCCCACGCCGACGTCAGCCAGCGGAACCTCAGGTAAGGAAAGCGGATTTCTTCTTCAGTGACAAACAACCGATTGATTCATTTCTGGGTTTTCATCGTAGCGCCCCCTATCGCTCCCCCGGGGCCGTGGCCCCCCGACGTGCACTTCTGCGAACTGCTGTACTGCGACACCGTGTACTGCTGCCCCGCGCCAGCAGGGGGCGGGCATCACGTCAACGCCAGCCTAGCGCAAGCGAGCGACGGCGCCGGTATCGGTACCAGACGCGATCGGGCTGCCGGATCGGATCGGCGGTCGCCTAACGGACGCGTCAAGCTGCAGGATTGGCTGGAAATGATCCGGTTGATGTCAAACATTGGAAAGAAAATATGAAACTCATTCACTCCCGCCTGTTTTACTGGATTTTGACTGATTTTGCAAGGCTGTCAGGTTTACCTGTTAGACATTAATTAAACACGACACAAAAAGGAGAGACGACACTCAGTTCAAGCTTGCAATGATGTCAAAGATGCTCTGGCAATTCTCTTGCGTCCTCTCTTTTTATTGGGGATGATTTCCTGTCCGGTTACAAAAAAATAGTGTTGCACTACTAAGGGGTGGGGAAAGCGCAATAGTGCAACGCTGCATTATCTAAAAATATCTGCTTGGATATAAGTGTGTTGCAAATAAGCATGTGATTATCCATGAGCAATGAAAGTTCTCGTTATCGTTATTGTTAAGACTGGTTTGTGAACAGCTAAAAAAAAGAAACCAAACCTAAGTGGACACATCTGAATCGCGCATTTCGTTAGCGCTGCTGGACTGACGTCATCGGCAAGCGTGAAGGCGCTTTAATCTATTTTATTATTTCTTCAATCTTAAAGTATTCTGCTTTTATATTCTTAGGTTGATTTACATTTTTACAATTTTATTCCATACAGTTTGTTATTTAAATTACATCTTTCATATTTTCTTTCCAATGTTTTGTTTTGACGTCAACCGTCAATTTTTTTTTTCTCATATAACTTTATTGACAATTTTCCAGCCAATCCTGTAGTGTGACATCATCTTTAGGCGACACCGATCACGTCTAGCAAATGGTGTGACTGCGCGTGGTCATGTGACAGGAAGTGACAACGAATGTTTGTTTGTTTGCAGAGAAATCTACAGACCACTTCCTCAACAAGCTTCAAAGTTCCACAGATTGTACGTATGGACACCCCTAACGCGCGTGCGTGTGCGTAAGTGTGTGGATAAACTGCGCGTGTGTGTGTGTGTGTGTGTGACAGGGACCAACACAACCATCACATCCTTCATGATCAAAGAGAACCAGCAGGTGATTGACAGCCGCTACTGCGTGCGAGACGAGTGCGGGTAAGTGAGCGGAAAACGCAAAAAAACGTCAACAAAACGTTCTTACCGTTGCCCGTTTGTCGTCTTCAGACCCGACAGGTTCGTCTTCCAGGTCCCCGTCAGCCCGTTTGTGCCCCTCAACATGCGAGTGACCCTCCTCATGAAGTAAGGCCGCTTCGTGCCACGCACGCACGCACACACACGTTGACCTCTTGTTGAGCCATGCGCACGTGTTCAGTTCCACCGAGCTGCTGGTGGTGCACCTGTGCGCCTCGCACGAGTCGTCCACCTGCGCCGCCCTGCACGACAGAAACCTCGTTAACGCCGGCCCGTATGCCGCCAACACGCAGGTTCCGCAAACGCACCTTCGCTTTCCGAGTCGTCGCTCCTGCGAGTTGGCCTGGCCGAGCAGCGCTGACTCAACTTGTGTTGGTTTGCAGGGGGAACACGAGTGGCCGCTGCACGTGGCTCGGCTTTACCACAGCTCGTACCACTTTCGATCCACGGTGGCCGTAAGAACACGCACGCACGCACACATTTATGACACAAATAGAAGCAGAAAATCCATAACATTTCTGTAGATTTCACATAAAAAGACTGAACGCAACAACAAATAAATGAATCGCACTTTGGCCAACTGGGGCAGTATAACACAAACATTTGGATGTGCGTCCATTTCTCATTCCTGAGCAAACCACACAAATAGTCATTCTTCACAGGGGATAAAGAACATATGCCCGTGAATATTGTTCAACCAACTAACCGATTTTGATCATTCAGAGAACTATTTTAACGTAAAATTGTCCAACTCTTCGGGATTTCAGCCTCTTAGCACTAAATACTCTCCGATTGGAAGCAGACTGATTTTCTTTATATTGAATCTAAATAGAACAAATGCACATGTTTTATTTTGAAAATCACATTGATCAACATTTTTGCCAATTTTGACAGACGTGACGGGCCAAACAAGTACCAGAATCATAATAAAATGTTTGTGAATAAAGGGACGGAAATTAAACTTTTTTTTTTTTTTTTTATCCGATTACAGATAACAAATTTTTTATTATTAAAATAATTATTTGCACAGATAGCAAGTTAGCAACTTGAAAAATACAAATGACATCATTGATTTGTCAAAAATATACATTAGCGCCTCAGTGTCAACAAAAAAAAAAAAAGTTCTGTTCTTCTGAAAGTTTCACTCCAGAAAATCCCGTGATTGGGTTTCATTCTGCTCTTAAATCACAATTCTAACTGTATACACACACACACGTCTGTGTAAGTCATGTGACCAAAGCTGTGTGTCATGTGACTTGCGGACAGGGTCAAGCCGACTGCAGTACCGACCATCACTTCGGGGGGGCGCTGTTCACAGACTACCATTTCTACTTCTACCGCCGCTGCAGCAACTGAGCTGACACCACTTTTTTTTTTGTCTTAAAAATGTGATTGAATAAAATAAATAAAGTGTATATTAAAAATGTAAATAAAACTATTGAAAGTCCAAACGAGGCTTCGGTATCGCTCACGACATCATCACGTCCCTCAGGACGGACGAGTGGACGCCTGCAGCCCGCAGACTTTGTTGCAGTCGTTGCGCGGTGGCGTTCTTCCCTTGCGAGCGTCGCCATAGCAACAGTGCGGCCAGCGCGGCGTCGCGGCAACACAGGGCGTGGTCGGCGCGGCAACGGAACAGGGCGGCCGAAGACACGCCCAGGTCCATCGCGACCGACTCCCACTCGCCGCCCAGGACGGACGCCAGACGCGAAAGCTGACGCTCGGAAGGGACTTGCTGGGCCGCCGCGTCCGGAAGGACGCACGCGTCGTCTGACACAAAAGCAAAACAATAACAAAGTCAATCGAGGGACACTTTTTTTTTTTCCCCTTCATTTCCTCATCCCACTTCATTTATTGTCAATAGGAACAATGTAAACATTGTTAAAATGAGTTAGAGACTGTTTGAGTTTATGCCTACATTTAAATTTTTTTTTATTTATTTATGAAAATAATTGGTCAATTCATGAGAATGACATAAGCAATTTTAAATGAACATTTATTCTTTGCATTTTTGTTTTTAGACAAAATTACATTATTAACTGTTTGAATCATTAGAATTACATAATCAAAAATGTTTTTAGTTATAAAGTTATGATAATAATATGTAAATAAGTTTACCCAGCCAGCTATATACTTTGTCAAAACATTTCACCATAAATGTCATATTTGAACGCTTTCACAAAGGATAATTTGAAAACTAGTGACGTCATGGACTTGTGCTTTTCTCACATAAACGATTAAAACTCTTATTTGATGTTCTAGTTCCTATTTCTACACAGACAATTCTGACTAAATGATTACAACAGTCTTAAAAAAAATTGTACGAGTTACAACATTTAAAGTTTGGTTACAAATTTTTTCCACTTTGACGTCAGAGCCATTAAAAAAAAAAAAAAAAAAAGACTGCAGTCTTATCGTAATAATTAAGTTATATGTTGTCATCTTTCTATACTTTTAAACACGCTTTTAAAATAAATAAAATACATGTAACAAATTTTCGAAAAGACAGTAAAATTGTGATGACGTCATACCTGTAGTCGACGACCTTCCCCGGTAACTCGTCGGAGCCTCATGCGGTAAGGTGCCAGTCCCAGTCCCAGTCCCGGTCCCGGTCCCAGTCCCAGTCCCAGTCCCAGTCCCAGTCCCGGTCCGGACGTCGAGCTCTTGCTGCAGTCGCTCTCGGAGCCACGCGAAGTCGTCGAGAGCTCGGAGGAAGCACGCGAAGGCTTCCGGACCGCGCTTCGGGAGCACGTCCAGTAGTTTGAGGCACCTCTTCCGGTCGGTGCTCTCCGCTAAAATATCTTCCACCTGCGCGGCAGTCAGGATGTCCTCCTGATACAAGAAGGGCAGAACGCCGTCCGACACCAGCAGCTGCTCGGATAAATCCAGGCGCATCTTTCGCAGAACTTCTTTGTGGACGGGATCCATGCCGACGCTGTTACTTCCGCATTTGTGCCTTTTGTTTGTGTGTCCGACGAGAAACAGAGGCAGAACTAATGCATTTCCCACGGCAGTCACGTTGAGGACTTGCGTTCAAACCAAAAGCATTCATTAAGCAATTTTAATGAGCTAAATACAAAAAAGAATAAATAAATAAATAAAATAAATAAATGAATGTCTTTATACTCACAGACGTATAGTGAAAAATATGTGGTATAAAATTGGGTATTAGGAATAGACCTTTTTTTTATTATATTTTTATAAAATCACTAGCTAAGTGAAATCCCATTTACCATTTATTGTATAATATAAAAAAATACAATTCTTTAGTTGTTCAATAAATATGCTTCAGACATTTCAACTAAATGAAGAGTTGTCTTTTCCCTTTTATTGGCCAATAATAATCAGTATCGGCCATGGGAAACCAAAAAAAAATAAATAAATAAATAAAAAAATAAATAAAAACTACCAGTCTCAATTAGATAAGTATGATTGAAAAATCCAAGATACCATGAGACCGTGAAATGGTGATGAACAACTGCATGCTGTTTTGCTCACTGTTCAGTAAAATATTTAAAAAATCCGTAAACATCTGACATCTCTTGAAATCTTATTTTTACTTTTTGACGGATGTCACAAAAAAATGTTCATAATTATTCTTTAACATGATAGCTTTAAATGTAAAGTATCTAATGAGGAATATTTACAAAATCTCCCATCTCTCCTTTACCGTGTGGATTTAGTGGAATTATCACAAGCGTTGCACTTGTACATGTTCAGCGATGTGCCGGCGGACGCTTTGCACGATGTGCTCCTTGTCCTTTCGTTGGCTGTAGTAGTCGACCAGGATTCCGTCGGGGCTGACGAGGTAGATGAGGATCGAGTGGTCCACCAGGTAGTCGCCGTTCTCGTCCTTGGGGCCGCGGCCGGCGTATACCCGGAAGTCACGGCCCGCTTCCTGCACCTCTTCCGACGTGCCCGTCAGGCCTACCTGCGCTCACGCCAAAAACAACAAAAGGTTTAAATGAGAAATTTGGAGACGTTTCCAACTTTCCAACCTACAAGTCGCGGGTGAAAGTCTTTGACGTAGCGAGCCAGCGCGTCCACGCCGTCACGCTCGGGGTCGACGGTGATGAAGAGGGGCTGCACGGGCGGCAGCGAGGCGTCGGCGTCCAGCTCGGCCACGGCGTCGCTCATCTTGTCCAGCTCGTCGGGGCAGATGTCGGGGCATTGCGTGAAGCCAAAGTACAGCAGCACCCAGCGGCCCAGGAAGTCTTGCTTGGTGCGGCGCTGCCCGTTGTGGTCCACCAAGTCGAAGTTGCCCTTACCCAGCGCCAGACGCCGCAGCTGCCCCGTGCGCGTTTGCCGATCCTTCTCCCGCTTCTCGGCGTCTGCCCACGCCCACGCCGCCAGCACCCCGCCGCCCAACAGCAGCGTCACGGCCACGCGCGTCCTCGGCTTCAACTTGACCGGCGCTCGGTCGCCTTGAGACAAGAGGCGGACGGGGGGCGGCGGAGCAAGTCTGCACGGACTCCGCCCAAACGTCTTCCGGAGCCGCAAACCTCCGCGGAGATCCGCCGCAACGCACCTCAGTGCCAACATCCTGAACACAGGCCAATCAGAAATATGTCGGTTTTTGAAACGTTTCCATCAACTGAGGCTTCCTGATTTTAAAAAAAACACACACACCTGTAATCAATGCTCGAATCACTTGCCAGAATAAAAAACAAAACAAAATATCAGATAATCCTCTTGGATTTGGTGCGTAGTTTACTTCAAAATACAGGTAAAATGATTAATCTATTATCAAATTATTTGACAACTGTTTTGATAATTGATTAATCGTTTATAGAGTTCTTATATAACTTAAAATCCTCATAATTTCTGCCTCTCAGTACATATTCTCAGATTTGTGTAGTCCTCCATGAAAGCAGATTGAACCCCAAGAGAGAGAATATAAGGTATTGCTGAAATCAACAGATTAATCCATTATAAAATAACCGTCAGTTGCAGCTTTAATCACAACAAATATCAACTATATTATTTACATATTAAAATATTGATAGTGCATTTAAAGAAAAAAAATATACAGTATAAACTTAAATTATCACTCACCAAATATGATGTTGATTTTATTTTGTCTATATTAATGAAAAATAATCAGACTACAATCACGTTTTTTTTTGTTTTTTTTTTACCCCCGAAACAAGAATGTAGAAAAAAATGATAATCTAACCGTAATTCCCTCCAGATAACAATTCTGTGAATTAAAATGACCTCATTGTCGCTGCTCAAGTTATGTTGCGCTTATCCACGTTTCCGGTTTGAAGGAAGTTGAAACTTACCTGTTATCAGTTCCACGCGCGTCCACGTACACAAACACAAGACGAAGAAGTAAACAAGAAAAAGAAGACTCTTATTTAACTGCTAGCTGCCATTAGCACGATGCTATCAGCGGCTTCTTCACCTTTTTACCTCTTTCTTCTTCTTTGTGTTTAAAGGCTTTTAGCAACCAGTATATGCACATTACCACCACCTACCGGACTGGAAACAACCCTGCAACATATTGGCTTTAGCCAAAGGCATTTGGCGCTTACATTCGACCGTTAGTGAAAATGTGTTTTCACTTTAAAAAAAAAAATGCTCGTTTTTCATTTGTCATGGTCGTTTTGTTTTATTTGACTGGTGAGTGAATATGAGGGTACGACATAAAAACATACAACATCCAACGCAGGAGCGTTTACGAGACACGGACCGTTTGCGCCACAAGAGGGCAGAAGTGGCGTCTCCAACAACACAAAGCCGCAGAAGGAGAACGCACCCGATGGGCGGCACCGACAAAAATGTCAATATAAACATCCACTTCCTACTTTCAGGTTCACAATTTCGAATGGAAAATCGATGCAAATATGAGCTCATTTGCGGGTCGAATGAAAGAATATCCAAACATTTCTCTGGATCGCTTCGACCATGAGAACTTGCACGCGCGAGCCTACTTCCTGTCGCACTGTCACAAAGGTGAGCTAAGGCTAGGCGGCTAACTGCTTAGCCCGAGTGAGCGAATGTGAAAATACAACAATCTTTTCTTCGCCATCAGACCACATGAGAGGGATTAAAGCACCCAAGCTGAGGAGAAGACTGCGCTCCAGGTGATTCGAGCCTTTGCTCGTCCTGGGGTGATGAGTCGGTGGTGACGTACGAGGACGACTCAAGCCAATTTGATTTACGTACAGCCAACAAATATCAAATCCAACTCCAAAAGTGTAACACAAAAACAAAATGTAGATTGAATACTTTACGGAAATATTTAGTGCTCGACTTTCTGAATGAAAAAAAAAAATCATTTTTAGAGTGAACGTGGGATAAAGTGAAGCTCTTCTGCTTTTATTTGTTCACTAGTTTTGTTTTTCAGCCGCAGAGTCAAACTGTACTGCTCACTAGTGACCAAAGAACTTCTGCTGAGCAGTCGCAAGCACCTTTTCTGGGAACAATTCATTGTGAGACTTTTTTTTTTTTACTACAGTAAACCCGCGGTGGCCTTCAAAGTTTCTTTTGTTTAGGTTCCCCTGGAGCTGGAGAGCCCCACCCAGATTTCCCTGGTGGACGAGGCATCAGGAGATGTGAGCTGCTCTGCTGACACCTTCTTCCAAACTCTTGGAGAAAAAAAAAAAAAAAGTGCAAACGTGAACTGTTATGTGCAGAGCGAGCAGCTGGTGGTGACGCTGCTCCCGGCCGGACACTGTCCTGGCTCCGTCATGTAAGTTCTGCGCTGACGTAGTGGCCGCAAAAAACATCCGATCGTAAAAACTTGCCGATGCGTTTAGGTTCCTGTTCGAAGGTTGCCGTGGAAACGTGTTGTACACGGGAGACTTTCGGCTCGCTGTGGGCGACGCCGCCAGGATGGAACATCTGCACTCGGGCAGCAGGTGCGTCACCACCACCATCCTCTTCTACTTCCTGTTGTCATTGTCGTCTCCCTCCTCTTTTCTCTTCCACTTCCTGTTGTAACGTGATTGGCGTTGGCCGTGCAGGGTGAAGGACATCCAGAGCGTTTACGTGGACTCCACCTTTTTTGACCCGCGCTTCTACCAGATTCCTTCCCGGGTAAAAAGAAAACGAAAGTCGTACAAACGCATCTCAGGTTTATTTGGCTTCATTACAAAGTACAAAAATCATATTGGGTCATGAAAAAATACCAAATAAAAAAAAATCCACATTTTTCAGATTTTCCGCGTGAACACGTCAGCATGAGATGTGGAGAAAACGATAAATCGAACACCGGAAATAATGACCTCAAAGTGATGTTTGAAGTTTGAAGTTTGAAGTTTGAAGTTTATTGAACATATGCACATATACACGTATAATTATATAAACACAAAGTTAAAAGTAAAAAAAATTAAAATAAAATAAAATAAAAGAAACATCCAATAAATATCTATGTATATGTTCAAGGGAGTAGGAAGAAGTCAAGGGAGTAGGAAGAAGTGATGTGTGATGTCAATGCAGGAGGCGTGCGTGAGCGCCATCTTGCGTCTGGCGGCCGACTGGATCGCCCGCAGTGCCCTTCACGTGGTTTGGCTCAACTGCAAGGCGGCGTACGGCTACGAGTACTTGTTCAGCAGGCTGGGCGAGGAATTCAACACACGGGTGAATGCGCGCGCCTCAAAGACACACACCACAGTCACGCATCTTATGCTTGGCTGCTTCTCTAAACTTGTGAGTCTTGAGAGAGACGCCGCAAAGTTACACGCGCTACAAGTCGCACTCCTCAAAGACACGCACCACAAAGATGACGCAAAGATTGTCTCAAAGGCCTTTAGATCATGTGTTTCAGAGACACACCAAAAAGTCAGACACCTCAAGGAAAAGTGCCATCAAGATGCGACATTCATCTCAAAGACACACGCTTTTACATTAACTGATTTCAAAGACACGTGCCACAAAACTGTTTTCCAAATCCATAAACTCACATGTTTGATGCCACAAAAAATGTCTCAACAAGCCACACCTCAAAGACACGGGCCTCAAAGACACACACCACAGTCACACATCTTTTGCTTTGCTGCTTCTCTAAACTTTAGTGTTTTGAGAGACACGCCACAAAGTTACAGGCGCTACAAGTCGCACTCCTCAAAGACACGCACCAAAAAGATGACGCAAAGATTGTCTCAAAGGCCTTAAGATCATGTGTTTCAGAGACACACTAAAAAGTCAGACACCTCAAGGAAAAGTGCCATCAAGATGCGACATTCATCTCAAAGACACACGCCTTTACATTAACTGATTTCAAAGACACATGCCACAAAACTGTTTTCCAAATCCATAAACTCACATGTTTGATGCCACAAAAAATGTCTCAACAAGCCATGCCTCAAAGACATGGGCCTCAAAGACACACACCACAGTCACGCATCTTTTGCTTTGCTGCTTCTCTAAACTTTAGTGTTTTGAGAGACACGCCACAAAGTTACAGGCGCTACAAGTCGCACTCCTCAAAGACACGCACCAAAAAGATGACGCAAAGATTGTCTCAAAGGCCTTAAGATCATGTGTTTCAGAGACACACCAAAAAGTCAGACACCTCAAGGAAAAGTGCCATCAAGATGCGACATTCATCTCAAAGACACACGCCTTTACATTAACTGATTTCAAAGACACATGCCACAAAACTGTTTTCCAAATCCATAAACTCACATGTTTGATGCCACAAAAAATGTCTCAACAAGCCACACCTCAAAGACACGGGCCTCAAAGACACACACCACAGTCACGCATCTTATGCTTTGCTGCTTCTCTAAACTTGTGAGTCTTGAGAGACACGCCACAAAGTTACAGGCGCTACAAGTCACACTCCTCAAAGACACGCACCAAAAAGATGACGCAAAGATTGTCTCAAAGGCCTTTAGATCATGTGTTTCAGAGACGCACCAAAGAGTCAGACACCTCAAGGAAAAGTGCCATCAAGATGCGACATTCATCTCAAAGACACACGCTTTTACATTAACTGATTTCAAAGACACGTGCCACAAAAATGTGTTCCAAATCCATAAAGTCACATGTCTGATGCCACAAAGTCACACACCACAAAAACGCGTCTCAACAAGCCACGCCTCAAAGACACATGCCTTTACATTAACCAATTTCAAAGACAAATGCCACAAAACTGTGTTCCAAATCCATAAAGTTCACGTCTGATGCCACAAAAAGTGTCTCAACAAGCCACACCTCAAAGACACGGGCCTGACACCTTGACGCCCTCAGGTGCACGTCAACAACCTGCTGATGTTCCGGAGGATGCCGGAGATCCTGAGATACGTGACCACCGAGCGCCGGACGCAGATTCACGCCTGTCGACACCCGAAGGTGACGGCGCGCCGCAAAAAAACAACAACGCGCGAGCCTCAAAGGCGCGCGCCTGAAAGTTTGTTTTTGTGCAGAGCGAGCAGTATCTCCACGGCAACCGGTTGCCGTGCATTCGCATGTGCGGGGACGGCGCCGACCCGCGCGTGCTCAGCATTAAGCCGTCCACAATGTGGTTCGGGGAGAGGACGCAGAAGACGGACGTGCTCGTCAAGTCAGGCCGGCCGGCGCTCGCTTCCGATTGGCCGATAAACTGCGCTCACCCTCGTCTCGTTTTTTTGCAGATCGGGAAGCGACGCCTTCCGAGCGTGTTTCAGCTTCCACTCGTCCTACTGCGAGGTGCGATTCCTTCGCCTCTTGGCCTGTCTCGATTTCACCTTCTGACGCTGGACGACTCCTTACAGGTGAAAGACTTCCTGTCCTACCTGCAGCCCGTGCACGTGTTCCCCAACGTGATCCCGATGGGACGCACCGTCGCCGAGGTCACGCGCATGTGAGTCGCTCGGCGGCAACGGGAAGCCAAAGTCGCCTCAACCCATGCAAAAGGTGCAAAAATGTTCCGGCAGGCTCCAGGCGACCTGCAGGAAAAGGCCGCAGGAGGACGCGTCTTACAAACCACTGGGGGTGCTCAAACGCTGCGGAAGATGGACGCCTCCTCACGGTGAGAAACGCGAGCATCCAAGACACAAAGACGCCCTTCGCCTCAATGTCACCATAACGAAGCACCTCAAAGACACAAGCTCCTTCCCGCCCGTCAGATTCAGACAGCGACGACGACCTCTTTGATGGCACCGTGGCGGCTCCGCCCAAGAGGAAGCCACCAGCGAATCGGCACATCCCGAACGGTGCGCCCACTTTTAGCCTGCTCTTAGCTCTTTTTTTTTTTTTTTAGTTTTGTAAACATAAAATGTAGTTCAAGTTAATTTTGGTTGTTTTTTTTAAATCACTTTCATTTTTGTTTTCTAAATCTTAGTTTTATTTTTATTTTTTTCGTTAGTTTTAGTTAACTCAACTAACCTTGGTGGGCTGGCTAATCACTCCTGACTGTTCAACAGACCACAGAGCGCACGCAACAGCGCCCCCCGCCTCCGAGGAGGACTCACTACGTTCCATCACGCTCGACCACAACGACGCAGAGAACAAGAACAAAAACTTCTCGGATTGCACAGAGTCCAACGACGACGACGACGATGATGATGATGAGGACAGCGAAGAGGAAGATGAGAGCTGGACTCAAACAGGAAACGCGTCCAGCGAGCCGCCCAAGTGGGACGACTTCTTCACGGCGGAGCCGCTTCCCGACAGCCAGAACAGCCTGATAAGCCAATGGCGGCCCTGCCCCGCCCTCAGCCCCGCCCCCTCCGGGCAGACGGGCTCGCAGACGCCCGACGCGGCGAGCGAGCGGGAAGACGACGCGGATGGCGACTTCGCCCTCTCCCTGTCGGCGTCGGCGTCCAATCATTCCTCGCAGAACCGCGACGGCCCGTCGGAAGCCGACGAGCCGCCGGCCGGTTCGCAGGCCTCGTCCGACTTCGACGTTCCAAGCACACCCGACTCCAAAAGGCCAACGGCCGAGCAGCTGACGCGTCTGTACAGGAAGTTGGCCAATGGAGACGACATTTCCTGTCCTGACTGAAACAAAGACGTTCAACCGATACAATCTTTCCAATAAAATTACTTTTAAGGGTGAATGGGCGAGAACACAAAATGGCCGATAGTGCTGTATGTATGAGCAGTTCAAATAAAGTCGTTGTAAGCAAATGAATTCAATTTTGAGCGCTTTTGACTTTTCAAAGCGGAGTATTCCCACCCTGAATGTAGTTACTCCAGTCATCCACAGGAGGGCAGTATTGCATCGTATCGCAGTTGCTTCTCCGTTTTCCCCTCAACTCGACTTTGATTGACCACCCACACGGATTCTCAACGATTCTTCTTGTCCTTGGCGCCTTTAACGGTACGCGTCTTGTAACGACACGCTTATTGCTTTATTACATTACTGAACAATTAAAAAACGAGATGAAACCCAGATACTGTACTAACCTGAAAACGTCGCCCTTCCGGGGAAGTGCGTCATCTGCTGGGGATATGTGGTACTGCACCAAACCCAATCATTTCCAGATGTCTTTTTTTTTTTTTTTCCCCCCTCCACTTTTGCACCCAATGGCCCGGAGCAGTGTTTCTCAGTCCTGGTCTTGATGAGCTGTCAATTGGAATGACATGCATTGAAAAAAAAAAGTGTTGGTCAACACAAACTACACCACATCTGCTAGATTAGATTAATTAAATCATTTTTTATTTGCACAAAACCGAGATCAGAAAAAGGTCATGAGGTGAATAAAGGACACTTGAAGAAAAAAAAAAAAGTGAAGATGACATTTTGTCAGCTTTCCAAGAACAAATCAGTCTTGCAATTCATTCTTGCTCATCACCCCCCCCGAGGCATCATTTGCCATTAGGCAAGGCAGCGAATTGCTTGGGGCCCCTTAGCCAGCAGGGGCCGATGGAGGGCCAACAGATTTGACACAAACTGAATATCCTTCACATGAGCAGTGCAGCAATGACAACTGACCGTCTCAAATTCCCTGAGTCAGGTGTTTTCTTTTGTTTTTTCTTAAAAAAACATGGATAGTAAGGCTGATTATTTATTTTTTTGTAAATGATCATGAATAGTAGTAAACCAACAAAACAACAATGTATAGTCAGGTGATTATTCCTTTTTTTTTTTTTTTTTTTAAACGACCATGTAGGCATTTTTAAAAAGTGAACATGTATCGTAATGCGTCTTTAAAAAAAAGACCAAGTGTTTTTTTTGTTTTTTTTAATGATCATGTAGACTTTTTTTTTTTAAATGACTATGTATACTAAGGCATGTTTTTTAAAACTACCACGTATATAATAGGTCTTGAAAAAAACGTGTACAGTAAGGCTGATTTGTTGTTGTTGTTGTAAATAACCATGTATACGAAGCCGTTTTTTAAATGACCATGTATAGTAAGGCGTTTAAAAAAAAAAAAAAGTCTCATTCACATAACGCAAAGACCGTCGCCCCAAATACGCACAGCTCAAAGCCAGATGTCTCAAAGACACATGCCACAGCCAAACAAAATATGACCCACAAAGACACACTTCGAATCCACACGCGCCTCAATGACGTGTCACAAAGGCAAGTGTGTCAAAAACACCTGCCTCAAAGACACTCACCTCAAAGACACACCACAAAAATGTTTGAAAGGTAACTAACCTTCATCTGTGGTTTGTTCCCGTGAAAAAGACGACTAAAATCTTCCGTCGTCGATATCGCAGATAAAAAAAAAAAAAGTCGTCCCACGATTTGTCCACACGTGTCTTTGTTGTTGTTTTTTTCCCCTAATGTACACGTCAGCTGATGAGGCTCTGGAATGCCAGCAGCATCGCTAGCGTCCACGTGGGCGTCGTAGCGGCTAACAACGAAGACGAAGCGGATGCGGCGGCGACGCGACGCAACAGGAAATTGTGCAGCAGGGCGGAGTTTCGCTCCGGACCGTAAGGGACCAAAAAAGTCTCCGTCAGCACTTCATGACCAGGATATGTCACCTGAAAAAAACAAAACAAAAACGTGTTGAGCTCCAGGAATTGCGTGTGTGTGCGTGTTTATTTGGCCGCACGCGTGTGTACATAACAGTGAACGTGTAGTTGCCAGGCAGCAGCAATCTGTAGTATTCTCCATGTTTGTCCGTCCTGAAGGGACGCATATTGCGGCGACCGGTCACCTCCACCACGGCGCCCTGGACCGCCGCCCCCGAGCCATCAAACACACGCCCTTTGACCCCTGAACACACAAAGACGAGAGTTGCAATGTTGGCACGGGGCCACGATGACCTCGGCCCTCGGCGCCAGACCGGGTCGCTCGGGGCCGCTCGGGGCCACGCCTTTACCCAAGTGGACTTGTCGGATGAAGGCCAGCAAGCTCTTCCTGTTGTCCGCCCACAAGGCAGGAAGTTGCCGGGCGGGGGGGAACTTGCAACACGACACCTCCAGCGTCACCTCCAGACAACCAGCCCACACGTAGTTGTAGTCCTGCATGCCGCCTGGACATGTGCGGACATCCATCAGTCAAGGCCTTATTATGGGATGGCGGCGTATTAGTCATACTCTTTATGCATTTATTTTTTTATATTTATTTTTGGATTTATTTGTACTTTTATATTTATTTTTTGAAATATATATCTATGTTTTATATCCATATTCATTAATTAATTAATTTATTTATTTTGAATTTTGGCAGTTTTGGTCCTCCATACTTAACTCTTTTACTGCCACACATTATCAAAAAAAAAAAAAAAAAAAAAAAAAAAAAGCCGATTTTGAGCATTTTCACAGATTTTTCAAGGCTTTTCCTGAATGAATATTATGTGCTTTTACGAAATATTGTCTGCTCTGTGAATTATGCGACAAAGGCTTTGATCATTCATGTCATTCTTGAAAACGTTCTATTTCATCATATCGGTCATGTTTCATTGTAATTTCCTACATGTGAAAAGAGGTACAATTCTGCCATCTGCTGGCCATAGTTAGTGGGTGTTTTTGATTGCGCAACCTATTGACCAGGCAGCGCTGCACTTAGATGTTGCACTGCCCATTCATTGATTAAAAAAATAAAATAAAATAAATAAAAAAAACGTAATTGACGTCATTTAACGTTTATGGCACACATCGTGATTTTACTCATCGCGGTCAAACAGTTAAGAGCGATTATCCGACTGAGCCGACGTCCATAAAAACGGACTCTGACCTGTGAGCGGGTACCACTGGTACCCGTTTGTGATGCCCTCCTGAAAGGGTCCCTGGTCTCCACAGCGCCCCCCCTGGTGCATGCTGGCATGGTTGTGCGAGTACACCTTGGCCAGGTGGACGAAGACGTCGTCGTCGGGCGTCAAGCTGGCCTGACCCACCAGCTCGCCGCCTTAAAAGGGGAAGTCCAAAAAATAAAAAAACATCTCGTCTAAATACGGTATTAATATTGCGTAATATTGCAGTGCTTCTCAAATTGGGGGGCCATCAAGGGGGGTGCGTTTGACCTCAGGGAACACGCTTTTTTGATTTGGATTTCTTTTGACTGTCCTAGAATAAAGTGCAATTGCACCTCCACTACTTTAGGGGGCGAGATGTTTTCTTCTTACTAGGGGGGCATGACAGAAAATAATTGAGAAGCACTGCGTTAGTGGAATACGAGTTCAGCAGCAAAATCTAGCAGTTTTTATCAATAGTTAAGGCAGCCATTTTGTCACTTGCTATCGAGTGAAATAACATCAGTTGCTCCGGTCCCAGGTAACAACCAATCACAGCTCAGCTTCAGAAAACAAATAAGTTGTGATTGTTCGTTGTCTGAGCCCTGAGCAACCGTGACGTCATCTTCAGTTGACAGCAAGTGGCAAAATGGCCGCCCCCTGAGATGGATCAAAAACAAGCTGGATTTTGCTTCACAAATCATATTCCACAAATGTAATATTCATCAGAATGTCACTTTTATAACGGAATTATTGTCACGAAGCTTTTTAAACACGCTTCAAACCTGTTTGCGTGTGCCAACGTGTCGCGGGCGCACGCTTACCGCCATTACTGTTGTCGTAAGCGTAGCTGGCCACCAGGGCGCCGCCGTGGAGGTTGGCCGAGAGGACAAACGTCTCCGTCTTCAACCAGCCAATCACGGCTCGGACCTGCTGGGACACACGCGAACACAAAGTGAAGACGTGAAAAACGTTGAGACGCGCAGCAGCGACAGACGTTGCCTGACTTCCGCCTCCCTGTTGGCGTCGTCGAGGTCGCGTTCCGCCGGCAGGCCAGTGAAGGCGTCGGGGAAGTTCCTGTTCAGGTCCACACCGTTCCCGTTGAACCTGACACGCGCATACACGCACAGTCACGTCAACTTGAAGGGGACCCAAAATATTCTTTACAATTAATATGCTGGCGTAAGCATCAAAATCCCCCGTTTTTAGTCATGTAAATGCTGCCATCTTTATTTCATTTTTCAGTATTTGGCTTTTATTTTGACATGTTAAACCGGAAGTTGCGGGCGTACAGCGTTTCCGTGAATTGGACGACACGTCTTTTCCTTTCTTTCGAAGCTGGTTGCTTTATTTCGGAGCCCCGAAAGTGACATGGTAGAAAAAAACAAAACTTTGCGTTCCCTCGCAAAGATTGTGAAGGAACGCAAAGTTGCTTTTTTTCGCCTACCATGTCACCTTCGCTGCGCCGTAAACACTTCCGGGTCATCTTCCATGTGAACAAAAGCGACGAGAATGGAACGTTTGTAAACGTGAAACAAAACAGTGGGAAAGTTTTCCCAAACAGACGAGGATGGAGCATGTATTTTTCCACTGCTTTGTTTACACGTCGCTTTTGTTCACATGGAAGATGACCCGGAAGTGTTTACGGAGCAGCGAAGGTGACAAAAAACAATCTTTGCGTCACTAAATGTTTTGCGAGGGAACGCAAAGTTTTTTTTGTTTTTTTGTTTTTAACCATGTCACCTTAGGGCAGGGGTGTCAAACATACGGCCCGCGGGCCGGATCAGGCCCGCAAATGGGTTTAATCCGGCCCGCGACATGATTTTGTAAAGATAAAAAAAATAAAAAAAAATAAAAAATGTAATGTCTAATTAATCAACCAGCCACAATCAAAACATACAAATTTGTAATTTCACAAGCAGTCCTCAGATGAGTAATGCAACTTGAACAGGGAATCGTCATCCTGGATGTCTTTATTTTGCACTCAACTTAAACTTTTTTATTTTTTTTTATTTTATTTTTTTTTATCATAAACAGACATAAATGTGTTAGATTACTGGTAACACAAATAGATATGACAAGGATTAACGTGCTTATAACATTATTAACACCCATGCAATGCATTCTGGGAACAATATATATTGAAAACAGGTCAATTTAACACGTCCGGAATGTATACCGGCAAAGTGTTGCCGCGTTCCATTTGCATCCGTGTTATTTTTCGGAACAATATGATTACAAGATGAGCTCCGTAATTTAGGACTGGTCCACGAAAATATGCGTATCAATTATGGCAATTGTTTTTAAGCTATATACCGTTATTTTCCCGATGCGGCCCACTTGATAATATATTTTCCTCCATGCGGCCCCTGAGCTAACATGAGTTTGACACCCCTGCCTTAGGGGCTCCGTACTTTTTGTCATCATTCTTCGTTGGAGAAAGTTGAGCAAAATGGATAAAATTGATTTAAGAAGCTGTTAAAGCATTCATGACTGTCTGTGATGATCACTTGTGTAAGAAGACTGCCGTTGATTGAGCAGGCCAAAGTGGTCAGTAGCGTTTCAATTATCTATCGTTAGCTTAGATGCTAACACAATGCCACGTTTGTAAGAAATGTTTGTTTTGTATGTGTAAACTTTTAGTTTCTACGGTGTATTGCTGAGCACTAAACATCTGTGAAAGGCAGCGGAGACTCGCACGCAATCAATGGGCGGTAAAATTCATCTCAGGTGGCGGCCATTTTGTGACTTGCTGTCAACCAAAGACGCCATCGCAGTGCCTAATGGACTCAGGTAACGACTAATCAGGACGCGTGAGTTTGGTCACGTGACATTCCCAAGCTGAGCCGTTACCAAGGCAACCTTGACGTCATTTGGAAGATTGCAGCACGCCGGTGTACGCGCGCGCACGCACGCACGCACGCACGCACCTTCCTTGGCTGAGGTGACAGTTGGTGCCTGCCCGGTCGAAGCCGTCCGGGTTCATGGTGGGCAGGAAGTGGACACGCGTGCTGTTCAGGATCTGCGCGGCCCAGGTCTCGTTGCCGCGGTAACCACGCACCAGGTCCTCCACTAGCTGCAGAAGCAGCTCACGGCCCAAAACCTGCACACACACGGAGGCTTGTGATTGGCTGAAAAAGTCCGGCACTTACGGGTCACAGCGCCATCTGCTGTCATGGAGCCAGTAAAGGCGAGTTGGTCGGAATTCTTTCTCCCTGTTATTGTCTGTGTCGTGGACGTGAGGGAGGGCGGGCGCGCACACAACAGGAAGTGATGTCGTGAGTCAGCCTGGATGAGAGCGGATGAATGGACGGTGACGTGATGAAAGGAGGAAGGAAGACGAGAAGGGTGGGAAAGGTGCAAACGAGTCAACGCACGTCAAGACGGGACCAGCCGCCCTCTGGCCACCCGTTGCCATGGCGACCGTCTAACACACACACACACACACAAACGTGCATGATGCCATTTGTGCCGTTACAGCTTGTGCGCGTGTGTTCCATTCATTTGTGTATCCATCATGAGTTTTACCTGAGCTGTCAGTTGGCTCCGCCCCCTCTTGTCTTTCAGCCAATCAACAAAAGACAAAACTCCAGGCCACACGGACTGAAACATGAGTGACCTCCTCAGAGAGAAAAATAAACTCTTTCATATGCTCTATTGGGATATATTTTTCAACTGACAGATCACTTTAAAGAAAGATTTATAGCATTTTCCTTCAAATTGCATGAAATGAATGATTCTTCTCATTTCTATTTCCTGATAGCAGTTGCGAGCACCGATAGCAAGAAATAATGGCGGCTATCAGTACTTGCGCTTCCTTGTTCATAGCATGCGTGTGCCCGTGTGTTGGCCGACGATGAGCGCAACAGGAAGTTGCGATGTTTGTCACGTCGCTAAATCGTGCGCAGACAAAACAAGCATCGCACGCTTTGTTGAGTGTCGTTACAAAAACAGGACGCTGGCGACCGTTCCCCGCCTCTGCTTCCTGGGAGGCTACCAAGTGTCATGTTTTGCTTCGGTGGGGTTGAGTTTTTTGTTGTATTTTGGGTCTTCATGTTGTCTTTTGTCCTGGTTTCGTCTTGTTGTGGCGTGCTGTGTTGATGGTGTTTGCCGTCAAGTTCCCCACGTCCAAGCGAAGTCTCACGTCCAAGTCAAGCCGCCCCACGTTCAGTCCAGTCACGGCGACCAGTCCGCTCGCGTCCCGTCGTGTCTTCTACTGGTTTCGAGTCACTAAAGTTACTCTCATTCTTGTCCGTCTCGCTGCCTTGCTTTTCCGCTCATCCACTCGCTCCTCATGTCGTCACACCAAGTCAGTACATTTGAGAACGACTGGTCATCTAGTTGCCTCAAAAGTAAAAAAAATAAAAATAAATCCACACGAATGGTCTCTAGTTGAGTAGCGCAACGGCGCCAAACAAGCATTTCACATGCTCCATTACACAACTATGGCCGCCATCTTGGTCAGGTATTAACGAGGCTCTGCTCAACTTTGCCGTTGGTTGGCTACTGGTTACCATGGCAACAACACTCAGCAACCCTGCTCCGCTTGGCCTGTCACATGATCGCACACTTTGAACTTTTCCACACGGGCCACATTCCTGATGTTAATGTGTACGTGCGCGCAATGAGTGAAAAGCTCTTTTTTTTTTCTTTTTCTTTTTTTCTGGAAGTTTTCTCGGAGGCCGGCACACTCCAATGACCCTATTTACTTTGTGTTTGTGTGTCCGTGCGTCCAGCCATGACTTGTCTATTTAAGGACATTTCCACTAAGTTTCACGTCGTCGCCATGGTTACCAGACAACAACGCTTCTTGTCTGTGTGCGCGAATGTGTGCGTGGGGTCGCACTTGACCTTCACTTGACATTGTCTGTAGTTGTAAGAACAGACACTCGCTTTTGTTGATCTTTTTTAGTCTCCTTTTAGACCCACTTCCTGTCCACAGGGAGGGACCCCCGAATGAGTTTGTTTGTGTGTGTGTGCGTTGCCTCACCTCGTTTCCATGCATGTTGGCCACATACTTGAACTCGGGGATGCCAACCGTGTGACGACGGGGGCTCACACCCAACGCCAACACCCACAGGTCTTGACCTGCCACATGCACGCACACTTTTTGTTTTTACATCTCATTGTCAATTTGATGCTTCACTACCATTTTTAATGGTCATGTGACACTGTAACACAAATCCGAGTTAATCCAGGCCACCGATTGGCTCGTGTCCATTGTGTGCGTGATTAGCCAGATTAAAATGTGGCGGATGAGATTAACTCGAGTTTACAGTCGGGTTACATGATCGCACAAACCACACAGTCAGTTGTGCGTACCTGCCACCGAGCGTCCGACGCTGTACAGGTGCGCGATGTCTGGGTTGGAGGCGTTGACCTGGAGGAGGTAACGCTCCATCTCGCGGTTGCTATGGTAACGAAAGTCGAGCATCATGGCGGCCGGGACGAGCACGAGGAGGAAGAGGAAGAGTTGTGACATGCCTGTAGAAACAACAAAAAACGATAGTAAAACGATATATGACTTATGGTTACAGTCAAGCGTCTTGGAAAACATCCCTGAAAGGTCGTCCCGGTGACGTCACGACGCCTCACTTACCTGCGTGTGTCCTTCCGACTGCCTGCGAGCAGAGCACGAGGGAGCGCTCGTTCTGTGTGGCGGCACGGCCTGCTTGGGAGGAGGGAGGAGGGAGGGGGGCGGGGAGCTTGCAACACCACGCCCCCCGACACCCCGCCGCATTCAAGCAGGTTGATGCTTTCAACTCACGCGCCCCGCCCACAGAAGTGACCCCTCACGCACACGATGACCCACTCAACGGTGATTTGGCGCCGCCTGCTGGCACGTCCCGACGCTAGCAAGCAAGCGGCACAAGAGTCGAGTCGAGTTTTCCTTCCAAAACTTTCCACTTCAGAGTACCCGCAGAAAATGTTTTTTAAAAAAAATCTATTTTATTAAATAGCTGGATAATTTATAATGACGTTCATTATCGTACTTAAAGATTACTTTCATGACTTAGCATCAAAGCATATTTGGTTTTGTTGACGAAATACGTATCGTTTTGTTCAGCTTTGCATTTCAAAGTTCAAAATTCACATATTTGATGATTTTTTTAAAAGTATATTTTGTATTTGCTGAACAACACGATTTGTATAGTTATACTAGTTACTATTTTATTTTAATATTTATAATGTACTATTTTCCATCCATCAATATTCCTAACCGCTTGCTCCTCACGTGTCGGTGGGGGGTGCTGGAGCCTATCCCAGCTGGCTTCGGTCAGTAGGCGGGGTACACCCTGAACTGGTTGCCAGCCAATGGAAGGGCACAATTTACTATTTGATTTTATTATTTGTATATTTATACTATTTTACATACTACAACAACAACAACAACTATTTCACCATCTTGGCACCAAAATATGTTGAAATGAGCTGGAGTTTTATTTCAACAAAAGTAGTGCTTTACTGTCATCGCATGTCATTCATAGGCTATTCAAATAATTCTAAATAAATAAACAAAAGCATGAATTATGTCATTAAAATTAAATACAAGGTTAACACAAATTTAAATACTTATATCTAAATAAATTATACGTGGCTCATGAGGATGAGAGGTTCGGATAATGAATGGATGGATAGAGAATACTATCAAAAACGTTTTATTCAAAGGAAATACTGTTTTTTTTTTTAAGTGTACAATGTTGATTTTGAACACAATTTTGTGCTTACCTCGTTAAGTTGGACGCCGCCATCTGCTCGAGTCTCATCTTCAACATCCTCGAGCAAAACAACACAACGGCCTCTAGGGGGCATTCAATGGCACGACCACGCCTGATCCTCAATTGTGGCTTATTTGCTTGCGCACACGCAGATGCGCACAATCAAAGTGTAGTTATGACATCCGGTTGCCATGGCGACAAGGACTTTGCCTTTGACGAGGTTCGCAAGACGCTCACACGGTGAAACGAGACGACATCAAGAACACGAAGTTGATGTAAGTTTTCTTTTTAACATTCCAATATCATATATTCGTACAGACACGCCTTGCTACTTAAAAGTAAGTTAGTTGGTTGTTGGGTCGGTTAGTCGGCTGCTTCGATGGTTTGTTCGCCAGTCAGTTGTTTAGCTAGTTGGATGGCCAAACAGTCATTATTAGTCACTTGGTTAAGTCAGTTTGTGAGTTAGCATCAGTTAGCTGGTTGTTTGTCAATAAGTGTGTGAGTAAGACGGTTAACTCGGTCCACTTATTAAAAGGTAAAGTTGACTTCCGTCCCGGGGGAATCTCGTGGGCTTCCCAAATAAATGTCAGCCTCGATTGCGCAACACAACCCACACTGACGTGTTTCGCAATATCAAGTGTGGGATGGATTTGGGTCCTGTCATCACCACGCGGGGCAGCAGAGGGCGCCCTTGCCTCACTCACTGCACAGCACTCAGCGATTAGAACTCATCGATGAACGGAAATGGAAACAATTCAAATTGGTCAACTCATTGTCATCATACAAGTCCCGACAACTGACATGCTAAAGTAGCGAGCCAACATTTTTAAGCTAATGTAGCTAGTTGCTAACTGAGCAGATACATAGATAGCACAATAATTCTTATAATGTTTCTGTGTATATTTGTGGTTAGTTCAATGTTAGATTATGTCATTTATTATACTTTTTGATTATTATTCAATGCCAGATAAAGAAGCTTTGACCCACCTTTGTTAGTTGTGATAAAAACGAGTTTTCATGCATTTATGGTTTAATTTTTTTGTGGTTATTCAATTGATGATTGTTTTTTTTATTATGACAGTGTTAAATCTTTGAGACGACTTAAAAATGTTGATTGTGTCAATGTTCAAAAAATAATTACATGAAGTAAAAACTTTCATTTTCAGAACTATGAAAGTATTACTTGCAGTAAGTAACAAAGGCATTTTTTTTTTGGTATTATTTTAATTTAGGTCCACTTGAAATAATTGGTTTCCCTGAACTGAGCAAAATAGTTTCAATGAAATAAAAATGAACTACTGACGTGTCAAAGATATGTTCAAATTTTTATAGTTCATCTAATCTAATGTATACATTTTACTGAATGTAGTTTATTGTGTACTAGTTTTAATGTTCATCATTCTTTTATTTTGTGGCGCCTGATATGAAGAACATATCAGTCATCCTTCATGTTAAACAAAGCACGTTAGCGCTAGCGGTGACATTTTCTGCGTCATTAGCCGTTTGTCAGCGCATTAAACATCCGCTAGCCCCGCCCACCGTGTTATCTGGCCCGCGCCATTGGCCCCCTGGCAGGCGGTCCAATTAAGAAGACTGACGAGCGACGAGCCGACGATGCGACGCTGCCGCTTCGGCGCCATCAATCAGCCAATCAGCTCCTCGCGCCGGCTCCTCCCCATCGCAGCCAATTGCGGAGCTCGTTTGTCACACGCACACAAACATGTACACACAAAACACACACAGAGAAACAAATAAACCGCACACGTGCACTCACCACCAATCAGACACACACACACACACTTGCACACAAGTGATGTCATTAATTGTCACGAGGGAGGAGAGGAAATGTCATCTGTCACGAGGGCGCCGACACTTTTTCTTGGGCTTTCCACCTCATAATCCTCCGAAAAATGTTTCCTTTCCTTTCCTCCGTCGTCTTAACGACGCTCGTTTATCTTTCCCGCCTCAAGGACGCGGCGGCGGCGATGGCGGCCATTACGGCCGGTCACGGGCGTATAATGCTCAAATAACGGCGTCATAATTATGATTCATTATTTCTTTACTGCGCCGGTGCGGGGGCGGGGCCCGGGAGACAGGAAGTGACGTCGGCAGACGGGAGTGGAGACGTAGACTTGAGGAAAGTTACTGATGTGACCGTCACCATGGCAACTGTCAAAGAGGGGACATGGAATTATATTTCGGAAAGGGCAAACGTTGCCATTTTATTATTGTCGAGTTAAATACGCTCGCGCGCTCCAACACAAAAGAATATCAGCTGTGTTGTTTGCGCCTTATTCAATCGTCGTCCTTCCCGTCTAATCGCAGCCTGCCAGACTCCTTATGGCGTGTGCGTGTCTTCAGCCAGCCTCAGTCACGCACACGCGGGACTCTTTTGTATAAAGCGCCGAGGAGAGCCATCACGGTGACACTTAAGGGCGGAGCAAGCCGTTAGCGATAGCATTAGCACCTTCCAATTAGTGCTGAATCATGATCATGGACTTCCCAAATGAATGGTCAAACAATTGGACCCTTCTGGCTGAAGCCAGAGGGCAGCCATCTTGCGTTGCCACTCTTACTGACAATTTCTGTTTGTTTTTTTATTCATTGTGAGAGAAAATTTTCTAATCGCATTCTTACCGATTAACTCATTAGCTCCCAAAAAACGTAAACATTTTAAATGTATTAAGTGTCCCAAAGACTTATTTAAAAACAGCACAGTCAGTCTTCAATCGTCTTAACGCTCAAAATAAAACACGAAAGCGCTCTTTTAGTTTAAGATTGACAATTTTGAAGTATTTCCAAACCGGTGAAGTTTTGGTGAAAAACTGCTGCAAGCTAGCGCCACTTACGGGCAAGGAGGACTCACTTCACGTCTGCCGTCGCTCGCTTGTACTCGTCTGCGTCTGCATCGAGTACTTGAAAAAAGGCTGGTATCGGCCCCATGCCGATACCTGGTATCGGTACTCGCCCATCCCTCGATAAAAGAATAGCTTGCTAACTTTCAAAATAAACAGAAAAGATGTGCATCAAATAATGGCTAAATATGTTTTCATGAAAGTAAATGTTGCGAATGGAAATTTACTTGATTCATAAAAGAATCCAAATGAGCTTCAAACGATTCATTTCAATGAATTGGCTTGCTTAAATTAATTGAATTTAAAAGTGTCAATAATCGGACAGCAGGGCAAACCGATTGGCTGCTAAATGTCCAATCAGTCTTTACATCATCGACGTGCGTTTAGCCTGATTTCGTCTGGTACATGGCTGCTAATCTCAAATCTCAAAGTGCAACATCGCCATCTACAGGGATCTTCTTGTAAAATGTCTTCCTGCACCCAAAAAGTTTCCCAACCACTTTGTTGGAGTATTAGACACGCTGTTATTCGCAATATGACTCAACTATTCTCCCTATTTACAGCACACCGTGTTGCATAGCGAAGCTGTTGCCTTGGCAACGAGCCGCCACACTTATCAGAAAATTACACTTTTTCTCTCCACCTTTTTTTCTTAAGCTGCTGCCTTATCTGGACTGGTAGAAGGCATTTTTGAATGCTAATAATATGTCCAGCTTTTCCATTATCATCCCTCCTTCCTTTCTACTTCTCCTGCATCTTATTTAATATATTCATACGTTCACTTCCCTCACTTTTTTTTTTTTACCTCCTTCTTCTTCTTCTTCTGTCTCGTCTCCACTCCAGCAAATCTCTTGCATTCATTTTGGTGAGCGAGGAATCACGGGCGGCCACTTCAAGATGAAAAGCTGCCAGGAAGAATGCGGATGGAAGACGAGGATTAGGCTCGCACACGCAAAAAAAAAAAAAATGTGACAAACCTTCAAAATGTATACGGGAACACTTAGAGAACGCGCTGATAGCATTTAGCCTCCTAGCATGTGGCCCAATAACACAAACGTGACAAGCAGCTTCTCAAAAAGCAAATATTGTCTCATTTGTGTCATCAAACAAAACGTTTGCTTTTACTTTGAAAAACAATCATCAACATTTTGCCTATTTTCTGACATTTCATTCATTTTCTGCACTGTCAACTTGAACAATGTCCTATTGCTTTTTCTTTTTTTTTTAATAAAGGAATGGAAATTGAAGTTATAAAAATTCTGGAATTATGTAATAAAGTTGTGAAAAATTAAGTGTAGAAGAAGTTGGATTATTTATTTTATTTTTTTTAGCCGGCAGAGCGCTAACATGTAGCTTGCTAGCATGCTGATTGCTGGTGTGTTCTGCTAGCTTCACAGCTGCAGCAGTGTTGTGTCATTCAAAAAGAACCAATCTTTTCAGTTCTTGAAGTGATTTGTTCTTTTCTCAGTTCATTTGAGAGCAAAAGTAAAATAAAAAAAGTTGTGAACCTTTGAAGAAGTTCTCCAGTCCAGGTGGTCGATTAGCTTCTAGCTGGCTTGGCAATTTAGCCGGCTAATAAGTAGCCTGCTAGCATGTTGACAGCCGGTGTTTCCTGCTTGCTCCACGAGTGAATAAATTTGTCAACCTGTGAAAAACATCCTGCAGTCCACAGTTAGTCTTTTAGCATACCAGCAGTTTCCCTTTGGAGCCTTTCGAGGAGATGCGCAGCTGTGGTGATTCAATGAAAGCAAAGCAACATGTCAACGTTTTCGTTTATTGTCCAATCAGAAGACAGGAAAGCACAGGAAGCAGTCAGAGGAAATCATATTCTACTTCCTCTTTCCTCCACGTCACATTTTCTTGAACAAATCCGCAATAATTAGCATTTTTGTCTCTTAATTGACACACGTATAAATTCTTTCCTTAGTTGTATGTGCTTTTTGGCCTGGAAATAAAACAGGATTCTGAGGGATCAGAAAAGTAATTACAACAATACTTGCGCGCACACACACACCCGCACACGCACACACACACACACACGTACAAGGCGAGTGGAAGCAGGCAAAGCAGTGAGTATTTGGTGTATGGCTCAAATATTTGCACACTTTTGGATCAGAAGAGAGGAAGAATAAAGGGGATTTACTACATTAAAGTTCTAATCCCGTTGACATCCTTCCCAAAATTTGATCTGGTTTGTAATCCGTTGTGCACTGGTTTTGAACTGGTTCGGATCCGGGTTAAAAACAAGCTTGGATCCTGTTTCAAACCAGTTGGGATTTGGTTTGGAACTAGCTTCAAACCAGGTTTAAATCAGTTCTGATCCAGTTTAATAAAAAAAAAAAAGTTTGACCCATCTTGTGATCTATTCTGCTCCAGTTCCACACCATTTTGAATCCAGTTTCACTCCACTTCCAAACCAGTTTGTAGTGCATTCTGCTCCAGTTCCAAACCAATCTTGGTTCCGTTTTGATCCCGTTCCAAATTAGTTTGACCCAGTTTGTAATCCTCTCTGCTCCAGTCCTGAACCAACTCGGATCCAGTTCCAAACTATTTCGGACCAATTTCCGAACAAGCATTTTTAATCTGATAGTTCCTCTTTCGTGGTGAAACAAAAACCAGTCCAATTTTGCTGTTGCCATGGTGACACATGCTCGTCAAGGTTCTGGTGGACGTTTTCGTGAAGTTGGTCAGAACCTTCTTCCTTTGTTCATCTTTCAAATGTAAATACGAGGTCACGCAAAGCCTCCATCTGAGTGGCTGGGAAGATCAGGTGGGCAGGGCTTGTTGTGGGCGGGACTTCCAGAATTTTTTTTTTCTTATACAAACACACCAGTTAAGAAAATAAAATACTTTATCATGAGGGGGATAAAACACATGCTTTTATTTTGAAGGGCTGCCAATCCCTTCTTAGTCTGACTGATAAAATGATTGCAATCAGACATTCGGGCTTGACTGTTAGCCACTCGCTGCTAACGGCTAACTGACCTGCTGTTAACTTGCTTTTTTTTCCCTCCAGGTGAGATCAGGAAGTGAGAGGCAGCGAGGCAGCCAATCACACGAGTCCTTCCAAGTCGTTAACCTGGAAGATAGACGTCGCTCAGGCGGAGAGCATCAGCCGTGGGCGGGGCTCGGAGCTTTACGCAGCCATTGGTAGAAATGTCGCCGGTGGAGGCGGTGCCAGCGCACATTGCCCTCGACGATCTCCAGCGCCCGCGGCAACGCGGGCCCCGCCCCCACGCCGCTGGATTGGATGAACTCCTTCAGCTGCGCGGGAGAAGGCGGGAAAGTCACCGTTAGCGATCGGCGGGCGGTAACCACGGTGGTCTTAAACGCGCGGCGGTACCTCGTCGAGCTCCTTCTCCGTGTTGAGGAACTCGGTGACGCCGCTGATCAGCTTGGAGTTCATGAAGAGCGCCTCGCCGTACCTGAGACGCCCGGACGCACGCGCGCGCGCCAACGTTAGACGCGGGGGTCACGCGACCGCCGCTCGCTCACTCACCGCGCGTTGAGGACGTCCCACTTTTCGCGGAAGAAGCGCCACGCCAAGTTGCGGCCTTGAGGGTTGCGGCCCACGTGGATGATCACGTCGATGGCGTCCTGCTCGGCCACCAGCTCCGACGCCAGCGACAAGTTCAATAACCTGACAAACACGAGGAAAGTCTTGGCTCAAACTTCTCCTTTGCTATTTTCTGTGTTATGTTTGTTGCATCCGCCGCTTTTTGTGTGCTACTTATCGTGTCCTACTTTTGGTGTGTCACTTCGTGCATCCTATTTTTTGTTTGTAACCTACTGTGCGCTACTTCTGAGTTCAGTTACTTCCTGTGTGCAACTTTATAATGACATGACCTTTTCTTTTGACCCCATTGATTTTGCTTGCTTCATTTGTTGATTTAAAAAAAAAAAAAATTCATGTTCACTACTTCCTCTAACGCTACTTCCTGTTCAAAACTTCTTGTGTGACCTTTGGTGCATAACTTCCTGTGTGTTACGTCGCGTCCACACTTTTTGTGTTCTACTTATCGCGTCTTATCTCGGACGTGTGACTTCCTGTGTCTATTTTTGTTTGTTACTTCCTGTACGTTTGACTTCCCGTGTGATCTTGCTGCTGCATAACTTCCTGCGTGCTACTTCCTGTTCAAAACGTCCCATGTGAAACCTGGTGCATAACTTCCTGCGTGTTATGTTGTGTCCACCATTTTTCTATTCTGCATGTGTTACATTCTGTGTCTTATTTTGTGTTTATTACTTCCTGCACATTACTTCTAGTTCTGTAATTGTTTGTATTTGAAATTATATCTTGAGTGTGTGACTTCCTGTGTCTTATTTCGTTGACTTCCTGCACATTTGACTTCCTGCGTGATCCTGCTGCTGCTGCATAACGTCCTGTGTGCTACTTCCTGTTCACTACTTCTTGTATGCTACTTCCAGTGTGCTACTTCCTGTGTGAAATCTGGTGCAGAACTTATTTCCTGTGCGCTACTTCTAATTCAGTTATTATCTGTGTGGCCCTTCTTGTAACTTACTATGTGCCACTTCATTTGAACTACTTCCTGTGTGCTTTTTTTTTTTTCACGTGTTCAATTGTGTGAGCTATTTTGTGGTCACAACTGCCTGTATGCTACTTCCTTACTTCCTTTATGCTACTTCTAGTGTGCTATTTCCTGTTCAAAACTTCCTGTGTGATCTCTGGTACATTACTTCCTGTGAGTTATGTCCGATTAGACCCTTTTTTTTTTTTTTTTCTCTTTTCTTTTTTGTTATTGTCTGATTCGACGGCACGGTTCTGTGTGCTCACTTGGTTTTGGATGTTTGTTTATTTTAGATTGAATAAAAGCAAAAAAAAAAAAAAAAAAAACCATTTAAAAAAAAAAATAAAAATGTGGTGTCCACCATGTTTTTTTGTTTGTTTGTTTTGTTTTTTTGCTTGCTTGTGTCCACTACTTCTCGTTCAGCAACTTCCTGTGTGGTTCTTGTCGTATGCAACTTCCTGTGTTACCACTTCACGTTCACTACTTCCTGTGTGAGCTATTTTGCGATCACGACTGCCTGCGTGTTGCTTCTTTGTCATCGTGCGTATGAAAATCAATTGCTGGCAAACACGCACGCACGCACGCACGCACGCACGCACGCGCAGTCCACACGCTGGCGCACCTGTTGAGCAGGAAGGCGTTATCGGAGCAGGTGAGCGCCTCCAACAGGATCTTCTTCTCCGAGACGGCGTTTGAGGAGTGGAACTTCATCCAGATGAACTCCCACACGTCTTCGTCCATCAGACTGACGCCCGTGCAGTAGACCACGTCGCGGATGTTGGGGGGGATCCTACGCGCACACGCCAAAACGGTCGGTCGGGCTTCATTTCATCTGGCAGCCGAGTTCAGTCGTGTCGTGCTTAAGTGACAATTTAGGTCAACTTGACGATCACGCACGCACGCACATTTCTTGCATTATTAATGATTCGGGCCAGCGATCAGCGAGTGTGTGCGTGTTTTAGACACTTTTGCCTATTAAAGGCGCAGTCGGCCGGTTTCACTCCAGAAAAGTCACTTTTGAAATGGAGGATTTAAACAAACTACTTCTCAATTTACAGATCTGGGCTTCTCTTAACGTGTGGTGGTGATTTTGTCCTAAAGCCCCCAGCCTGTATTTTGCCATTTTGTGTTTGTTTTGTAAACAGCGGGACGTTTCTGTGGAAAGACAGTGTTGACACCCCTCCAGCCAATCGCAGAGCAGGGGGCGTGGCATGTCGCAAACGGGGCCGGGCGAATTTGTCGGCTGCGTGACGTCACTCCCGCGGCAGTTTGAAAGCACGCACGGATCTTTTTTTTCGTCACTCACTCATCCACACACGTAAGCTGCTGTGAGTGAGTGAGTGAGAAAAAAATAATAATTTGTGTGTGCTTTCAAATTGCCACGGGAGTGATGTCACGTTCGCCCGGCCCCGTTTGCGACACGCCACGCCCCCCCGCTCTGCGATTGGCTGGAGGGTTGTAAACTGTCTTTCCACAGAAACGTCCCGCTGTTAACAAAACAAACACAAAATGGCAAAATACAGGCTGGGGGTTTAGGACAAAATCACCACCACATGTTAAGAGAAGCCCAGATCTGTAAATTGAGAAGTAGTTTGTTTGTTAAAAAGTGCCTTTTCCAGAGTGGAAGCGGCATATTGGGCCTATTAACTTTAAATGACACGACGCTCATTCTGCGCGCGTGTTGTGCACTTGACCTGTTCTTGTTGCTGGAGATCCAATCTGAGATGTAAGCGACGGCCTGGCGGTGGCACTGCTTGTTTCCGAAGCTGCACGCCAACATGATTAGCTCCCGCTGCAGCTCCCTGGACACACGAGCGGTGGGCGTCAACGGAGGTTTAGCGAGCGTGCGCGCATCCGTGTATGTGCGCGTGTGTTTTACTCCGTCTGGAAGGACGCTTGGAGGACGCCGCCGTCGCCGTCGGCCGCGTTGCTCGGCCAGCCTATCTGGTGATAGCGCGTTGCCACTTGCTTCAGGACGTAATCCTGCAAACATGCACAACGAACGAAAGATGAAAATGAGCTGCGGGTGACGTGCGTGCGTGCGTGCGTCTTACGCTGAAGAGGTTGTAGTCGTCGGTTCGGTCCAGCAGCTTGTCGAGCTGGTAGAGCGCCCGGCTGGCGGCGTGCCACGGCAGGAAGGACGCCTCCTCGGGCAGGTAGCCCATCAGCTGCAGCGGCACGCCCTGCGGGAGGTAACCCGCCCTGCGGCCGCCACATCGCACCACTTACAGCACACACACACTGGGGGGCGCACTTGAGGGGCCTGATTGGACGAGGTTGCCTTCTTTGATGACATCACCGCTTACGCAATGTTATTTGGACGGGAAGTTTGCTGGGTATGTTTTCTTTATTATTAGATATTAAATAAATAAATACAATAAAAATAAATCAATCAATCAAGAAATGATGTTGAAATATTAGAAAACTATTGACAGTAGAAATCTTTTATAAATAAATAAATCAAGAATAATAATAAAAAAAACAAAATAAATAAATAATGGAAATAACAAAATAAGAACAAAATAAATATAAATAAATAAATACAATAAAAATAAATAAATAAATCAAGAAATTATGTTGAAATTTTAGAAAACTTTGACAGTAGAAATCTTTAGAGATTTACTTTTTAATTATTTTTTTTATTTAGCTTAACACATGCTAATGAACCCTGTTTTTATTGACATTTATTTCATTCCATTACGGTTGCTACATTTGCACTTTGTTCACATTTCAATTGTGGGAAAAAAAAAAGGTGGTTTAAATATTGTGCTGCAATAAAAGTGCTATTATTCCGAAGCAGCAATCACAAATCTATTGTTCAGTAATTATTACCAATATCGTCAAAAATATCACCGCAAATTTCTTTGAAATATCGTAAAAGAATTTTTAGGTCACCCCTATTTAGGATACAAAGGTCTTTCTTTAAAATGCTCTTTTTTTTTTCTTTCATATCAAAAGTGCGAGTGGTATCAGTACTTTTTCTTCAAATGTTTTTTATTTGTGTGTGTGGGTTGTTCATTTTTGTGTGTGCGCGCGTGTGTGAGATTGGCGCCGTTGCAACAGTGGATGATGATGCCAGATTCTTTTTATAGTCGTTTTCTCACCGCCAGCATGACAAAAAGCAGCACTCTGTGGGTGAGTGTGTATGTGCGTGCGTGCACACGTGCGTGCGTGTGATAAAAACGTTAAGGAGAAAGTTGGCGCACGAACGGCACGGGAGCGGTCGCGGGTCGACGCGGCGTCCTCTGTGCATTCATTAACATTTATTCACCTGCCAGCGGCCCCGCCCCCCTTTGACCATGAATATTAATGAGGCCAGTCGCTCGGGGTACGCTGGGCGCCGT
The DNA here is from genome assembly GCF_051991245.1 of Festucalex cinctus. NCBI lineage: Eukaryota > Metazoa > Chordata > Actinopteri > Syngnathiformes > Syngnathidae > Festucalex > Festucalex cinctus. The sequence continues at coordinate 24,767,195 of NC_135426.1, forward strand.
TCAGCTTTTATTTCTTTTATTACTGGTGATGATGGATGCTCGGCACGGCGACCGATCGCACGTCAGGCCGCGCGCGACCTTAACCGGGGGAGCCGTCAATCAACGCGAGGGATAGACCGATAATCGGCCCGGCCTCAATGGAAATAAAAAATAAGAATAAAATACATAAAAATAAATAAATACAATAAAAATAAATCAAGAAATTATGTCGAAATATTAGAAAACTTTATTGACAGTAGAAATCTTTTATAAATAAATCAATCAAAATTAATAATAATAAAACTAAATAAATAAATAAATAATGGAAGTAAAAAATGAGAATAAAATAAATATAAATAAATACAATAAGAAATTATGTTGAAATTTTAGAAAACTTTATTGACCGTAAAAATCTTTAGAGATCTATTTATTTACTTTTTAATTTTTATTATTTTGAAATTTAGCTTAACACATGCTAATGACCCCTGGAAGCTCCCTGCACTTTTTCTTATATATTTTTTTTAAACAAATCTGTTAATATAGTTTAAAAGATTTTTTTTTTTTATTCCCCCCCCCCATTTTACTGCAAACGAATATCGGCTTGAAATATCGGTTATCGGCCTACTTGACTCCTAATAATCTGTATCGGTATCGGACTTGAAAAAACATATCGGTCTATCACTAGTAAACACGTCCGTCACGTTGCCCGTCTTCCGCCTTATTCATATTCGCGGCACGCGCCTGGCCTGACGCGCGCGATCATAATCGCCCATAACGGTCGCCGCGGCAACCGCATCCACACTCAGGCGGATGCGCACCGAGTGTTTGTGTGCGTGCGTGCGTGCGTGCGCGCACCTGGCCAAGTTGAAGGCGTCGTCGATGAGTCCCGCGCGGTTGCCAACAGAGATGACCTGCGTCGCATGGCCACGGTGAGTCACACGGTCGCGCGCGGTCACATGATTACATGGTCACATGACGTCACCTGCGGGTTGCTGTGCAGCTGCTGAATCAGCAACTTCCAGTTTTGCAGGTCGTAGTTGACGCGGAAGTATCCCGTCTGGTTGATGTTGCCTAGCAACCACGTCTTGTCATCCATCTCGCTCATCCTGTGACTTTCTGGCAAGCAAGATCGACAAACGAAGACGCGCTCCGATTGGTTGATTGGTTGGCGTGTCATGCTAACTGCTATAGCTAATGCTAACATGTGTAAACATGTACCTGTCTTATTATGGATCCAGATGAGAGTCTCTGAACACACCCAGGACCCGTTTCCCACGGCAACCGTCAACGGCACCTGCCACTGTAAGCTAATGAAACAAACACGCATAAGCAGGCATCGGTTCATGTCGGGACGGGCGAGTTCCGATATCGAGCATTGGCGAGTATCAGGCCGATACCGGCCTTTTTTCAAGTACTCGAGTACTTGTGACGAGTATAAGCAACCGATGCGGGGGAGGATGTCGAGTGAGTCCTCCTTGCCTGTAGCTGGCGCTACCGTGCAGCAGTTTAACACCAGAGCAAATAATGAGCACGACTTCCTGTTTTGACAACAACGAACCCACGAGTATGTCGGCATTGTTTTCACTAAAACTTCACGGGTTTGGAAATACTTGAAAATTGCCGAGGACGAACCACCCATTGCAGAATGTGAACTTTGCGTGCACAAGACTCGCAAGAGGCGGAATGAAGTGCGCATCGTTCAATACTAGCAACTTGCGAAAACACCTCAAAGCGAAACATTTATTACAGGTGAATCCTCAACTAAAAGTGCATTTTTGTCTTTTATTTTGAGCGTTAACGCAATTGAAGAGAAAGTGGGATGGAACGTCCCGAATTTCACGTCATTCTTCCAGTCCAAACTGGAGCTAAAAATCATCAAAATGTCTTCGTGTCCTCGCTGCGTGTGCGTAATTGTTCAGCTGTCAATCACGTTGATAGAAATATGAGATGAATTATTGAGTTGCCCGGCGGCCATATCGATCCACTGCAGCCGCAAAGATCGTCTTTCGTTGCCCCGAAATGCACAATTGTGGTCCTCTCGATTCGTGCGTCTGCGTGTGCGCGCATCATGGCGACCATTTTGTCATCCCCCGCATGAAGAAGGTGTGCAAGGTCACCGCGGAGCTCAGGTTCAAGCTCAAACAGCACTTTGCTTTGTTTGTTGGTGTGCTAGCGTATCATATCATATCATATAATATCATATCATATCATATCGTGGCTGACGGCTTGAAAATTCAGAGAAAAATTTTCAGCCAAAAGAAAAAAAAAATATTGCTCGAGTGAAGTTGGTTTACATTTTATATTGCGATTAGACACAAACTTCAACATAAAAGCACCTCAGCAATCACTAATTTAATATGCTAGCAAACGCCAATTTATTAATTTACATTCATGGTCATTTCAAGTCAACTCGATTTTATTTGCAAAGTGCTTACCTAAAAAAAATCACTCATGCAATAAAGACAGGTAATACAAAATAGAAGAAAATAAATGAATAAATACTATATATACATTAGGGATGTCACGATAAGGGCAATATTGTGATATTGTGATATTAAAACTGCCACAATATCGTCGTCGTCATGTTCACAATATTTAAAAGGAACACATCTGTTAAAAAAAAAAAAAAAGTCAGGTTGATTTCCATTTGTGCAGTTCTAGCACCCTCTAGTGGCTAGTTTATTAGTGCAATTTAATTTTCATGATGGATGTTTTGGCCTTCTATGTTTCAAATGTTTGCTAATTGTCAGATGAAGGGGAAGCGAATTTGCTTGTGAAGCGATCAATATTGTGCAAGTGCCTCAATATTGTTATTAGAGATTGTAGGTGGTTTATATGCATTGCTGTTATGTACAAACGCACAATATTGTGCTTTTTTTTTTTCTTTTTTTTTTTTTAGTGTGAGCTCTTTTTTTAAATATTGCCAACACAATATCATGATAATATCGTGATGTTTGGCTATCGTTACATCCCTAATATACATATACAGGATGAATATACTGTATACTGTCGCCATGGCAACTCGCTCGTCTTGTTTGTGAGTTTGATGTCGTCGGCTGCTTCCTGCTTCAATTAGCATTTGAATGTTGGCCACTTCCCGTCAGCTGCACGTCTGCCCGCTCATCACTCATTCAGCAGGCGACGCGAAGCATCGTTAGCATTTCGGCTCGTTTGCAGCCCGACGACGCATTAACCCGCTTTTCATCCGCGCGCTCTTCTGCTTCAAAACGTTCGCTTGAAACATTTTTTTGGAAATAGTCGAGAGGCGTCCTGACCTGTCACAACGTGTCACAACAAATCACGACGTGACACAAGTCTTGTTTGTCTGCAAGCCAGCCGGCAAAACAAACGCAGCCGCGACGACGTCGCGAGCGTCTCGGGGGCCCCGCGAGGGCCCCCGAGACGCTCGCGACGACGTTCCGACTTGAAAGATTGGGAACGAGGGCGACGGCGGCAAGTCAGAACGTTTGAAGGGTTTAAAAGTCGCACAAAAAAAAAAAAAAAAAAAAAAGTGTGAGATGAAGTATTGATGAAGCAGAAAAATCGGTTGAAAAAAGTGGCGAAGAAAAGACGTGAATAAAACATGACAATCAAATATAAATGATGGCAACGTGAGCAATGCGAGACCCCCCCCGAAAGGTGCCGCGCTGACCCCCGGATGACCCCGCCACATCACGGCGTTTTACGTCATCTGATTGGTCAACTCACCTGCTGTTGCCCCGCCCATCCTGCCCGTACAGGAAGTGCTCCTGGCTGACGGTGATGTCATGCGTGGAGAGCTGCTCCGATTGGTTCTTGCTGATGGTGACCACCGGGTATCCCATTTGCAGAGTCCACCCGTCCATCACGGCGCCGATGTCGATGTCCCGCCCCTCCGACCGCATGGCCTGCAGACGCCAAAATCAATTTTGGACGACTAACGAGCTCGTGGTCAAACATCTGACTGGCGAGGTTAAACAAGTAATCAGGGATCGGTTTTTTTGTGTTTTTTTTTTCCCGCGGTGGTCCGGCCATCACGTTGCCAAGGCGACAAGCTTTTCTCATCCCATCCAATCGGTCGGTAGGTCTCGAAGACGCTTCGTTAGAGTTGCTTGCTTAAATAATTAAGAGCCGACTGGCTGCTCGCACCTCCGACAGTTTCCTCCACAGGTCGTCGCGCGCCGCGTTGCCGTACATGTGACTCAGCAGATAATCCTGCAAACAAACAAACAAACAAACAAGTCACTCATTCCATGTGACCAATCAGATTATCCTGAGATGCAATTAATGAAATCATCATGCAATCATGACGAATCAAAAAATGACTCATCAAATAATCCACGTGTGACTCATCAAATATTCCCAACGCAAAATAAAATGTCAAAATATTTGTGGCCTGAATTTAACGAAACGGTTTACAAAACAGGCGGACGCACATGCACTCACCTGATTGGCTGAGAAATCGGCGGGAGGTGCTTAACTCATTTACTCCCAATAACGTATAAATACGTTTTTTTTTTAATGTTCTAAGTGTCCCAAAGACGTATTTATCCGTATTTTTGCTTTTTTTTTTTTGTAACTAGAGCATACAAAAGGCTTTGATGGAGCCTCTCAACTGCAAAGAACGGGTGCAGAAATGTGCGTTATTACACAAACGGCCAGCAGGTGGCAGCAGAGCAAAGGAGATCAACCAGGGCCATGTAGAAAAAAAGCTCAATTACTTCCAATTTGAAATCGATTTGTGAAAACTGATGAAACTTAGCTCTCTTCTAATGCTAATTGCTGAAAAACGGAAACAGATAGAAACATTCACATTCACTTTTTTTCTGATGAAAGAAGAGACTTTAATCTTTCTTTTGATAGGTTCCATGTTTTTATAGCAATAGAACACAATATTCTGTGGGCCTTGCAAAATCAGTCAAAATCCAGTAAAACAGCGAACGGGATTGCGAAATGTGAAAATGTTGGCGAGTGAATGAGTTAATATGTTAATGAGCCCCACTGTTACATCACAGTGAAGAGAAAGTTTTACTCGAGTCAAGTTGTTGAAGAAAGTTACTATTAGGATTTTGGATACAACACATTCAAAAGTAGCTTCCGAAATGGTGCAAAATGTATTTATTTTTTTGGTAGTTTTTGTGGAGACGTTAGCATAATAATGCAGCAACCGCTCACGTCACTTTTCCACAACAAAATCAGGCTCGCGTTAACTTTCCTACAGATCGCCGTGTAATTTTGTGCTTTCTTTGCCGAATGTTTTTTTTGGGGGGGGTTTCAACTATGACAGTTTGTTTGAAAAAGAATATTTGATTAATCTGTTTATTTATCTTGCTAACTTTTATATTCATTTATATTCAGTTATATTCTATTTTTTTTTTCTGTTTATGAAAGAGATTGACGTATATTTTCAGTCCATTTCTACTTCCAAAAATAAGAAGCCTGTCACGACTTTGACTTTGTGTTCTCATTTGGGTATTTTTCATATTTCTTAGTTTAAGACCCCTGGCAACTTTTATTTTATTCATGTTATTTTTTCCCCTTTTTCTTTCGTGTTTGTGTGATGATTTTTTGTGTTGTATTTGACATGTTTGGCTTTTGCTTACAATTTTGTCAATAAAGTTATAAAAAAAAAAAAAAAAAAGATTCATGTCGTATGCGGCTTACGTTCAGTCCTTTCCGGAAGAGCCGCTGTCCCATCACGTTGGCCAGCATCCGGATCAGTGCTGCCCCCTACGGGACAGAAAAAGACAATCATCCAATTACCCTCTTTTTTTTTTTTTTTTTTTTTTTTTTTTTTTATTCAATGCTTGTGCTCGTTTGAGAAGGTGGAGTCTATCCAAACTGGTTGCCAGCCAATAGCAAGGCACAAATAAGACAAACATCCCCATCTAATGTCAGGGCAAATATATAAATATTTGGGCAAATCATCTTCCAATTTTGGAAGCAAAATTCTCTTTCTGTGACATGTGCATCGCGTCCTTGTAGCGACAAAGCGCACGCACCTTTTTGTACGCGATCCAGTCGAAAACGCGGTCGATGTCGGCGGCGTCCCGCACGTCCTGCGAGATGGGATGAGACGAACGCAGGCCGTCCAGCAACATCACCTCGTGGAGGACGTCCGTCAGGAAGCGCTGCTTCTCCTGACAAAACACCAAAACAACATTTGGAAAAAAAAAAAAAAAAAAAAAGTGTGAACAAGTGCACTTTTGTGTTGTTTTTTTTTGTTCCGCAAACGAACGCATCGATCTTCAGTGAGCGCCGTCTGTCTGTCTGTCTGTCTGTCTGCGGCTAAATCCTGGAGCGTGCGGCCCAAGCTAATTAGCGCTTACAGTAGCGATTTCCTTCTAATGAATGTCACACTTAATCAGCCACAGTCCATTTTTTTTTTTTTTCCTCCATTTAACTTTTGCTGGGTTTTCGCTGCTAATTAACTTCATGAGCGGCAACTTTTTTCATTAAGAGCATCAGCTGGGATCAGACGAATTCAAGCATTGCCGAGATTTACTGGATTTACTTTTAATGAACCTTCATTGAGTTGTTTTTTTTCCCCCCCATTTTTTAACTGTGATTACGCAAAATGAAAACGTGCGACTGGCTGCCTGATTTTCAGTAAGAAATTCCAAAATAAAATCTACAAAAAAAACAAGTAGCTGAATAAAATATCTTTTGGTTCTTGTTGTTCAAAGCCGTCCGAGACGAACACGTGGACGCAACGCGGCCCGCCGGCCACATACGACACAATTAGCCGTAATTAGCTGTCGTTAGCCGGACGCCATGTTTGGATGAGAGCGCTTGACGGCAAAGAACACTAATTAGCCCGGACGCTAATCGAGCGGCGAGGACGGTGCGGCAGATGGGTCCTCTCGTGCGTGTGCGTGTGCGTGTGCGCGGTGGCGTGGCCAGCGACGCCTTCACAGATGGAGAGAGCAGAATATTTCCTGGAGAAGCTGCAAAATAGCTGCCGGTCGTCCTCTTTGACCTCTTTGACCTCTTTGACCTCCCTGACCAACATTCACAACCGAAATAAAAAATGCAGTCAGCGGTCCCTTGACATACGAGCGCCCGGATAATTAGAGTGCTTCGAGATACGAGCCGCCATTTGGCTGATGTTTTGTCTTGAAATAAGAGTAAAAATTTGAGATACAAGCATGCCAGATGATGCCAGAAAACGTCTCGACATTCTGGCCATGATCAATTCATGTTGGTTTCCCTGCAGTGAAAGGAAAACATCAGTTAGGTGGCGCTATTGCACATTTAAGGCTTGTCAAACACCACAGAAGAAGAATGAAGGAAATTTTATTTAGTGCTGTTGCGGTTTCCGTTTCCATTCGTGCCGGTTCGTGTTTACAAACAGTACAAAAATGTCAAGCGCAATTTTCTTCTGAGAAACACGTGAATAAAAAATGATTTTGTTAATTTTGCATTTCCATTCATTTCACTGGGGAAAGATGAGTTGAAAAATCGGCTTTGAGATACGAGCGCCATCCTGGAATTAAGAGAATTCTTCTCTTATGGCGCCGCCATATTTGCACCGTGAGCTCTAGTTTGCTTCCAGCACATATTTACAGAAGAGTGCCATATACATCTGATGCATTATTATTATTATTATTATTATATTATTACATGTAGATGATCAATTTTTGTACCAATCAGATTTCAGCCACTACGTGTTGCCATGCAGGGCAAAAAAATATCGATATCGCGATATTGGCCCTTGCAAAATGCATATCGCAAAGGCACGCAATAAGTTTGATATGGAATTTTATGCTTTTTATATGAATTTGACCAGTCAGATGCTAACTAAAATGTGCATCGCCATTCAATAGTTGAAAATGATCAAGACGTAATTACAATTAATTAACTAAGATTACATGAAGGTTGCTTTTTTTGCCACATGAAAAATGTTTTTCTTTCATGAGGTAATAAAAATGTCATTTCTTGAGGTACATGTTAAATATCGCAATAATATCGATATCGATATGTTGGGCAAGTATATCGCATGTTTTTCCAATATCGTGCAGTTGATCTCACCTTCCCCAATCCATATTGCAATGCTGACGCATGTGACTTCAACTAAATTAATTATTATTGCCCCTTGACCCAATCACATTCCAAACAGATGACATCAGAAATTTTCTGACCTTTGACTAGCAAAACGCCTGCACGGACGACTAATTTTCATATTCAGCATCACTGCTGAGTATCAAGTCTTTGATTGATTTTTTTTTTTGCACGCATGTTTCTCCACTCCACACGATTCGAATGTCATGTGACCAATCAATAATCATTGAGTCAAATGAGACTTTTGTTTTGCTGCGGCGTGCAAATGCAAATAAAGAAGAAGAAGACGACGAATGTAGTAAATGTCACGCAAGCGATCCACTTCATCACCATCAAGTCGGAATTTGTCTCAATCTGGAGTGACGCAGTCGCGCAGATGACAAACGCGCTAAGTCGCTTTTAAAAAGGCGACCTCGCCGTTTGTTTGTGTGTGCGTGCGTTGGAGGCAAATCAGCTCTTTGCCGCGCTTAAATGTAAACTCGCGGCGCGTGACCGATTGTCGCTGCGAAAGGGGACGAAAGGGGGCCGTCGTCGTCGTGACTTGATTGCGACGTCTCACCATGTTCCACTTGGGGAAGAGGAAGTCGGTGCCGACGTACTCGAAGTAGTGAGCGAAGCCTTCCTTCAGCCACACGTCCTCCCACCACGCCGGCGTCACCAGGTCGCCGAACCACTGCCGGGGACAAGCGCATACGTGTCACGGGACACGTGGTACACATCAGCCAATACATCACATGACACTTGGTCTTACCTTTTACGTGACACTTATTATATGGTCTTACACGTCACGTGACACTTGTTAAACATCAGCCTGCATGTCATGTGACACTTGTCACACATGGTCTTACACGTCACGTGACATTTGTTACACATAGTCTTAGATGTCATGTGATACTTGTCACAGGGTCTTACACGTCACGTGACACTTGTTAAACATCAGCCTACATGTCACGTGACACTTGTCACACATGGTCTTACACGTCACGTGACATTTATACACACTTATATGTCACGTGACATTTGTTACAAATGGTCTTACACGTCACGTGACATTTGTTACAAGTGGTCTTATATGTCACATGACACTTGTTACACATAGTCTTAGATGTCATGTGATACTTGTCACACAGGGTCTTACACGTCACGTGACACTTGTTAAACATCAGCCTACATGTCACATGACACTTGTCACACATGGTCTTACACGTCATGTGACATTTGTCACACATTGTCTTATACATCACGTGACACTTGTTACACATAGTCTAAGATGTCATGTGATAATTGTCACAGGGTCTTACATGTCACGTGACACTTGTTACAAGTGGTCTTACACGTCACATGACACTTGTTACCCATGGTCTTAGATGTCATGTGATACTTGTCACACATGGTCTTACACGTCACGTGACATTTATACACACTTATATGTCACGTGACATTTGTTACAAATGGTCTTACACGTCACGTGACATTTGTTACAAGTGGTCTTATATGTCACATGACACTTGTTACACATAGTCTTAGATGTCATGTGATACTTGTTAAACATCAGCCTGCATGTCATGTGATACTTGTCACAGGGTCTTACATGTCACGTGACATTTGTTACCCATGGTCTTAGATGTCATGTGATACTTGTCACACAGGGTCTTACACGTCACGTGACACTTATTACGCAACATGGTCACGTGATACGTCACACGACGTGTTAAACGGAGTCTTACACGTCACGTGACACTTGTCACACATGTGACGTGACACATGCTCGTTACATGTTCTGCATCAGAGGTCGCGTGTGACCTTTTGAAGCAACACGAACGAGGTGGCGAAAGCGATAAAAGCCCGAAACCAAAACAAAGATGGCGGCATGAGCCTTAATTGGGCCTCATTCAATTAATTATGCTGGCAAATGCGGAAAGATGAAAAGAGGAGGGTGGAGGTGGTGCCACCTTCATCCTGCTCCTCCTCTTCCTCTTTCTTTTCTTTTCTTTTCTTTTCTTTTCTTTTCTTCCTCGTCTCCAGCAACAAAAGAAACTTTGATGAAGACGCTGGCGGCTGACCTCGTTAATATTCATGCAGCCGGCAACGCCGGACACGAGTCGGATGCCTCAACACACATCAACAACATCATCATCATCATCATCATCATCATCATCATCATCATCACTATTTCAACATTGAAGTGCCTCACCAGCGACTTTCAACCTTTATTATTTGCCAGAAATAAAAAAAAAGTTGCCTGGAAAGCTTTTATACACACGGACACACTTTTATTGCTAAGAAGCCATTTTTCGACTTCACTAATTGCTTGCTTGTTGACCGAACCATTTTTGTAGACGCTGTGTGCACCCCACACCTGCAGGGGGCAGCGCGACACTTAGAGACCATGTTACGAAATTCCCCAAGTAACTTTTAAGTTCCTTTTTTGAAACGCGACCTTCGATTGCACAACATGTCAAGTCGCTTTTTGTCCTCGACAGACAAACGCAAGCAGCAAAGAAGAAAAGAAGAAGACGAAGAAGAAGAAGAAGAAGAAAGGAGCCACTCAAGTGGAGACCAACAAAGAAAAAGAAAAATCAAGCCAGGTGGAAAGAGAACAATGAGATGATTCATGGCTGCTTGCTTCTCATCAACAACACGCGAGTGCGGGAGTGCGTGCGCCTACTTTATGTGTGTGCGCGCGCGTGCGTGCGCGTGTGTGGGCGTGCGAAGCGAAGCCGATGAATCCGAATTCTCGCCGCGCGACTCTCTCATATCACCACATTGACAGGTTGCCTCTGCGCGCTCGTTTCCACGACAACAGGTCCAAAACAGATGCGAGACTTCCTCGGAGACGAGCCGACAACACCGACGAGCGTATGCGTGCGCGCGCGCCTGCGCGTGTGTTTAATTCAAAGTGACAAGACGCTGGAGCCAGAGTACATATTGGCTCCTTTCAAACACACACACAAGCTGCGTCGAAATGACATGTCACACGTTTTAAGATGGAATATGCAACTTAAAAGTCAACTTGCGTCACTCGCACGAGGGCTGCGGATTGCCGCCAACCTCACGATACGCTACGTATCACGATACAGGTGGCGCGTATCGCAATACAGGAGTCGCGATACGATAAGTATCACGATACAGGGGTCACAATACGATACGTATCGCAATACAGGGGTCGCGATACGATAAGTATCACGATACAGGTGGCGCGTATCGCAATACAGGAGTCGCGATACGATAAGTATCACGATACAGGGGTCACAATACGATACAGGGGTCACAATATGATACGTATCGCGACACAGGGGTCGCGATACGATAAGTATCACGATACAGGGGTTGCGATACAATAAGTATCACGATACAGGGGTCACAATATGATACGTATCGCGACACAGGGGTCGCGATACGATAAGTATCACGATACAGGGGTTGCGATACAATAAGTATCACGATACAGGTGTCACGATACGATACAGGGGTCACAATATGATACGTATCGCGACACAGGGGTCGCGATACGATAAGTATCACGATACAGGGGTTGCGATACAATAAGTATCACGATACAGGGGTCACAATATGATACGTATCGCGACACAGGGGTTGCGATACGATAAGTATCACGATACAATACCTATCACGATACAGGGGTCCCGATACGATACGTATCACGATACAGGGGTCACGATACGATACGTATCGCAATGCATATGTGTCCCAATACTTGATCTTCAAGGCGATACGTATCCCAATATGTTACATTAATTTTTTAGCATTTTATAATAACAGTCATATGTATGTTTTGTTATGCTGACTGACAAAAATATTTTTGTTAGCAGCTCTTCTGGTTGACCACCAAAGCAGGCTTTCTAAATTTGCAACTTTCACAGACACACCAGGAATATTTATTAATAAGACATGAGCCGACATGAACAAAAATATCAACGTATTAAAATTACAGCTGGAAAATGTGCTTGTTTGAAATATTTGGGGAACTAAAAACAGCATTTTTTTTTTCATGTAACACATTCTATTTCATTTTTAAACAAAATATAGGAAAACTGCGACATGTGCAATGTTAAGTTTCCAAGTAAATAAATATGAATATTCTTCCTCTGCTGTGTCCAATCACGTGTGAGCTATTTTTGCATTAATTGAAGGCAATTAACTTCAAAGACGCTGCTGCTTTTTATTTTTTAGCTACAATGCAACGGCAAACGTTAACTGCCTATTTAAAGCTAACGAGCAATATCGATTGTGACGCCTGCGTATCGATACGTGTATTGTAATGAGGCCCGCAACGATATATTGCCGATGTTATCGATTTTTTTGAGCACACCCCTAACTCGCACATTCTTGTGGCTCTACTTGCTGTTTGGCTCACCTGGTGGCAGATCTCGTGGACGACCACCATGGTGAGCTCCATCTGGTAGGACGACGACGACACTTGAGCGTCCAGCAGGATTTTCTGCTCCACGAAGACGCTCAGGCCCCAGTTCTCCATGGCGGCGTACGGATGCTTGGGCACCGCCAGCAAGTCTGCAACACGGCAAAAAAAAAATAAATAAAAAAAAAAAAAAGTCTTCTGTGAGATATTTTTGACCATGTGGTGACTTAAAAGACTTCAACAGCAACCAAAAATTAAGTATTAAAACAAATGTGTTTAACGCATTTGCTACCAAAAACGTATAAAAACGTTCTTTTAAATATTGCCATGCTCCCAAAGACGTATTTACACGTTTTTTGTTTTTGTTTTTCTATGCTAGAACATACAGAAGGCTTTGATGCAGCCTCTGAACTGAAGAGAATGCTTGAAGCAATGGTAGTTATTACAAAAACGGCCAGCAGGCGGGAGCAGAGTATAAGAGATCAACCACTGTGGGAATAATGATGAAACTTAGCTATATTCTAATGCTAATTGCTGCAAAACGGAAACAGACGGAAATATACTTTTTTTTTATCCTGATGAAAGAAGAGACTCTAATCTTTCTTTTGGCTTTTATAGCAACAGAATATTTTGTGGGCCTTGCAAAATTAAAATGGCTGGGAGTGAATGATTTAAGTGTGTTTAAAAAATTGTTGCAGAATGTGATTAAAACAGAATTGAGTTTGAATTTGTTTTAAGCATTTTTTAAAATTAGTAAAGTGTTCAGAAAAATACTTGTGATATTATTGTATAAAAGTATTTCAAAACCATTTTCAAAAGTTTTTTTTTTAATGTGTTGCAAAAAAAAAATAGTGTTTAAAAGGTGTTTAACAAAAGTGTCAAAAAGCCATCATGCCATTGGTGTCATAAGAGATGATGATGATGATGATGGTGAAGGTGAGGTAGAGAAGATTGTCAGCACTCTGCTTTGACAGCTGTCAATCATCTGTCAGGCGGCCATCTTGTTAGCCTGTTGCTAGCAATCAACTCAAATGACTTGCGAAACTAAAGACGAAAAAAAAGAAGACAAAAAAAGTGCTCAGTTGCCATGGAAACAGACGTCCAAAACTTCCCACACGCCAGCAGCCAATCACGGCGCGTTTGCACGACTGCCGACAGCTGATTGGCTGGCGGCGATCGTGAAGGCGCCAAGGCCGATATGTAAATGCGCTTTAAGGTGGAATATGCAAATGAGACATTAAAGGAATTACACATTGAAATTGAAGTGAAACCAATCGTTTCGTTTTACCGCAGCGGCGCGCGCACACGCACACGCACACAAATGAGATCGACTTTGAGAGTGCGTCGTCGTCGTCTCATGTGATTCACCTGAAGTGCGCCGGAGGCCTTTGCTTGTCTGCATACAACACACACACACGGACGCACGTTCACAAGCGCAACACACACACTTGACACTTGAACATAAAACGCACACACAAATGCAGTGACATGCACTCAAACCGGCGCACACGCGCGCAGCGACACGCTCGCACCCACACATGACATGTCCTGATGCTGAAAATAGCGGCCATGTTTATTTTGGAACGCTGGTTCTTTTTTCTTTTTCTTTTTTTCTCCCCCTTTCATTTTGCTTTTTTGTGTCTTCTTCACGTTTTGTGGCACGTCGTCTTCCTCTCATCTCGCTTCGTCTTCTTTTTCCTTGTCCTGATCACATGACGAGCGTTTAGAGCAAAGATGTGCAAACTTTGTCATTTGAGGGCCACAGACAGAAAAAAGGGCCACATCATGTTATGAAGAGAAATTGTGTTTAGTCCGAAAAATTTTACAATTTATTTGTGCTTCTGCATATTTAGAAAAAAGTATATAAAGAAATTTATTTGTAATATGTCAGCAGGGTTTTTATAGTTTTGGAATTTTTCATTTTAGTTTTTATTTTGCTTTGAGTTTTTTTTTTTTGTTAGTTTCAATTATTTTTTAGGGTGGTTCGGTTAGTTGTTTTTTTTAATTAATTTTAGTTCTTTAATAAATGCTTAGTTTAGGTAGCTTCAGTATTAGTTTTAGTCTTTTTTTAAATTTTTTAATGTGTATTACTCGTGCGCAACATTTAAAAAACAGCATGGGCGCGACGTCATTATTCCAGTTTATATCAAAATAAATCTACTAAAAATCACATTTAAAATCTTCCTCAAAGGCTCATGCAATAAATTAATTACCAAAAGACTAAAACGAAGGACATGTTTGCTGTAATTATAGTTAGTTTTGTAAACATAAAATGTAGTTTCAGTTAGTTTTCATTTTTTAAAAAGCATCTTTGTTTTTGTTATATTTCATGAACAAAATAGCTTTTTGAATTTTAGTTTTACTTAACTAAAATAACCTTGAATGGCATCTGTGTTTTTCGACACCTTCCCTTCTTACTTTGACCATCTCCAAACATTTTTTATTTGATTTGATCAGTCAAATGACATTTTTAGCATATGTCGCGGGCCACAAAAAAAATGGACGGCGGGCCGCAAATGGCCCCCGGGCCGTAGTTTGCTTTCGAGGCTGTTGCCGTGGCGATTGTCTGGCGAGGACGCGGCCGTGCGGCCTCCGAGAGGATCAAAGTTGACGCAATTAGTGGATTAGCGCGTTAACGTCGGCGGCCGCCTCTCGCGTACTTCGCTTCATTTTTACGCTAACGTGTCGTCCGGCGGCGCCGAACCGGTGGAAGGCGGTCGCGTCTGCAAGGCTGACTCAGGAAAACCCGCTAAGAGGACGCCAATTAGTCCTCATCTCGTCAACGGAGTGGACGGCGATTTCCCGGCGTGCATCGCGCTTCCGCCGTTGACGCGGTCGGCGGAAGCGGACGTTCGCTTCAAACGTGGCGACGTCAGCGGAGAAGCTGACGAAAGCGCGCGACAACAAAAAGCTTGTTGACTTTTTCTTGATCGCCTGCGACGTGACACGCACGCGAGACGAACGCCGCTTTCATCTTCATCTTCTTCTTGTTTGTTTTTCAAGCTCGCAGACTTCCGTCGGACCCGTGAGGACCGTCGACACGCAATACGCGCGCACACGCAACCACGCGCACGTCGCCGATCGTCTTGTAAAACATCCGGCCGAAAACAAATCATCTTCACTGGAGTTGTTTGAGACAAAGCTGACTTGAAACGAGCACGAGCACGAGCAGGAAGTGGCACAGGAAGTGCTTTTGACGTGCCCTCATTTCATCATCATTTGGCCGCTAATGAGCGGCCGAGCGGATCCGTCCTCGTCGCGTCCGAAAACCTCCGAGGAGAAAAGTTGCGTAACTTTGCTCGCCCGTCGCAGATGGCGAGAGCGAGGGAGACGTTGCCGTGGCAACACATGCCGGGTCAATGATTGGCCGAGTGGTCGGCGATTACGGATGAACGTCGCAGTTCGCGCCAGTCGACGAGCAACAAACGTCAGTTTACAGGCCGACAGGCGTTGCTATGGTAACAGCTACAGCCAGGTAGGTTGCAACAGCAACTGGCACACACACGAGTCACGATGGTCGACATGACGCGACGCCCATTTACGGGTGTTACTACGAGGAAGTCACCATGGTAACTCATTCATTGCCATGGGTAACTGCTGCATCCACATATTAACTCATTGGCTCCCACAAACGTTTCAATACGTCCTATTTTAAATATTACCAGTGTCCCAAAGACGTATTTATACGTTTTTTTGCTTTCGTTTTTATGCTAGAGCATATAGAAGGTTTTGATGCAGCCTCTGAACTGCAGAGAACGACTGAAGCAATGGTAGTTATTACACAAACGGCCAGCAGGTGGCAGCAGAGTCTAAGAGTTCAACGAGGGCCATGTTGCAAACAAGCTATTTTCCCCACAGTTTAAAACAGATTTTTGAATAATAATGAAACTTTGCTATATTCTAATGCTAATTGCTGCAAAGCGGAAACAGATAAAAAAAAATACTTTTGGTAAGGTTCCATGTTTTATAGCAATAGAACACAATATTGTGTGGGCCTTGTCAAAATGCTGCAACAACTCACAGGTGTCACTAAGATCATCATGGAAACTAATACAACCACTGAGTATGGTTGCCATGGCAATTTCTACTCCGAGGCGTCGTTATGGTCATCGCGGCAGTCGCCAAATCAACATTGTTGTCATCTGTCACGACCATCGTAACCCGCAACATTCACATACAAGTGTCCATAGGGTAACCATGGAAACCCTTCCATCCACTTACAGGAGTTATTGCGGTTGCCCCGGTAACTGCTCCGCCCATGAACAGGCATCGCCATGGCAACTACTTCACCCACTTACAGGTGCTGCTCTGGTTGCTACAGAAACTGCTGCATCCAAACGTCACTGCGGTTGCCATGATAACTGTTACACCCGCTAACAGGTGTTGTCATAGTAACAGCTATGCATCATCATCATCATCATCATCATCATCGTCGTCATCATCATCATCATCCTACTGGCCCCTCTGCAAGTTTCATTGGGGTCCCAATATTAGGAACGGAAGAGCAGCCGGGATCTTGTGTAACTTCTTCTTCTTCTTCTCACAAAGTCAAGTGGACTCGTTGCGACTTGCGAGCAGCATGCAGACAGCTGACTGGCCTCCAGCTCTCGACATGTGCGCGCGCGCGTGCGTGCGTTTTGCTTCAGTCCATCTGTTGTTGCGTGTCGGCCCGAGGCGACGCACGAGGCCGACAGACAAAGACAGAAAAGCACACATGGCGGAGGTGCGCGTGTGCGTGCGCGTGCGCGCGCGAGCCCTGAGGCTGTGGCACGTTTGTGCGCGGATCCCAGATGGAGGCAGAACTCCACGGAACACATCAGTCCACGCACGTCGCGTCTAATTGTGCGCGAGGGCGGATCACCTGAGCCTCAACATTCCCGCTGAGGCGCAAACAATCGCGCTTCTTCATCTTCATCTTCATCTTCATAGCGCTCCCATCACACACAACAAGAACCCGAAAAATAGATAATAATATTAACTCATTTGCTCCCAATGACGTATAAATACGTTCTATTTTAAATATCACCAGTGTTCCAAAGACGTATTTATATGTTTTTTGTTTTTTTTATACACAAGGCTTTGATGTAGCCTCTAAACTAAAGATAATGGTTAAAGCAATATCATTACAAAAACAGCCAGCAGGTGGCAGCAGAGTATAAGAGATCAACCAGGGCCATGTTGCAACAAGCTGTTTTTCCCCACAGTTTGAAACAGATTTATGAAACTGAAAATGATGAAACTGAAAATGCTATATTCTCATGCTAATTGCTGCAAAACGGAAACAAATACTTTTTTTTTTTTTTTTTTTTTACCTGATGAATCAAATCAAAATCAGTCAAAATCCAGCAAAAGAGCAGGGAGCGAAGTCGGTTTGCTTCAGTGAAAATGGCCTTGAGTGAATGAGTCAATAATAAATATTTGAAAACAGTTTTATTTGATTTATAAATATATATTTTTTCAATATTATTTTTCGTGATATCATTAGTTTTCGTTTTTGACACGTGCCAGTTACAACTGACATGTGACTCACGATTGACACGTGTTGTGACGGAGGCAGCCGGGATTGATATCCGTCATGTTGACATCCGTCATCAGGAGACGGCTGTAATCCGGCCTCGCTATTGGCCGAGGAGTACGAGGGGCGGGACCAGTGCTGCGAACCGCATGAGACCGATGCACCAGTTTCAACGCTGTCACAACAATTGTTGACGCTTGGATTATTTTAGCCACAACTGAGAACTCTTAAAATAAAAAAACATTTTAAAAAAATGCTGAATCCTTTAACATAATCAAGAAAAAAAAGCAGCATGTTTATTTTTAGGACTTTGCAGCGCTCTCTCTCGGCGGTCCTCGGGGGCCCCAACGACAACAGATGGCGCCCGGCGGCTCGGGGACGTCCGCCACGCTCGCACGCGTCCGGCGAGCTGCCGGCGAAAAACGGCCAAAGGAGGAGAACGCGTTCGGACGCGTCAGCACGACCCGACGCGCTCGTCAACGTGGCCGCCGCTCGCACGAGCAACAGCTGCCAACATCTGCCAGATGCCGCAAGACGACGACACCGCTAGCCGAACATCGGGTATATTACTTGAATAACTTATATTTTGTATTAAAGGTCAATACCACCACAATTATGTTTGGTATCAAGTCTTAAATGCAGTTGAAAATATTGCAAACAGACGTCCGACTATCGACTCGTAACCTAAATCCAATAATCGACGTTTGTTTTCGGAATTTAACCACCAAAACCTCAATCAATTCAAATGAGCAGAAAAACACAACACAGTACACAAAATATAAAGAATATAAATAACTTTTCGCACTTTAACTACACCAGTGGTGTCCAAACTACGGCTCGGGGGCCATTTGCAGCCCGCCGTCCATTTTTTTAGCGGCCCGCGACATATGCTAAAAATGGCATTCGACTCCGTTCAAATCAAATACAAACAACAAAAATGTTTGGAGATGGTCAAAGTAAGAAGGGAAGGTGTCGAAAAACACAGGTGCTATTAAAAGTTATTTTAGTTAACTAAAACTGACGAAAAAACAAAAATTCAAAAAACAATTTCGTGAACAAAATAAAACAAAAACAAAGATACTTTTTAAAAAAAAAGAAAACAAACTGAAACTACATTTGATGTTTACAAAACTAACCAAAATAAAACTATAATTCTAGCAAACATGTCCTTCGTTTTAGTCTTTTGGTAATTAATTGCATGCATGAGCCTTTGGGGATTCATTTTGATATAAACCGGAATAATGACATCGCATCCATGATGTTTTTTAAATGTTGCGCACAAGTAAAACACATTAAAAAAAAACTAAAACATAAACTAACTAAACTAAAACTAAGCATTTATTAAAGAACTAAAACTAATAAAAAACTAAGAATCACCCTGAAAACTAATTAAAACTAACTAAATAAAAAAAAAAAAAACTAAAATGAAAAATCCCAAAACTATAATAACCCTGCTGCCATATTACAAATAAATTGGTTTATATACTGTAGCATTTTTCTAAGTATGCAAAAGCACAAAGAAATGATTTGTACAATTTTTAGGACTAAACACAATTTCTCTTCACAACATGATGTGGCCCTTACGTCCTTTCTGATTTTCTGGATGTGGCCCTCAAATGATCTTCACCACATGTTGTCCAAAGCCTCCAATTCATTTCTTGAAAACGGATTCTGTATAGCGACACGCTAACGACAATGTGGCATCAACCTTCATCTTCGCTTACTGTCAAACAGCAGAATCCAGGTTGATCTTCCAACCATCCATTTATCTTTTTAAACCACCAATTCCAAATCCATACGCTTGCAGACTTGCTGCGAGCTAGCTAGCGCTAAGCTAGCTATGTTGACACACTGGAACGCTTCCCCATATGAGCGGCGACAGGACAAACAAAGACGTCAAGTGACAAAAAAAAACAAAAAAAGAAAAAGTGTTGAGAGGAAGCCAAGTGCGCTTACCCAGTTTGGGCAGCGAGTACTGGACTTGGAAGAAGTCCTGGTAGAAGGCCAGAAGACGCTTGGTGATGTGTAGCGCGTAGTCGCCCGCGCCACTCGCGATGGCGTCCGGGCGGGCGAACAAACGAATCTGGGGGAGGGGAAAAACATAATTAATCTAGATTCAGGTGTGAATGATGCGCACATGTGAAAATGATGGGGGGCGGGGCTCTGTCTTTTGTTTGACGATGACGATCACGATGGGGCGGAAACGTGGTCATAATCACACGTATGCTAACAAGTTAGCAACAGGTTAGCTTCATAAACACGCTCATTCAACGTTTGTGTCGGAGTCAAATAAAAGACGTTTTTGTTTGGGCCTTTCAACAATTTATAAAAGTCAAGGGTGCAACGTGCTAACGCGGCTAAACTTTTTCATTTGAGGGCCACATACAGAAAATCCGAAAGGGCCACATCATGTTATGGAGAGATATTGTGTTTAGTAACACTAAAAATTGGACAAATTATTTCTTTGTGCTTTTGCATACATAGAAAAATGCGACAGTATATAAACAATTTATTTGTAATATGGCAGCAGGGTTCTAGTTTTGGAATTTTTCATTTTATTTATTTTTGGTTTTGAGTTAGTTTTTTTTTTAATTTAGTTAATTTTAATTAGTTTTCAGGGTGATTCTGTTATTTTTTTTTAATTAGTTTTAGTTCTTTAAGAAATGCTTAGTTTTAGTTTAATTTCAGAATTAGTTTTGTTTTTTTTTCTTTAATGTGTTTTACTCGTGCACAACATTTTAAAAAAAAACCATGGGTGCGACGTCATTATTATTAAATCAAAATAAATCGACTAAAAATCACATTTCAAATCATCCCCAAAGGCTCATGCATTCAATTAATTACCAAAAGACTAAACCTAAGGACATGTTTGGTATAATTATAGTTAGTTTTATAAACATAAAATGTAGTTTCAGTTAGTTTTAGTTTTTTAAAAAGTATCTTCGTTTTTGTTTTATTTCGTTAACGAAATTGTTTTTTGAATTTTAGTTTTTTCGTCAGTTTTAGTTAACTAAAATAACTTTTAATAGCACCTGTGTTTTTCGACACCTTCCCTTCTTACTTTGACCATCTCCAAACATTTTTGTTTTTATTTTCTTTGAACTGAGTCAAATGCCATTTTTTTTTTTTTTTAGCAAATGTCGCGGGCCACTAAAAAATGGACGGCGGGCTGCAAATGGCCCCCGGGCCGTAGTTTGGACACCACTGAGCTAATATGTTAGCACGTTGCGCTAATACTATTAGCTTTACTTCATGCTAACCGGGACGTGGTGATATACAATGTGACATTTGTGTGTGTGCGCGTGCGCGCGCGCGCGCGCGTGATCTGCAAGAACAAAAAGAGGACAATGACATTTAGCAAATATAATTCATTCCTAATCACTTCCATTCACAAAGTTAATTTGCATGATACGCAGCTCAAAGGAGCTTTCATTAGGGGGGGGGGGGCAGGAAGTTTCTGCACACACTCTCTCACGCACACACACAGACTGCTGCCTCAAGGTACTAATACGAATGTTAATATGAGATTAATTTTGCCACTGAGAACACTTCCTGTTATACATGAAAAAATGATACGAGCGTTTGTGTACGAGTACGATTTTCTTCCAGCGTGTGCGTGCGTGCGTGTCCTTGGGCGCGCGTGTCCGTCCGTCGAGACGGATGATGTGTAATTACGCTGATGGAGAGACGATCACAGAAGGAACAAGGTCGCGCTCGTCTTTTGTCCTTGTCGTTCGATATCATCATATCTGCGTGTGCGTGCGCGCGTTGGAAAAAGAAAAAAAGCCAAAGCAGCACACAAAAAAAAGCGTCCCATCGGAGCGCCACCAACGGGCCACAGCTGGCGCCGCGTGGCGTGCGCTAACGCGGCGCAGCTGCGTGCAGTAATGGCAGGAAGTGACCCGTGTCCACTTCCTGGAGGAGGAATGTGATGACATCATCTCTCCGGATACTCAAAGTGACACCATCGACACCTTTCAGTCTTTCACTTTCATACGCATTAGGGATAGACCGATAAATCGGCCAGGCCGATTATCGCTGCCGATATTTGGCATTTTGACAAATATCGGCATCGGCCATTTTTTTTACTTGCGAACGTAGCGAATTTGGGCTTTTCATCAGGATTTGTAAGATCAGTTTTTATTTGTCGTAAACACATTTGGAACATATTCACACAATTTTTCACCACGAAGATCTTTTTGAAACGTTTTTACGAAGCCTAACAAAAAACCCAAATGAGCTCCATTCGCATGAATTTGTTACTCAGTGAGATGCATCATGCAGGGAACTTTTCATTTATGGATCTATTTCAATTTCCACTTTATGAAAACTAGAAACTCCCTACACTTTTTATTAATAAAAAAAATCAAGAAATTATGTTGAAATGTTAGAAAACCTTGACAGTAGAAATCTTTTATAAATAAATAAATCAATAATAATAAAAAAAACAAAATAAATAAATAAATAATGGAAATAAGAAAAATAAGAATAAAATAAATATAAATAAATAAATACAATAAAAATAAATAAATAAAATAAATCAAGAAATTATGCTGAAATTTTAGAAAACTTTATTGACAGTAGAGATCTTTAGATATCTATTTATTTACTTTCTAATTTTTATTATTATTTTTTAATTTACCTGAACACATGCTAATGACCCCTGGAAGCTCCCTGCAATTTTTTTAAATATATTTTTTGAACAAATCGGTTAATATAGTTTAAAAGAAAAAGTTTTTTTTTTCCCCCCCCATTTTACTTCAAATGAATATCGGCTTGAAATATCGGTTATCGGCCAACTTGACTACTAATAATCTGTATCGGTATCGGCCTTGAAAAAAAAAAAACCCATATCGGTCTATCACTAATACGCGTGTTGTGTTGGCTATGGGACACAACGGGGGACACAGTGAAGCATCACAGGACACGATGGGACATTTATGAGGGACGGAACGGGACAAAATGGGAAATTAAATGGGACACGATGACAATCGACATCATGGGACCAAATTGGACACGAGAGGACGTCGATGAGGACGCCGCGCGCGACTCACCGCCACGCCGCCGTCGCTGCGCGTCTCCTTGGATGTGAAGTTGCAGACGGCCCAGGCCAGGTAGTACGTGGACATGCGCGGCGTGCGCGCGAAGCGGCGCGTGGTCCAGCCGTCCTCGCCGTCGTCCTGGCCGCCGTCCGTCGCCGGCATGTTGGCCAGCGACGTGTACTGCGGCTGGTGACGCAGGCTCAGCGAGAAGGTGGCCTTGAACGCCGGCTCGTCGAAGCACGGGAAGGCTTTGCGGGCGTGCGTCGGGCTGAACTGCGTCACCGCCAGGTAGCTGAGCGCAAACGCACATCGGGGAAAACATGGAGGCCAAATTGCACTATTAGGTCAACCGTTGGATTTTGTATGCCATCAATTGGTGAGTGGGATTATTTGATTTGCAGGATTAGTTGAAAAATGACGTCCTGTTTTGTACTGGATTATCTGACGAGTCATGCTTTGCTATGTGGGATTATTTGATGAGTCGTGTTTTATTTGTGAGTCACACGTTTTTATATGGGATTATGACAAATTCATACGGTATTATTTGATGAGTCATGTGCAGGGTTATTTGACGGGTTTTGGGATTATTTGATTTGCAGGATTAGTTGAGAAACGACGTCCTGTTTTATACTGGATTATCTGACGAGTCATGCTTCGTCATCTGTGATTATTGTATGGGTAATGTTTTAGTTGTAAATCAGACGTTTTTAGATGGGATTATGACAAATCACAGACATGTTTTATCAGGGATTATTTGATGAGTCGTGCTAGGTATAAAACTATTGGATGAGTCATGGCATTATTTGACGAGTCATGTTTGCAGGATTTAGACCGGATTATCTGACGAGTCATGCTTTGTTATGTGGGATTATTTGATAAATCAGGTTTTAGATGTGAGTCACACATTTTAATATGGGATTATGACAATTCACAGGCAGGTTTTAATATGGGATTATTTGATGAGTCATGTGATTTATGTGTTGCTTTCAGGATTAGTTGAAAATTGACATGCTGTTTTATACTGGATTATTTGGTGAATCATTTGTTTTTTTATCGCAATAACGGTTGAGGCACATGATTTTAACAGTATTGTTTTATCAGTCATATTTTTGATACTCAATTTAAGTCCTGTTTTTCATACAGGATTATTTGACGCATGTTTATTTGCCAAATTTTATGGTCGCCTGTAGGATTAACAGACGTCATATTTGATTCCTGATTATCAGATGATTCACATGTTTTTTTTAGATGGGATGATTTTATTAGTCATATTTTTTTTCTGCATGGGATTATTTGATCAATCCTGTCGTGGTTTAGAGGACTACGTGCTGGCTCACATTGATTGTTGGATTATCTGATGAGACATGTTTTTTTTTTTTTTTTTTTGAAACAGGATTAAGTGCCGAGTCCAATTGTTTCCATCATTATATGATGATCTATTCCCTTTCATTTGCAAAAATCTTGCCTGGGGCACAGGAAGTATGTGCACACACGCCAACACACGCACGCACACTCTCGCTCTCTCGGAAGATCATGACTCAACAATTTTGCTCACTTCTTTGAATTCTATCGCATGGATCGTTTTACAAAAGAAGCCGATAAAGGCGCCGAGTCATCATTTTTGAAAAAAAATAAAATAAAATGCGCGTCCATTGGTGTCGGCTTTCGCACGACGGATGCAAAACACAAACGACGGCCGGTCGACAGTCAACGTCAAGTCGCATATAAACAAACAAGTGAGGAAAAGTTACAACTGAGATTCAAACCCGCATCTCCTCACTTCGAGGCAAACAGAATCTGACCCGTTTCCCCAAACATGACTTTTAAAAAAAAAAAGTTCACGCTGTGTGTTAGCAAGTTAACATGTTTGCTGTCTTACATGTTTGTACTTTGATAGCAAAAAGATGAAGGCCTTTTTCACCGTGACAAATCAATGAATAATCTATTGATATTTGTCTTTAAACGACATCATCGTCCGCTCAAAAGTGGCTGTCGGGTCATGTGACATTTCCAACTGACTCGTGAGCATGTGTTGCAATTCATTTTAGCACCTCCGGCGCTGACACGTTTAAAAGTGTCCCGAGGTTCACGATCATGTTAGCTTGTGATTTTAGCCGCTTCGCTGCATCCTGCTAATCCTGAAAAACAACACGCACGCACGCACGCACACATTTGGAGTCTCTGCATGCTGATGTTTTGTCAACATTTGTGGTCGGAATATCTTTGGAATGGATGACTAAGTGCGTGCGTGCGTGTGTGCCTGTCTATTGATCGAGTATTGATGAGGGGAAGCGGTCGGCAGTGAGAAGCGGACCAAAACAAATGTGATATATCGCAGCTCAGCGGCTAAAAAATTTCACACGTAAGGGAAAGGAAAGAAGGAAGGAAGGAAACGAGTCTGTTTTTTATGGGCCACTTTTCCAGCAGACGCAGCAGCGACAATGCTAACACGCTAAATGAAGCGACGACATGGCAGTAAACAGCGTTTCATTGGCCCCGCCCCGCCATGACACCCCAACACGCACGCACGCACGCACACGCGAGCATTGAAAGAGTCGTGAAAAATGCATCAGTTCATTTCCCATCAGCACGACAGCGAAGGAGCGCTGCGGCGGACTTATGGGAAATTCATAAGATAAGGCGAGTGCGTGTGCGTGCGTGCGTGCGTGCGTGTGTAGGACTTAAGAGAGTTAATCAATGTCGTGGCTGTGAACTCTGACCTTTTGGAGTGGAAACCACCTGCTGCAGCACCACAGAGTACCTCACCATGTGTGCGTGCGCATGATAGCGTGCATGCTTGTGTAGTAGGGATAGACCGAGTATCGGCTGGGCCGATATTCAGCATTTTGAGAAATATCGGCATCGGCCATTTTCAAGAATCACATGGTCGATAATGGGGCAATTATTATTTTTTTATTTAAATGTAAATAAAAATAAAATAAAAAGGTTTTATTTTCATTTTTGTCCACCCTGGGAACTCTCTGCACCTTCAGTTTTTGATTGAAATTAAAACTAAGATAAGTAAAAATTTCATAATTTTGAAATGTTTGGAAGATATATTTTGTGTAGAAAATAATTGTTTGTTTTTATTTAACTTTTGAAAAGATGCTACTGCGCCTGGGAGATGCCAGAACTTGTCTATTGACTAAGATTTAAAAGAAAAAAAAACCAACAAAAAAACCTTAAAAATATTTTACTAACCCTAAAAGTTGCTCAATAAACATATTAAAAAAAAAAAAAAGCAAAGAGCTGGAGTTTGTATTTTTTCCAAATTGTGATGTCCCTTTTTAGTGAAATTGAATATTGGCTCCAAATATCGGTTATCGGCATCCCTCGCTACTAATAATTGGCATCGGTATCGGGCGGGCGGGAAAAAACCTTCTCGGTCCATCTGCATTGTTTGGTGATGGTGAATCGATCGCGTACCGTCTCTCCCCGTCGAGGGTGTACGAGCTCCTGAAGAATCCGAGCAGCTCGTCCTCGATGGCGGCGTCGAAGGTGACGTTGAGGCGGTACGTCCTGGAAGCTTTGAGCTCCCGATGCAGGACCAGCACCAGCATCTGATTGGCCGGGAAGGGGAAGTGGCGGTGGACGCGGATGGCTCCGCCCCCTGGCCTGTTGGCCGTCACCGACACACTTGACACCTACAGCCGCAACGTGGAAGTGACTCGATTAATACGAGCACCTTATTCAGTGGGACAACACCATAATCTCAAGACCAAAATCTAGACCCTTTCCTTATGATGAGAACCTTATCCTGGTACTACAAACTTCACCCTGGTCTAGTACCTTAAAGGGATCATTCGGATTTTTTGACATGAATCTCTATTTCATCCTCACCTCCCGTGTGAACCCAAGATCCCTTTAACTTGGGACAAGAACCTCATCCTGGGAGTAGATTCTTTACTCAGCACGTGATAAGAACCTTACCCTGTAACGGGAAACCTCATTGGAACAAGAACCTTCTCATGGGACCAAAACCTTCTCCAGGGACTTGTACTCTCTCTCCAGACTAGAATCTTCTCTCAGCAATAGAACCACCCCTTGGGATGAGAACCTTACCCTGGGAAGGAAACATTGGGACAAGAACCTTTTTTCAGGACTAAACCTTTCCATCAGGGCTAGACCTTCCCGCAAGACCAAAAACTTCGCCTGACAATATTCCCTCAGCACTAGACCCTTCCCTTGCCATGATACCTTTAGTCTGGGACAAGAACCTTCCCTCTGGATTAGAACCGTCGTTCAGGACTAGAACCTTCTTTTGGGACGAAAACCCTCCCTAAAAGTATCTCTTTTTTTTTTAATTTAGGACATAAAGTTTGACTCAGAACTGAGCTAATCTCTTAGAACTAGTACCTGCTCTCTGAACTCAAATCTTCTTTCGGTTCTCGAAGTTTTCCTTGGGACAATTACATTCTCTCAAGAACCTTCTCGAAGACTTATATCGACACTCGGTACAAAAACCTTCTCTGAGTGCTAAAATGTTATCCCGGGAGTCCGGGATTATAGAAGCTTGACTTGAAACTAAAGCATTCTCTTGGGAATAGTCCCGTCGCATGAGACGGGAACCTTCCTCTGGGGGTTACAACAATTTTGGAGGATTAAAACCTTTTGTCAGTGCTGGAATAGAGATCCTTCACTTGAAAGTGAAACACTCTTCAGCCTAGTACCATCTCGCAAGATTTGAAAATTCTCTGGAGTAGAACCCTCGCTGAGGACCACAAGCTTCTCTTGGGGCAAGAACGGAATTGAAGTCTTGCCTAAGGACTAAAATCTATTATTAATACTAATATTTTGGGACTAGAACCCCCTTCTGAGGACTAGTACCTGCTCTCAAGGCAAAAACCTTACTTGGGACTAGAACCTTCTGCCGGGAGTAAACTACAGTCTCAAAACTAGAAATCCACTGTCAAGTCTAGACCTAACATCCCATTCTCTGAGGACCCTCCTGACCACCAACACTAATAGCATCCGCGGGGCGCGTTGGTTCAACAGGAAGCTGCTGTCACGTTAGCCTCGCCGCAGGCGCGCTAACCTCACACATGAACCTCAACATCAACCTAATGAACCCTAACAAGCGTGTAATTAGCTACAAAAAGGAAACAACTAAAATAAACCTCACCAGCAGGAAGACACACAAATGCACACACACACGCACGCAGGGTGTTTTCTGATTGGATGATGGAGGAAGGGGGCGGGGCTGTGCTGACAGCTACTGCTCCTCAAGAGTCAAACAATTGGTGGCGTCAAACATGACTTCCAGAGGGGAGGGAGTCAAATACGGAATCAAGAAGGGAGGCTATGAAATTTATGTTCATTAGGGAGGGCTTCAAACTACGTCAAGTCGGGTGTGCTCGTACCTCGAGTCTGTCGGCGTGCAGCAGAATGAACCTGGTGGCGTTGACGCACTCGATGTCGATGCTGACGTCACCCGAGAAGGTGAAGTTGTCCATGTAGACGGCGACGCTGAGGTCGTAGTGGCGCGGCCTGACGGCGCCCGGCAGCCGACTCCGCCTCCACGGCTGCGCCGTCTCATCCTCCGCCGCCGACACCCGCTCGCCCCTGCCGCCGTTGGGCCTGTTGGCGCCTCGGTGCCCCGGCGACCCCGCCGCGCCCGCTAGCGCCTCCTCGGGTGCGCCGCACTCCTCGAAGCGAACGCCCAGCGCCACGGCCACGGCGGTGACGATGACGAGCGTCAGGATGGACAGCGCGAAGGCCAGGACGAGTCGTTTGTGGACGCCCGCCGGACGATCGCCGCCCGCGCGCGGGCGCCCGCCGGTCACCGACGCCGCCCACTGCTCGGGCGTGCCGCGCCCGTTGCGCATGACGTCGGGTCACGCGGGCCCACGCGCCCGAACTTTGCTGTGATTGGCTGAGGTCTAATCACATTGGAGCCAATAGTAGGAGGCCTCCTCAAACCAGGAAGTGGAGGAAGAGGAAGAACAAGAAGAGGAAATCTATCTCTGAGGCGGCTTGCCAGCGAGAGTAGAATGTAAATAAGTATTTAAACAGAAAAATATCCATATGCAAATGAACCTCCAATATGCAAATAACCCGCAGCGCACGAACAAATGACTTGTCGCGTGCTCCCGTTACAGCACAACGATTAATGACTGAATTAGCAAGATTATTGAAAGTAGAATCAGACTTGAAAAGGAAATGAAGATGAAAAGTTTGAAAAATGTGCACACGTGCGCCGCTAATTGATGATCGGAAGCTGATTGGCTGATTGCTTGCGTCCAGTGGCGGACTTTGCCGAGTCCGCAAGAACAAGCTGACGGGATTCTTTTTCTTTTTCTCTTTCTCTCCCCCAAATGGCTTCCTTCCTTCCTTCCTTCCGCTCAGGTCCTCCGTGGGTCGAAAAAAACGAGCCGAAGCGGCGCGGGAATCCGTCATGCGGGGAGCTCAGTCAGAAGCCACAACGAAGCATCCCGAGCACGGCGGTCGGCGGCAGCGGACGGACGGGTGAGAGGATCCGCTGGTCCGCCGAGGCGACCGGCAGCTTCGCGTCCGCGCCGGACAAAGTCGAAGCATCCTGCGCGCGCGGCGTGACGCGACGCCGTCCGTCCGTCCGTCCGTCCGTCCGTCCGTCCGTCCCGAAGCGTCCCGAACAGACGAGCGAGCCTTTTGTCGTCAACTTGTCGTCCTGCTTGCGCCGCCGCTGTTGCCGCTGCGCTCACATCCTCGTGCGGGAGGATGAAGATGATGAAGATGATGAAGAGGAGGAGGGAGAACAAGGAGGAGGAGGAGGAGGAGGAGGAGGAGGCTGGACTCGTGCATGCGCGCGGTGGCCGCTGCTCTGCTCTGAAGCAGGATTTGAAAAACGAGATCAAGTTTTGAAGTCAACCAATAGAAACGCAGGAGGGACATCGAGTCATGTGACATCGGCTGCAAATTTGACATCAGGAAGCAGCTCACCTGAGTGTCACTCATGTGACAGGGTGTCCAATCACAGACTGAGCAGGTCATGTGACTTCCATGCACGCATGCACACGCACACCCGAGAAACTGAGTAACAATTAACCAACTAGCCTGTTCATGAAAAATAACTAACCAATTAAACTAGGGATGTTTGATACCACTTTTTTTTCAGTACTCACCGATACCAACTGCCGATACCAGTAGTACATTTTGACAAATAAAACAAAAATCACGAAAAAATATTTTTAAACAAATATATTTCCTTTAATTTTGACAAAAAATAAACAGCACAGTCACTCTTCAATAGTCTTAACGCTGAAAATAAAACACAAAATTGCTCTTTTAGTTTAAGATTGACCATTTTGAAGTATTTCCAAACCGGTGAAGTTCTGGTGAAAAACTGCTGCAAGCTAGCTAGCGCCACTTACAGGCAAGGAGGACTCACTTCACGTCCGCCGTCGCTCGCTTGTACTCGTCTGCGTCACGAGTACTCGAGTACTTGAAAAAAGGCTGCTATCGGCCCCATGCCGATACCTGGTATCGATACTCGCCCATCCCTAAATTCAACTCATTAACTCACACACTAACTGCACCCAATTAAAATAACTCATTCACTAACTCACCTTCTGATCATTAAATGACCACATGAACAAAATTGTCCATCAATTAACTTGCACATGAATTTGCGAACCGATTACGCAAGCAACTCACAAACAATTAACTAACCAAATAACTCATTAGCATCAGACATGAACTAACTAGTAACATGGGCCACATAACTACCCAATTAACATTATTTAACCCATTAACCAACCAACCAGTGCTTCAACTATCCAATTACAGTCGTTCCCGAACTAGCCAATTAACCTACTAAATCGTTTAGCAATCGATTAAGCAACGAACCAGTTTTCCAACTAACTCATTCGCTAATCACCTAAAACACGAGTCAACGCATTGACTGAGCAACGAACCAACCAATGCACAAAAAAACAACAAAAAAACAGCTAACTCAAGTCACTGATGACTGGAGAGGCTGCAAGGTGCAACGATGCGCTTTTGTCAACCAATCGGCTTCGTCTGACGCACACGCACACAAACACACCCGCACGGTGTGTTTGTGTGCGTGCGCGGCCAATTAGAGAGCAGTTTCATCCAAGTGGATCAAGGTGGAGGACGGCGGGCAGAGTGGGCGGGAACTTTTGTCTCCCTCGGGAAGACGGATGTCAAAGGCGCACACACAGAAAGACACACAATAGGACAAACACGTCATGAATGTGGATCACTCGTTTGGGCGAACGTGCGGGTGTGTGCGCGCGTTCGCGGCGCCGATCAAGCAGGGGAGGCGCAAAATCGAGCGCACACGTTCTTACTGGCCGTTTGATTGGCGGCCGACGCGCGAAGCCTCAAGAAAACTGGCGGCGAGCCTGACGGACACACGCACACACTTTCGATTCCTTCACTTCCTGTGTGACATCACAGTTCAATATGGCCGCCGGTCGAATCACTGAAATGCAGTTACGACAACATCATATAAATAAATAAATAAATATATATATATATATATATACACACTGTCTCAGAAAATTAGAATATTGCAATAAAGTCCTTTATTTTCCATAATGCAATTAAAAAAACAAAACTGTGATACGTTCTGGATCCACTTGGAAACACTTGCAGGTGTTTCGAGTTAATTGGACGATTCAAGTGATTAGTTGAATAGCCCACTTGTCTACTTTTCATCATATTCTAATATTTTGAGATCGGATATTTGAGTTTTGGTTATGCTGTAAACCATAATCAGCAATATTAAAATAAGAAAAGGCTTGCAATATTTCAGTTGATTTGTCATGAATCCAGAATGGATCACATTTTTGTTTGATTTTAATTGCATTACAGAAAATAAAGAACAGAAATATAACGACTATATATATATATATATATATATATATATATATATATATAGACATTTGAAAGTGAAACCAAGGTTCATTTATATGAAGCCTTCTGCAGTCATACTCCATTTTTCATCATGTGACAGCTGTGTGTGTGCGTGTGTGGTGCGCGCGTGTGTGAGCGAGACGCTGATTAAACGTGAGAATTTTTTGATTGCCTCTCACTTGGTCCAACAGTTCGCGTTTACGCGCACACGCACGCACACTTGAGCAAGTGGAAGTCGAGTGCCGCAATGACGACGAATAGCAGTAGGGGGCGTCATTGTCATTTTACAGCCAATCAGCAGTCAGACATGTTGGCCAACAAATTGTTAACGTGTGCCTTATATTTCTTTGTTTTGCCTTTCTAAAGAAAAAAAAAAATGCGGTCGTGCAGACGCAAATTGGATCAATAATCATATTAGGTGGATCAATTTGCAACGAGCGCCTCACTAATCCGTTCTTTGTCTTCAAACATGAGCCACAGCATGCTAGCACGCAATTAGCGCCAGGCTAGGCTTGATGCTAATTAGCTCAAAGGCTGTGAAATGTGCTGACACAAAATGGACGTTCAGAGACGAGAGTCAACAAGCTTTTTGCGTGCGTGCGCACGTGCGCACGTGCAATTGCATCGAGTGCGCTAGGCTAGGCTAAACGCATTAGCTGGCACGCTAAGTTAACAGCGGCCAGACAAAACGGCCGCTCGACTGCGTGCGGCTGCCAGATAACGAGCAAACGCGTCACGTCGACGCCGCTTTTTACACGCCACCACCAACAAACAAAACAGCAAATCACGTCGACGCCACTCGATAACAAACCGATAAATAAGTAAAGATAAGAAATAAATACAAAATGAAGTCGGAGTGACTTGGGCCGGCCGGATCGTAAATAAAATGGCCGGCGGTCATCAGCGAAGCGCCGCAAATTGCGTTGTAACTCAGCACGGCGCGCCAAACGTGCGCCGAGCGTGTGTGCGCGTGCGCGTGCGCGCGTGAACTAAACTGCCCCCGCGGTGGCCACAACGCATCTGGAGCTGCTCGAGAGTTTTGCTCGTCCCCGAGAGCCAAAAACGTCTCGTTGCGACTGCGCCCCTCAAAACGTCCCATAAAGCCCCCCTGCTGCCGTTACCGTGGCAACCAGCATGACGGCGAAAACACGAGCGCGCGATTGGATCCGTCAAAGTACTTCAAGTGTATTTGTAACCGCGCGGTCACGCGTGAGACGATGCTGTCATTTACCGGGTGTCCGCGAAGGCGGCGCGCACAATTACACGCTTGTACACGCGCGCTCGCTCGCTGCTTCGCGTCACACGTCAGCAAAAGTGATGGATGCGGCAAATAACATCAACTTCTGCAGGACGCGCACACACACATTCACACACACGCGCGCGCAGGTGTTGACGTAACGCAATTAAAGTTATTGTCGTCTGGCTGCTGGAATAAAAACATTTGATTTGGTTTCCCTGGCGGAGGTTTCATGCCGCGCGTGTGCGTATGCCGCTCGGCCGCCAAAAAGCCCAACAGCGGGCAATAAAAATAATCAAAGCCATAAAAGCCGTAAAGGCGTTAGCGTAGCGCAGATGCCGCTCGGCTCGCCGGCATCCGAAATCGGCCGTAAAAGAAGCGCCGAGACGCACGCCGTCGCTAGCTTGGCGGCGCCGTGGTGAAGACGACGTACGGCGAAAGACACCCCCCCCCCCGGTGCCTCGTTACTAGAGATAGAACGATAAAAGATTTTTACCGATACCAATTATTAGTAGTGAAGGATGCCGATAACCAATATTTGAAGCCAATATTCAATTTCACTAAAAAGGGACATCAAAATTTGGAAAAAATACAAACTCCAGATCTTATCTTTTTTTATTTTTATTTTAAAGCATATTTTTATTGGGCAACTTTTAGGGTTAGTCAAATATTTTTAAGTTGTTTTTTTTTTCTCAAAATCTTTGTCAAAAGACAAGTTGTGGGATCTCCGAGGCGCAGTAGCATGTTTTCAAAAGTTAAATAAACACAAACAATTATTTTCTACACAAAATAAAAGTCTTCCAAAATTATTACATTTTTACTTCTCTTAGTTTTAATTTCAATCAAAAACAGAAGGTGCAGAGTTCCCAGGGTCGACAAAAATGAAAATAAAAACTTCTTTTAAAAATTTACATTTAAATTAGTTCCCTGAAGTTTACACTTAAAAAAAAATAAAAAATGGCTCTATTATCGGCCATGTGATTCTTCAAAATGGCCGATGCTGATATTTCCCAAAATGCTGAATATCGCCGCTGATAATCATTCTCTCTCTTCTCGTTACGGCTTTCTTGCGCCGTTAGCGTTAGCTTCCTGTTGGCGTACAACAGCAAGCTGGCAAATCGGTGAAAACTGCGAGACAGCGTGCGTGTGTGCGTGAGTTTGTACCCGAACGTGAGTGAGACTGTGTGTGTGTTTGGGGTAGTTTGGTGTGTGCGCGCGCGCGTGTGTGTGTGTGTTTGTGGTGGTGATGCAGCAGCGGCAGCCTTTAGCGCAGTCAGCTAAATGCTAATCCCGCGTCTCCAGCTAACGTAACCTCATCAATCCTGGACTTGTTTGTTCACTTCCTGCGTGTGATGTCATCGTTATTGTGCAACAAAAAGTTGCCAAAACACAAAAGAAACACTTTTGTGTGTTTTCGTTTTTTTTTAATTATTATTATTATTATGATTTGCTCTCAGCACTTAACAAGATGGCCGCCTGGCTCGTTTGGAGCGCCTGATTATGACACAACCCGTGCGTAGTAATTGATCAAAGACTTATTAATAACAGTGCTGCTATAAATAGCTCCTCTTAACCCTTGTGACACAGTTTTTGAATGTATTTAAGTGTGCGATTTTCTAGCTAATGACGTGTCAGAAACTACTTTAGCTGACACAAATGCGCACGCACACGCAGACACGCTTGATATACTTTGCACATGAGCAGATGTGTGAATGAATGTGATGAAGGATACTCACGCACACACTTTTCCTGCACGGGCATGACAACATTTCCTATTTGAAGTTTCACAAACGCTCTTCTGATCCGACGACCTCCGACGAATTCCCGAACCGCTGACGGTTCCGACCAATCACAGAGCGCCATTTCGTTTGGGGGCGGGATATGCAACAGTGACCAAACCAGGAAGCCAGCGCAGACGCTAACAAACAAATCTAACATGGACGAATGGACGCTACAATTAATTCTCTTCTTGCGGAATTACTGGATTTTCCGCATTATAAGGCACATTCAAAGAATGACATATTTTCAAACTTTTTCCATATCTAAGGCGCTACAGTAGAGGCTGTGGTTACGTTATGCATCCATTAGATGGTGCTGCGCTAAAGGGAACGTCAACAAAACAGTCCGATAGGTCAGTCAAACTTTATTCATAGATTACAAAGCAGCTTTCTGACAACTCCCAAAATGAATAAACAGCCGTTTTATTATTTTCTCTGAGCTAAAGTATTAGTACTCGACAATAATCCAAGATGGCGGAATCTTCTGCAGGGTCACCGATAGCGCATTGACAGCGAGACCTGTTGCGGCTCAATATTAATCCATATATGAGGCGCACCGGATTAGAAGGTCAGCTTTTGAAAAAAATGAAGGCTTTTAGGTGCGTCTGTCTTATAGTGCGGAAAATACGGCACTCACCGTTTCCTTGTTGAATGTTGAACAAGGGGGGGGGGGGGGGGGCGCTTCGTGTTTTTCTCGCTGGTAAGATGTTCGCGCTTTTCCCCCCTTCGGCACAAACGAACACGAAATTTTCACTTGCGGCCGTGATTGGTTCATACAAACGTGTAGAATGTCGCGTCGTCCAATCAGCTCGAATTATTGTCCCGCCTTTTCCCGCCAAAATGACTGTGGAGAGTCACCAGATGGACATGTATGGTTATTGCCAATAAATGCCATCAATTTGTTGACGTGTCACGTCATGACGTCATCACGTCGACATCGATGAGCGCACAAGACGGACGCGTCGTCGCTCCCACCAAAAGTCCATTTACAAAAAATGAATAAATAAATAAAGCCCAATAGGCTTTTGCAAACTTCCTCATCGCCATGGAAACACACGGCTTAGCCAGACACTTGATGATTATTATGGGATGTTCCACGCGCGTGCACGCTGTGTGTGTGTGTGTGTGTGTGTGTTTGGAAGGACCACCCAGCAGAAAATCTCATTAGCGAGCGAGGATGAGAAAAAGCTGCCCGAGGATCCGCAAACACACGCGGACGCGCTTTCTGGAAAGTCACGCACACGCAGAAACAAACACATAAAATAAACAGAAGTGCATACAAAAGCATGCACACACCTAAACACATCAAGTCAACTCACACACACACACACACAAAATAGACAAAAACACACACAAACAATCACTCAGTAACACACAATCAAACAAACACAATAACGTGCACACTCAAAAACATGCGTGCAGACACACGCTCACACGTTAACAGACACACAACTGGACACACAAACCCACACATGGAAATAACAGCATCGGTATCGGAACAACACGACTAACTAGACTAAGTGCAATTTGTGGAGAAATTGTGTGGGAATGCTGAAAGCCGAATGTTAACATTTGAATGCATGTGGAACGTTTATGAAGCCAATTGTGAGATAAATGATGAAATGACGACAATCCGATTTACCAACTGTGCCGTCGAGCACCTGGCAATGATGATAAATTACATGTATGGAAAGTGGGCGTGGAAAGTGACACTTAGAAAAAAATGAATGGGGAAAATTTGATATTGAATGTTAAATTTGTGCAAATACTGTAAGTAATGTGAAATCAGACGATATATACACGCCAGGAGGCGTCAAATTTTGAAGCTAGTTGAAATTTGAACAGTATAAATTGGAAGTATTATGTGGGAGTTGTTAGGCAGCAAAAAAAAAAAAAAAATGTATGGAGAATAAAAATGACAATAACATGTGGAAATGCTTCAGCATTCCCACAACTAGACTAAGTGCAATTTCTGGAAAAAAATGTGTGGGAATGCTGAAAGTTGAATGCTAAGATTCAAATGCATGTGGAACGCTTATAAAGAAAATTGAGCGATAAATGACGACCTCCTGGTTACTGCACTTTACCTGGTAATGATGAGAAGTTACAAGTATGGAAGTGGACATGAAAAGTGATGGAAAAAGTGTCTGTCCCATTGAAAATGAAAGGGGAAAAGTTGATATTTAACCTTAAATTGTGCAAATACTGCAAGTCATGTGGAATCAGACGATATATGCGCCGAATGGTGTGAATTTTTCAAGCTAGTTGAAATTTAAATGGTGCAAATCGGAAGTATTGTGTGGGAGTTATTTCACAGAAAAAAAAAAGTGTGGAGAATTAAAAATCACAATAACATACGTGGGAATTCCCACAACTAGACTAAGTGCAATTTCTGGAGAAATTGCATTACAAACTACCTGACAGTAACGGATGAGGGAAAAGCGTCAAATTGTGAGGCCGCGCTCGGACACGCACAATTTTTTCACAAGTTGCGAGTTGGACAAGTGACGCAACAGGCAGAAAGACACACAAAGTGAGCCGGTGTGTGCGTGCGGAGGCCCACGATGAGTCGTCGACCTTGTCGTGACATTTGCTCAAATGAGGAGTTTGCAAACACGCAGCGTTTAAACACGAGCCGCGTGTGCGCGCGTGAGACGACGGTCGAGGCCCAAAAAAAAGTGCGACGTGTCGCGCACGACCTTGAGCAAGGACGCGCCTAACGCACGCGTGCGAACGTTTTACTCTCGCGCGTGTTCAACATTCGCGAGTCGTCCTGCGTTCATTCTTTGTGTGTGCGCTCACTCGAGAGGCGCCTTTGAAAAGGACGTTTGTGTGTCATTTTTGTGCGTGCGCTGCAACTCGTCGTCGTTATTGTGCGACAGCTCGGAGGATTTCGCAGCGTTGCGTGCGTGTGTGTGAGTTGCGTGTGTGTGCGTTGACGGCTGTGAGGTCTTGACCTCGACTCGGCTTCTGCAAAGAATCCAAAAAGATGGCGGAAAAAAAAATTAATAAATAGGGCAGGGGAAAAAAAGAAAAAAAGAAGAAGAAGCAAAAAGTGCGTATCTGTGTTTGTGTGAGCAACGTGTGCGTTTGCGATTGTCGGCCCGCAAAGTCAGACGAGAGCAGAATGACGCGTTTGTAGACTTCTCAATTTACAAATCTGGGCTTCTCTTAACGTGTGGTGGTGATTTTGTCCTAAAGCCCCCAGCCTGTATTTTGCCATTTTGTGTTTGTTTTGTCAACAGCGGGACATTTCTGTGGAAAGACAGAATTTACAACCCTCCAGCCTATTGACTATAGATTAAAAAAAATAATAAAGATTAATAAATAAATAAAAATAAAAATATGAATATAGAAATATATGTATGTAACAATAATTATTATATATATATATATATATATATATATATATATATATATATATATATATATATTAGGGGTGTCACGATTCGCCAACTCCACGATTCGATTTAAATTTCGATTTTGGGGTCACGATTCGATTTTTTTTTCGATTTTTTTTTTTTTTTCCGCTCCCCCACTTTATAACACAGAGGCATATGCTTCTGTAGGCTAAGGCTAGTCTATGATCATTGGTTCTATTCATTGTACAGTAAATCTTATTTCAAAAGATCGGCTACATATAGGTGATGCAATTTCCATATTATTTTTGTGTAAATTTATGTAATATATGATAATTGACATTAGGCAGGAATGATCAAATTCAAAGAATTTATTTACAATATAAAGTTAACCGTCTTGTTCTTACTGAAGTGTAAAATAAAAAATAAAAAAACAAAAACAAAAAGTCACAGTGGGTGCCTGCCATCTATTGACTGTTTTTGGTTACAACAGTGTGCTGTGCGTTCCTCTTAAAATAATGTGCAACAACAACAAAAAATATATTGTATCCAAAGTCATGGAACAAATACAGCCTGAACAAACTATATCCCAACATTTACAGTTGCTGGGCATACTGTAGCGTGGTTCAAGTACACTAATTAAATGTTTGAATCCAGCGTTTTCCAAGGCTGCAGGTCTGCTGCTATAAATAGACCTATGGATCTGGCGTTTCGCGCGAGCTGAAGTGTGTGGAAGTTTCACTGTAAATGAGGATGAAATAGTTGGTTGGACCGTTGTTTTCCCACTTCTAGTTGAATTTGATAAATCTAAATCTTTGTGATGCCTGCGTAAATGTCCCGTCATGTTTGTCGTGTTTCCCGTTGTTATAGGCTGGCGGCTCGGGCCCGCCGCCGGCTCCGCTCCCCTAGTATGTATGTGTGTGTTTGTGTCGGCTGGTGCCCGTATAATAGTACTTCAGTTTGAATGCGCCAGCGCGACACTCTGATTGGAGGACTGTGCCAGCGCGACACTCCGATTGGACGACTGTGCCAGCGCGACACTCCGATTGGACGACTGTGCCAGCGCGACGCTATTGTGTATCCGTGTATTATACCCCTATTGGTTATTGTTGTTTCTCCTCCGTTCTGTCAGTTCTGTCAAATGCGGTTATTATTTGTTCACCTTCCACTTTCACTCCCTTGTCAAACCCCTGCCTGAAATTTCAATTAAAACTACTCAGATGTTAAAGTCGACCCGTGTTTATCTACTCTATATTTTCTGTTATTGTGTTACTTCCCTTCCCCTTGACGAGCCGGGCGTAACACCGTGGCCGAGTACAGTACGCGCACATAGCATATCTTGCAACTGTGGTCTTTTTATCGACAACGTGAACGTTGTCGACATAACTCACCGGGAACGCAAAATGTTTCCAAACTGGTGACGAGAGAAGCGGGAGCGGCTTGAAGCACCATTGCTGTGTCTGTCCGCGCTTGCCATCATGACTGCAGGAGAAGTCAGCTAACAAGTGCCGTTAGCTAGTAGCTGAATGGCTGCGTCTCATTTGCTTTCCTGGGAGGTGGCGGTGGCGGCGGCGGTGGCGGCGGGCGCGGGGGGGGGGGGGGCATCGAATCGTGTGTCCTCTCTTCTATTTCGATGCTCGAAATCGTGACGTAATTTCGATCGATTTCGATAAAAAATCGAAATCGTGACACCCTTAATATATATTAATATTAAAATCAAAATATATATTATAAAATATATTTTTATAGAAATATAATATAAATATAAAATAAATAAATAAAAATAGTAAATAAGATTTTTTTTAAAAACTCGCAATATTTTACTCAACCTAAAAGTTGCTCAGTAAACATATGCTTTAAAATTCCCCCAAAAATTAAGATCTGGAGTTTGTATTTTTTTCAAAATTTTGATGCTCATATTTTCCCATTTTAGTGAAAATGAATTATCGGCTCTAAATATCGGTCATCGGCACCCTTGACTACTAATAATCAGTATCGGTATCAGCCCTGAAAAAAACCCACATCGGTCCATCTCTATTTTCTGAGTGTGCGTTTTTTTTTTTTGCGCCATTTTGTGTCGGTTGTTGGTCTTCCCAAAAGCAAAATGGAGACGAGACGAGACGACACGAGACGAGACGAGACGAGACGTGAAGACGCTTGGCAGCTGCTCGCCGGCGGCGGCGGCGGCGGCGGCGGCGGCGGCGGCGGAAGGCCCGAGCGGAGCCGCCATCTGAGGCCGGCGGCCGGGGGCGCTCGCTTTACGTGTCGGCACGTCTCCGTCGGGACGTCCGACGAGCGCCCGCCGTTCGCAACGCACGCCGGACGCGGGGGACACGCGCAACCTGTGCGGCGTGCGTATGCGTGAGAGTGAGGATAGGAAAAGTTTGGGAAGTTTCATTTTAGTTTGTTTATATTCCGTTTTGTTTCTAAACGTAGATTGTTTTCATATGCGAGTGTGCGTTTGTGTTGTGCACATTTGTCTTCGTATTAGTGTGCGTGTTCGTCCCTCATTTCAGATGGAGGATGAAACATTGTCAGTAAACAAACTATTTGATTGATCGCTGCTATTTTAGGACAACAACATTGCCCTCTTTGTGTGTGTGCGGCCTGCAGGTATCAAACAGCGTCAAGCCCCATTAAACACACGCACGCACGCACGCACGCACGCGCGCTGCAACTCCGCCTTGCTCCTTTTTTTCACCTCCTGATCATTTGCGTCGTCTTTGGACCACAACATCATTTACACGTGGAGGCGAAGCGTGTCGTGTGTGTCGTGTGTGTGTGCGCGCACTGACTTTAATGGCGATCCTGGAGGACCCACAGGTGGTCTGGCGGTTTTTTTGGTCTGAAGATCACATGCATGTTGTGGGAAGACGATTCTGGAGTGACACGACAACCAACATTACAAGAACGGCAAAAAAACACACACATTGGAAATAATGAGATATATACACAAACACACACAAATAAGCATATATTGTTTATATATTAGGGCTATCAGTCAAAAATCAAATGTGTTGGTATTTTTTAGTTCATGGATGCAGTAATTTGAGAGTAAGCAATTGCAATTAACAGCTGTAGTTAAAAGAAGTGTGAAACAATGAGTCATAGATTTGTGTCGAGGTCATTTTCTGCTACTAGGTGGCAATAGTGTTTCATGTTGGACATTGGTGACAGGGACATTTTTCTTTTCAAATTCAGAGCATTTGCTATTTGGAACATGAAGCAACTTGTGGACTCAAGGCCATTTTTGTGTTCATTGTCAAAAAAAAAAAAAAAAAAAAAACATTTTTATCACATTTATTGATGCTAAATTTTGCTATGGTGATTTCTTTACACGTTGTATGTAAAATGAGGCATGAACAACAATTGTAGTGACATTTTAGATGTCTCTTGACATGGTACAATTAACAATATTTCATTCTTCTTGCCATTTAAGGCCTTAATTTGAATGGCTTTTAATGTTTTTTGTTTTTTTATGACCCCCATAAACACGACAGATAATCACACAAACACATTCAGAAGCACACAAAAACAAAAGTCACTCACAGGCATGGACACACACCAAAATAAGATTCAAAGGGGAAAAAAAAGGCAGCGACACAGCACGTTTCCTGCGTGTATCAAGTCAAAGGTCAAAGGAGATTGTCAGCCATGTTGCGAAAGTTGACTTGAGCGGAAGTGAAGGCCTCAAGCCGATTGTTGAAGGAAGCAAATCGTCACTCACCTTCTTCAACTGCTGCTGTTGTTTGTTGCTGTCGAGCATGTTCGGAATCAGTCGACAGCACCAAATTGGTGAAACGCATCGAAGAGAAATCCAAAGTGCAGCTTTTGTCTGGAAGCTTCTCTGTGCGTGTGATCAAACAAAACAAAACAAAACAAAACGCAACAAAAATGTCTGCGTGGACCATCGGTCACATCAGATCAATTGTTTCGTGATCACAAAATTGTCCAGGTGAAAATAATTGATTAGATGAGCGCTGCTGCTTGAGCGAGTTTGTGAACTCGAGGACCGGAAGTGGGCGGTAAACACTTGCGCTGTACTGCCACCTGCTGGCGCCAGCACGAGACGCACGCCGAATAACTATGACGTCAGTATGTCGCGAAATACGCGACTCAAAAATAATTGGACCTGCTTTTAACTACTAAATATTGTTTTCTTTGACTGTGTGACCACTGACACAAATCAATTTTTGTTCGGATGTAGGGGTTTATTTCTTGAAACTATGTCAAACTTTTTCTGGGAAATAATGATTTAATTAACACGTATTAACATACAATGTTTCTACTGTATTGTAGACATTAGTATTTTCTTGAACATGAAGCAATAACGGAGTGACCTTGACTGATAAGCCTGCTCGCAACCGACTGCTTGCTTTCCTGTCGAGCTGACCTTCTCTTTTCCTCCTCCCAAAATCGAAGCAGGCTGCAAAGATTTCATCTTCTCATGATAATTTACTCTCACAGTTCCGTTCTTTTGTATATATTTGAAGCTTCAAATAAGACAAATTGTTTTCCAGACTGTTTTATTCATGTCACCTAACTACTGACAATTCCACAACAAACTCTTAATCTGAAAGATGTTAAGATGTTGCTATTATAGTAACCCAAGTGACAACAATTTTCAATAATTAATTTGGTCGTTCTTTCGGCCACACTTTTTT
This sequence comes from Festucalex cinctus, assembly GCF_051991245.1. NCBI lineage: Eukaryota > Metazoa > Chordata > Actinopteri > Syngnathiformes > Syngnathidae > Festucalex > Festucalex cinctus. Next base: position 24,810,049 of record NC_135426.1, read on the forward strand.
TTTTTTTTTAATTCACAACCAAAAAAAGTTCGTCTGCTTAGATTTGTGCCTTTCCTATTGGAATTCATATCCATATTGAACTTGATCAAAAGTTGTTGAAACTGTTATGTATTTATTTATTTATGTAAAATATCCAGAGAACCTGTTTTACTGTGCATTTTTATTTTTCAACTCGTCTTATTTTTCGCTTGATAACTTTAATATGAAAATCATAGCTGTAACTGATAATTATATAGCGGTACAATGTTTAAAAAAAAAAAAAAAAAAAAAGTACATGTTAATGTTTAATAATGTAATTAAAATTTTAAAAAATGTATCTCAAACAACCTTTTGACAATGGAAATGAATGGCATTGCCGTTAATTGTTAGATTTATTTATTTTACTTTAAAACTATCATTCTATAACATTGTACAGTATAAAGATGTACAGTAATAACGTAACCAGAATTTTGGTCGCACGACCAACCTGCACTTTGTTTAGCGTCTCTTTATTTCTGTGCCCACCTTCGCCACCTGGTGGCAGTATAAATATAAACCGGGCACACTTCCGTATTGTTAAGAAAAGACAATTTAATGTTGTTCATTCGACATCACGAACTAAACAAATGTACAGTGAATAACAATTCTACTTTGTGAAAATATAAAATCATAAAAAACAAAACACAGCTGAGATCATTTATACTGTATCCATATCAAAGGTATATATAAAAATATGCAGCAAAAGCAGATTGTAAACGTCGAGTCGTTATAGTGCAGGTGGCTAAAAAGGTTTTGGACTGTGAAGAGCTCATATGAATAGAAACCAAAGTGCTGCTGTCGCCACGTCAGTAACCCTTCATGGCCATGGACGAGGCGCCGGCCTGGTCGTGACGTCTCACCTGGTGGATCATCAGGAGGGCCACCAGCAGGCCCAGCAGCTAAACGCGCACGCCACAACGGTTAGGAGGCGCTCTCGCCTGGCGCCCTCGCCTGGCGCCCTCGCCTGGCGCTCTCGCCTGGCGCCCTCGCCTGGCGCCGGCTCGCCCGCCACACAACTCAACTCACCGCCGTGATGGCGAAGCCAAACAGGAAGCCGATGGCGATGTTGAAGAACAAGTCGGCGTAGCTGATGATCAATTCGCCGCACGTCTGCCGGGAACATTTGCAACGCTTACGAAAGTTTGTGTTGAGCTTCACAATCCAGCGTTTGGAAAATCGGAGCCCGATTGGGCTCGTTTGGACAAAGTAGGAGATTGTCCAAGTATGACATCAAGTCACGGCACCAAAATGGATGCCCAAACTCAAAATGGCTGATTTCTTTATTTTATGTTACATAGCATGAAAGGCAAGTTCGCCCAATTCGGCTGATTTTATTTTGAATTTTCGAGCAGATCTAACAGTTAGTCAATTGCCTAAAAACTTCTTTTTTTTTTTTATAACCCAAATTGAGTCAAAAAGGGACCAACTCAACTTTTTGGGTTATTCATAGAAATGAAAAAGGTGTGTCAAATAACCCCAAAAATTGGGTTGCCTTGTGGGTTATTAACTTCATTTACCCAACTTTTTGGGTCGGTTCATTTTTCACCTCATTCAAATACGTTATTCAATTTAGCCAAATATTGGATTAAATAAATAACCCACAAAATAACCCCAAAATTGGGTTGCCTTGTGGGTTATTAATTTCATTTGACTCAACGTTTTGGATGAAATAACTCAACAAGTTGGGTCGGTTCATTTTTGACCCAATTCACAAAACAAGCTCATATGAAATGAAATGGGTTGCTTTGTAGATTAAATTCTTAATTAACTGTAATAATTGTATGAATGTAATGATTAATAACTCAAGAGTGTTTGACCCAATTTGGGTTATTTTTTACTTTTAGAGTGTTGGGAGTTACTACGACTTATTGCTGAGGGAATTTGTGACTTCTTGAAACCAAAATGGCCGACCTCCTGTTGCTTTTTGGCTATGCTAGCTTGATGAAGGTGGACGCGTTTTTGTGTCGTCGGGTTCAACTGGTGTCAGGGTTTGAATTCTGTGTGTTGTGGGTGTGGTCTTACTTGCTGGTAGATCTGATTGGGGCCGGTGGTTCCCTGCAGACAAAATGGCGCCGCTCAGTGACGTGTTAGCGAAGGCGCGGTTGTGGCGGCGGCTACCTGAGGTCGAGCTTTGCAGCCGCTATGTCCGAACGTTCCGAAACCTCCGAAGCCGTCCAGGCCGGGTTCGCACTTGCACGTGGCGGGAATCTCGTCGCCCCAATCGCTGGCGCTCGCCAAGCCGCAACAATGACCCTACAAAGTCACGCCGCAACGTTTCTGAAGCGCGTCGCCGACATGCGCGTGTGAAGGCGGCTTGGCCGTTTGGCTCTCACGCTGTCCTGCAGCTGCTCCAGCATGTTGCGAAATCCTTCCTCCGCCATGAACGGCTTGCTCACCTCGGCCGACGTGCTGCGGAAACTCTCGCGAACCTTCGGCAGCGACAAAATGTGAAACTTAAACGACACTTTTCCAACACTGGACAAGTGCAAATATGTGCTTGCTCTGGTGCTCCAAACAACCAAAAGCAAATTCGGCAAAAAAACTAAACAAAAGCAATATTTGCTAAAGGAAAATCATGTCAGTTCCTGAATACATTTCAGACATCCCCAAAAATAGAATCAAAATACGGAAGACGATTAGGGCCAGTGAAGAGAGGAAGAAAAAAAAAGCTTTGGCATGATTTGAACTTTATAAAATCAGAATTATGACTTTAAAGTCTTTAAATTCTGAAATTAAAGTGAAAATTCTCACAACTCAGAATTCTGAGAAAGAAATCAGAATTCTAACATTAAAAGTCTTCAAATTCTGACTTTAAAGTCAGAATTATGAATATAAAATCCGAATTCGGATTTTAAAGTGAGAATTCTGACTTTAAAGTCAGAATTATGAATATAAAATCCGAATTCGGATTTTAAAGTGAGAATTCTGACTTTAAAGTCAACTCAGAATTCTGAGAATGAAATCAGAATTCTGATGTTAAAAGTCTTCCAATTCTGACTTTAAAGTTAGAATTCTGAAATTAAAGTGAAAATTCTGACTTTAAAGTCAGGATGAATTCTGAGAATAAAGTGAGAATCCTTTTTTTTTTCTTCCTCTTTTCACTGGCCCTAATCCTCTTCTGTAACTAAAAATAAATAAATCTATATTTCATAGTCACTTTTTCCTAAGCAAAGATGCACTTTTTAGTTGGCTAACTGATTTGTTTGCTGTCATGATTGTCTGAATGGCCCAAAACGGGTTTTGACCTTGTTCCTCATGACGACCACCACGATGCCGAAGATCAGCATGATGATCATCCCCACCGCCATGAAGCCGGCAAACTGCCAACAACAAACGAACAACGACAACACGTGAGTGACGCACACGCGCTGCCGCCATCTTCACTTGATTTGATTTGATTTGATTTTTTTGCGTGGCCGCCTACGATCTTGAGGGCGAGCTCCTTCTCGGATATTCCCGCGTAGATTCCCAAACAGGAAATGGCCAGGACGCCGATGGCGAACACCCAAACCCAGCCCAGGCCTGGCGCGCCCACCGCCGACAGCTGCCGCAATTACAAGCCGGAAATGACACAAACACAATTTCACAACAAAATCATTCATTGTCATTTCGATTATTCTTCATTATTTATTTTTTTATTTTTATTTTTTTAAAGCTATTGAATGCAGATAATTGAATTTTGAATCACTGCTGCCACCTGTGGCCAAAAAAATGAAACTGCAGTTTCCCTTCATGTACGCAACGCACACGTGACGTCCATATTCAGACCGAGCGGAAAATTCCAACTCGAATCCAGTCGAATGAACAGCTAAGCTGTTCATCGACTAATTAAAACAAGTTTCAGTCATAACTAGTTCAATAAAAGGCTATTGTAAAGACATTTTTGGAGGCAAATTGTTAAAGTGCAGCTTTGATTTTGATTGGCTGTGAATTTACATCACATTTGAATAATCTAACTAATTCTCTTTTGTTTTTTTAAATACAATGAATTATTATGCCCTAATGAGTAAAGTAATTATCAACTGTAAAAAATCAATTTAAGTAAGAGCGCCGAATAAATAAACTTGCTAATATCCTAAATGAAGGAAAGAAATATTTTGACTTTGCCTGAGGCGAAGGGTTGGTGGGCGGAGTTAAAGATAGGGCGTGCCCAGTCTGCATGAATTAAATTAAACATGACATTGTTGTTGTTGTTGTTATTGGCCATAATGTGGAAAGGTCGCTGTTGGGTGTGTGTGCGTTGTTTGTTAAAACAAACAAAAAAAACGCCTGCGGGAAACGTTTGTCTCCGCCTCCTCGTCACGCTAATCAACTTTTTCCTCCAAATGCAACTTGTTGACTTTGCCGCCATCTGACTGTGATTTCACTTGGACCGAATCCACTCGGGCAGCTCACATAACAAGGAGTGGGAGGGGGAGGGACATTTTGGGGAGGGGGCCCCGTTCAACTCATCCACATCCACACACATGTGGATTGTTTGACATTGGCACAGGGGCAAGATTTTTTTTTTTTTTTTCTTCCCTCTTACGCCGTTTCCCGCCACGGCCTTGACGAGCATTCCAGGAAATTGGACACCTTCCTCACTAACAGCAAACGCTGTTAAACGTTCATCACGGATGCTACGAAGCGAAAAGCGCAAACGCGCTCGCCGCTCCGTCGGGCCGCGATCGTCCTCGCTGGGAAAAATCCGACGGAAACAAAAGCGGACGTTTTCGCTTCCATTCAAGCCAAACGCAGCAAGTTGAAGGAAATTGAAAACATGTGCGCAACAACGTCACACTTTACACATTGTTGGAGTTTTTCCATTCGTTTGAAAGGATTTGTAGGAGCAACAACAACTACTGATCGTTGTTCACATAGTTGATTTTAAAATGTTTTCTGTAGTACAATTTTTTTTTAATAGAAATAAATACTGTAGTAGTTACTAGATGCAACAATATCCAAACATTATTATACGATATTATCACGATATCGCGGGGGCGTTGGCGATATTCAAAAAAGATTGCAGTATTTTAAATAAGAGAGCTCACACTAAAAAACACAATATTGTGCTTTTGTATATAACAGCAATGCATATAAACCAGCTACAATTTCTCATAACAATATTGAGTCACTTCCTTGCTAATGCAAGCACACATTGATCGTTTCACAAGCAAATTTGGTTCCCCTTCATCTGACAATTAGCATCGATTTGAAACATAGAAGGCCAAAACATCCCTCATGAAAATTAAATTGCACTAATAAACTAGCCACTAGAGGGTGCTAGAAATGCACAAATGGAAATCAACCTGACTTTTTTTTTTTTTTTTTTTTAACAGATGTGTTCCTTTTAAATATTGCGACCATGACGACGACGATATTGTGGCAATTTTCATATTACGATGTCACGATATTGCCCTTATCGTGACATCCCTAGTAGTTACCAGGGCTGGACTGGTACAAAAAAAATAAAATAAAAATAATCGGCCCTGGCGTTTTGCCCAACTCTTGCCTAAAGTAGTTCTGCCACTTTATTGACGATGTTTCAGTTTGCTTTCTATATTCGAAATGGATGAATGAACTTAGCCTTGTAAATTGTGGGCCAGTCTCTTGTGGTGAAATGTAGGGAAAAAAAATAATTAAAAAGCACTTCATTGGCCCCAAAAGAGGCCGGCCCACCGAGTATCTGCCCTGTATGCCAGATGGACAGGCCAGCAGAGTCGTAGGAATACTTTTCAGTTTGTTTTATTTAGAGTTGCTGAAGTAATTGTGATTAGTTTTTTTTTTGTTTTTTTTTACAGTAGTTTTGTCATAGTTAAAGTGCTATGAGATGAAGTAGATTATTTTTTTTGACGCCAGGGTTTTGTATTTCTTTTTTTTTTTTCCCCTAGTGTTTTATCGTGAAAATCCTTTTATTTTGAAAGTGTTGGTTGTTTGTGTGGCTTACCTGCGAACTGAAGACGCTGGCCTTCACGGCCCCAAAGATCAGCAGACATCCGATGATCTAAAAAGAAAGAAAGAAATCACAACGCACACCATGACCGCTCACGTCGTGGCCGAAAGGTCGTGTGGGGTCAACTTTGATGTCATGCAACGTGAATCGTGCTTTCATGTGACACGATCGAAGTTTACACGATGGAACGTTCAGAACACCAACACAAGTTGTGCTCCAAACAAAAAGCGAAAGTGTTGGGAGACGTCGTGCAGTCTGACGGAGCAAAAGATAACGTAAGATAACGCGACAAACAGGAAACGAAACCTAACGAAAGGCAAACTGGAACACGCGGACGACGTCGTTCATCTCGGTGGCACCTTACAAACTTCGACTTTTGCCCCCAAGCCAAAATCTAAAACACAATTTGACACGATGCTCAACTTTTAAAGAGACTTGGAAAAGAAGAAATCCCCCTCCAGGCCGCAGCGAAGAAAGAAATGAGAGCAGACATGTTGCAGCTGTAAAAGGAGAATGTTGTGCGCCTCGTTAAAAATAAGAACAAGAAAGAAAAGTGCTGGGGCGGTTTGAAACGGGGGGGGTGTGGGGGGGCGTTTCCCACTTTTGCCTTTTGGGGGGGAAAAAAACACGACCTGAGCTGAACCTTTTTGCTTTTTTTTTGTTGTTTTTTTCAAGTGGAAATCTACTCGGAGTTCCTGGACATTTTTATTGTTGCGTGTGTTGTTACGCAATCACATGCATTCTTCTGGGAACTCGATTCCCTCCAAATTGACAACTTTATCTGTACAAACAAATTACATTTGCTTTTTTTCCCCCCCTTTTGAAAACGTTTCTTCACAGAGCAGTTGCATTTTTATGCTTTGACATGTTTTTTATTTACACTTCATCACCTCCAAATACATTTTGAAAAACCTTCTGTTTGCTTCCAAAAGTTAAAAACACAAATTACATTACTATATACAAAAAATAATAATTAACTCGCCTTCAAAAACAAAATGTATTTTTATGTAACAACAACATGTAATTATTAGCACTCAATAATAACGTCAATAAAAATTAAGCTGAATAACTTTTGGTTGACTTCAAACAAGAAAACATTACTACATTATTATTAATTAAAAAAAAACTATAATTACTTTAACTATACAAACTCATTTTATTCTTATGAGAATTAAATAGTCTTGATTTAAACTGTAGACCTCACCACAAAAAAAAAAATCCATAAACTAAAATAATTCAGTTTTTTCCCAATGGTTAAAACAAACATTTTAAATGATGAAAAATGTATTTTTCCCATGTGAAAAAAAATAGTTTCAGCAACAAATGACACAACAAGCGAGTGACTTCTCATGTTACATGTGGTAAAAGGTGACGTGAGCAAGCAAGTTGTACTTACGGCAAAGACGACATTGAAGAAGACAAAAAGACATTTGAGGCAGCTGTTAATTTTTCCCATCTTGACACGACGGTCGAGCTTGTGCGTGCGTGCGTGCGTGCGTGCGTGCGTGCCTCGCTATGATGAGCTGCAGCTTGTCGGGATGGAAAAGATGGAGAGAGCGATGACACCCAGGACCCGCCCCCGTCCGCCCAAAAAAACAAAACACACACGCACGCACGCACAATTGTGGATGATCGCATTCTTGGGTTTTATTGGAAATACTGTCAAAGCTAAATAACAAAAGTTGAGTTTAAAAAAGTTGAAAAGTGTGTTTTGCATCACTTTTGTTTGACATCGATGACGGGTTGAAGTGTGGAGAGGGCAACACACCCACTCCCTCGGTGTGTGTGCGTGCGCGTCCGTCTTGTACTTTTGCCAAGAAGGCCTCAGAGAAAAGTCCCAAACAGATCAAATGTTCCCGCATCCCGATTGGCCGCCAGGGATCACGTGACTGACGTGTTGATGTAAATCCGACGCACGAAGGCCTCAAAACAAGCCGAAAACTTTCAAGCACGCTCGTCAAAAAGTTTCTGGCCCGTTGCCATGGTGACGCGCATGAGCAGCCTATAACGGCGCGACGCCACATTTGAGGAATGTGCCTTTTATTGTGAAAGCGACTGAGAGGAAGGATGTGTTGTGTGTTTTTGGGTGTCAAGCAGGAAGGACATAGCTGAGCCCGGGTGGGAATTGGGGACCGGTTCGGTCCATCCTGGCGGCCCAACAGGAAAACTTGATTCTTTTCATTTTTTTGGCTCACATTTATGGAAATTGTACTTTAAAAATATATATATCTTTAAAAAAAAAATGTGGCATTGTCAAGGGTGAACTCAAAATGCTCGTTATCTGACTCTTTCTAGAAATGTCATAACAATTTCGAGAATTAATCTAATAATTAACATCATTAAGCCAACAGGTAAGCGGAGCTGCAAGGCACCAGCGTTCTAATTCTACGACAACGGGGTCCTATCCAGCCTGTTTTCCACCTTTCTCTCCACGAACACACCTGATTCATGATCAAGATCGTTATCAGGCTTCTGCAAAGCTTGCTGATGAGCTGATCATTCGATTCAGCTGTGCTGAAGGAGGGAGACATGAAAACAGGCTGGATAGGGGCTCTTGAGGACCCAACTTGGCCATCCGAGTACGACAACGTAGTTCCTTGACAGGAACATGCCTGACAATACTTGTACTACTTTCACTGAGTACAAAAATGTAGATTGAAAAGACAGTTAAAAAAACAAAACAAAAAAAGTCAAATAAATAAAATCGAATGAGACAGCTCGTTGAAAGTGTTTTTCATGTTGGACACGAAGGATAAAAGTTTGAAATGTTTGTTTGTTTGTGTGGCAAAACTGACCTCACGAAGGAAAAGCACGGAGTGGTCCACCGTGATGTCGCCCCCTGTTGGCCTGGAGACAGAAGGCAGGCATTCCTGTGGGTAAGCAATCGTGTTATCGTGCATGTACACACACACGACCAATAAAAAAATAATAATAACAACTCACATTTAGCCGCAGGTGATGACGAGGAAATGAGCGTTCATTTTTCTGGTTGAAACTGGTTTTGGGATTCCTTGCAAGCGAGCACTTGCCCGAGTCGAGATGATCTTTTTTGCAATACAAGATTTCGCAATCAATACAGAAGACAACAACAAATATCGTTGCACTATCGCATACTTACATTATTTATTGTCTTTTTGAGAGCCAGCTTGTTTTTTTTTCTTCTCCTCCAAATACAGTAAAAAGATGACATTGCACAGTGTACACACAGCAGTGGTGCCTTGAGCTGTGAGCTACATTCCTTCCTGGAGCATGCTCTCCACTCAAAAAGCAACTATATTGGTTGTCATGTGTATTTTAATGAGCAAAAAATATCACTGTATAATAGGGCACTTGATCAAAACGTACAGTAATGACATCACTAACTTGTTTATGACGCACTCCTGCATGGGCGTGGCTAAGACAGGATACATTTTTGATGGAAATGCTTTGAGCGGAGTCCAACAAACGAAACGCTTCTTTTCGCTCACGTTAGCATAGCGAGCATTCAGGCTAACGAAACTTTTCAATACTTTACAAAGATCGCGCAGAGACAACAAAATCGTCCTTTTACAACAAACAACTGCTACGGCTCAATTTCTTTTAATGCAACATAAAGAGGCAAAATTAGCATGACAAACTGTTCAGTCACGATTCAAAAATATTTGTGTTCTTTTTTTCAGCATGAAAATAGATCAACTTGATATCGTTGCCCCCATTTGATCATCTTATGTCGCTGCAGGGTCAACATTTATTTAAGACGCCAGCGTGTCAAGAAAGAAATCATGCGCTGCTCCTAAAATGTCATTTTATCTTTATCCAAATCACGGACACAAAATAACACACACTCCCACGCACACAAACATTCGTGTGACTAAAAAGTCCACTGAGAGCCGATCATGCCTCACTGTCTCCCCCATGTGGACAAAAGAAGTAATTTGATGGAAGTGACTCGTTTTTGTTTTTTTTTGCGGAAGTGCGACCGTACGGAGCCCCTAAGGTGACATGGTAGGAAAAAAAACTGCGTTTCCTCGCAAAACATTTTGCGTTCGCAAAGTTGTCATGTCACCATGTCACCTTCGCTGCGCCATAAACACTTCCGGGTCATCTTCCATGTGAACAAAAGCGACGCGTAAACAAAGCAGTGGAAAATAACATGCTCCATCCGAGTCGCTTTTGTTCACATGGAAGATGACCCGGAAGTGCTTACGGCGTACCTAAGGTGAAATAGTAGGCAAAAAAAAACAACAACTTTGCGTTCCCTCGAAGTTGTTTTGCGAGGGAGTGCAACGTTTTTTGTTTTTTTTCTACCACGTCGCCTTAGGGCCTGACCGAGATTGTTGATTGGTTGTTAGTGAAACGTGGAGGCGTGGCCACGCGGGCTCGGCGTCGTGGTGTTGCTATTTGATGGGCGTGTTGGACGCGTCCGCTGGAGCGCGTTGGCAAAGTGCCAACGCCAACGACACCGCCGCGGCCGTCACCTGCAACGCGTGCACACATACGCGGTCATTTTTTTTTTTTTTTTTTTTTTTTTTTACGTATAAGGTGTAGGTGTGTTTACCGCCAAGGTGGCAAAGGTTGAAATGATGCCGATCCTGAGTTTGATGGGGAAGCTCACGTGACTCTTCAGGATGGGACCGCACGGCTGACAAAGACGCACACGCGCACAAACGAATGAACGCCAACGTGCGCACGCGCACGCTCACTACTCTCACATGAAAAATGAACACGGCGCTGATGTGACAATCGTGTCATCGGATACCTTGGAATGAATCAAAGTCTCGTGAACATCGGGAGCGGTCGCCAGCATGCACGGCTCACGTGACGGCGGGCTGACAAGACAAACGAGACAAACTGTTTTCCAAGCGCGTGCGCACGCGCCCCTCGTATCCAAAAGAGTTCGTGTTTCGTGCGCACCTGTCCGGAACGCAGAGACAGGACGCGGGAAGTAGCTCCTCCCAGTCTTGGGGGCCTCTCAGGCCGCAGCAAGCGTCCTGCAGACAGAGACGGCAGCCGTCAGGGGGCGCCAGCGAGCAGCGGCGGCGACCCCACCTGGACCTGCAGCTTGTCCATCTGGTCACGGACGTACGGGTCGGCCCGGTGCAGCGGCGTCGCGTTGACGAACGCCTCGTCGACGGCGGCGTCCATCTGATGACGACAGGAGAGGAGAAAAAGGCTGAGAGGCGCTGTAGCGGCTGGCGGACAGAGGGGGGCGCCAACGGCGCCGGCCGTTTACCTCCACTTGCAGCTGAACCAGCGGCGACGACGCCACCAGCATCGACACCAACTCCACCGACATCACGCCGCTGAACTGAAACGACACAAACATGTCAGCTGCATGTGTGTGTGCGTCAGTTAAATGCAGCATCGTGGGAACAAGTGACAGCACAATGGTCACGTGACGCCCTCTGAAGGCCTTGCACAAATAACTCTCACCAGCAGCAGCAGCGTCCTGAGGTCCAAAGCAGCAGCACAGACGCCGACGAGCGACAAAAGGACGGTGAGCGGTCCGAACACTTGCAGGACCAGCAGACCGTCGCGACTGGAAACTTCCTCAAACAACTGGACGATATACACACACGGTCATCATTCGTGTGCGTGTTTTTTTTTTTTTTTTTAATTGACACAATTTAAAACAAAAACAAAACAAAACTTCAAATCACAATGTGCATGTGTTCACCTCAGCAACAGGGACGCCGACGTCAACAGAGGAGAAAGCAACAGCGATCATCACCACACCGCACACCTGCACAACGGCATCCTTAAAATCTTAACGGGACAATATTTGGAAAATTCCAAAGTGACATTCTAAACTCGTTCACTCGCCGCCATTTTCACATTTCGCAATCCCGTTCGCTGTTTTACCGGATTTTGACTGATTTTGCAAGGCCCACAGAATATTGTCTTCTAATGCTATAAAATCATGGAACCTATCAAAAGAAAGTTTAAAGTCTCTTCTTTCATCAGGGGGAAAAAAAAAGTATGTTTCTATCCGTTTCCATTTTGCAGCAATTAGCATTAGAAGTGAGCGAAGTTTCATCAGTTTTCACAAATCGATTCAAAATTCTAAGTAACTGAGCTTTTTTCTCAACATGGCCCTGGTTGATCTCCTTTGTTCTGCTGCCACCTGCTGGCCGTTTGTGTAATAACTACCATTTCTGCAACCGTTCTTTGCAGTTGAAAGGCTGCATCAAAGCCTTCTGTATGCTCTAGTCTAGCATTAAAAAACAAAAAAAAACAAATACATCTTTGGGACACTTAAAACAAAAAAAACGTATTTATACGTTATTGGGAGCAAATGAGTTAATGGATGCGCCATATATTTATAAACGTGGTTCCACTTTCCAATGCCTGTAAGTCACACGTAAAAAGCGGCAAAACTGATACAAAAAAATAACTTGTTTGGACAACATGTCGTGATATTTGTTGACAATATTTTCCAACTATTTCCACATTTGTAAAATGTACCAATATAATGGCCCCAAAACTTGAGGCAGTTTTGGTTCCGAAAACAACTCCCGTCTCGGTGACGTCATCGCAGGTGAGGTTGGCGTGTGGGCTTACCGTGAGCATCAGCGTGACGCAGACGTCGAGTCCTCGCAAGTGACTCCGACAGCGAGCCATGACCGACGCCTGCAAGAGACCAAACCAAAATAACCTCCAAGCGAGCGTGCGTGCGTGCGTACGAGCGTGATGGATGCGCGTTCCTGGAAGAACATGACCAAGTTTGGAAGATCAGCTGCAGAGGAGACAAGCGAAGGAGGCGAGGACAAAGGAGGAAACAGATGATGACCACCGAGAAAAAAAAAAAAAAATCACATTTGTTTGAAATAAACATGAAACATAGAGGCGAGCTACCACTTAACTTAGCGAAAGAGCAAATAAGAACAAGTGCTTGACACGTTCAACTTGATGTTGAAAAGATAAAGTGGAGGGAAAGAATTCAGTGAGGTCATTAACGTCAACACTGTTGACTCGAGGCTAAAAATAACACCGATATGTGTGCGCCCACTCCGGGACAAAGTGGATCACAGGTCAGAGCAGTTAGCTACAACTGGAATAAATCTAGAAGCAACTCATGTTGGGAGCACCTCAGAACGACTGAAACAAACTTAACAGCACCTTGAAACAAGTGGAATAAATATAAAACACTTTGGAATACGTGGAATAAAAATGGAAGCACATTTGTAGATCAAATGTAGAAAAACCTTGAAACACAAATTAAATCAAAGGTAGAAACGCATTGGAACAAAGTGTGCGTGTTTACGTAATTTTCCATTCTGCGCCTCTCCAGTCGTCCGTGTTCAAAAACGTTTCAATCAAGCAGACGAGTCGGATGAAGGACGGCGAGTCCTGCTCTTCGTCACTCGCACGGCCGCTGCGGGACAATCGAGGAACAGATCGCGAGGAAACTGGAATAACGAAGCGCCTGGCAACAAGTGGAATAAAGTTTAGAGGCACCTTAGAAGAGCTGGAACAAAACTTACAAGCATCCTGCAGCAAAGTTAAAAGCGGCTGGGAACAAAATTTAGAAGCACCGTGGAATAACGGTGCGTGTAAATAAATCTTCATTTCATTTCATTCGGGTTCTACTGAAGCGGAATAAGATTGTTTACACAGAGCAAACAATCAGTGCATGTGGAATAGGAAACAATCTGCACAAATAAAAATCACTCAAATGGAAAATAAAAAAAAAGGAATCAATTGGTAGTGAAGGCAAACTGATGATCATTTATCAAATTTGAATTAACATTCTGAAATAATAATCATTACAAGCACAGAGATTAACATATGAAAGGAACATTTTTTTCCCTATAACAATAAAACAAAGTTTTCTATTCCTCCAATTTTGTCCACATCGTGTCACGTGAAGTCCTCAATACAAAAAAAAAAAAAAAACAATCAGAAAATCATCTGCAGTCCAAAGTGTTCCTTCAGTATAAAAGTGTGCTTGGACGCCAGTGGCGTTGATGCACTTTCAGAGTTTAGGCGGTGGTGGCGCCGTCCCGCTTTGTGATCTGGCAGTAGAGGATCATGGAGAAAACCATGCCGGCGATCTGCGGACACACAACATGGTCAGTCACGTGCGCGTTTGTGTCATCACGTGCGTGCGTGCGCGTTCTGACCAGCAGGATGGCGATGGCGAACGCGATGCCGATCACCACTTCCATGTTTTTCTCCATCAGACGCACAATTTGAGTGGAGCACGGCTGAAGGACAGCGGCAAAGATTTAACACACATCAACACGCGAGAAAACAACAGCTGGTCGCGTGTGGTTACCGTGCTGTAGAATGTGTCGGGGCCGCATTGCGGCTCGGTGGCGACGCATCGGCACGAGTCGGGCACCACGTCCCAGTCGGACGCTCCGTTCACCAGGCCGCAACACTTGAGCTGCGCAAACGCGGCTGTCAGCGCGAGACGCTCGTAGGCGGGCGCGCGGCTCGTCAAACTCACCTCCGTCTGGAGCTTCTCCAGGTCCTCCCGGACGTTCTCGGGCTGAGCGGACAGCGGCGTCAGCTTCTTCAGGCGCTCCTTCACCCAGTCCTTCACCTGCGCGCGCGCACGCGTTACTCACACCGGCAGCGCCGAAAGAGCTGACGAGCGGATTGTACCTTATTCTCGGCCACGGCGCCCAGGATTCCCGCCGCCAGCAGGAGGATGAAGATGAGGAGGAGGCTGGCGAAGAACTGCAACAACAACCACAACCACATGATGGCAACGTTGTCAACATTGCAAAACTCTGTGTCCGTGTCTGTGTCATCTTGTGAGGACCATATTCCAGGTTGCTTTGTGGGGCCGGTCCTCAACTTAAAACCTCTTTGTGAGGGTCAAGACTTGGTTTTAGAGTTTAGGTTGGAATTGGGTTTTGGTTGGGATTAGGGTAAGAGTTAGGATTAGGCAATCAGTGATGATGGTCAAGGTTAGGGTCAGGGGCGAGAAAATGCATGATGTGAATGAGATGTCCCCACGATGATACAAAGCCAAACGTGTGCGTGTGCTTCCAACCAGTATGAGCAAGCATCTGTTCTCCTTGATGGCGCCGCAGCATCCCAGGAATCCCAACAGCATGATGATGACGCCGACGGCGATGAGGAGGTCGATGCCCGGGAAAGACTCGTTCGTGATCTTGACATTTCAAAATCCAAAATCAATAGTCAACTATTCAGCCGGGAAGATGGACGGAGCCGAAGCAACGGCGAATCCTTTCTTACGCTGTTGCCGTCCTTCGTGACTTTCAGGTAGATGGCCACGCCCAGGATGATGCAGCCACTCAACTACACGCACACACATAAATCACAAGTCTTGTCAGCAAACCGAAGCGACTGCTCGACAGGTCGCTCCCACTGCGACCAATCGGCGGTGGTGCGTTCACCATGCTGTGCGATCAGCTGATCAATTATTCATCAGCTAATTAGCCGACACTAACCGGCCCACATCAATATTTCATTGTTTCCATAGAAACAGACTACTCACTAACTAACAATGACATCATAGAATGATGTCATACAACACAGTTGGGCAAAACGTCACACAATCAGTTTTTTTGAATTTATGACCACTTTCCAGCACAGCCGAAGACGATTAGTTGTTGTCTAAACGGCTATTGATAGCTTTTATGTTTGTATGATAGCATTTACAAATGTGCATACTTGACTATTAAAATGATAACATTAATGTAGTAAGAGTTCATATTTTGTTGCGACTTACGCGGCCTGTTGGTGGCGCCACAGAGCAAAAAAAAAGAAAAAAAAAAAAGACAGCAAATGTGGCTAACGGCTAACATTGCTAATGCAGCACTTTCCATACACTGCCATGCTAGGGGGAATAAAAAAATAAATAAATAAAAAAAAAAAAAATAAAAATAAAAAATAAAAATAAAAATAAAAAATAAAAAAATAGTCTTCAAGTTTTTCTCAACACGACCCACTTGTGTCGTATAACAAAAATGCAACACGCACGCTGACCACTGGAACGGGACGAGGGGCACATAGCGTAGCAGGCCCACACCCTGAAACCAGGTGTGTGCGTAGGTGTGCTTGTCAGGGAGAGGCAGCCGACAAACCCGTTCTGAACACAAAAGCACCTTCAGGTGACATCAAGCTGCGCTACTAAACATTCGAAACACGTTAGCAAACACTTCCATACAAAAAAAAATAGACGAGTAAAAATACTCAAAATAAGAAATAAACATGTTAGATGTTAAGTACATTAGTCCAGGAAGTAGATTAGTAAACTATTTAAAAACAAAAACAGTCTAACTAAAAAATAATAAAAAAGGGAAGTCTTCAGTCAAAAACAAACAAACAAAATAGACTAGTAAACAGTCTAGATAAAACAAGTTTGACTAATAAATGGTCAAAATTCAAAGATAGTCTGAAAAAATTTGACTACTAAACACTAACAACAAAAGTAAGATAGCATACAAAATAGGCTAATAGTCTAAATGAAAAAGTCTAGTCATCAGTTGAGTAAATGTTTCGAGTAAAAAAATACAATTAAAAAGAAAAGTAGGCAAACAGTCAAAAACGTAGACTACAAAACAATGTAAACAAAAAAGTAGACTTAAAAACCTAAATAAAACATTGACTAGTAAAAAGTAGCTCGGACTGTTAGCAGTTATCGGTCACGGGCCGATAACTGGCCTTATTTCAAGGTATCAGTCAGTTTTCGCAACGGTGGTCGACATCATCTTGTGGCCGTTTTATGAGCAGGATTTAGAAATTAGAAACTAGCAGAGTAGAAAATTGCCATTCATCTCAAGCAAATTTAAGCAAGTAGACTTGACATAATAAACGCAAAAAGCAGAGTAAAAAATGTAGTCTAGTAAAGAGTAAAATATGTGCTTCATCGTGTTCCGCTGCCACGAGTAAATGCTTGAAGCAAATTCCATTTGACATGCGCGAAAGACAGACTGCAACACATTGATCAGACTCGTGAACAGTCAAAATAAAAACAAACAAAAACAGACTAAATAGAATATACATGAATAAAAAAAACGGTGTAAGACTAGATCTCGAAGTACACTAGTACAAGTAGCCCAGTCAAAGGTGAAATAATTGAGTAGCATGTCATCAAGTTGTTGTTTGTTGTTTCCGGACTCACCCAGAAGAGAAGGTTGAAGAAGAACAGGAGATATTTGATGCATTTGTTGACAGCCATGGCGTCCCGATCCTTATGTTACTCGTCCAGGTGGAACTTCTGCTCCTTTGTGCTCATCCTGCTCTACCTGTATCCACAGGCCACGCCCCCCTGTAATTACGTCAAGAGGAGAAAAAAAAACCCCGGTTAGGTGATCGACAGCCCTTCCGCTCGTCAGAACGCTTTGCGATGAGCAACTTCTGCCAGATGGTGGCGCCACCTACATACAAACATAAGCTTCAACAAGTATGGTACAACAGTCACGTGTTTATGAAATTATTGTAAACGTTAAAAATGATTTCATTACATCGACATATTTTTACATATACATTAAGACTATCATTAAATTAATAAAGTACAATAAGGCTGTAAAAAAAATACAAATTATATGCTTAGAATTTTTGTTAAACTGGTCAATTATTATGAATAAAAATGAGTTACTTTAAAAGAAACTGATGCATTAAGATATTTTATTACATAATTGGTAATGTAATGAATTGTAAATAAATGAGAATGAACTGTATGAAAATACAAAGTGTATACTATCCGTTTTTGAGTATCGTATGAAATAATTGGCTGAATAAAAATGAGCATGAAAAATTCGTCATATAATTATCAATTTACCATCATTTTAGATATACCTTTAGTAAAATATTTTGCACAAGGAAAAGAGATGAATATTTAATTAATACAACCAATTTAATTTGAAAAGACGTGAACAATTTCAAATGCATTTCAACATTTTTATCTTATTCAATAATTACCTTTGTCAAACAGTTTTACATAAACATAAAAAACAAAAAGTTTAATGTACAGGGATTTCATTGTTTTCTTTTTTTCCCCCCAGAAATGTTTCATTCATTAAAATTGTCAAATTACCTTTTCTTTTTTTTTTTGTTTCCTTGAGCATCAGCACTCAAGGATGATGGCGATGATGAAGATGGAGGCTGAAGATGAAGATGGAGGGGGAGGGCGCGCGCGCGCGTTGCTGGGTCGCTCCTGGGCGGGGCTTGGCGTCCGTCAGTCCGTCCGTCGCAGCAGCATCTTCTCGGGCTTCGGGTTCGGCTCCACGCTCACAACGAACCGGCGGCCCGCTTCCGGTCCGGTCCGGTCCGGTCCCCACCTCAGCTTGCCTGCGCGTGAGTGAACGTGATGAAGATGAAGATGAAGATGAAGATGCGACAAGGTTAACCGCAGACGAAGACACGCACATCCGCGGAGGCGCCATTGTCTCGCCACGCGCGCGCGCGCGCGCGCACGCACGATGCTCGCGTCGTGGCTCGTGCTCGCGGCTCAGCTGCTCGGTTCGATGCAGGTAAGACGGGCTTCGAACCTCCGACGTCTTTGTGTGAGAAGTGGGTCAGTCGGCTGCAGTCTGGCGTGCACGCGCTCAGGGCCCCGCTTGCGCGCCCGCTGCGATCAGCAGCTGGGACGTGCACGTGTGCGCGTGCGCGTTCACGTCGGCTCTTCAATGTGGTTATTTAGCGTGGGTACTAGTTTGTTAGCTGTGGCTGTAGCAGCAGGCTAACACAATGGGGGTGACCGTGAGGTCACATGTGGCGGCCTCGCACTTCTCGGGTTCTGGGTTCGAATGCCTCACACGTTTGTCCATGACTGCAGAACAATTACAATGACTTGGTCCAACATTGGCTGGCGACCAGTTTGTTTGTCAACATGTGCCCTGAAATTGATTAGCGACCATTTAGTTTGACTACATGTGCCATATGATTGGCTGGCAACCAGCTTGTATGTGCCTTGATAGTGACCAATACCTTGTTTGCAGAAGTAGTGATCTTGGCGACCAGTTATTTGTTTTACAATGTGCTGGTGACCACTCCATAGTCCATGTCTGTCCTTCATACAATGTGAATTCCTTCAGTGCTGCTTGTGGAAGATGAAAGCGAACAGGAAGTTCTGCTTTTTGCTCATGTCTCCCGACTTTGATTGATCACAATGAGCTCAGTGTTGCTTGCGAGAGCGGAAAAAAAAAAAAAGAAAAAAATAATAATAATCCCCAAATCGCCCCCCTGCTCCCACCCGCTGCGTCTCATCACTCGTTAGTCACGTAAGTGAACCGTTTCCTCATTAAGAGCCCAAGGATAGGTCGCAGATTGTGCAGGAAGCCTCAAACAGGAATCGGAGGCACAGCTTCAGATTGAGAGAGCGCCGCTCTAACGGACGCGCGCCAGCTCATGGGGCCTTGATTTGGGGTGCGTTTTGTGGGCTAACAAGCTCGACATGACAAAGACATAAAAAGTGTAAATCAAGCAGAGAAAAAAGTCGGAAATTGCTTGAGGCCTCACGCTTAAAGACCTCACATCTCATAAAGGCTTGGCACTTTCTAGCGTTGACTACAAAAACAACCCACGGAAATTGCATTTGTGGCCTCATCTTTAATATAAACACCTTCCACCTATGAGATGTCTGATACTTTTAGAGATGAATAAACAAACACCCAATGACACAAAATGCCATTTAAAATTGCATGTGAAAATAAATTGCCTTCCTAATAAATGCCTTCGAAATACAATTAATAAATGACACGGTACACGGTTGAGTCTAAATAAACGGCCAAATATGTGTTTTGTGAAATTATAGGCATCACCCTTATTAAAACCTTACACGTAATAGACGTCTGGCACTCTTGAGTTGAGTATATAAACGGCCAGTGATGATATTTGAAATTATGTTTGTCAACATCGACTCCGTCTCGTCCTTAATAAACACTCGACAGTTGAGGGGATCAACCAGGATGAAATGCAAATCGAGTGTGGGCTAAGATTAGCTTTAGCAACATTAGCATTCAAGCCGCCCAGGGGGCTGGCGGGGGGGGGGGGGGGGCCTCGGTGTCCATGGCGATGCTGGAATCTGACACACTTAATGAGCATCTCCTTTCATCTCCGTTGCCATGGAGACAGCTCAGCACAGCAGCCAGCTTGCCTGCAATCCATTGCCAGAGCTTTTTTCTTTTTTTTTTCTTCCCCCCATTCTCCTCTTGCCTGCTTGGAGGCCAGTGGAACACCGAAGAGCTTTCCAACGTGTCGTACGTGCAAATACGCCCTTTCCCAACTGGGGGTCATTTAAGATTAAACGGAACTAATATTACAAAAAAAAAAAATGAACAAATAGGGAAACACACAAGTACCTGAAATAATTACAGTAGTGAAATAATTGAAACAGATGATAAATATTGGTAAAGGTAGAAAAATTCATATATATATAGAAAATATTGAATGAATTTGTGAACAGCACAAAAATGCATTAAAGTAAGAATCAGAAAATGTGTGTCAACAATTAAGAAGCACCAACCTCATTTGACGTTGACGGCAGGAAGAAGTGGGGGAAGGGAGGTGGCAGTGAAGGGCTTTGCACGCTGTCGTCCTGGTCATGTGACAGCTGAGCTGGAGACACAAAACAAAGAAGAACTTGATGGACGGCGCGTGAATGAGCGCGCTTATGCGTTCACGGCTCGCCGTCACAGCAGCTCAACTCGTGACTTTCTCCTGCCGCGTCTTCGGATCCGAGCCGTCGGTTCCTGCCTCTTGCTCGAGGCTGAAAGTCCAGACACGCTGACACATTTAATGACGGGCCACATGATCGCGTCACAGCAAAAGACTTTTATACAGAACCAGAGAAAGAGCAGAAATTTCCCGTGAATGCTGAAGAGCTAAACTGAAATGCTGTCAAATTACACACAAAGTGCAGGAAATGTAGTGGAAAAGAAGAATTGAAACATTTTAAACTATACCAAAAGATTATGGGTACGAGTGTCGCAAATGAGTTTCTTCCGCAGGGTGTCCAGGCTCTCCGTTAAAACTAAGGGGAAAAGCTTGCAGTGGAGATGAGGCAGATGAAGTGCTGAGGTATCCTGATGCCTCGTTAGTGAAATGATTAGGCCACACTAGACATGACTGGACCTGATGGGACCAGACTTTGCACGACACCTCCAAGTCCAGGGTAATTACACCAACTGCAATCAACCAACCAACCAACCAACATTCATCAGCACAGCCATCCCTTCATGAGTTCCAGAACCTTTCAGAAAACGCATAGAGGTGAGAAGGAACTAAATTGAACACTTGGGGAAACCTGGGCGGGTTGTGGTGCAAACACAGGAGAGTAGTTCAAAAATACTTGGGTAAAATTAAGTAGACGAGTTGGCTCCGGAATACGGTTCAAATCCGCGAGGTGTTCCCGGGTGTTTCTCACTTGGAGAAGGAGACAGGGTAGACCTAGGAAGACACACCAGAGAGACATAAAGTCCATGTGTCCTCACTGGACACTTCAGTAGTCCCTTGAAAGAAATGACAGATAGGATAGGAAGTATGGGAAGATGACTGAATGGACGAATGGAGTAGTCATTTGTTAGAGCCGGTCCATTTTCCTCATGAATAATAAGTATTTCACAGCCAGCCTGTGAAAAAAGCACACCCAGTAATGTGACATACCATCCTCCTTTATTTCAGGTGATTCCTGCTTTCCAGGTGAGTCTAAATGATGCCGGTCAGATTGTGGCTGTCCTGGAGACTTCCGACCTTCGGGAGAACGTCTCCGCGTACGCGGCGCAGATCTCTGGTGAACCTCGACCTGCCGTCATCCTATTCGGGGGGGCCGGCGAGCATCTGCTGTTCAACACGTCCTTCCACGGCCTGTGCTACAACGTGGGCCTGCTGCTACAAAGAGGAACGCTGTGGTCCAGGCCCGTCAAGACCGTGTCCCTCCTCACCAGTGAGCAGACCTCAAATAGTCCCGTAATGGCCCTGAACTTTAAACCTTTCATTTCAGTCCTGTTGTCGCCCTCAGGGCCGCTTCCTGTGAGCAGTGTGCAGATTTCAGACTACAAGGACTCTCCAGAGACCGGCGTGGTGTTTGACATCGACACTCCAACCGGAAACATTTTCAGCAGAGTCAACATCAGCTACAGCGAAGGAAGCGAGAGGCGCTCTATGCTCTACAAAGGTTAGGTTAATCACATGACGACCAAAATCCATCCATCAGTATCGGTCGGCAGATAATGAAGACGAGTTGCTGACAGTCGCATACCTCTGAAAACTAGTTACAGACAGCTGACAAGTGACAACTAATAAAGACTTGTTTTTCAGACTTCTACAAGGGGAAGACAGTGTTCAAGCACTGGCTACCGGGGGTGTGTTACCGCAATATCACCTTCCAGCTCATCTCTGAGGCCAGTGCCTACCAGACAGCTATGAGGACACAGAGTGACATCACCCACATGCCCGTGCATCACAGAACAAGTACAACTACAACCTTATCCAGATATTGGGACTTTCATATAGTGCCGCTAAGACCTCAAAGTTGTTGTGATTTTCTGCAGTGCCGTATCCCCCCCTCGACATCTCATGGAACATAGTAGACCTGAGCCAAAGCCCGACGCAGCAAAGCCAAAGGGCTGGCCGACATTCCCGTGATGTCCCACTGATGGAAGAGGAGGTGAAGCCCTCTGAGGAACCACTGGTGGCTTCCACCGAGGGACCGGCACACAACCTGAGCACCACTACCGAGATCACGGACGCACAGAACCGCTGGTTTGACTCCACCACCGAGCACCCCGGCGACAGTTTGTCAGAGGAAGAGTTTGTCAACGGCGTGGTGCACGAGTATGAGGACTCCAACGACGCGGGTTCTGCGATGGAATTCCCTGCAGAGTTATTGGTCCTGCCCACTAAGATGCCTCCCGTCCTGCTGGAAGTGCGCTGGCTGCCCCCCAGAGCGCCCACCAGCTACGATGGCTTCAACATCTACGTTTGCAGAGACGGTAGGCGGCCTTAAAATGTATGGGCGGCCCAGGTCTTCGAATCAGGCTCGAGTCGCTGATTTCAGGACTTGAGACTTGCTTGTTAAATGTGACTTCCTCCCACCCCTGTCCAGGTAACACTACACAAACTGCCAGCGTGGATGAAAGCACTCACGAGTTCTTCACCGAGCTGACCGAGGCGGGAACGTACAGTCTAAGAGTCACCACACTCAGCTCAGCAGGAGACTGTGAGGCCAGAGAGAGCTCCGCAGATGCCGGATTCACCTTCTACCTTGGTACGTCACTGTGCCGTTTTGTTTTTGCAAGTCGAACCAGTGACAAACTCCAGTCTAAAAAGTTTGACACCCCTGCAACGATCGTCGCCCAACTTGAATTTTACCTCCCAGGTCCCAACGGTGAGCTTCTGCATGAGCTGCGCCAACGTCCACGTGCAGTCACCGTGCGCTTGCTAGACTCCAGCACAGCCGCCATATCCTGGGCACAGTCCTCGGAGACCCACAACGGCAGCGTGGTGTCGGTGGTGTCCACCACCTGCTTGAAGCCCAGCCTAAGCCAAAGGATGGAGAGCAACTACTGCGACGAGGTCACTCCCGCCGCTGCCTCACTGCCTATTTGACATGTCGGGAACATTAATCACCGTGTTTTTGAACAGGAAAACTCAACCAGTGACATCATCAGCAACCTGACACCGGGGGCTCAGTATCGGGTGGTGGTCTACCACACCAACGGACCTTTGTTCAGTCCTCCCTCAGAACCGGTCATCATGGATATTGGTGATTAGCTCTCATAATCGTGTGGTGTTAGTAATTGCAAGAAACACATGAAACAGCAATCCTGAGGTGAGCATCCCCAGAGACATAAATAGGGGGATCCCATACCAGAACTGGAGAAGTGTTTAGGATTTAACAATCAAACTTTTGCAGACATACGGCAGTCCTAATCTAGTATGATTATAACCAACGGTCGTTGTCGCGCCAGAGCCCACGGGCGTTCAAGAGCTGGCCGTGTACCCGCTGGGCCCAACGGCGGTCATCTTGAGCTGGCAGCGTCCGTATCACGTCGCCTTCCGCAAGTACGTCCTCCAGACCTTCTTCTTCAACCCCGTCACCCTGAGCTCCGAGTGGACCACCTACTACGAGATCGCCGCCACCGCCTCCGTCATAGCATCAGTGGTAAATAAAAGATAACAGAAAAGCAAGTAAAGCACAAATTATCTTCAGGTGAGGTTTTGAAGTGCATTATCTCACTGCCTTGTGCTCCAGAGGGTGACCGATCTGTTGCCAGCTTGGTACTATAACTTCCGTGTCACCATGGTGACGTGGGGCGACCCGCCGCTCAGTTGCTGTGACGGCTCCACCATCAGCTTCGTCACAGGTACCCAAACCAAAAGAAGGAAACCCTCGGGCGGTGGTGCCCCAACTTTTTTTGCACCAGCGTGGACCGTAATCCGGGTTCTGGCCTTCCTCTGTGTAGTCAGTACGAGTGTGAATTTGTGCTCTCATAAGCGATGGCTTTTGTCGTGCAGCTCCGGAGGCGCCTCACATCTCCTCGGTGGATTACTCCCACGGTGTCCTGTATGTTCGCTGGACATACGGCGAACTCTTTGTGGACCTGTCGCACTCCAGGATCACGCACTGGCAGGTGGTGGCGGTCGGCAAGAAAGGTCTCGAGAGGAGCTACTCGGTGGACGTGAGTGTGCAGTTGTTGCTATGGCATCGCCGTGCAGTTGCCAATTTGTTTTTGGCCGTGACTTTGGTTACTAAGGGCTCTCTGTTTTGTGCTTGGAAGTTCTTAGTGGGAAAATCCAAGTTGACCCAAATGGTTCCAGTGAGGCGCTATGGTCACTTGATAGGCATGTCCATGTTGATTCTGAACATGTGCTTGATGCAGTGTTTGTTTTCTTTTCATGTTTATTGGTAGGGACTTTGTGCAAGTGCCAATCAGGACGAAAACGCAGTATTCTTTGCAAATGAGTCTAGCTTTGGGAGCCAATTTTCAGCTATAGTCCCTCAACAACAAATTGTACTTTGAAATAAGTTGAAGTAAAAAATCCAAGTAAGCCTCGACTAGTTTTGTCATTCTCGAGTTTCATCTACTAGCTTTGTTCCAGTGCTTTTTTTTTCCTCCGCTAGTTTTGTCATAACATTCCATACTCGTTTTGTCCTCTTCCATTTTATTCCCTTACTAGGTTTGTCCTCGTCTATTTTTGTCCTCCAGTTTTATCCCTTACTAGTTTAATCTCCTACTAACTTCATCTAAGTGCCCTCTACTAGGTTTCACCCCTCCAGCATTTTAGCCAACTCGCTTTGTCCTAATTTCCTTTACTAGTTTTAGCCTCCACAGGTTCTCATAGTCTTTGTTCTGTCCTCAACTAATTTTGTCCTCTTCTACTAGCTTTGTCCTAGTGTTTCTTCTGTCTTGATTTTTTTCCCCTCTTCTATTTTTACTAGTTTTGTGATCATTTGTGTCCTCAACTAAGCATTTCCATACCTCCACTAGTATGCCATCAGGACCAGCAGCCGTACCATTCTCCACCTTCCTCAGAGCTTTCTTCACTTCTTCCTTACCCATGACTCATACCTGCTGCAAATCCTTCCCGACTTGATCACTCGACCTCACCAATCTGTACTGAACTCCTTTTCTCCGTATTTTCCACTCCTGTCTGCTCCACATATTCTCTGTCTCTGTTGCTAGGTGACTCGAAATGTGATGCGTGCCAGCTTGCCTCTTCCGCCCGGCGACATCTACAACCTGACGGTGACGGCATACACGGAGCGCAGCCGCAACACATCCATTTCCAGCATCATCAAACTGGGTCCGTGCGGCTTCACGCGCGATGATCAATCAGATTGACAAGATTGTGACCAGGCGTGTTCGGCGTGTGTTCACTCCAGAACCGGCACCTCCCAGGTCCGTGTACGCAGTCAACGCCACACACTCGTCGGTCACTCTGCTGTGGAGCGAGGACGGCGTGGTGGACCACTATCAGGTGCTCTGCAGACCCAGCCCAGGCGGCAAAGAGGTGAAGGTGAGCCCCCCCCAGGAGATGTCGAAAGCTACTTGAACTTTTTCCTCAGCTTCCTCATGGTCTTCTTCAGGCTCGAGAGCCGCAGGTGTCCAGCTCGCATGTGCTGACCGTTTTCGGCCTGATGCCGTCGTCCAGCTACAACTGCAGCGTGGTCAGCGTCAGCTACAGCACGCCCAGCAAGCCCGCCCACATCACCGTCACCACAGCTGGTAGGTGGCGCCGTTGCACAGAAGACTAACTGTCATGGAACAACCATGACAGAACTCTTGCCAATGTAAATGCTTGGTGGATTCGATGAAAGAAAGGAGTGGGCCATACTTTGCTCAGCTTCCAGTTAGCATCACAAGATAGCATTACTAGCGTGCATGTTTGTTTACGCGCAGCCAAAGAGATGAACCCCAGCGTGGCGGCCATCTCTGCCTTGGCCGTCCTGAGCATCCTGTTGATCAGCCTGCTGGTTCTCTTCTTACTGCTTCTCCGCAAGAAGCACCTGCAGATGAGCAGGTAGCAACAACAAAACAAAAAACAAAACAAAAAACGCCGCCAACTTGCAGTTCCAATTCCATGAATGGAATTTCACGATCCTCCAATCTTACGTTTCAGGGAGTGTGGCGCCGAGACATTTGTCAATTTTGCGTCGTTCGAAAGAGACGGGAAGCTGCCTTACAACTGGTACGATAATGCTCTTCTTTTCATTTGTGGATAACGTCAGATGTTTGATGAATGCTTTTTTTTTTTTTTTTTTTATCTCAAGATGATGCTTATTCTTAGCATGGAGAAGATTGTTACGGCATTGTACTGGCAAAAACAGAGCTTTTAGGCATTTCATGTTTTTCTTTCGGTCCGTTAGTGGCATACGAGGCATTTGAACAAGAAATTGAAGAAAACACGCTGGTCTAAATCATATTTTCCATGACTGTATACATAAAATGTGGCCACAATTTCTCGTGCATACGTTATCCGTGGCTACAATTGAACATTTTTGCCCACAAATGGAAATTTTGTGGTCATGCTATAATTTGTGATTTTTAGGCACGATATTATGAACTCTTTCTTTTGTTATGTCTGAGTCTCAGTAGTTAACGCTTAGTAAAAAAAAAAAAAAAAAAAGTGTAATTTGTGATTAATATAAGAGCTGAAAGACGGTCAGTCAGTCATCACTAAACGCTTGCAGTGCGTCACTGTTTGTGGCTTTTTGTGTTCATCAATTGACACGAGCGGGAACAAACGAAGACGACGAAGTAGATGAGCAAGCCGATCGTCGGCTCCCGTTTGGAGTTTGGAGCGGCGTAAACAGACCGGGCTCGTTTCGTCCATCGTGCATGAGTCATCAAGCGTGTGTTGAGCACTAAATGTTCCACTTTGACGTGTACTAATGCAGCAGCAGCGTGTTGGTGTTTTTTTTTATTCTTTTTGTGTTCTATTTGAATACCCCCAGGCGAAGAAGCCTCTTTGCCTTCCTTACCCTTCTGCCATCCTGCCTTTGGACTGACTATCTTTTGGCTTTTTATATTAATCCATGGTAAGTAAGCGAGCGAGCGCCTCCGGTGTCCAGCAGGAAAAGTCTGGTGAGCAGGCAGGCAGCTCATTTTATTCTTTCTGATTAATTTCATGACACAGAACAAACTATTTCATAAAATCAAGTGGTTATTTTCCTAAAGCGCTTTGAGCAGCGTGGTGTAGAAAGCGCTATACAAGCTCAGTCTATTTACCATTAATATTCTTCTGGTATATGATTGATAATTTCACTGTTATATTTTAGTCAATTACTTCTTTGAATAATAAAAATGCCAAGTGGTTTATTTTAATTATACAAATATCGTTAATTTTTAATTCATGAATTAGAACAATATTTCATATATACTTCTATTTTGTTTTCAATTATTTTCATAAAATAATTTGTAGTCATTTTATTCTATTTATGATAAATTAATTATAAGTATTGAAGTACAGTAACATTTTCTTATTTGACTAATATTGCATTTTTATTCAAAATTGCTCATTGAATTAAGTCATTTTTAATGCATAACGAATTCAATTATAATTAATTATCAGGCTACCAATCAAATTTTACAATTATTTTTGTCAACAGAAGTATCACCAGACTTTTCCGGAAAGCATTTTTGAAACTTTTTGTGAGCTGTGGATGTGGCATGATAGCTGATAATTAACCTAACATATTGTAGCAATTTTTTATTTTTTATTTTTTTAAATGTAACAACACTTAATTAATGCAACAAAACATTTAATGTTTTGCAACTTTTTGTGTCATAACGACGCACTTTATAACAACTTTTTTTTTTTGCAACATTTGGTGAGCTGTGGATGTGGCATGTTGCTAGCTAACATAACGCCACAGTATGTGCAGTGTGTGGCACACATTCCACTTGCATGACGATGCGCGCAAATCAACCACGTTCGACCTTCAAGTCGGTAAAAAGTGCATGTTTAAATGTGATTTTCCGTTTTGATTTGGTTGGTTTGGACCAATGATAGGCTGAATATGAACATACAAGTGATCACGAGCGGTCGCCTGTCTGCCTCACATGGCGTTCCGATCTGCATGTCCCAAAACCAAAATGAGCATGTTCGCTTCATCAAGGTGTGACTGACTCACCACCAACAGTCCTTGCTTTGTCCATTTGTGCCTTGATGGGGACCAGTCCGTTGTCTGTGCCTTCATATTAGCTGATGAGGAGATCTTTCTTCTTCTGTATGTGCCTTTACATTGACTGGCGACCACTCCATTACTTGTCTAGACAGCAAGTGAGTGGCATTGGCTGGGGACCAATGTGGAAAAAGGGATGTGGGTTTGCCTTAGTTGGAAGATGGGCGGGGCCTAGTGGTGAGTGGTGAGTTGACTTGTTGTGTCTGTATCGTAGGGGCAAGACGGCCTTAAAGAAGCGCAAGCTGACAAGGTAACACAAGCCAAACGAAGAAGCCGCCGCCGCCGTTTGAACGACTTTCTAATGGCTGGTGTATCTTTTCAAGTCCCGTGCAGTTGGACGACTTTGAGGCCTATTTCAAGGAGATGAGCAAAGACTCGGCCTACAAGTTCTCTCTGCAGTTTGAGGTGGGACCCAACGTTGTGTCACGTTACACGCAGTTTGCAGTCCAAAAGGTACACCAACGGCACATATCCGCCAAACGCTTGCAGGAGCTGAAGAGCGTGGGCCTCGACCTTTCCCACGACGCCGCCGACCTGCCCATCAACCGGCCCAAGAACCGATACACCAACATCCTGCCCTGTCAGTAGGCTTGCAGCTAACCATTACTTTCACTCATCTCTGCATTTTCTTTGCCATTCATTGAGATCCATTCAGGGAAAAAAAAACTATAAAACGTATTCGTTAATTCTTTTGACACTACTTCAAGGGTGCCAAAAAAAGGTTCCAAACATGATTTAGTTCCTCGTTTGGTCTGTAACATCATCTGTCACTTTTATTTGAAGACAAATTCCTGTCACAACTTGACAAAAGGAAAGAAACTTACCAGGTAGCTTTATTATCAGCATGGGTCCTAAAGTGGATCCTTGTGGCACTCCGGGAATGCACAACAGCGCCTCCCATTGGGCAGCTGAAAGGTTTCAAAGCAAATGAGTTAGTTTTTTTGAAAATAAAACGACATGTTAAAGCATTGCAATTACCTGAAGCAAAGATGATTGAAGTGGATGTTTGTTCCTCGGCAGACGACTTCAGTCGCGTCCGGCTGATCTCAATGCACGACGACGAAGGCGCCGACTACATCAACGCCAACTACATTCCTGTGAGTACGGCTCACTACAAACATGGGTGACTGACATTTCACTTTCAATACGGACGGACGGGTCAGCCTAAATATGTATTAAAATAAGTATCATTTAAAAACAGATACTTTAATCATTAATTAAATTGTAAAATTCTGCACTTTTTAGTATCAACTTATTGACTCGCCGCCATTTTCACTGAAGTAACCCCATTCGCCCCCAGCTGTTTTACTGGATTTTGACTGATTTTGCAAAGCCCGTAGAATATTGTGTATATTGCTGAAAAAACATGGAACCTACCAAGAGAAAGATCAGATCTCTTCTTTCGTCAGGAAAAAAAAAAAAAAGGATATTTCTGTTTCTGTTTTGCAGCAATTAGCATTACAATATAGCGAAGTTTCATCATTATTCACAAATCTGTTTAAAACAGTGGGGAAAAGAGGTTGTTGCAACATGGCCTTGGTTGATCTCTTATACTCTGCTGCCACCTGATGGCTGTTTTTGTAACAACTACCATTGCTTCAAGCATTCTCTTAAGTTCAGAGGCTGCACCAAAACCTTCTGTATGCTCTAGCATGAAAAAAAAAATGTGTTTGGAGCATGGTAATATTTAAAATATAACGTATTTATACGTTTTTGGGAGCAAATTAGTTAATAGTCGTAATTCATTTAATGAAAAGTCACTTATTTTGGTGAATGCAGGGCTACAAACACGCCAAAGAGTACATCGCCACGCAGGGTCCGCTGCCGGAGACGCGCAACGACTTTTGGAAGATGGTCCTCCAGCAGAAGTCGCCCCTGGTGGTCATGCTGACGCAGTGCAACGAGCGGCGACGGGCGAGTGTCATTTCCCCGCGAGGGGGGGGCGGCTCGTTTGGTGTGCCGTCCATACTGAAGCGTGTTTGTACGGTTGCGTGGTTCAGGTCAAGTGCGACCACTACTGGCCGTTCAGCGACGAACCCGTCATGTACGGCGAGATCAGCGTGGAGATGCTCTCGGAAAACGAGTCGCCCGAGTGGACCATCAGGAAGTTCAGACTCGGATACGTGAGTAACCAATTGATCTACTTGTTTGGTTTGTGTCTATTTTTTTACTCTATTACAGGTTCGAACGTACTGCAAAGTCATTCAAACGTATTGGTAAAGCCTTTTGAACATATTGGTAAAACATAGGCTAAATGCAATATCAATCCTGTAAAATTTCTCTGGACTCGACTTCTAAAATGATCACGCCGCAAACGCACGCCCGCAGGCGGACGAGACTCGGGACATCCTGCACCTAAACTACACCTCGTGGCCAGACCACGGCGTTCCCACGGTCAACGCCATCGAGAGCATCCTGCAGTTCGTCCACATCGTGCGTCAGCAGGCCAACAGGACCAAGGACCCCATCGTGGTCCACTGCAGGTACAATGCGATGCCCTATTTTTGAAAGGCATGCATGTTGCCATGGCGACAAGTGCGAATTTGTGCGCGCAGCGCCGGCGTGGGCAGAACGGGCACCTTCATGGCTCTGGACCGCCTGATGCAGCACATCCGAGAGCACGAGTTTGTCGACATCCTGGGGATGGTGTCGGAGATGCGCTCCCACCGCCTGTCCATGGTCCAGACGGAGGAGCAGTACGTGTTCATCCACCAGTGCGTGCTGCTCATGTGGCAGAAGAAGAAGCACCAGCAGCAGTCGCTCATCTCCGACGTCATCTACGAGAACGCCGGCAAGACATAATGGCCGAGCGCTTCCGCGCTTGACAGATCGAGTGAGTCCGTGCTGCGTGCGGGCCACATCCCGACCCGGTTTCAGAACCACTGCTTTCATAAAACGGAACACATGGATTATTATTGCGCATGAAAACGCAATGACCCTGCTGCGTGTCTTGCAGGCTGTGGACGTGCCTCCCATGCTTCATCATCATCATCATCATCTTCAAACACAAAGAGAGCTTCAAGGGGGATGGAGTTCTGCCTTAAGGAGCCGTCGCAAGCATGCTGATTGAAGGATTAAGCGGTGGCACCAGAATACGGGCCGGACGTGTCACTGGAGGACGTTTTGTTTTGTTCCACTCAGGAGAAGTTTCACCAGGAACCCAGACAAAAGAGGACTCAAAGTAGCAAGCAAACTGAAAAACAAACAAGATGTCCGACTTAATGTTCAAAGGGAACTGAAAGCAGCCATGTTGAAGAAGAATCTTTTTTTTGCCTTTTTGAGCACTCCAACACAACCTAACTTCACATTTTTCCACATTTCAGTAGGCATTTTGGATGAGCCTTCTCCAGTTTTAAGGCTCATTTCTTATTTTATTTCCACACTCAAATATCTTTGAAAAGATCAAATCAACTTTTTTTGCGATGTTTTCATATTTTTACTCAGAACTTTTTTTTTTTTTGGCCTGCCTCACACTTCAAGATATACAAGCACATTAAAAATGAAAGTTGGGATAGAATTTTGTTTTGGAACAGTATTGATGAGCAAACATCTGTCGTTGTGCATTATTGCCATCTTTTTTTTTTTTTAGCTAATTTTAATGTAAAGACGTAGCTGACGGTTTACGAGAACATTTGAAGTTATCGTGCACTTGATCGGAGGTCACTTGAGGTTCTGCTGCCATGATTTTTGTAAATATTGTGTAACTGCTGTTTTTACTTGCATTACTGTAAAAGACACTTTTTTTTTTTTTTTTTTTTTTTTACGTGTTTGTGAACCAAGGGTGGGCAAAGTAAACGGCCGCAGGCTGCACAACATTCTTTAATCTGGCCCACAAACAAAAGTCCTGGAATATTTATTGCATTCATTTGGACACTTTTTTTTTTTTTTTTTAAATAAAAAACGTTTATTTTGTGAAATTGATTAGTCGTAAACAAAAAAAAAGTAAGAATTTAAATTTTATACACAATTTTGTTTTTGTATTACATTGGTTACTTGATTTTAATTATTTCAATAATGCAATGTAAAAATAGGTAAAGACAATTAGACATTTGCATTAACAGTAAAAATGTTTTCTCGACAAATTGAATAACTCTTGATAAATAATATTTTGCATACATTTAACCTTCATTTAATTAAGTAATAAAATGACGGTTAAATGCATGTTTGTATTCATTTTTTGTTTTGACCGGTTTAATCAATTAAAATTTTGAATAATTATGATTTTATTTTTTACATAATCCAATGTTGAATGTATGTACACACAGTTTACATACATTTAACATTTACTTTGTAAAACATTAAGTGCATAATTGTTCTCAATTATAATTAAATAAAATTGAAAAATGAGTCATTATTTGCTGATCAAAATAAACCAGTTGACATATCGCGCACACATTTTAACTTTCTTTTTCTTTTTTCTTTTTTTTAATACTTCGCCCAATGAGCTGGCCCAGACTCAAAAGTCAAAGGTGGCCCTTAACTCAACTCAAGCCGGCAGGTTTGCCCACCCTGAGCTGCGCTGCTCAAACGCACTTTGTTAGCACACAAGCTCAGCACGCTCCACTTGTGATGTCATTGGTGCCATTCTTGTGATTGTGTCACTTTGAAGGATGATTCAAACGTGTGTGAGAGTGAGTGAGTGAGAAAGAGAGAAGAAAATAAAAAGTGTTTCATGTGATTAATTTCTGTAGAATAGCTTGTCAGTCATCCAGGCAATTGGCACAAGTTAAAAAGAGGCAACCAGACTTTTGTCGTTTGCGGAAGATGCATCAATTTGAATCCAATAGTTTTTTTGTTTTTTTTTTTGTTTTTTTTTTTGTTTTTTTTTTATTTTATTGCTGAGCCGAGTTCAAACGAATCATAGCAGAAGCGGCGCCGCGAGTCAAACCGGCGGGACTTTATTTGGAAACAGAAAGAACCCTAAGACGAACACAACAAAAGCCGGCTGCTTATCAAACCAAAGGCTCATGAAAGAAAAGAATTTTGTGGGCGGGCGAACACACTGACTGCCAGGTTGACGATGGACATCTGCTGCCTCTTCTTATGCCACACCAGCGTCATCTTAATTAGGCCGCGCGCATCGTGGTGGACCAGCTGGAAGTGCTCGCCACCCACGTAGTCGTCGGAGGGGCCTCCTTGGGGTACTGTGATGGGCCTGAAGCAGACCGGCGTGCTGACACACCACAGCGGCTTGTAGACCTCCTTATCCACTGTCAGTGTCAGCATGCAGCAATTCTGCAACCGCGCACGACGCCGAGTCAAGACCATCAGCGCCAAGCGTTTATTTGTGCACAAAAAAAAAATAAAAAATAATATGCCTTGAATGGACTGGCCGTTTAGGATTCTCACAAAATTCCCGATGGGACTTAGTCAGGAAGTCTGACAGAATTAAAAGACATTTAGGCCCAAGCAACGTTAACAAAATAAAATAAAAACGAGAATGCTTTTAAAATACGAAAACTAACTGAAACTACATTTTATGTTTACAAAACTAGCTGAAACTAACCAGAATTATAGCGAAAATGTCCTTCGTTTTAGTCTTTAGTAATTAATACATGAGTCTTCGGGGATGATTTTAAATGCGATTTTAAGTTGTTTTATTTTTTCGATATTAACCGGAATAAAGACGTTTGAAAGTGTGTTGCACAGAAGTGATGTCATCTAACAGCAGCCAATAGAAAAGCACCTTCAGATGACGTCGCTCCGAGGCGATCAGTAAACATTCTGTCCAGATGAATTCAAAGCAATCAATTATCCTTCACAATTGCAATGTGAAAGTGCAATGACAATTGGCTGTCTTAAAATCCCAGTTCTGGCTGACACTTGTGTAAACTACAAGTAAAACTTTTGCACTTTTGAACCTAACTGAACGAATTTTATAGTGGTTAGTGTGCTCACTTTGTAAGCAGCAAGTCCCCGGTTTGAAACCAGCTCAGGTTTGGGTCTGAAAAATAACTAAATCTAAAAAACAAAACTCAACATAAAAAAGCAAAAAATAAAAAGTAACTACCTGTAAAATGAAAATTCCAGAAATATAATAAGCCAGGGCCCAAGACCATTGAGAGCAAGAGTAAGATAATCTTTTAACTGTAGATTTTGGGAACAATGCGATGCGGTCTAGTTTCTGTCGCAATTCTCCAAACTACGAAACACATGAAGCACCTTACCTCCAAGAAACCTTCCAGCTCTTTGCACTTCCATACGAGACGGATGTCGCCAGTCAGCGCGCGGTGATACGGCATATCGCCTCTGCTGATGGGCCGAAGTTCCAGCCGGTCGCCTCGACCTGCG
The DNA here is from genome assembly GCF_051991245.1 of Festucalex cinctus. Lineage (NCBI taxonomy): Eukaryota > Metazoa > Chordata > Actinopteri > Syngnathiformes > Syngnathidae > Festucalex > Festucalex cinctus. The sequence goes on from NC_135426.1 coordinate 24,844,878, forward strand.
AGGCAACACAACAAACCATCAGCAAACAGCGGGAGGGAGCCGCGTTTAAAAGCAAAAGCAAGCACCTGGCTTGCAAGTGACTTGACTGAAGCACGCCAACATGATGTCGGAGAATGCGTCATGCAGGCCCAAATGCAGCGAGTACGTGGCGAACGGCGACGAGACGTTATGCAAGCGCTCTTCGGGGTCCCAGTATGGACTGTCGGGGACACCGCATTGTAAAGTAAAAAAAAAAAAAAAAAGGGTGAGCACATGACAGTATTGCGCTTGATCGAAAGACACAGAAGGTCAAAAAGTTTGTACACCATGATTTAGTACTTTCATTCCCTTTACTGCTGCTCCTGGTTTGTGTGTACTTTGGCTAGCAGGGAGCAGCATACCTCAAGGCAAATTATGCAATTTGGTTAAATACACAAGCTTTTATGTTGAGTTTGACAATAAACTTCAACTGGGGGAGGCGAAAAATTTGTGGCTCTCAAAAAATTATTGGCTTGTTGTGAAGTTGTAAAAACAGCTTAGAAAGCGAGTTTTTCCATTGTGCACCCACATACCCGATGGGAGATCCCAGTAGACTCCTCTCCAGCAGTCTGTCCAAGTGCAGGCTGACCATAATGAAGGCCACATATCCATTACCCTGTGTGCACGCACACAATTATTGGTTGGCAACGCCATACTTTAACTGCCAACAAAAGTCTCGTCAGCACCAAGTGGAAATGCTTTCAATACGGGCTAAAAAGAATGTTGTTGTTTTTTTAACCTACATATGATTGAGGTCTTTTAAAGCACTTCTAAAATAAATTTTCTGCAAGATTTTTCTTGAACCACAGGTTCTTTTGGTAATTTTAGTCAGCTAATTATTATTTCTCTGTCTTCCACCCTTGTTTCTCACATTTTTAATTACAGGTATACGAAGCACACAGAGTTCCCTCGTGTATGAAATGCCTTAACATCATAAGCGTTAATATGTCTGTAAAACAAGTCTTCAAATTGTTTACCTTCATATAAAAACATTTCTAATGTTATCATGTACAATTACTGTGATTAATTAATTCAACAATTTTGGCAGAAAAAAAAAATAATGAAATGAAGTTTTATTTAAAATTATTATTTTAATAAAATCTTTCGCTCTCATTTTATAATTATATTTCACCGATCATTCAACTAAAATAAAATATATTTATCTACGATTACTTCACCAACTATAAAACAAAAGCAAGTTAAAAAAAAAACATTTAGTTTCAAAAATTGGATGATGTACAATTTAATCATTGAATAAAAGCCACTCACCCTCCAGAAGCCAATAATGAAAGCAGGCGGGAAAAAGACAACCTGGACCTGCCTGTCTTTCCCCAGGAAGTGAGCAGGCGCGTCCTCCGTCCGGCAAACCAGCGTGCACCAGTCCGCATCCTTACGCACGGTACACAGCCGGATGCTGCGGATATGAGACTGCCGCACCATGGGGGTCCCGCCCCAATACAGCATGACGGACGTTTTGAAGACGGACACACTTCCCAGCTCCAGGGTGACCTCTTTCTCCCAGCTGTCCTGCAGCTTCAACACCCACCGCACATTCATGTTCCTGAAAAGAGAGATTCATACGGAAGCTCAACCTACGCCCGTTCGCCAACTCGGCTACTCAATCATGTCTATTATTGCCGATTCACATATTTTTGTGCGATTGCTGTAACATCCAAAAAATTAAACAACTTACAGTTACACATTAAGAAGACAGGCATACCGTGTTTAACAGATTTTTTTTTTGCAAAATATACATGTTTGGAAATACAAAACTTTTAGGGGAAACACACAACTTTTTGGAAAGATGACTTTTTAAAAAATATTGTTTCCCTTAAATGTTCTCAAAATTGTACTTATTGCTTTGGCCTGAGCACAAAAACAGTAAATAGAGGGGAAAATTGTGTTCCGCCACCATGCAGAGGAGCATACATATATGATCTTCCACATATAGTGAGATTTGAGCAAGCATTTCGTCAAACACTTATTTTGATGCGATGTATACCTCAGGATATGCACCATGCTCTGCGGCAGGCCAGTTAAGGGGTCAAAGTCTCGGGTTTCCTTCTTCCACTTGCAGAACTCCTGCCCGCCCATCCTCCACAGGTACTTCTTCTTCCATTCGCCCGGCGGGCACTCCTGAGCGTCCGCTGGCGCGCTCGCCTCGCCGTACTTGGTCGGCCTGAACTTCGACACTTCCCAGCATATGTAGGCCATATAAAGCTTGTGCCACGTGGCGCTACAAGGACAAAAGACCCAAATGGAGCTCCAGTGGCACCCTACCCACCAAGAATGATTGTAGCCTACTTGTCATTGGCGAGGTGGCGGAAGTGTTTGTTCACGTGACTGAGGCTGAGCAGCGAGACGGCATCCAGATGAGACAGGATCTTCAGCAGGATCTCGGGTGGCAGCCTCAACAAAAACACGGATCGGTTCAAGCAAGCACATGCGGACCGGCAATCATTTGCGATTATATGATTTGCTGCTTTTGTCGGGTGGCTGCACAAGTAGTAGCGGCTAAAGTGCTAATGATAGGTTGCCATAATTCAACAGTGACGGATTTATTATGTATAAATTATCCCATATTTACTCTTTTATTAATGTGTCTGTCTCCTCATATGTGTATTTTAAAAAAATGTCATAAATGGTGTTTAAACATGACAAACAGGATTAGGGATGCACGATAATATTGGTGGCCGATAATTGCAATTTGACGTCAAACAAACCAGATCATAAAAAAATCTGCCGATAATTATTGGCAATTATCAACAAATTTAACATCGTACACTACAGATAAACCAGATAAAGAAATCTGATAATAATAATAGACATGCCCGTCACGTCTGATCACTCGCTGCTGCTCATAGCTGATCACCCTCATATCATAATGATCATGTTATTACCAAGACCTATTTTTATTGCCCTTGAGAAGGTCATTGACAGAGTGAGGTGTATTTTGGGCCTGATGTATGCTTTTCCTTGTGGATCTGTTTCTCTGTGGGGTCTGGGACCACCGGTTCACAGACCAGTGGTTGAAGACCAATACTATATCTATGGCAGTGATACATATTAATTCAATGCAGAATTTTGATTTGATAAAGTAAATTAAACTTGTAAATCAAGGTTGTTCTATAAATCATGCTGTGCTTTGACATGTACTGCACATGTGATTTTACTAAAGCAAAAATTGTGGAGAAGCGTTTTTAAAGTCCAGCACTTCATTGTGAATACATTAGCCTGTAAGCATCTAATTTACCTTTCCAAATCAGTCTTCAAAGAACAATCCACCATGCATAAACATTCCCTGGTTTGGTTTCTTCTTGTTTCTTGGTGTCTACTCGAAAAATAATCCAAGTACAATAAAGGAGAGATGAAGGTGAGTTAAAATAAGTTAAGGTAAAATAAGTTACAAACAAAAACTGTACCTGGTATTAGCTCCACAATATGTTTGCTGATTTGGGTGACCCCTGAGGATGTCCGCCTCCCTCTTCTCCTCGCCCTCCACCAAGCTCGGATACTTGTTCTCACGTGCAGTCGTCAAGAGCGGCTCTTCAAGATGCCACCGCCGCAAGTAGCTCTGGATGCAGAGTACAGTTCAAGGCAGTGGACTTCAAACTTTTGACCCTGCCCACACGGATTTCTACAAAATGCTTTGAACATTTTTTTCCCCCCCAACTATATATATAGAGAAATAACTTTTTTCTTGAATATAACAATGAATTCTATTTTAAAAACAACTTTTTTTTTAAACATGAATTTACGTTAAATTATGTTACTCCCACATACATACTCCAATCTAAACTGCGACACTCAGAGTCATTACGTGAATAGACTTCATTTCTGCTTTAAACTTTCTACGGGCGTTAGTAGACATTATATTTGTCACCCACCACACTTTTCGTTTACCTCTGCTTGTGTATTTCCGATGGATTGCACGCCAGCTGCACAGACTCAGATACACTTACATATGTGTGACTATGGCTTTTACACGTTGAGAGTGCACGAGCACAGCGATGAAAACAACTTTGTATTTCATCTAATCTTGCGTGATATTTTTGTTCTCATTACCTCCACCCTGAACATCATCGCATGCCAACTATGTGCATTCTGTATTCTGCATTCTGTACAGTAAATGTTTGGGGGGGGGAGGTTGTATTTTTTTATTTGTACGAGCAGAGCAATTAGTTATTTAATTGTGATTTTTTTTTTTTTAATCATTTTCGTCAGGAGTCATGCAACTTTCAGTCACAGACGGACAGTATTGCACACACACTAGATCACGCAACGCACGGACGCACGCACACAGTGTGTCACTTCAACCGGGGGGGGGGGGGGGGGGGGGGGGTTGTCGGGGGTAGGGGGTGTGTGCGTGTGTGTTTCTGCAGATTAGGGCCAGAGGAAAGGGAGGAAAGGAGGAGGAGGCGTCCTGAGGGTGCGTGTATACGCGCGCGCGTGTGTGTGCGCGACCAGAGGAGAGCAGCGGCCGCCATGTTAACCAAGAAGCCCGGAGCCTCGGTCCTCCCGACGGGTGAGCATCGCCCACTGTAGCCGAAAGGCGCGCGGCCGATGCAGGCGGCTCGGTTCCGGGGTTGGGGCTTTGCTCCGGCGCATATCAAAAACTAGAAAACAACAACAACAACAACAACAAAGCAGAAAGAGAGAATGCCCGTGAGATGCTAGCTAGATAGCATGCTAAGTGTTAAAAATAGTCTCTTGTGGGCTGTTAGCATTAGCGGCTATCTAAACAGCCGCTTTTGCAGCACCGACACTCAATTGAATGCAATTTGTTTGCCTTTTTACGCGCTGCTCGACACAAACGCGACTCTTGTGTGACATCATGACTCCTTTATGTGGAGCTTTTTGGTGGGGTGGAATAAAGCAGCAGCTCACTCCAGCTAGCTAATGCTAATTCGCGTCCATAAGATGAAAGACACTTACTGTGTAATAATAAATAATAACCATGATGATGATAATAATAATAATAATAATAATAATGGTAAACTTCTGAAGCTGTTGAACGACAAGAAGAAGCCACCGAGGCTAAGAATGCTAACCATCCAGTAAGCATGCTAAGTGGTAAAAATAGTCTGTTAGCATTAGCAGCTATCTGAATGAGCACTGGCAGTTGATTAAATGCAATTTATCGACTCTTTGCGTGACATTAGTATTTTCTTTTGACCTTTTCTAAGGAAATTTGAAGTCAAACTTCAACTTCAAATAAAGTAGCAGTTTACTGCTACTAGCTGCTTGCCAATGCTGATGTTTTTGGCTGTTGTGTAGTTAAATTTACTGTGTAATAGCTGTCAAATGTACCTAATAAGATTGGAACAGTTGATTTAATATTTATTTCCTTTTTAATTGGTGCTCTAGATACTAACGTGACAGAAGTACTATTTTTGTGTTAAGCATTTTTGGAGGAAATAAAGCAGTTCACTCGAGCTGGCTGCCTAACAGCTGAAATGTTTTCTTGTCACATGGATTGAAATAGTTTACTCTACTAGTCAAATTGAGTCTACCATTGCTCTTGTAGCGCCAAAATAGCCTTAATAAGCTGGAAACAGTCCATTTTCCCTTTTAATATTGCTGCTTAAGACGCTCATGCAATGCAAATGTGTTGGCGTATTCATTCCTTCTCCCAATCGCTGATCCTTTCAAAGTGACAGCGCAGAAAATGTAAAATATTATTTGATGCTAATTACATGTTTGGTCTGTAAAATCTGTGAAAATGTTGATCACTATTTTCCAAAGTAAAAAGTTACCAATGTCTACAAATCTTCTTTTGAAAGATAATGAGTCTGCTTTAATGTAGGACTACAGATATTGCAGAATATTTACTGTCGACAGGCTGAAATTACAAGCATTTGGACAATATGAAGTTAAACAAGGTCTCCAAATGATTATTTGATTATCAAAATAGTTGTGCATTAATTTCATAATCCCAATTAATTGATTCATTGTTGCACCTGTAGTAACAAATTAATAAAACATTTTAAATGCTGGACAATTTAAAATCAATCAATTAACCTTGACAAAATTTATTTGACCCCCAAAAGCAATGATTTATCGATGAATCGTAAATTAGTTATGCTGGTGAAAAGAAGTCTGCCACTGAGAGTGATTTTTTTTTTTTGTGCAAAATAATTTTGTGAGGCTCGTTTCATTGCAGGAAGTTACTCAGGATAAAGGCGCTACTTAGTTAGCAGTCATCACCCTCTGGCTTTATTTTGTCTCATGTGACAGCTGCTGAAGCCAACGCTTGTTCTTGTGTTCTTGCAAGTGTTGTGGCTGAGATTTGTGTACTTCCTGTGTGTCTTCCTTCATTTTGTGCACTCTCTTTCTCTCTGACGAGGAAAGTGGATATTTTGCGTCTTACTTTCGACTTGCCATCTCAGCTGTGTGCGCGTACATTTTCCCACTCCTCCTGTCCGGCAGCATGCCGATCGTGCTCGCCGCCTCTCTGGCATTTCCAGCGTGGCGGTGTCGGGTTCACGAATGCGTTGCGCTTGCACTTGCATTTAGCTTTCCATGAAAGCAGACTGATGATCATTGTGTCCCCCGCCCTCCCCCCAAAAAAGGACATTTACAAACATCTGCTTTTACTTTGAAATGCAGTGGTCAACATTTTTGCTGATATTCTAATAGATTCTACGGACCAAACCATTAACTGAATCATAATTCATGATTGTGCATTTTCTGTCCTGTCACTTTTAAATAATGTTTTAAGTTAAGGTAAAAAAAATTAAAATTATTCAATGATTAATTGTAAAAGTTAAACATAAACCGATTATTAAAATGATTAGTTGCAGCGCTAAAGCAGTGCACACACTATCATGATTGAACAGAGGAGCTAGTTTCCTTAATGTACGACACTGCTTTGTTTTGTTGTTGTTTGGGAGGTGGTAAACACACATACTCAATTATTGATGATTGATTGCGTGAGTGGCAAGACTTGAAGGTAGCTTGTTGCCCTCATTAGCGGGATTACACGCCGCCTTCCGATTAACACGGCACACACCATCTGTCGCCCTCAAAGTCCCACTCACACACACAGAGGCAGTGCATTGTGGGAAATGCAGGAACGCAGTCTATGGGGAGATATGCGAACTTTGAACTTACATGCAGTGCTGTCATTGTTGAGTTTCTTTTTGTCTTACTTCATCAACAACAACGTAAAACGTCAACAGCCTATCAGGTGATTTCCTGAATGGTTCTGTCAACCAATCAGAGGCTGTTCTACTGATTGACAACAGCTAGCTTGCTTAACTATCTTACATACTATACATTGTTACTGTATTTTTCTTTTAAAGTCAATGGAGGGATCTTGACCACAAAAGTTTGCACACCTTTGTGTCAACTAGCTGATTGTACACATACATTTGGGAATTCACACTTTTGAGCGTGTTTGATTTTTTTGTTTTTTTTTCCTGGCAGGCAAAGCGGGCGAGCCGGTCTTCTCTCCCGGCCACGGCGGCTCCCTGGCGACGTCGCCAATCACGTTGCCGCCTCTGCGCAACAACAACCTCAACCCGCTGACGGTACGTTTGCAAACACATGCTGATTAGTGTGTTAGCCTGGGAGGAGCCACTGTAGGCTTTAAGCACACACGCACGCACGGAGAGATGTTTGAAGCGCACGCTGTTATCTAAGAGGGCCCAGGTGTGCGGTCACCATGGCGATGAGGATGTGACTCACAGACACACAATGAACACACGCCGATCGTGTGTTTGTGTACACGTGAGGCGGCTTTTTCGCATCTGCTCGAGTTCCGTTTTTTCCATGACCTCGAATGTCATTCAAAACATTTGCATCTCAACTTGTCTTTTCATATTGGCATGAAAAGAAGTTCCATTCATTCGCTCCAGGCCTGTCCAAATCAACGAATGACTCCACTTTTGTCACACTGCATCAAATGAACGGCCGTTGTGCGCCTCTTTTGTGGTGGTGGGCCCACCTTTCTTATTCACTGAGGATTAAAAAAAAATATATGACTGAGTAGAGCTGTGCGATATAACGGTATATATTGTGGATCATTAGCTTTAACTTGCTATTACTCATACTACGACAAGTACATTTTTGTTTTTTTTACATGATTATGTATTATACAATATATTGCTATTCTTTCTGAAAAATATGGAACAAGAAAAACATTTTTTTTTGGGAGGGCTAGAACGAATTGTTTTTTTGAATAGATTTCAACAGGTGAATTGGTAAAGCCGGGTACTGCCGTCCTATTTAAAGTCTTTCCCTTCAGGGTGGCACTAAACCGGCCATGTCGGAGGGCGTGCACATCACGCAGCTTTTCGACGACAGCGGTGTCAAGCGTCCACAAGCGAGCGGCCCGCAGCCCAACGGCCTGGCGCCGCTCACCCCCTCCCGGCCGGAGCGCCACGCCGCCACCGCAGCTGTCCCGGACCCAACTCACCACGGGCGCCCCGGCGCCACCTCGCACAAGTCGACCGACAGCAAAGCCAAGCCAACCGCCTCCACTCCCGAGCAGGCCATGAAGCAGTTCATGTCCAAGATGTCGTCCTTCGAACACCATGAGGTCTTCACCTACCCCGAGGGTAAGCCGCTGCCACCACGCGATCTGCCGGCATGTCGTGGCTGCCGTTTTTCAACTTTGTTCTCTTTTCTGCCTAGTTTATTTTGTGGGTCCCAATGCTAAGAAAAGGGCGGGGGTCCTGGGGGGCGCCAACAACTGCGGCTACGATGACGAGCAGGGTTCCTACATCCAAGTCCCGCACGACCAAATCGCCTATCGGTACGAAGTCCTCAAGGTGATCGGCAAGGGCAGTTTTGGACAGGTACGAGCACACGGCAACAATTAAGTTCATCCAGTCCTAATTGCTAAGATGGCACTCTATAATGCAACATTATGTTAATGCACTTCAATGCCACGTGGACATCACTCGACAAAACCATGCTAAGATGGCAAGCTACATCATGCGATGTAAAATACTCACACACTATGAAGCTATGCTACGATGTCAAGCTAACTCCATATGACGAAGCCGGGCTCCAACGTCCAGCTACGGTGCCATACTATGACAGCACACTATGGGAGCACACTTTGACTTCACATTATGCCATCAAGATATGCATGACTAACCCCTAACGCAGGTGGTGAAGGCATTCGACCACAAGACGCAGACGCACGTGGCGTTGAAGATGGTGCGCAACGAAAAGCGCTTCCACCGGCAGGCGGCCGAGGAGATCCGCATCCTGGAGCACCTGAGGAAGCAGGACAAGGACTCCAGCATGAACGTCATCCATATGCTGGAGAACTTCACCTTCCGCAACCACATCTGCATGACCTTCGAGCTGCTTAGCATGAACCTGTACGAGCTGATCAAGAAGAACAAGTTCCAAGGCTTCAGTCTGCCCCTAGTGCGCAAGTTCGCACACTCCATCCTGCAGTGTCTCGACTCACTGCACAAGAACCGCATCATCCACTGCGACCTCAAGCCGGAGAATATCCTGCTCAAGCAACAGGGACGCAGCGGAATCAAGGTGAGTGACAACAGCCACACTTTAGATTTGGTTCAATTCAAATTTGGAAGGTCCCCAACCAAACTCCAGCAGTAGTTGTTGACATTGTTGCTGTGGGTGTGTTGTTTCTAGTGTTCAAGAATGGCTGTTTGAAGGGCTATAATTATCATATCATCGATCGTAAAGTACGTTAGCCACCAATCTATGGCTTTCTACATTTCATATTAGAATTAAGCTTACAGACTTTTGCTAGAACATCTTGGTGCTTAAATATACAATGTTTAATTAGCAACGTGACAAGACTTGGCAGAAATGACGGTGTGCCAAAAGGCTCAGTCTGGTTGGAAGGGCAATTTCAAACAGAGTACAACGCAGCAAGAATTTTGGTAATTTCGTGATAGGTTCCAGAGAATTAGTTTATCTTAATGCAAGAGTCGAATTAAGAGGTTTTACATTGCATTTTGCGCCCAATCGAAGTGCTCATTCCGTGTATTCTTAGAAAATTCCACAAAGATGGTGGCCATGAGAACAGGTGCTAAATGAGTACTGAACCAAAGTCGATGTCTTAGAGGCCTGTCCACAAGAGGGCGCTGATAACAAGTGCTTATGTTTTTTTAGGTGATCGATTTTGGCTCCAGCTGTTACGAACATCAAAGAGTTTACACATACATCCAATCCAGGTTCTACCGGGCACCAGAAGTCATCCTAGGTAAGATGTCAGAATTAAGAGTAATGTGCCTTGGCAACCTCCTAACTGGACAAGCCGATCGATCGGTCGCTAACATGCTGCGGTCCGGCCGTTGCAGGTTCCAGGTACGGGATGCCCATTGACATGTGGTCCCTGGGCTGCATCCTGGCTGAGCTTCTGACGGGATGTCCGCTGCTTCCAGGCGAGGATGAAGGTGACCAGCTGGCCTGCATCATGGAGCTTCTGGGCATGCCCAGCCAGAAGCTCCTAGACGCCTCCAAGCGGGCCAAAAACTTTGTGTCATCAAAAGGGTACCCACGCTACTGCACCGTCACCACGCTGCCCGACGGCACCACGGCACTCAACAGCGGGCGCTCGCGGCGCGGGAAGCTGCGAGGCCCGCCGTGCAGCAAGGACTGGGGCGCGGCGCTGAAGGGCTGTGACGACACACTCTTCCTGGACTTCCTCAAACAGTGTCTTGAGTGGGACCCTGCCGTCAGGATGACGCCCAGCCAGGCGCTGCGCCATCCCTGGCTGAGGAGGCGACTCCCAAAGCCACCCACCGGCACCGCCACGGAAAAGACAACCTCGTCCAAACGCGCGCCCCCTGCCGACAGCACCATCACCTCCATCTCCAAGCTCTCCACCACCTCATCCAAAACCAGGACTAACCTGGCACCCATCACGGACGCCAATGGGAACATCCAACCACGGACAGTCCTGCCCAAACTGGTAAGCTGAAAGTGAGCGCACCCCTGCCCCAATGAGGAAGTGTTCACGAACTCGCACATGCGTTGTCGCTGACGACAGTCGGTTGACTTAAGGCTGGCTGGGGTGCGTTCAGGACAGACGGGAAAACGCAGCTTCCCCAGTGGTGCGTTCAGGCTCCTCCATTGGAGTGACGCAGACAATCAACATGAATGGTGCTGATGGAGGGAACAAGGCTGTTTTCATCTTTTAGCACATTATTTATCAACAATTAGACACCAAAAAAAGTTTTGCTTTTTTTTTTTTTTAACCGTTGGATGTTTTTATCTGAAGGAACAGACATATATGATACACTCACAATTGGCCTCTCGCAACTGAAGCCAGAAGGTGGCCATCTTGTGTTGCCACCGTTACTTCCAACTTCTGTTGGGTTTTGGCTGAAAACAATGTTATCAATGCATGTTTGATGCCAGGATCCCCATTTGCAATCATGAGAGCTTCGCAAAGAACAAACATCACTGTTTGCGTTGACCATTCAGCGTACGTTAACCAAGTATCGTGAATCGCGGATTACAGTTAGGTTTACATTTTGCACCTTTTTTCCCCCCTGATGATTCTTATTTTCATTTCATCGTTCATGGTTCTGACATGACACAGATGAATATTTGATTAGCACTCGGACAGATACCTTATAAGAGAACGTTTATAACCGTATGTACTGATGTAATGTAGTGCTTCTTTCAGACTTATTGGTGCAACCGAATGCCACACAGTGTGGCATTTCCGTTGTGAAGACAGAAAATAATGTGAAAACGCTGCAGAGAAGTCATTCAAGTTAGGCGCACTTAGCAAGTGGCAACGTAAGATGACTGCCAGTGGCTTCACTTCTCGCTAGAGCGAGGAGGCGGAAATGTGAGTCCATCTTATATGCATCCATGTTTGGAGGATGGCGCTTACATAATTAGTCGTGTCCCTATGTAGCTATTGGCACACTAATTCGCATTGGGAACTGTTATCCACATCGAGCTACTAGCGGGCGAACCTAGCAAAGAAGTCTTACATCACGTTCAATAATTTATGTGCTTTGTTTCATTTAGCACCTCTATTAGCATCGTGCTGAAAGAGTCTTCTTGTTTGTGTGCAATTAGCATTATGAGACGCCACCATGCTAACTCCCATCAGAGGCTAATTCAGGACAGACGCTACGCACATAAAAAGCGTACAGTGGCTTCATTTTGCTAATACTGCCAATTCAACTCCAGCTGTTTACAGTACCGGAAAAAGAAACAAAACGATGATGATGAAGTTTAAGAGACTGTCAACACAATGTGTTACACTTTGAGGGCGTCAGCCATTTTAAGCCATTTTCTATCCACGTGTGTGTGTGCGTGTGTGTATGTGCGCGTTTCCAAGTGAAAAATCTCACAGCAAGTGAACTACTCACGAAGACACGCAGGCGGGATGTTATTTATGAATATTTATTATCAACATGTTTTGTTTTTTTTAACTAGGACGTGCAGCAATTACTTGAATGTGTGTGTGTATGTATATATGTTTGTTCGAAAGCAAAAACACAAGTGGCAGTGACGCGGCGACGGTGATGTTAGCACATGGGCGAGCCAACAAGAATAAACTACCTGCTTTGTGATTTTATTTTATTTTTTAATTACCAACACTCCCACATCCCCTAGCTAGACGACAAAACTTTTTGTGCCTTCAGAGGTCTCAACGCCAAGCCACAATGTGTTCAATTACCATTGGAACTTTTCACAACAAGAAGTTAGGGTTGTGAGAGGCGGGGCTTGGCGCAGACTTGTAATCAGCCAGATGATGTCACTCGTTGCTATAAACACGGCAGGGCTAAGCTAACACTAGCCAATCTACCGCTAGCGTCAGAATGCTAGCTACTATGCTGCACTGACGTTTGTATTTGTAATAGTGATAGTTAGATCCAATGCTAACAGTGTACTAGAAGCAGTTTTTGATGAGCGCTCAAGCTTGTTGCTAGCATTAGCGTTATTGTTTTTGATTGGGCCAAGGGCACCCTTGCCAATTGCTAGTGTCTGAATTCTAACTGGGCTGCACTGATGGTTCTCTTAGTGACGCTGGCCCCAATGCTAATAGTGGGTTGTTAAAAAAAAATTTAAAAAAAATCTCAAGCTAGCTGTTAGCATTAACATAATTGTTTTGAGGGGCTAATCTCACAAGCCAAATAACTGCTAGTGTCCAGAATTCTAGGTGCTTAGTTTTCTATTAGTAATGCTAATGGCACTCTTTCCCACTGTTAACTGCTAACATGAAGAGAAGCAGGTTGTGAACTTGTGATGAGCTAGCTATTAGCATTAACATTATTTTGGGACTTCAAACTCAGCTTAAACACTCAGGGCTGGTTGATTCTGGCAAAAATCCATTCCTTTACAAGGCTAATGCAAACTAGATACGCAAAAATGTAAAGATAAAATGTTAACATTAGCCAATCTCCCAGTAGCATTAAAATGCTAGATGCAACACTGCACTGACCTTTGTTTTCTAATAGTGACACAAACCCCCTACTACAAAAAGAGCACAAGTAGCAGGTTTTGAGGAGTAATTTGAGCTAGCTGTTAGCATCAGCATTAGGGGTGTTAAAAAAATCGATTCGGCAATATATCGCGATATTACGCTGCGCAATTCTTGTATCGATTCAATATGCGGCTGAATCAATTTTTAAACATCCATTTTTGATGGAAATATTCAACAAAACGTCTTAAGGTTAGGGTTCACACATTAAGCATGGAAGAATGTTATAATAATGGAACAGTAAGCCTTAATATTTATTTAAATGCTGTTCAAACATGAAACATTGCAACCTGATTGTTAAATACAGTGGCTCACAGTTATAATCCTGAAGTTTCAGATATGTTTTTATACAAATCTTACAGTGTAGATGTGCAAGTTTACTGATTATTATTTTCTAAATTTGAGTATTAAAAAAAAATGCAATAAAGGACATAGCGTCATATCGGAATGAATCGGTATCGAAAAGAATTGTGACATATGAATCATGATACGACCAGGTACTAGGCAATTCACACCCCTAATCAGCATTATTGTTTTACTGGTGCCACGCAAATTTGCCACTTTAGAAAGTCGCAATTTTTTTTACTTTCTCAACTGGCAAATTTGCAGGTTTTTTTTTCTCGGAATATTGCTCCCGCCCTCGAGAAACCCCCCCCCCAAAAAAAACTATCCAGTTAGTCGCAAGCATCCAAAATCATCATCATCCATTGCACTAAGGTTTGTTTTCCATTAGCGATAGTAGTGTCGCTCGCACCCACTGTTAAAGGCTAACAACGCTAGTAGCAGGTTTTTACAAGCATTCGTGTCATCTGTTACATGGCATTGGCAGTATTTTTGTATTGGGATGAACTAACACTAGCCAAACGACCGGTAGCATCCAAATGCTAGCCTCTGCACTGCCACTGACGGTTTTCTATTAGCGTTTACGACGCTGACACCACAAGCCCGTACTGCCTACAGAGCGCTAGTAGCATAAGCACTGATGCTAGCCGTTAGCATTAGTGTTATCGTTTTCTGTACCTCAAAGTCAGCTCAGCTGTGATGACGTCAATGTGACAAACACCCAGGGCATTTGGTTGATTCTACCAAAGTGCATTCCTTGGCTAGCGGCGAGCTAGCTGCTCAAAGAGACGACGGGGCAAGTAGACAAGGACAAATACAAGTCAAGTTTTGTTAAAGTCTACAATCACGCACGGCTAACCTCTTGCAAGCCCGGCAAATGCTACATATTGACTACAGCTAACCTGCTAGCTGATGACGCTAGCTTGTTTTGGACAGACGGACGCTACTGTTAGCTGCGCTGTGTTTTTGTAGCGTTTGTGGGTTTTTGATGTGTATGTAAGATGTGCGGATAAATGAATGCTGCGGCCAGTTTTACTACGTACTGTAACCACTGTACACTACAGACAACGCGTGCGCACACGCACGCACACACACACCTTTTCTAGTGAGCCTTTGTTACTTTTTATTGTGGTGGAATATAAATATTAATAAAACTCCTATTGACCACATTTGAGCATGTGTGCAATTAATGAATGAATGAATGTTAGTCAAACAAATACTGTGGCATTTTAGGAGTCTCTTGTTGCCTTAACAACGACTAACAGCCGATGACTATTGTGTTGCCGGGCAGGAAACCACTGGATCTGTTGTCACGGTGACCAGCCAACAGACCTGTCACTTGTATTCATTTAGTTTTACATTTTCCGAACCATTTATCCTCACTAATTTTTCCCCCTCAAATGTGTTCATTAGAATGTGTTTATTATTTTTATTTGTTTCATTGGTTTGTTGTAAATATACTTTTAAATGGTACAATAAACCAAGTTATCTTTATTTTGTGAAATAATTGGTTTACTTATCCTAATTTCATTAAAAATATTAAAATTAAATCAGCACTTAATTGTTTACTTTTACCTTTTTAAGATGGAATACAAAGACATTGGTATTTTTTTTTTAAAATTTTACAAATAATTTTTACTATTTACAAAAAATATGAAATCTAATAATAAAAATTAAATTTCAAATGAGCCTTATAATTATAGACTACATTGGCATGTTTAATAAATCAATGTGTTTTATATATTTGATTACATGTTTAAATAATTCAAATTAAATTATTAAACAGTTTTAAAGGAGCATGAATTATAAATGATCACCATGAATATTAATAAAATGAATTATTACAATAAACCTTTAAATTATCAAAACTTTGATAGATTTGATTTGATGAAATAATGGTTGATGACGTCACATGACTCGTGGCTAGCTAAGCGAGGCTGTGTGACCCAAAAGACCCAGGTAAGACCGGAGAATCGCAGCAGCCATTTTGTTTGTGTTGCCGTGGTGACCAACAAGCCATCAAAGTACACCAACGTGTTTCATTGTCTCCATTGACAACAAACAACTGGACAGAAGGACAATAACACTCGTTTGGCACTCGTGAGTGCTTTCGACACGCATGCGTGGTGTGAGAATTGTTTTAGGCCTTCCTCCTCTAAATAACAACAATTAAGCAGTGGCTCGTGCAAGCTGACATGCTGCCTGCCTGTGAGGGTCTCTCAGTTCGTCCCAGTGGAAAAGTCCACGTGTGCGTGTTCGCGGTTTCAGATTTGTGAGAGGCCAGAGTTCAGTTTATTTCCAGCAAGTGTCTTCATCACACGTTTGCGTGAGTGTGTGCAACCGTCTTCATTAGCAATTCATGCCCTCAAATATTTTATCCTTTATTTTGTATACAGAATATTATCTTTTCACATTTAGAGGTTAAACTAACTTTGTCAGTTCAACAAAACGATAAAACATGTTTTGTCCAATGCAGCTAGCTGTATTTCATTGTCCCAATGACTTCACAAAAAAAGTCTACATTAAATTCAGCGCAGCGTTTAAAACTGAAAGAGTTGACACAAACTCAGGACATAACTTTTGATAGGTAGGTTTTTGGATAAAATATTTCAAGTTTGATTTTTATTTAAAATATATATGTTACCAAACTTTTGAAGTTTGTTGAAAGTTTTTTAGGTGTTTCAATATTAATAATCAATCCATCTAGTTGCGTGACCGCTTATTGCTCACAAGGGTCGCGGGAGGTGCTGGAGCCCATCCCAGCTGGCTTCAGGCAGTAGGAGTGGTACACCCTGAACTGGTTGCCAGCCAATCGCAGGGCACACAGAGACGAACAACCATCCACACTCACAAGCATCAATATTAGTAATAATTAATATTTTGAAAGACAAGCCTGCTTTTACTTTAAAAGTTAGAGAACATTACAAAGATGTGCTCATAAAATTTGATTCCTGGACAGAATTGTAAGATGTTCATAGAACATTATTTTTAATGGAATTTAAATTAAAATTTCAGAAAAGCAATCATTGAACAAAACATAATAAAGAAGATAATTATTTTTGCCAGGGTGTGTAATCTTATAACCACAACTTATTGACAGTCATACATTACATATATGTTGATGTCTGTGTTAATTGACATTTTAAAAATGCCAAAAATAGGACTGTATTAAATTTGGTACTGATTAAATGTAGATTCAACAACTAGGCTATTTAAAATTAAATATATATCACAATAAATAGTTTGACATTTTCCAAGCTTTTCATTCAAGAAATGTTTCTCAGACTGCACCTAATTAATTTGAGTTGAATATCCCTGGTGTAAATGTTGATTTACAGCATAAAAATATTTCAAAGTGTTTGTACTTACCACAGAAGATGAGCTGGAGGGCACCAGAAGTGACATGACTGTTGAATCACTTGATAGGAGCGAGCACGACAGTCAATCAGCTGCTGCCGTCTTGCGTACAAATATGTCACTGACTCCAGCAGCTTGCCAGCAGAATGTACCTAACATACAAGCATTCAAATGACTTTGTTAACACAATGCTCATTACGTAGCACTTTATTTGTGGCGTCAACATTGTTATTTAATCAATAGTCAATGGTATAATTTATACGAAGAGGTGACCGGTTTTAACTTACGTTTGCTAGCAGACTCCGGATGCCGTCAAGTCTGTATTGTTCACCAAAAGTCTCTTTAAAGCTCAGCTTTTTCAAATTGGTCCATTTGTCGGGCTTTTTAACGTTTGTTGTTCAAACACAATCGAGTTTTCAACTTGTCAGTATACAGTACTGAGGAGTTTTGAATTGCCGAGTTGGAAAGCTGCTCAAGATGGCGCCTTCGTTCCTTTTCAGTTTGCCGCCGAAGGTTTTGATTGACTTCTTCTTCTTCTGTTTAACCGCTATTCTTCTTCTGTGGTTTTTAATGGCGGGTGACGAACCAAGCTTAATTTTGGAGCATTACAGCCAACAACTGGACTGGAGTGTAAAACGGAGTGCAGAAACATATAGCCTACCTACCAACTTAGTAATTAATTTTTAATGGCACAAAATTAACTTTATACAAGGAATACAAGCAGTATTGCGCCTCAAATACAAGTTGACTGTCTTTTCATCACACGCAGTTGTCTTTGTACAGTCGTTCATTTGTGTCCACCAGGTGTCAGCAAAACACACACAGGGAACACAAACTACATACGCGAAACACAGAAACAACACAGTACACAAATACATTTACAACACGTCACAACATGCACACGGCACAACAAACACACATAACACCAAAACATATATCACACACAATGTGATGCAAAACACAATAAAACAGAACACAATGTACACAACTCAAACAATACAACACACAACATCTGCACACCATAACGCACATATAGGACAATCCATACTGAAGACGACAACATACGCAACAACAAATGCAACACAACACTACTCATATAGTACAATACACAAACACAAGACCAGAAATTACCAGCACAATTGTGGAATTGTGCCACAGTTGTGCTGATAGTAACGATAAAAATAAAAGATTATGTAAATTTGTTTGTATCACAACATCGCACAAAACCCAACTTGACACACAAAATACAACAACACATGCAAAACACATACCAAGCTCCATAATAAAAATGCCATGTTGAAAGTGTCAATAAAAAAGTGCCACGTTGTGTAACACACACATGACAAAATACAACACAGCAGACTACAGGCACGATAATCCAAATGCTATTTGTCAATTTGATGGTTTCGTAAAGTGCATACATGACAACGATGATATTACTCAAATTTGTAATCTGTGACGTGCTTGTGGAGTTCCCCTTGGCAATGTGCCCGACCTCTTTTGCTTTTACTTTAATCTTAGTGAAGTAAGGAAAGAAAAAAAGAAAAAAAGTGTGCATTGTGCATCATGATGTCTTGCTGAGTTTTCCGGTCACGAGTCGTCTTCTTTTCGCGGAAACATTGTCACCCAAATTTCCATGCCACTTTTTTTTATTTTTTTTAGGTTGAGAGGGCATCAAAAAAAAAAGTGGGCGTGAATATTTCCATATACTGTCAAATATGACTACAAATCAAACAAATATTCCACACCGTCTGAATGTCTGACACATTTTTAGAAATGCAACAAGTTGTTTCCTTTTCCTGCGCCCGCTGCTGACTCACAGCGAAACACGCGCGCGCGCACACGCAACGACGAAGGTTGGAGGAACGTTTTTAACTCTCGGTTTCTCTCTCCATCATGTCATGGGTTCCTTTTGTCGCGGTTGCAGCCGCCCCCACCACCTCTTGCAAGCGCACAAGCTGTGGTTTCAAGTCAAATGTGTGTGTGTGTGTTCATTTGTGGACTTTGACAAAGCAGTCACTTCACGTCGCCTGTAAAATGCAAACTTAACCTTCGCTAGTTACATAATCTTGACAAACCTGAGCTAAGATTCCGTGTAAGGGAATTTGACGTAACATAAATAAGATCACTCTTGTATACAAGTTTTCTTTGGTCAGACCATTTTGCTTCAGTGAAACCAAACATTCCAGACTTGACAACTTTTTGTCACGACATGTTCATCACTTGTTCTTTGGTCCTGAGCGCACGGGATGCGATGTCACTTCCTGTGAAGGCATCTTCTTGTAAGTGTCAGGAAGCCGCCACCTCTTCGCAAAATGATTCCTACCAAGCCGGTGGAAGTTTTCTTCATTGTTCTTCTAAGAAGTCCGAGTGCGTTTTTTCCCCACCACGCTTGCTTACTTTCGTTTTTGTGGACGTGGCAATGAAGAACACGGCAACAGCCAATAGAATTGTAGCATCTTTATTACGTACCAATCAATAAATAGCTAATAAATAATGACAAATAAAGCTTTAAATAGCATCATAAATATCTTGGTGCGCTTACGTGTGTCGTAATAAATAAAGTCAAACGTGATTTTGCGGTTGGCGGCGGCGGTGGCGGTGGCGCAGCGTCTGCCGTCGGCGCCGGCGGCGTGTCATTGCTGGCCGGACGCTCTCGGCCAATGAGCTGGCCTCTTCATACAGCCCGGGCAGCTCCCACAATGCTTTGCTCTGGATCACCAGGTTGTCCATCTGAGGGAGGAAAAGGGGGTGGAGTTACGTCACAGCAGAGGAAAAGAATGCTAAAGGTCACATCAGGTCATGCGTGCTTGGGGTCAAAGGGCAAGTTTGGAGTTTTCAAACGGACGACTTATCCAAATAGGTCAAATGTGTTTGGAAAAAAAAGTTACATAAAATCATAAAACAAATATTGAATACAATTTTACATTTTGAGTAATACTTAAAAAAAGCTTTTTAAAAAGTCAATAATTTAACATTTTTTTTCATTGTATTATTTTGAAGGAATTTGTAATTAATTGAGAAAATGCGTAAAAAAATAAATAAAAAAAACAGTAAAATAATTAACTTTTTTCATATCACAGTTCCCAAATAAATTGATTATATAATTTAAAGGGATACTTTACTTATTTTAACCATTTTTGGCAGTCAAACATGAATATTTTGCCTATAATAAATTTGATATTTTTATTATTTTTTTTGTTCAATTAGTACCTTTAAAAACACATTTTGCAACTTGCTGTTGACTGAAAATGACATCACAAGGGTTCAGGGAACCAATCACAGCTCACCTTGTGAATGTCACATGACCAAACCTAGAAAACAGGTGAGCTGTGATTGGTTACCTGAGCCCTTGTGATGTCATTTTCAGCCAAGAGCAAGTTGCAAAATGTGTTTTTAAAGATACTTATTGTACATGAAAAATAATTAAAGTATAAAATTAATTATAGACAAAGTATTAACTTTTTATTGCTATAAAGGGCTAAATAAGTTAAGTATCTCTTTAAGAAATAAATTCAACAAAATAACTACTTTTTCTCAATGTTCCAAAAATATTAAATGTACTTTGAATTCTGCATAATTAAATCATCTTTTTTTTTTATAATAAATTATAAAGAAAAAAAGAAAACATATTTAATTCACCAATTATTTAACAACATGCAGTTTCAAGTATCAACATAGCTTATAATAATAATAATAATAATAAAATAATAATAATAATAATGATAATAATAATAATAATAATAATAATACATGAAATTTATCTGCGCCTTTCAAGACACCCAAGGACACCTTACAGGGTAGAGGAAGCTAAACTAAGAAAAATCCATACAATAAAAAGGACAAACTGAAAGGAAACATTAGATGTTGTAAAAAGTGTATGTAGTTGATTTTAATGACCGAATATGAAGAAGAAGGTGAGCGTTATACCTGAAGGCCTCGGAGCTTTTGTAGCCAGTCAAGAAGTTGGTCCTGCTCCTGGTATCGGCGCTTCCTCAGATCCCGCACGCACTTCAGCAAATAGTACAGCTGGGCCTTGGTGTCCAAGTTGGAGCCGGGATCGCGCTCGCACGAGTCGTCGACGGGCGCGGGCGCCGTCGGGCCCGGCAGCCGCTTCAACATGCGCCCCAGCAGCTCCTCGTACGTCCGCAGCACCGCCGACATCAGCAGGGCCTTTGCCTGAAGCGCGCCATGCAGTCGGTCAATTCCAAGTTGGAAAATTGGGATGATGATTGGAATTGCGGCAGCAATATTCAGCAGTGTTACGCAGTAAAAATGGAAACAATAAATGGTCTTAAATATTAGCTGCAGGGGATGAAATTAACATCAACAACTAGTATATGGGACGAAATGTGTGCACTTGGCGGCAAAAATAGTCAGCGGCGTTGCATGTAAACACTTTTAGGACCAAGAAAAAAAATAGAAGAGAGACTTTTGAAGTTAATAAAGCAAACATTTACAGAAGCGTAAGAGCAGCCAATGTGGAGTAAACATTTTTGGCTAGCGAGTACGTTCAAACATACTCGCAAATATGTTCAAACGTATTGAAATATATTCGAACATAGTCGCAAATATATTTGAACGTACTTGTAGGCTACATGCTACAACGTTAGCATACCTTCCCATAATGCCACGGGGTATTATTTGCGATTACCAATTCATTAGAAAATTAAGTAGACAAAAACAGTGTTTTTCATAACTTTATTGATTTGTTATGTCTGCATGATTTAGGTTCGTCATTTTTCGCCCCATAATGCAATGATGTATTACGCTTGCGAATACCCCGTGGCATTATGGGAAGGTATGCTAACTTTTTAGCATGTAGCCTACATGTACGTCCGAACATATTTGCGAGTATGTTCGAACATACTCGCCACCTAAAAATGTTTACCCCACATTGGCAGCTCTACGCTTCCGTAAACATTAGCAGCGACTCCATACAAATAAATGTCGTGACGTCACATAGGCAGCAAGAATTGTCAGCAGCGACTAAAACGCACGCCGAACATAAAATGACCCGCAGACATTTTGTTTTTTCGGAGTTGTTGTGCGACAATGTTACGTTGAGTTTAGTGACACGGAAATTTCTCACGCCAGCTGCCACAATGCTAAACTCAGCTAAGCTAAGCTAGGCTAAGCTAGGCTAGCCATGTATTTTTACCTCCATCTTGGTGCCCAGGAGTTCTCTGGAGAAGACGGGACGGCTGTTAAAAAGTTCCTTTGGTGGAATCTTCTGCAAACACAAACACAAACACACAATAGAATGAAGTTGTCAAACTTCAAGCAACAAGGTGAGTCCATTAAGGCCAATTAGAGTGTGTTTGTACTCACATAAAGTTGCAGTAGGTTCTGAATGGTTCTGTTCATCCTCACGGGCACAAGCGAGGTCCCGACTCGACAGACACACAAGTACACGCACACGCCGAGCATCGCTCTCGCCATGGCAACCATCCTCAACTCAACTCAACTCTTCGTTCTCGTGTGCGTTGCAGGTCCGATTCCCAAGCCGGGCCCTTGACTCGGTGCCGGGTCGCGCCGCCGATGTGAAGAAGTGTTGTCTTGCCGGCGACGTCTCGCATTTAAAAGATAGCACGCATGCACATGCTCACGCACACACATTGTGATGATTTAGGTGTGAAAATGTGGTTTAGAATTTCCTTTAAATCACCAAAGTTCACAGAAGGACAAGGTGAGGGGTCTCCCACACGCACACGCACACCCACAACCACACAATGCATAACAGACATGATTTACGCACACGTATGTGTGTGCGTGTGCGTGTGTTGGACTTGAAACGAAAAGGAAGTGATGAAGTTTAGAAGAACTTCTCTTGAATTTCTTGCGCTGCTGCGATTCCATTCCACCAATTGTGCACATGCTAATGCTAACAACACGCCAAACATGCAAAGTTCCAAACGTTGTCTGGATGTCGGCTTCGGAATTTGCTCGGTAAGCTGAAATGCGAAACCGAGGCGGCATTTCGTTCATTTGTGTTAGTTGCAGCAACAGACGTCAAAAAAATCAGATGGCAGCCATCTTGCGTTGCCACCGTTGCTCAACTTCTGTTGGGTTTTGGCTGAAAACACTGCGCAGTGCGTGTGTTTCAGACTCTCAGTTTGTATCGACCATCCAGACTTCCAGACTATATCGTCTAGTAGGCCTATTGTGAATCAGGACTTGCAGAAATGAGGCGGCATAACCAGTCCAGGTTATTTTTAGATGTTTGTGTAGCAATTAGCTGAGTAAGCTAATGCTAACATGCTAAACTCATGTCACGTTCCCACGTTCAAATGGGAGTTTCCTTACTAACTGGCTGTTAGCTTAGCAATTGGCTCAACGTGGGAACGTGACATGAGTTTTTCTAACGTGACATGTTAGCATGAGCTTACGCAGCTGGTACTTAGCGTGTTAGCATTAAAAAATGCTGAGCGAATTGCTAAGCTAACAGCCAGTTAGTAAGGAAATTCCCATTTGAACATGGGAACGTGACCTGAGTTTAGCATGTTAGCAGGAGCTTACGCAGCTGGTACTTAGCGTGTTAGCACTCTAAGTACCATATGGTGTGTAAAATGTGATGACGGAAAGCCAAATTAGCAACTTTAGCTTAGCATAGCATCTGCTTCAGTCATTAAGTCGTTTTGTTGTTGTTGTTGTTTTTTTATGTGTTTTGATTTTTGAAACTAAATGTAATGATCATCAGAATTTGTCTTATGCACCGATGGCAATATTTTTTATTTTATTTTTTTTATTTTTATTTTTTTAAAGGTTCCCAAGCTGATTACTACGGATTCAAGTGAATGCAATACACTTCTGTAGATTTCAACCTTAAACATCATTTCAAATAAAGGAGAACATGCATCATGCAGCAGTAGGAAGAATGGAAAAAGTCCCTTGGCAGCGCAGGGGAAATTTCTCACAGGTTAAAGTGCACATGACATCACCAGTGAGTCATCGGTTGTCATATAGAAACTGGCAGAAAAGGAGAAATGTGGAAATGAGTGACATCGCCGCTTTCGAAGAAACGTGAAGGCGCAAACATGAATTTTGGACGTGTGCTTTTATTCAAATGAAGCTCCACATAAAAAAAAAATAAATAAAATGATAATGAAAGAACCGATCAACAATGTTTGTGTTGCTTCCGCTAACGAGAATAAATTAACGTACAGGAGGGAATTAAATAAAGGAATAAATTAGAAGAAGAAGAAGAAGAAGAAGAAGAAAAGGCGGAAAATGGTTCACGGTGAGACCTCGGTGGGTGGGGCCAAAGCACGAGAGCCAATCACAGTTGCCATGTTGTACACTTCCAGGAACTGAGAAAGCGCCCTCTTCTGGAACATCACGTCATCCACTTGCACCTGCACACACAAACACATATCAGTAACTGGAACACTGGAAAAGAATTTTTTGAAGAAAAAAAAAAAAGAAAAAAAAGTTTTTATTTAAGCTATGATGTGTCCACTACAGAGGACATTTTTTTTTTAAACTTAAATGCTAGGCTCAAATACAGTTAAAATAATTCAAACAATACTTTAATGTGTTCTTAAGAGTCTTATAGAAAACATGCTAACAACATTTAAAGCCTAAACTTGTTCAATAAAAAGTGTTACACTTATTTTTCCTCTTCCCTAAAAAGTGCTGGCACTGAGGGAAGCCATTTTCTTTGATGATGCAATCAAAGGTACAAAGCCACACCCACCCCGACACATTTGGTAGCATTTGAAAGTTCTGAATGTCCTCGAGAGCACAAATGGACGTTAATTTAATCATATGCACTGGGTGGGAGATATTCAGCTTTAAAAAAGGTCCACTACAGAGGACAAATTTGAATTGAGGTACAAATTGACCAATCAGAGAATTTTTTTTTTTCTATTGGTAAGCACTATGGCTACTGCGTCTTCAATTTTGTATTTTTTTTTTGTCTTAATTTATTTTTCTAAAAGGATATTAAGATATGTATTATATTATTTCTTTTTTTAGCATGTAATTTTATTTTTGAAAGCTTTTTATTTTTGTCGTTCTTATTTTGTAATATTTTTGATTATTAATTTGCCAAATTTTCATTTAATTTTTCATTTATTTTTTAATTTTTAAGTACCAAAATGTGTGTATACATATGGTAGCCTACGTATAATTTTTTTTCATCCATCCATCCATTTTCTGAACCGCTTATTTCTCACAATATTCCTACATTATTGTTCATACATA
Organism: Festucalex cinctus; assembly: GCF_051991245.1. Lineage (NCBI taxonomy): Eukaryota > Metazoa > Chordata > Actinopteri > Syngnathiformes > Syngnathidae > Festucalex > Festucalex cinctus. The sequence continues at coordinate 24,870,241 of NC_135426.1, forward strand.
TATTTGTAATCATTATTTAAAAAATTTTAAGCAACCTTTTGATTTTTTTAATTCAAAATAGGAGCTGACTGGCGTCCATCTTGAGTTGTGTGAGCGCCAAATATGTTCATTCTTTTATCACGTACTAAAATGTGTATACATATATTTTTTCATATTCCTGCATTATTGTTCATAAATACATTTGCAATCATTTAAAAGTTTGAAGCAACCTTTTGAATTCTGATTCTTTTTTGCATCTGGCGCTCACCTTGAGTTGCGTCAGCTTCTGGAGGACTTTGGCGGCGTCGGTGCAGCGCGGGCGCGCCAGGACGGCGCTCAGGTGGCGCAACTTTTTGGTCAGCTGGCCGACGTTGCGCCGCAGCCGCTCGCGTCTTCCGTCGTCGGGCACGTCCGCCAGCAAGGCGGCGTTGCTCAGGATGCTGTCCAAGACGCGCATGTACACGTCCAGCGCCGACTTGGTCAGGGCGACCGCCTCTCCGTTCTGCGGGGAGGAGGCGGAGCAAAAGGCGTCAGCGCTGCCGCCCGACGGCCTCGGGTTGGGTTCGGTTCCGATGGGACCGGCCGCCGCGGTTGCGTTTTGATTCTCACCTGACACGCTTCGATGCTCTTGATGACATCGTCGAACGGAGGATGCGTGCTGATGTTTACGCTCTTCAGATCCTGAAACGCACAACAACAAAAATGATGGATGTTAACATTCGTGCTGAAACGCACGCAAGAGTGCCGTGACAAAAAAATATTCCTGATTTTTTTATTCTATTAATTAGTGAAAGTCGTCCAGGTCCTGGAGAGACAAAGCAGCCCCAGACCACTATTATGATCTTCACTTGCTGATAAACAAAATGCGAAAACACATTTTTTTGCACTAGAGTCCGAGTCACCTGCCAATACCGAGTCCCGGTCCGATTCCTCGACAAAGAATTAAGGAGGGGGGAAAAAAAAGTGCTTCCAAATGTATTTATTTATTTATTTATTTTTTTCAACAAAACCAACCCAGTAATTTTTGGGGGTTCCATCAGAAGTGCACAAAATAATGAATGAAAATAAACAAAATGTTTTGTTTGGCAAAATGTTTACCGTTGGATGATTTTGTTGTTTTGTAGCCCCGAAAATACTAATAACAAAAACAAAATTGCCAAAAATGAAATTTTCTCCTAATACCGATCAGCTGAAAATGACGTGATCGGGAATCGGTATCCGATCACGTGATTGGGACGTCCCTAGCGAAAACATAAAAAAAAAAAATTAAAAAAAGTTGCCTGCTAAACACACAACATGAAAGCATGCTGAAAAATACAAACAAATGAGGGAAGCAAAAGTCGAACGAAGTGAGGTGGCTCTAAGCAGGATCCCTGAGGGACGCCATCAGCTGGCTCACCACATCTTTGGAGATGTCCTCCAAGACTTTCCTGAGTTCAGGATGCGGCTCCACCGGATTGGCCCGCACCACCAGCGCACCCAGCAGGACCAGCAGAGCCAGACGACACCACGACCACGACGACGACGACATGACGAGACGAGACGAGACGAGACGAATGAGACGAGACGGCGACGACTTTTCAGGTCAATTTGCTGAGCGCCGCGCGCATCTTTTATACGCGTCTTTTGCTTCATTGTGGTCTGTGGCCACTCGGTAGCAAACACCAGAATCTTCCTCTGAATTATGCTTCTGCTCAGAAACGCGCACGCGCGCACACACACGCTCGCAAACACACACATACACGCGCACGTCGGGCCTTCCTTGATGGCATTTCCACTCACCATCATTTTGGGGAGGACACTCCCGGGTCAACGTGGTTTTCGCAGAAGCCTCAGGTGGTCCAGGATGACGTGTTTGGGCTTCCTAGATGAGTGTGTGTGGTTCCAAAAGATTTGTCAAGACCCAAAACCTGATGCACATGTGCATGTGATGCAAGTGCAGGTCAACTCGTGCTAAGATGCTAATTAGCGGCGCGTTTGTACGCATGCGGTTGTGCACATCAAACACGATTGTAAGCGTGCTTGAGTGTGTGAGTATTCGTTACAAAAAAAGTTATGCTACGCGACTCATTAGCGAGTTGTCCATCCTAGCTGTGTGCGTGTGCTGCTAAATGGCTAAACTTTAGCCGCTAAAGGCTAAAGTTTAGCCATTTAGCCACAGGGCGCACAGCTGAGCTACTTTCAGCGGCTGCGACGCCAACTTTGTTTCCACGGAAAGTCCGAAAAAGTCTTATGAATCACTTCTACTTTTTCCACCTCTTTTCAAACTCTTATCACCCCCCCCACCACCAATATCAATAAATTGTTATATAAAGCACATGTGACTGACGGATGTACTTTGTGAGTTGTCTTTGCTGAAGTTTAATGACCCAGACTGCTCTTTAAGACCTCCCCCAGGAAAATTAATCAATCAATAAATCAATGTCACGTTTTAATGTTACCAGTTTGACACTTAAGAGTTGTTGTTTTTTTGTGTCTTTTAAAGGGGAAGTCAACCTGAAACATTTCTTGACAATAATCTTTTGTGACCTCACTCGTCTAAAACATGACATTCTGAAATTACATTTGTGGAATATGAGTTATGGAACACTGCGATTGGCTGGCAACCAGTCCAGGGTGTTAGCCCCGCCTACTGCCCAAAAGCCAGCTGAGATAGGCTCCAGCACCCCTTGTGAGGAATAAGCGGTCAAGAAGATGGATGGATGTTCTGAAACATAATCCAGCCGTTTTTATCCATCCCAGGGGGGCGCGGCCATTTTGCCACTTGCTGTCAACTGACGATGACGTCGTCGTCGCTCAGCTTTTAGGTAACGACCAATCACAGCTCACCTGTTTTCTGAAGTTGAGCTGTGATTGGCTGTTACCTGAGCATCAGTGATGTCATCTTAAATCAAGTGGCAAAATGTCTGCCCACTGAGATGGATCAAAACGGGTGCCTTTTGCTGCTTTTTTTTTTTTTGGGTGACTTCCCCTTGAAATCAAAATGACCAGCTACATTAGGCTACTTCGATCCAATGATTTATTTCTTTTATTTTTTTTTGTTGCAGCAGCAATAGGCGTCCATTTAAAAAAACAAAAAACAAAACAAAACCCGATCAGCTCTAGTCAGTCTCATAACACGAGACAAAAGCTTCTTTTTTTTTCATGATTTACGTTCCAGGGATTTTATCTTTAACTCTTCTTTTCTACTATTTAGGGGGGGGGGGGAAATCACAGTTGAATGGGAATGAATTTCAATCCCAAAAGTTTCACTTAAATTCAATTATTTCATTTAAAATACTTCATTTAAATGTTTCTTTTTAACTCTGTTCGGTTTGATTGCAGTGAGCGAGCGTAGGAGTCCAAATGTCGGGAACATCAACGTGATGTTGCTGCTGTCTTTCAAACAGCGCAGCAGCGGTTTGTGGTGGGTCTTAAAAAAAAAAAAAAAAAAAAAAAAAAAAAAGAAGTGACAAGCGGCGTTTGCCCGAATCTTCGTGGGCTGTAAAAGTGAACGGGCGGTCGAACCCATTTTGGGTCCAACACGAGATTCAAGCACAACCAGGACGAGCGAAATTCGTGAGCAGGAAAATGTCGGCGAAACATTTCATGTGGGTTTTAAAATGAATGATTAGTTCACCGCTAGATGGCGCTAAAGATGATACACGAGGCAGTCGCAAAATCAAGAGGGCGGCTCCCTCATTTGACACCTCGCTCCAAGTTTTTCAAGACATTTTGGAGGTCTCGTTAAAAGCCACATTTATTACCTCGACTTCAACCTTTCACCATAAATGACCTTTCTTTACAAGAATAGCAAAAACAATCTGTGCTGATATGACAGTTTGCTTGTGTCATTGCAGCTGATGGCCAGTAGAGGGCGATGTTGCTCGCTGGGATTAAAACGTCACATATTTTGACATGAATCAACTGAGGAAGATGAAGATGCCGTTAGCTCGTGATAACACAGCAGTGACGACATCATGGAGCAAATGACTGTGGGTGTTCACCTGTGTGACATCATGCCTGGTCATGTGATCTGACACAAACAGGAAAAATCTTCGTTCACACGCACGCACACACACTACAATAAGTGCACAAAACACACAAGACACTCACGAGTCAATACAAAAAGGTTGAACGACCCTTTAAGAAAGTCCCCTGCCACTAGCAAACCTGCTCAACTGGCCAAAACAAGACATTGGTCTTTTTTTGTTGTCGTTGTTGAAAGAAGCAAAGTTTATTTTAGTCTCAATACTGTAACAAACATGCTAACAGCCAAATAAATAAGTCAATAAGATTAAATAAGCCAATAAATAAAGTTGTTGTTGTTGTTGTTGTTGCTCGTGCGCGTCAGTGGGTGGCGCTCCCGCAGGTTTCATGCAGATACGTGAAGAGAATGTCAACCTCGCTCAGCGCCTTGTTCAGGCCACGCCCACTGTCCATCTACAAAAAGACCCAAATCAAAAGTTGTATTTACTAATTAGCAACAGATTTTTTTAAATAATAATAATAATAATAATAATAAAAATGGCATGTTGTAGCCCAGCTGCCACGTCTTTGGCAGGTGAGGGGGCGTGACTATGTAAATCAGCTCTACTGCGAAATCACAATCCTGCCGAACTTGTCAAGAATGACCAAATGGTTTGATTTTCATTTTCATTTTGTTTTTGGTTTTTTTAATTTGGGGGGGGATTTTTTGTTTAAAAAAAAAATGGGAAAAAAATTATGGAAAAATTTTGAAAAATAAATTTTGAAAAAAAAATTGTGATTTTTTTTTGTGGCGCCAAGATTACCGTGGCCAGCTTGTTGCGGAACTGCACGGCGTGCTGGTGGTCTCGGTAGTGCATCACATTCTGTCGGGACACAAAAGGTCAAAAACACAATTTGCCACCACGCTACAAATGTTTGCTGATATTTTGACAAATCATTCCAAGAATCATCCGACAATATTCCCCGTTTGAAAATGACCAACTTAGCGCTTCAGCGTGTTGGACTGAGACCCCCCAAGCGGACGGAGCGACGGCTTGCCGGCTGCCACTTACACATCCGCCCCTCTGGAGGTCGCCGCTGGCTCTGCTGAGATCGTTGTGCAGCTGGTGCATTCTGGGAAGCTGCTGGTTGTCAACGTGATTGAAGACGTTGTTCAGGTAGAAGTCCAGGATGTTGGCGTGCAGGCAGCAGACTGTCATGTGGTCCTTTCAGGGAAGCGAAAGGTCAACTTAGGTCAACTCAGGTAAGCTAAAGACGGGCCTTTGAATTTGGTCGCTTACGTTCTCATGGGCGTCGACGTTCAGTCTGATGTTGGACTCGTCTTCTGTCTCAGACTTCTGAGCCTGAAAAGAACACATTATCGTACATTTTCATGTCGTCACATTCATAGTAAATAACCATGCTGACATTTTGCAATTAATAACCTGCTCGCGACAATAACAACATGTCAGGCGACTTACGTGCAGCGAAACTTCCTTTGCGGCCAGGAAGGTCTCTCGATTCCTTAAAACGTTGCTGTGCGGCAGATGGACGGGCCCCGCCTCCCCCAGGCGGACGCAGCCAATCAGGATAAGCGCAAGCAGGCCGGCGCCAAGATGGCGGAGGGCGACGGGCGCGGCGGTGCCGACGGCTTTCATGATAACGATGGAAGAAAAAAAAACAAAAAAACGGAAGAGTTGACGAGGTGAGGGGCGAACGCGCTGATGATGTGACCCGAGCGCACGCGTCCCATTTTATACACGCAAAGCCTCCGCCCCCCCACAAGAAAATAGGACAAGCAAAAAACCCCAACACGCGCACGCACGCACGCGCACGCGCACGCGCACACGCACACGCAGGTCCATGCGTTTACTGTTACCTGGAGGAAATGAAGTGTCAGTCAAAAACGTGTGACAACAAATCATGTTTGTTATTAATCTGGATTAGTGACATCAATTCCTCGTTTGTATTGCGAGTGCGCGTTTACGTGCGGCCCAAGTCACGCAAATGTTTGCCTCGCATGTTTGACGCACGTCGCCGCCAATTAATGACGCCCTTAATCACATACGGGATGATATAAAACGTGACGTCACCAAATGCAAACAAATCCTAAAGAAATCAATCAGCATTACCTCCCGCGGGTCTTTTGTTTCGTCACACGACAGGAAGTGATGTCACAAGCTGGCGAGAAAAAGGCAATATTTGATTATGAGGGCAAACAGGAAGTGATGTCATCCAGCGGACTTTTTTTTACTCACCTGCTCGCATTCGTCTCCCAAAAACAATTAGTAAAAAAGGAAACAATAGGACGTAAAGTGAAAATAATAAGAATTAAATCAGGAGAATTAAAGAAACGTACAAAGAATGAAGTGAGAATTAGTGTAATTTAAAAAAATAAAAACCTAAAAATTATTCATTCAAGAGTAAATAATTGGAATTCAAGCCGAAATAAAAGAAAAATAGGAATGAAAGAATACAAATTAAAATACAATTAATGAATGCAAATTAGTGTAAATTAAAAATAGTTTAAATAAGACTCACATTGTACATAATTACAAAATAAAAAGTAACAATAAAAGCAATGTGTGTAATATTATAAGAATTAAAGTTAAAAAAAAATGAGACAAAGGCTAAGAAGTAAAAAAAAAAAAAAAGATTTTGAGAGTGAAATAAAAAGATTCCAAAAGAATACGAATGAGAAGTTAATTGAATGAGTCCAGGTCAAAGTGCATCTGAGGTTGGTTTCCGTGGCGACGGCTCATTTTCTTGCCCCAGAATTCCCGTCGCCTCCGCCGTGCTCGATCCAGCACGGCGGCGGCTGCCGAGCACGACGCCTGCGAGTGGCTCGACATGGCCGACAGACGCTCATCTAGGCAAAAACCAGTTAGTGACAAAGAAAAAAAAATCTTTCACACGTTCCTTAATCACCACATTGTCAATTTTTAGAGATTGGGCCTGGATAGTGCCATTCAAAAATAGATTGCAAGGAATATAAACAGTTTTTGTCGCAATTAAATGGACAATGCGCAACCAGTGCTAATTTTGTAAGCCTGTTAATGGGATTAGCCATTATGTGTTAGCATTAAGCTAACGCGGCAGAGTTCTGTTGTTGTGACACAATAAGGTGAGTTAATTGCCACTTTATGGTTCTCGTATCATGAATTCATCAAATTTCCCCAAATAATCATGGGTAATTAAAAAAAACAAAAAACACAATATATTTTCTTTAAAACTGCATTAAATTATTTGAAAATCTGTCAAGGAAAGAAGAAGAAGAAGAGGAGGAAGATGAGTCACCTTCATCAGGACAGAAGCAGCTGCTGGAACTTGGATGCGAGCGGAACCTGAGACCCAGCTCACCTGTCCACATGCGCCATCGTCGTGACATTGATCCGTTGATCGATCGATCGACTGAGTGGACTCACCGTTGTGTTGGAATTCCGAGTTCCTCATCCGTCCTCGGATGACGTGAATTGCGTGCGGGGGCGAGCTCAGCTTGGACACGATTGGTTGATAGCGCGCAACTGAGGCGGGCCGGTGGACGGGGGCGGAGCTACAAGGTGGCGCTGTCGCTGCGGACGCACCTGCATCACGCCTCTGCACACGCATTGTCAATTAATCAGTCAATTTTGTCAATCGATCAGTTTTAATTGATCGCATCGATGACCTGAAAAGCTCCTTCTGAATTGGACTTGCCCACCAGGATGGCGCCCCCTGGTGGAAAGGCACGCGTCAGGGAACGCAAACAATTGTGCTTTGGTTGGGTGCACCTGTGACAGGTGTGTTTGTATTTGGGCGCACCACAAGCAGGTGTGGTGACGTGGAGATGCGTCCTGTGAAGCGCTCGACCGTCCATCTCGGGAGTGGGCGAGCGTTCATCCTCCTCCTCATCCTCTTTTGCCACCCAGGCCGTCTTGCGAGGTGTGGGCGGAGCCAGTGACCCGCTGCTGTGGGCGGGACTGGCCGGTGCAGAGGAGGAAGTGGAGCAGCTGCGGAGAGGCGACATAAAGCGGGATGACGAGGTCGCGCGGAGCGCGAGGTCACGGGCTCACCTGGCGAGGTCCAGAGCCTCCACGAAGGGCGGGTCTGAGGTGGGAGCGCGGGGGTCCGGGGCGGGGCTGGGGCTGGGGGCGGGGCTGGGGCTGGGGCTGGGGCTGGGGGCGGGGCTGCTGTCGTCGCTGCTGGGCTCCCACAGGAAGTTGTGCTGCGACGCGAGCTGGCTCAGGTGCCGCCTGGAGAAGTTGGTCCCCCACGCCCGCCGGCGGTACCACGAGGCCTTCTGCCTCAACAGCGCCACCTGCACATGTCACACATTCACACCTGTCAAAGGTATACACACGACCCGCGTGTGCGTCCCCGCCAGTGTGTGACGGATGTGACCCAAATGAAGACGCGGTTCTGAGAAGTGAGTCAGCGCTTTGAAGGCTCAGAAAGAGTTCTGGTAAAAACCAAGCTTGACTTCCATGACCCTGATGCTGACTTGCAAGCTGCACAGAAACAGGAAGTCAGCATATGTCACTTCCTGTTGAGGTGGCTTTCGCAGAGGACGAGTTTTTAAAAATCGGGTCCACCTGACAATTGGAATATTCATCCAGTCACAACTTGCCTTGCTTAAATGCTGTCTTGGTTGACTGTTCGACAGCTGCAAAATGTTCTGTGACTGTCAGACGTTTCAGAACTATTAGCAAAATGACGATGAATGGAAGGCGACCTTTCATTTAGTAGCCACATTGTGTATGTAGTAAAGGAAAACAATATTCTTTTGCCTTGAAAGATGTGCTCAAATGCTCAAAATCAGCTGCCACTGTTTTCTTTTGTTTTTTTTTTATTTTAAATCGAGGTCCAATGATATTGTCCCACATTATTTTAATTTTTAAAATGTTTATTTAATTAATTAATTAATTTTAATTTATGGATATATTTATACAGAAGATACTGTAATTTCATTTTGTTGAAATATTTTTATTGTCATTTTATTGTTTTTTTTTTAATTTTTTTATTTAATACAGTGGTACCTCTACTTACGAACGTCCTTTTGTACGAAATTTCAAGTTACGAAACTCCTCAACAGGAAAATATTTTGATACAAAAGGCGTTTGAGGATACAAAAGGTAAATATACAGTCCGGGCTGCTACTCGCAGTTCCCAGAGTCTCCTGAATGCAACATGCTTACAGCTGCTCTGCCATTGGCTTGCTGACATCTTCTTGGCATCCCATTGGCTAAGAGGGACGTCCCCCTCGCATTTTAAATATGATCTTCGTATCAATCAAGTTCACAGGACACACCAAATGGCAAATCATTTTGTGACATGAAATTCCCCGTTGTGGTAATTTGACCTCACTAAAAAAAAAAAAAAAAAGCACACGTGGCAACAATTAAAAGAAGCAAACCTCGGCAGATGAATCATAAGCTTCAGATTTGTAAAGGGTTAAAATCTCAGACGATGTCCTTCATTGCGCTTGGAAAGATTTTCCAACAGCCTTTCAGCAGGTGCGGAAAGTTTCGGGTTAATTTCTGCATCCTGATGTGCTGATTATGACGAGATTTGAAACACGTTTTTAATCAAGATTGGATTTCCATCTGGTAACGTTGAAATTGCTGTTAAGTTCGTCCATTTCTGAGGCAATCATATTAAAAGGGAAGCAAGTGCAGAATTAGAATGCATGAATATGTCAATATTTGTTTTTCTTTTTTCTACCCACGAGGATCCATCACGTACTTGTGTGAATAATTTGGAGACAAATCTCTCCCCCTGTCAACGTGTGTTTCAGTTGTGAACGGACAAAGTTTTTTGACAGCTTGACTGTTAAAGTACTTTAGAAATAAAATGAAGTCGAGTTGCATGCATATGTGTGTGTGTGTGCATTGTGTCGATTTTGTACGTGTGCGTCGCTTCCCCGAAATGAACTGTTGTGGTTTTGTTGGTTTCCTCCGACGACACTTCTCATGTTCTTGTGCTGACTCATCAAGTCACAACGTTTGGCTTTAGCAAGTAAGGCGAAAGCTTCTTAGCTAAGCGAGTTAGATTTGGAGTCATGTGACCCCAACTCACCTGAGGGGTTCCGCTCGCACCTCCACATACGGGAGAAGGAAAGCTGGCTTCATATTCCGTCAGATTCCTGTCACAAATGGATGCACGTATATGAGCAAAACATCACACACGTGTAACACATACAAACGACACGAGCATACAAATTTGTACACAAACACACACATTCGAATTCACACACACACACACCTGTGTCGTCGCTGAACCTGAGGCTGGGCGGCGCCTTCCCACTCATTGGTGGAGCCAGCGTGTTGTGGGTGGGGCATATTCTCAGACTCCTCCCTCATCTTCTGACTCCTCTGATCAAAACGAAAGCAATGACATCATCATCAACCATGTGACCAAAAGGGGCATATTGCGTGTGCGTACGCTGCGCGTGTGGAAGAACGGAACTCTCGGCCGGCGTTCCAGATTTTTCCGCAGGCGGGGCTCACGAGGCGGAGACAGGCCCTGGAAGCTGCGGCGGTACTCGGTTTCCATGGCAACAAGGTGTGGTTTCGTTTCTGTGGCAACAGGCATCATTTGAAAGGGTGAAGTCACTCGCCCGCACGGGTGCCGAATCTAGGACACAACAAATACAAGTTTAAAAATTCATTTTTAAATGAGAAAAGCAATAACAAGTTACGTACACATTTGATAAAAATATATATTTATTTTATCTTGAAATAAATTACATTAGCACGTAAATCGATATTTAATTCAAGCTTTAAATTTGATTACATATAATTAAATATATCAACAAATAACATTTTTATTTGAATGATCATTTTTAAATTATATTAATCATGTTTCATTTAACAAAATAAGTAATTAATTAACATATGAAACAAACTAAAATTGTTGAAATTTAAATAAATACGTTTTTAATAATAACATAATTGGGTGATTTTTATTTTATTATTTACAGTTTAAAACTTCATTTAAATTGATTATAACAAGCCAATAATTTAATACAATAAACAGACTCATCTTACATGTGAAAATGTCTATTTTGATCATTAAATAATTCAGTATGATTTTTTTAACCTGGGACAGACGATCATGTGAACATGCGTGTAGTGCTAGCGAGTGTTCACCTGGTGTCCTGCAGCTCACCTGTCGTGCTGTCAGAAGAGGAGAACGAGCAACTGTGGCATTCCTTGATAACTCCTCTTCTTTCTTGGTACGAAAATGTTCCCGTCCCGATACTGATCTCGGTTCCGGTTCTTTGGGTCTTGGCCCTGCCGGAGGATCTGAGCCAGGAAGACCTGTTGTAGGTTTGTGGTTCTGGTTCTTGTCCTTTTTCCGAGCTGAGGAAAGACATTTAGCATCGTTAGTATCAACTCGCCTATGTGAACGTGTGGTGAGCATTTGTACCGGCAGGGGGCGCCACACTGTGAGCCCGTGGGTGAGGCGGGCTGGATCTCCTCTCATGACCACGTTTGTCTTTTCTGCTCCGAGCTGATCGGACAACAATGAAAAGAGGGCAAAAGTCATCAAACATGCATCAAATGCTGCTTTTGTCCAATTGCGCGAACCTTTGTGCTGTGACTGTGAGCGGCATCCGGCCAATGAGATGCTCCGCTGAGGAGAAACGCTCCGGGAACGTCCATAACTTCTCTCGTATTCACTCTGACAAACCACATTAACATTAGAAATACGGGTGAAAAATAGATTGGTCACCAGGGGCACATTCATCCCGGATTTTTCTCTCCTGGTCTTCAAAGGGAGGCTTGACCAATACAAAATGGGGCTGAGAAAATCACTTACAAATATATTTAAGAACATCAAATAAACTGTGGGAGGGACGTAAATAGCAGACAAATGAACTGCTTGCCAGTGAAATTCTAGGCTCTCAGTCATTCTCATCATCAACAGACAATGGCCAGTCAATTTCAAATGTAGCGCGACTTGTGACGTCACCTCACCGAGTGTGTTAACATGTAAGTAGCTACCAAATATCTCTAGTATCAATTTAAAAAAAAAAAAAAAAGCCAAGATTTTGATTAGCACTCTTCTTAACAGCAAGCTAATTAGCTGGCCACCATGTTAAGTAACAGCTAAGCTAACCTTTATCTTACCGTGACCGTCATGACGTTTCCGGCGACAAGAGAACGTGTCGGCTTGGCGTCCTCGTCCGTCACCTTGGAAACCACAAGTTGTGTGGTTTGACGTGTTAGGAGCGAAACGAAACAACAAGAACGCGAACAAGAATGAAAAGGACAACAACAGTTGGCAGAGGCCTCGCGTTCACCTTCCGAAACAGAGACGCGGCCGCCACCGTTGCCATGGCAGTAGACAGAACCGCGCATGCGTACAGACTCCAGGAAGAGACGAGTTTTTGATCCGCTTTGAAGAAAAACTACAAAATGTTCAACTATGTGTACTCTATTTGTGTAGTGCACCGTATTAATGTGTACTACATTGTGTTGTACATTTGTTTTATTACAACTATGAATCTGGTACTCGATTTGTACTACACCTGTACTTTTATTAAACCTCGTAGGCCTATGTAATGTGTTCTTATGTATATATTTTTGTATATTATGGGAGAGCCACGTCAGCTTGCTGTTAGAAAATGGCACCACTTTTATTCATTTAAGGCTTTTGAAGTTTTGACTTTACATTTGGCTTCAACAACCCCCACCCCAACTTACCAACACACACGCATGCGTACAAGCAACACAAACAGAAGCAGAACAGAACCAAAAGCACTTTTGTGGGCTCCATTGGTCAACATCATCAACATGCATGTATGAAACAAAATAAACAAAAGTGCATCAAAGTTTTCTTTAGCCTAGTTTATCGTTGCATGCCGACTGCATTATGTTATCCTGGACTAAGGGGGCGGGGCTACTTTGTCCCTCAAGTCCCGTTTGTTATGTTTGACAAGCCCTGGTGGCGCCCTCTTGTGGCCACACGACGGCTATTGCGAGCATGCTGATACGGCGCCACCTGGAGGTTCAAACGGACAAATGCTAGCATGCTACATGACCAACAAACACCAAACACGCGTTCAGTCACAAACACACAAAACTACTCCACGCAAACACACAATCAACACACGTTCAAAAGCAAGCAAACAAACACACGACCTCCCTAAAAAACCTCACACACAAATGCACAAACACGCAACCACCAATCATATCGACACAGACGGATGACACACAACCTCAAAGACATAACACACATTCTACACTCAAACAGCCACACAAGCTCCACATACACGCACACAAACGGGACAAAAAAAACAAAAAAAACAACCCCCCCCCCACATACAAACACACACAAACGCACACATTTGAAGACTTAAAAGGCTTTTAGTGGCTTCAACAATCTCCTCTTCCATCAACACTGAGGTTAAGCGTCAAGCACAAAAAGGCCGAGAGTAAAAAGCAGCACAACAATCGCGCCATCTCATTCTCCTCGTCATCATCTACACAACCTTTCTCACCTGTGTCTTGTGTATACTTATTGTCCATAAACATGTCATGACATGTTAATAATACAATCCGGACTCACATGCACGCACAAACACGGAGTAGTGGACCAGTGTGAGTCTGCTGTCCAAAGGCAACATGTCCGCCAAAGGAAGCGGCGGCAGCAGCAGCAGCAGCAGATTCGGGCTCAAACTCGCCGCACAAAAACACACACGAGCTAAGTTGTGCTAATGGCCACAATAATTAAAGTGCGGCCAAAATAACCGTTTCTGTAACAACGTAAACTGTTAGTCGACGTTAAAAGGCAGACCAAAAAAAAACATGACGCTAACAGCTAACACGAGCTAACCCGCTAACTGCTAATTGTATCTTGATAGAGATGCCGACAAAATATTGTTTTTTTTTTCAAAATGTTGTCAATAGGCACTGTAAGTCATTAAAAAGTGGAGAAAAAACATGCAGCAAACAACATGAAAGAGTGCTACACACAAGCTAACCCGCTAACTGCTAATATGGAACATGGAAGTGCAGGCAAAATGTTTTTTTAATGTGTTGTTAAAAACGGTAAGCTAAAAAGCACGTCGCTAACAACACCATATGCGGTGCCACATGCGCCAATGTTACCAGGTGAGCTAACCTGCCAGATGCTAATATCAATGTCTCATCAACCGTGGCACTTTATCGTTAAAAATGGGAGCTAAAAATACACCGCTAACCGCTAACGGAACTGCTGACGTTGACGTTAGCCGTGCGCTAAAATGGCGAGCTAATGCCGAAATCTGCTGCAGCTGCTGCTACGTCGCCGCCCCCTCCCGAAAAACAAAAATAAATTCACATAATGAGCAAAACAATCAAAATTTCACAAACGCTGTACGACCAGAGCCACACACACACACGCACACACACACACAAACACAGTCAGCCATGTTGGCAGTGACATCATCACTTTGCGCCTCTGGTCTGAAAGATTAAAACGGAAAAAAAAAAAAAAAAAGCAAGAAGCAGAGAGCATGATGGGAAACTGGCAGCCCATCATCATCATCATCATCATCATCATCATGACAGTCTTTTGACGTTTGGTTTCCAAGGCAACAGAGGAGGAGGACAAGGAAGGATGGCAGACGCGGTTGTCATGGCGACAGCCTTCCGACTTGAAGGTGGTCATGGAGTTGTGGGCGGGGCTAGTCGGAAGATGTCCTCTGATTGGTTGCTTGGTCGATGTTGGTCAGGCGAGCACAGCTGCAAAGCAAGAAACGATGCGTCAAGTGTGGTCTTGTTTTTTGTTTTTGTTACATGGTGGGGCCAATTTTTCGGGACTTCACAGAGTTGTGGGGCCATTTTTTCTGCGCCACACAAGTTTAGACCTCTTTTTGAGGGTCAAACTTGGTTTGACAGTTTAGGTTTCAATTGGGTTATGGTTGAGGTTAGGGTCAGGAATCATTTTTGACGAGAGGGCCCCCACGTACCTGCAGTCATTAGAGGAGCTGACAAGTGGACTTTTTGCGAGTTCTCCCGGGAACTGGACTCTTCCTGTTGATCTGTCTTACCAGGTCATAGAAAATCTGCACACGCAACGAGCACACGCGTGAGATGGCGCAACGGACGGACGGATGCGATGAAGCGCACGTGCGTGCGCACGCGCTCACCTCGTTGACGTTGATCTTGCTCTTGGCGGACGTTTCGAGGAAGGCGCACGAGTTCCACTGGCGAGCGAGGCCCACTCCCGACTCTTTGGCCACCACGCGCTCCACCTCCAGGTCGCACTTGTTGCCCACCAGGATCATCGGGACCTCAACACGCACGCGCACGAGCACGCCGTGTCAAATTAGGGCGGCTAAAGTTCGCTTTTCAAGTTTCAAGCCTCAGGTTGGGTTTCAAGTAGGGATGATGCACGATAAGACTATTTTCAACCGATACCGATAAATGAATAATTTAGAAGGTGTCACAACAAGGGCAATATCGTGATATCGTGATATTAAGCCACAATATCGTCGTCGTCATGTTCACAATATTTAAAAGGAACACATCTGTTAAAAAAAAGTCAGGTTGATTTTCATTTGTGCAGTTCTAGCACCCTCTAGTGGCTAGTTTATTAGTGCAATTTAATTTTCATGAGGGATGTTTTGGCCTTCTATGTTTCAAATCGATGCTAATTGTCAGATGAAGGGGAAGCGAATTTGCTTGTGAAGCGATCAATGTGTGCTTGCATTAGCAAGTAACTGCCTCAATATTTTTATTGGAGATTGTAGGTGGTTTATATGAATTGCTTTTATGCACAAAAGTACAATATTGTGCTTTTTTTTTTTTAGTATGATCTCTCTTGTTTTTACAATATTATGATCTTTTTTAAATATGGCCAACGAGCCCACAATATCGTGATAATTATCGTATCGTGATGTTTGGATATCGTTACATCCCTCGATAAGTGTCGATAACCGATAAGTAAGCCGATGATTGTTTGCAAAATTCACTTTCAAGAACATCAAATAAACTTCAAAATTGTTCTATTAAATATTTGTATTTTTGTATAATTGTATCTGTTAAATTGTTCTAAATTCTACATATGTAATTATTTATCTCTTTATTTACTACTTATTTATTTACTGATGTAAAATGTATTTACTTGTTAAAAAAAAAAAAAAACTATTCGCACTTTAAAATGTTTGCTTTGTTATTGTTTTCCGCAAAACTGATATTTGTTTATGTACTTTGTATACAACAACGCCTGTTCTTAAAGCGCTTTACAAATAAAGTTGAGCTGAGTAAATCGTTTCAATCGAGCGCATGTGTGTGCGTACGTACATCATCCGTGTCCTTGACGCGGAGGATTTGCTCTCGGAGGTCCTGAAGGTCATTAAAGGTCGACTGAGCCGTGATGGAGTAAACCAAAGCGAAGCCTTGACCGTTCTTCATGTAGAGGTCGCGCATGGCCGTGAACTGCTCCTGAAAACGCACACGCACACGCATGCGTCACTTCCTGTATCCGAGGCAAGCGTCAACATTGGCGAAATCATCAAAACGAGCTTAACTGTGCCCGCCGTGTCCAAAATCTCCAACATACATTGCTGACAATCCACCTCCACTTGCTGCACAGACACAGACAATAAATAAATACATATTAGTCAAAGTGTTGCAGTAAGTGATGCGTTCACTGGTCTTACCTTCCTGTAGGAATCTTCTATCGTGGGGTCATACTTCTCCACAAAGATTCCCTGAACAAACTGGACCGTCTACACACGACATAAAATCACATCAAAGTAGGCAAAAATACAGCAAAGTGTCGCGATGTTTCTTTAAAAAAAAAAGTGTGCACGTGCGATACAATCAAAAGTTTCTTACCAGCGCAGACTTGCCGACGCCGCCAGATCCCAAAACCACCAGCTTGTATTCACGCATCTTGGCCTAATCTCTACGCACACACAAGCGCGCGCCATGACGTTAATAAGCAGGTCACATGGTCGCACAGGTGGTCATGAACGCAGAATCCGACTGTCGCCATAGCGTCGTGCAACGTGCGCCAAAGTGTGTACTTGTGCGTGCGTTTGTGAGCGTGCATACCAGTCGTGTCTGGTGCTGCGCTTGCTGCAACAAGACGCAACATGACAATACTCACACACAAACGACGCTTCGGTGAGGGTTGCCGTAGTGATGATGGGTGCGTGTACGTGGAAGCCGATGACGCTTGCATAGATTTGTTTTTTTGTTTTTTTTGTGTCGTGTTGAGGAAAATGAAAAATTGCAAATTCAACAAGTTGACGTGACGTGTTCAGCAGCGTTGACACATGCTAATAATGCTAATGTAGCTTCAATTGAAATACAAATCCATGTAGCGGCTGCTTGTTGGACACTAAACACTCGGGGTGTGCCAAAAAAATTGATTCATAAAAGAATCGAGATTCTCATTTATGAATCGAATCGATACTAATATCCAAAAATCGATTTTACTTAAATTAGAAATGAAGAAGAAAGGGAAAAGGCAGTTGTAGCCCACATGCTGTTTCTGTGGAAAAAGGCACTTACAATACAAAATGAAGAAATGCTTAAAAAAAAAAAAAAAAAAAAAAAAAAAAGTCACTTTCATGTCTCTATTTGTCATTTTGTCTTGCAAAGCAGATTGGAGGAGATCATGACAATATTGTGCACATCTGTAAATTGAAGCACAAATCATTTGTCAATCAAATAATTTTGAATCGAAAATCATTTGAATCGAGAATCAAAAATCGATTCTGAATCGAATCGTAGCCCCAAAAACCGTAATCGAATCGAATCGTGAGACGGTCAAAGATTCCCACCCCTACTGAACACCTCACTTTTACAAATACGTAACTAAAATGAAAATAAAACTTTATTAAAAGAGCTCCTGAACGCCTCATCATGTTCGTGTAGCAGTCAAGCTGTTTGATTTTTGATTGAATCAGAATTAGAAACATCTTTATTAACTAAGTATATTTACAAACGCACGAGAAATTAGTCTCCAGGAGTTTGGGCCACTCTATTAATACAGAGAAAAAGTACAATTTGAGTAATCGAAGCAACTGGTCCGACAGTCCCTGAATGCCTCATGATGTTCATGGACGCAGCCAAGTTGCTGGAGCCTGAACGCCTCATGTCACACTAGGTGGGGTCTGTCAATACTCATAGAACGCGCGCGTGTGTGTTTGTGACGGTCAACACGGGGCTAAAGTAGAGCATAGATAGACGAACAAAAAGCCGGACAAACAGACAGACACAAGTTGTCGTGAATAAGACGGAACTTCCTGTTTTTCCGTGGCCGCCCCGGGAGCTTTCCTGGCCGGCCAGCTCTCCGACAGGCCCCGCTGAGTGTGTCGAGCCGAGCGGACAGACAGGCCAACCATCACGCCAACAAAAGCACAACCACGGCGATATCCCGTCTGTCCATCTGAATTGAATTCCCGTCTGTCTGTCTTTCCGTCTATCTTTCGCGACTCGCTTCCGCAAACCGGCCCCAGCTCGCCTCGGCCTGCCCCCACCCCCTCTAATCCACCCCTGCAACCCCCCCACGAGCCCAGCCCAGCCCAGCTATCTGTCACAAGTGGTCGCGAAGCGTCGTGTCTTCGGTGACACGCAGACGAAAAAAAAAAAAGTCAAAGTAACGAGAGAGAAAAATAAGAGTGTGAAAGAAAGCCTCACCGTCATCCAGCCGTCGTCTGCTCTTCTCTCTCTCCTGTTCTGTGTGAACGTCGCTCGACCACGAGCCGCTCCCTCCACAGCCTACGTCAAGTCAACGATAGGAAGACACAAACGGACGTCCGGCTTCACATTTCAAAATAAATGGTTAACGGAACTTGCTCCAATCTCTACTAAATAAGGGCTATTTTTCAACCACTTGTATTAAACAGAATCGGGTTAGCATTTAGAGGCTAACACGGTAATCTCATATTGTACATCTACGTATAAATGTCACACATTAAAAACACCACAAACCAGCAGATATTCTCATGTGTGCTTACAGACAGGAGTCACACACGGACCTAGTTTTGTGAAGCCACACCCAAACAGGAAGGAGTCACCAAGAATAGCGACTTCCCTTTCACGCACACACACACACTTCCTGTTTGTGAATTGCTGCTGATAAACTGACAAGTGGAAACTTCTTTTAAATTTATCATGACAATCAACTTTGTTCTAGCTTAATCTCATTGGCTTTGAAATTGAAATGTTTCACAAATGGACAAAGGAGGACTTAGTGGTTGGCATGACTGCCTCATCTTTGAGGTTCTCAGTTTGAATCTCAGGTCGTGTGCATTTCTTCTCCCACATCATCCATGAATTTTTTGCATTTCTTAAAAACACACCCAAGCTGGGATTCAAACCCAAGTCTCATAAGTGAGGCCTACATTACCACTGGTTCAGCATGCTAACAATCATGATCCTTATCCGTGTAAAAAAAAAAAAAAATGACACGTGCGAGTATGAAGGCAGGCAAAATGGACCTTTATTTCTTTCTATTTCTTAACTTTGGGCAATAAACACGAGCATACCAGCTCTAACTAGACAGAACCAGTCGCCAACGTTACCATGGTAACCACAAACATCCCGTTAAGTCTGCAAACACGCGCCAACATTTACTTCCTCTCTTCCTTCCTTCTTCAGGAGGCGGCATCGAGGGCTAGTTTGTGTGTGAATGGGAGGAAACGGAGAAGCAGATTGGTCCAAAAAGGGGAACAACCCGCCTCACGAGCATCCAACTGGTCGCCACCGCCATCCCATAAAAACAAAAACAAAAACAAAACAAAAAAACGAAAAACACAAAGCTAGTAAACTCCCATGGCTCAGCAGGCCTCAGGCAGGAAGTGCGACTTGCCCAGTTCGTAATCAGGTCATGGTACCTGTTCTCCGCTTGGCAACAAAAAAAAAAAAAGAGAAAGAAAAAAAAAAGAAAAGAAGCCACGATGAAAAACGGGAGGAACTTACAACTTGCCGATGAACGCGATTCGTTTTGTCCGTGTGGCCGCATGACTTTTCCAAGCGCTGATTTCAGTGCAATGCATCATGGGAACGACCAATCGCTAGGAGGGTGTGTCACTACGTGTATGTGCGTGTAGATGTGTGTGTGTGTGTGTGCGTTGTCATGGAAACATGCCGCGGGGTTGTCGCTCCGGCAGCGGGGTGCCCTGCCGCATCGTGCGTCCGTCCGTGCGTGCGTCTCTCCGTCCGTCGGCTTAGCTGGTGTCCATGGACTCCATGTTGGCTGAGCTGGAGTCCCGCTGGATGGAGTCAAAGATGGCCGCCAGCTCCTGATTGGACGAGATCTGCGACTGGAACTCGGACATGAGCGGCGACTTCTCGGCTTCGGGGATCGTCAGCAGCGCCACCACCGCTCGCATGGCTGAACGCTTCAGCTCGTCCTGCTTCTCAAACTCCTGCTTCACCGAGTTGGCCTTCACCTGAAACACACGCAATTAGAAATCGTGTTGCCATGTGTGCGATGTATGTGGGAGGGGCACCTTGGTGGTGCAGGTGGCCCTGAGCGGCTCGACCAGTCGGTCCAACCTCTGCAGGACGGCGCTAGGACAGAGCGAGGACAGCCGGGCCAGCATGAGGAAGGTCAGCATCTAAGAGGGCGACAGACAGGAAGCGTGCGTCACAACGACGCTTGCTCGTTGGCTGGGTCGCTCGCTGGCCGGCGGACGCCACCTTGATGTCGTAGTGGTCTTTGAGGCCGTCCTCCACGTGGTTGAGGAAGGTGAAGATGTCGATACGGTCCAGGCAGCTGTCCAGCAGCGTGTACATGCACTCGAAGGCCGCCTTGCGCAGGTCCAGCCCGTCGTCCACCGTATGCTTGAACGGGCCCATCTCCACCTGCACGCGCACAGCAATTCAGTTATTATTTAAGGTTGGAATTCCTGTTTAAAGCGGATATATTCAATGGAGTATACATAACAAAGGCAGATTTGTTTACTTTT
The DNA here is from genome assembly GCF_051991245.1 of Festucalex cinctus. Classification (NCBI taxonomy): domain Eukaryota; kingdom Metazoa; phylum Chordata; class Actinopteri; order Syngnathiformes; family Syngnathidae; genus Festucalex; species Festucalex cinctus. The sequence goes on from NC_135426.1 coordinate 24,891,065, forward strand.
TCATTTAAAAAAATATATATTGTGCATTTCTTTTCAAGGAAACATTAAATATGTTTGCGTTACAAAGACAATCCCTGATAATTAAACAAACAAAATAATTTTTATTTATATTATCAGTTGTGTGCAGGGTTATTACAGTTATGGAAGTTTTTAATTTAGTTAGTTTTTATTTCGTTTTAGTTTTGTTTTTTAAATTTAGTTTGAATTAGTTTTCAGGGTGGTTCTGTTACGCAGTTACAGGGTTCTTGCAGGAATCAAAATGCAAAGACGTAATCCAAAAAATAAAAAATAAATAATAATAATAATTTTAAAAAAGTGGTCGAAGAACTGTCTGTCCACCAAAAGCAACAAAGGTGCAGCTTCCACCTGGCTCGTCAACCCTGGCACACCTGCCTTGCATCTGCCAATCAGCCCCCACTAGACTGCATAGCTTAATGATACAAAAGGGGGCGCCCTCCTCCCAATAGCTAAATTCTGACACGTCGTCGCCGTCATCGCCGTTTACCTCTCGAATAAGCTCCTTGCGCACTTTGGTCTCGTTGTAGAGCTGCGGCAGGACCGAGTCCAGAAGCTCTCGGATGAGGCTGGGCTTGTTGTGCGCCGCAGAGTTGAAGGTGACCAAGGCCACGCGCCGCACATTCAGGTCCGGGTCTTCCAGCGTCTTCAGGAAGTCGCCTGACGCGCACAAACGCCTTACAAGAGAGCTCGTCGCGACATTCACGCACGTCACCGCGGCAACGCACCGATGCAATTCTTCAGCAGTGGGTCGATGGGCTGCGGCTGGTCCGAGATGGTGAACTTGACGGCCGTCACGACCGAGCTCCGCGAGTACGACGAGCCTGCGCGTGCACACGGGAACCGTGACGTCAGCAAAACCGCGTGCGTCGCACTTAACGCAGTCTCTCATACCAGATGGCAGGCTGACGAGCACTTACCTGACAGCAGGTAACCTTTGAGTCGCGGCAGCAGCGTTTCAGGGTTGATGAGCGTGAGTTTCCCCAAGCATTCGGCCACCACGTTGCGGGTTCCTTCCTCCTGACACTCGCAGTGCTTGAGCAGCAGCGTCCACACCAGCTCCACGTACGGCTTCAAGCCCGATACCGACGCCGAGCCTGAACGCGCTGTGACGTTAATACACACTAGGGCCGCGTGTGCGTGCGCATACTCACTGATGATCTCCTTGAGCGAGTGCAGCAGCAAGTACTGGCGCTTGGACGAGGAGATCTCCTGCAGGACGAAGGGGAGATATTCCGGGAGGTTCCCCACCGCGATGCTGCCCAGGGCGTACGATGCCGCCGACTTCACCTGGTGGCGGACCACAACAAAAACCGATACTTGTCAGATCGCCAGGACGTCCACAGCACAACTGATTAAAGGGATACTTGACTCATTGAGCATTTTCAGCAGTAAAAAGTTAATGTTTTGTCTATAATTAATGTGCTAACTTCATTTTTCATGTACAATTAGTACCTTTAAAAAGACATTCTTCTACTTGCTGTCGACTGATGATGACATCACCTGTGAGCCAGCACAGGTGATGTCATCAGTAGTAAAATTATTTTTCGTTGTACATGAAAAATTCAAATTCATTCGGCACAAAATATTAACCTTTCACTGCTGAAAATTGTTCAATCAGTTAAATATCCCTATAAAAGCAGAATACTTTCCTACTAGATTGGAGGGCTGGGTTTAAAAAATAAATTTAAAAAATCGAATAATTGATATCTAATCGATTTTCCTTTGAGCGCGATAGATTCCTAAAACCATGAATCGATTATTTAAATATTATATAAATATTATTGCCGTGCTGTAACCCTTTAAGCAACGGATGAAACACAAGTAGTGCATCAACAACATGTAGTCTCTGTCATACACTTGATCCTCTGGGAGCAAGAGTAACTAAGTCCATCCATCATGACTTTACATTTTCTGCTATTTTCCTCTTTGCAATCGCTCATACTCAAAACATTTTAAGATACTATTTTTTTTTAAATTTTATTTAGTGGTTTGCCCTGAGATTGTTCTGTCAAATAAGTTTGGGACGTCACCTCCTCACTGGAGGACGAGAAGGCATCCAGGATGACGGTCTTGAGCTCCGGTTGGCCGCTCAGGTCGACGTGATGGCCGACCTCGCCCAAGGAGAGCAACGCCAGCAGCCGGATGGAGTCCGTCGAGCGGCTGTTCTTCACGTCCTGGCGGGACACGGGGCACGCGCGTCAGCCGCGCGTCGACGTCATCAAAAACGCACGCCAGCGCAGCGACTGACCTGTATGAACTGGCCCACCACGGCGGGCCCCTCGGCCGGACACGCCCTGGTGAGCGCGGCCACGCATTTGGCGATGGAGCAGTAGGCTTGCTTGTGAGGCAGCGCCGCACTCTGGGAGTAAACCGGCCCCGTCAACAGCCGCAGGAGGTCCATGTAGCCGAGGCCGGGCGTGTCCGTCGACACCAGAGCCTGAACGCAAACACAAACGTCAGGAAATGGCGTTCGAGCCGCGTTCCAGCTTTTTGCACACCTGGTAGAAGTCCAACATGGCGGCGAGGGCGCCGCCCTGCAGCAGCGGCGACCTGACGAGCGTGATGAGCTGCGTGAGGATGTTGCCGCTGCTCAGCTGGCCCAGCAGCGACGGGTGCGTCACGGCCAGCGTGGACAGGAAGCTCAGCGCCATCTGCGACACGTGCATGTCGCTCTCCGAGATCAGCGGCGGGAGCTCCGCCAGCACCGCGTCCACCATCACCGGCGTCACCGCCGAGCTGACCGCCGCGGCGACAGCGACGACAACAGGGTTATTACTTTCTCACAGTTACGATTTTTGTCTCCCAAAGTTTCAGAGCATATCGTCTATTATCCAATCAAAAAACTGAACGATTTACTCATTTCGTAATCAGGCGGTACCTGTAGTTCCTGAGCAGGATGTCGAGTGCGGCGAGCGTGCAGAGCTTGAGCGCTCGCTGGTTCTTGCGCAGGAAGGAGGCCAGGATGGGGATGGCGTCGGGTAGGACAGGCCGCAAGTCGATTTTCAGCGGCGAGCCGGCGATCAGCGTCAAAGCTTTATTTAGAAAAAACGCAAGAGTAAGCGATAGTGCCGGGGTCTCCAAGTTGGGTGCTCGAGAGCCCCTATCCAGCCTGTTTCTCTCCACTAACAAACTTGATTCATGATCGGGATCGTTATCAGGCTTCTGCAAAGCTTGCTGATCAGCTGATCATTAGATTCAGCTGTGATGAAGGAGGGAGACATGGAAAACAGGCTGGATAGGGGCTCTCGAGCACCGAGTCCTAGTGTATTGGACATCCAAATTGAAAGCAAGATTCAGAGTTTTTGTTGACGGCCCCTTTGGACAAAAGCGGCATTGTTTTCCCTTTAATTTCCCTTGAAAGAACCACATTTCCCATGAGGACAAGCGCTGACCATCGTGAAATTTGAACGTCCCCGGCGCCCGCAGTTGGACTGAATGACATCGTTTCCAGTGGCTACTTTATATTTTTTCTTTACGCAACACTGTAACATTTCTCAAGTAAATTAACAGCAGACAGTGGTTGTGATCTTCTTTGTATTTTTTTTTCACTATCCACCTCAAAGTTGTTTCGTGCCAGTAAAAATGATACAGACTCCCTCAGGCCTTGACAAAGGTTTCATTAATCTAGCTGTAAGTCAATCTTTCATCAGCAGAATTATGAAAATATGAATTGAAGGTTCATATCTTATTTCGTGTTGCTTTAAATCAAGTTTTTCCCTTGTCAAACTGGAATAATATCACCCAGGCCTATTAATAGCACTGATTTGCATATGTGACAATATTCACGAGGGTGTTGACCTTTAACAGTGGTGAGGCGTGTGATCTCGTTCTTCAGACGTTCCAAAAAGATCAAAAGCGTTCCATGAAGTTCAGACGGGAGGCGGTCGCCTTGGGAAACCAAACGGGAAGTTGAAGCACAACTCACCAATCGTCACAATGGCGGCCGTTTTGTTGTTACCGAGGTTACAGATGATCTGTCCCATGCAGGATATGGCACGCTCTTTGACTTCCTGGTCAATGTCGGCGGCTTTGAGGCGTCTGATTGTACAGCTGAACAGGTCATTAATGTAGGGGGAAGGGTCAAAGATTTCCGAGCCTTCTGATTGGCCGTCGAGAGGTCTAATGACCTGTCAGACAGAAGCGACGGAGCAGGTGAGATGGTGACCTTCGGGAGAAGAGCAAAACGGGGCCGGCGGCGTTCACCTTGACCAGCTGCTGTGTGACCAGGAGAGCCTCCGAGGTGATCTTGTAGAAGGGGTCCCCCACGCACGCCACCACGGGGGGGACCAGGGCAGGGACGTGGGTGTGGAAGGCGTGGGCGGGGTGCGTGACCATGATGATGTGGAGGCACGCCAGCGCGTCGATCTTCAGGTTGGAGCTGCTGGACTTGTCGTTGAGGGAGAAGATGATTCCTGGAAGACAGTCGCTCTCGTCACACGACACCAATTGTTGCCGTATTTCATTTTTAGAAAAGCTCCGCCGACCGCGGCGCGGCACGTGCGCCGGCGGCGCTTACCTGGTATGAGCACGGGGATGTGCTGCGTCAGCGCTCCCGGCAGCACGTTGACGAGCTCCGTCAGCATGTTGAAGCAACACTGGCGCGTCTTCACGCTCTTCTCCTTCAGCTGCTTGTGCAAAGCTTTCACGATCATGGCCACCTATGGGGAGCCACGCAGGCATCAGCGCATCACACGAGCAAGATGACAAACAAGCCTCAACTTGTCTTTACGGGTTGGTTGTTGGTACTTGTTGTAAATTCAGTAGCTCTTTTTTTTTTTTTTTGGCCACTCTTTTTTTCTGCAACGTATTATACGTAATTATATAAAATAACTGCACAGTGTTCCATAATGTCCCCCGTTTTCTCATGTCCAACAGTGTGTGGGACATAGATGCTGAGGCTCATTAGATCTACCTTCTAATTTGTGAGGGTAAAGTCAAATAAGTGTTTTGGGATCATATAGTACAGGGTATATAATACGGCTTCAAGTAAAAGTGGACAACATATAGTATTTAATCCAGCCCACTATATAGATTATCAGTCGTGTAATATCTGTTGAATTAACCCCTTCAGTCCCGTATTTTTTCTGCTGGGCATTTTTTTTCTGAACTGATTTTGACTCTTTCCCAACATAAGAATAACATGGGGAAAAAAATATTGGGGTTAATCTCATGTTTATTTGTTATAGCAGAAGTGTTGACATCATCCAAATTATGACACGCAAATATGAAATTTCCATTATGACCATCTAAGGGTCCGGAGGGTTTAATTGTGCTTTTATAAGTACAAAAACTGCTTACTTAAAAAAATGTAATAAGTCAGATTTGTATTTGTTTATTAAAATGTAATGAGTTTAATAAAACTGATTTCTTTAATCTCCTTAATTTTACACATTAATAAAAATAGTGAAAGAAACAATTACATACATACATTTAGCGTTTTTACGAATGTAATTAGTAAACGTATTTTTCAACAAACCAAAAATTACTGATAAAATATTTACATATATACACAGTATTTATTTTTATTTTTTTATAAAATTGGTAAATAAAATTACAATTTATAACACACACTTATAAATTACCATTGCTTATTTTATTATTAAAATTAGGTATTTCACAAATTATTAAATTACAGTATTTAAATGGTAGGATTTTTATTTTTTTTATGTAATCTACAAACGACTTATGCTGTTGCCTCTAAACAAACAAACAAAAAAATATGGCTCTTGCCAAAAAAAGTTTGCACAACCTTTGTTTCAAGTATGAATATTGGCAATTATAAATATTTTTAGAGGGTATTTACTATTTGATCACAACGGCCAACACCCGCCAACAGCGAGGGCGGACTTTGGCAAAAAAAAATTTCCCGTGAGGTCACCTGACTCTGCAGCATGGTGAGGGGCGTGTCCCCCTGCTCCATGGCGTCCGGGTCAGCCAGCCAGCTCTGAGCGGGCCGCGTTTGCTTGAGCAGTGACAGGTAGGCATGGAACACGTCCGCCTTCACGTTCTCCTCTCTCTCCTAGAGGCGAGGTGTGAAGATGAATTAGCCCGGGTTCCGCGTGTACTGCTCATGGCGGACTAAGGAGGGAGGAACGAGGGGGCGGCGTTACCTTGAAGCGGCAGACGAGCGCGGGCGACACGGACCGGTAAAACTCGGGAAGCATCTCATGTCGCGTGGAGACCACGGCGTCCAGGCATTTGGCCGCCGCCCGCCGAACCTTCCAGCTCATGTCGTCGTCGTCGCTGTACTCGTCGTCGCTGCCTGGACACACCCACAAAGTCATGTTTATTTGCACATCAGACAAAAGGCCACCGAAGTGCTTCAAATGAGTAAAAACTAAATAAATAAACGCACCTTGGTAGTCTTCGTCGTTCTGCTCGGCGTCCATGGCGTTATCGTCCTCATCCTCATCGTCAAAGTTATAGTTGGGGTCGTAGGTCAAGTAGCGCAGGCAGATAGAGATGACTGTGGGGACGTGCGCATACACCTCTTTTGGACACCTGAGGAAGCCACATGCCCGCAACGCATCAACAACAGTTCAATGTGCTCATTCTATCCTCAATCCTCAATGTGTGTGCGCGCACGCCTTACCTCCTGACAAAGGACTCGAAGGCCTGTATGCAGTACTCTCTCAGCTCGTCGTCATCCACATTGCAGAACTTGACCACCAGTGGGATGATCTTCTCCAGATATTCTCCTGAACAAACGCACAAAACCTCAAGTGAGCGTCGCGTTGTGTTGTGTTAAGATGGCGCGTGTGAGCACGTATGGGCGGGCTGACCGATCCGGTGTCCAGCCTGCCTGCTGATGGCGGCGGTGCACTGGATGTACGTCCTGGTGGTGGACATGTTGTCGTTGCGTCCCAGCTCGCTCAGCAGGTGCTCGATGAGGTCGATGAAGACCAGGTTTCCGCACGACATAACCAGGTGTCCCAGCGCCATGATGGTCCGCTGGAGGAAGAGCGCGCCACGGTTACCGCGGTGACATGCGCGCGCACGCACGCATGCCGAGTCACCTCACCTTCCTGACAGCCAGCCTGGGCGAGGTGAGCTGAGGCAACAGGCAGCTGAGGATGGAGGGATGGAAGTTGACCAGCAGCCCCCCCTGTCTGAAAGACAACATGATGTTAAATCCAGGTCATCCATTCATCTGAGTTGATTTCTCTGTAAAATTCTTTTGACTTCAAAATACATATTTGCGAATAGTCAGGAACTTTTTTTTTTTTTTTTTTTTTTATTATCTGGAAATTGTCCGTTTACAATTGTTCAAAATAACAAAATTTATGGAATGAAATTGTAAAAACGTAAATAAACCTAAAAAATAACTGATACTTTCAGAGTGAAAAGGTTTAAATTAAGAATGAATCAGTCTCCATTCTGCCTTTTTATTTTATAAACAGTCCCATTAACCACCAACAAATCCTCAAATGATTAGACTATAGCTGATCTTATAGCTAAGAGTTTTTTTTCCTCGCAAATCTGTCACTTTATAAACTCGTAAATTTACGGGTTTTTCCTCACATTATAATGTGGCAAATTTGCCTGTTTTTTGTATTTATTTATTTATTTTTTATCAGAATATTGCCTCCAACCTCTAATATATATATATATATATATATATATATATACCTAATAAACCATTCATTAGAATAGGAAACATGACATTTTTGGTTAAACTTTTGTTAGTGAACATGTTTCAACAAAAGGAAGTTTTTCCCCAAGTGGAGGCACTCATTTTCACATTATCTGTGTTTTTTTTTTTAATAACATCATATTTGTTTAAAAAAATATATATTTTATGGCCCAGCCCGTAATACCTGCACAGCATATCAGCCATAATGTCCAGCGCCTCCAGTTGCACTGACACATCTTCCTGTTTGGCGATGGCGCTGGTCAGTCGACCCGTGATCTTCTTGCATACGCTGGCGGCCAGGGCCGAGCCTAGGAAGGGAGACGGTCGTCAGACACGACGTCGTGATCACGACGACGACGACGGCGATAGGCGCACCACTGGATGCGGGCGGCAGCTCTCCGATGACGGTCTTGAGGCCGATGGAGGAGATGTCTCGCAGCTGTTCTTTTTCAGACAGCATGTTGGTGCACAGCGTGTCCACGATGGTCTCCACCTGGTACTCCTTCACCTTGCTCACCAGCGGGCCCAGGCTGCGCACACAGTATTGATTCAGAAAAACAATAACCAAAACAATAATAAGTCCACTTTTTAATTTTACCATTTGACAGCCAAGTTCTGAACTTCTCCATTCTTGTCCTCCAGAAGCTTCAGAATCATCCTCACCACCTGTCAATCGCAACAACACCGATTAAGACGATTATGAGAACTATTGCGATGTCAAATTGTCAACTTTGAACCCACCTTCCTCTCACTGTCGTCGTCCAGTTTGATGGAATCCTTCTGCAGTTCTGTCATCAAGTCATTTGTGGCCATGAACCTGCAAACAATCACATCATTGCATTCATACGTATGCAAAATAATTTACATCAGAAGAAAAAAAACATTCAAAATTTGTTAGCATGAACAGAAACAAATGAAAGGAAAGAAATGTCAGAATCACAGATTATGAGCAGGCCCTGATAGCTCACCTCATGGCATCAAGATTGCACTTCTACCTGTCAAGTCAAATTTTTGAGGAAACCAAAATAATAAATCATGGCGGCGTACATTGCCAATGAGTGACGGGCATCACAACTACTCGTGTTCACATTGCTTCCAAGGCGCCTACGATAACGATAAAGTGTAACAAAGCTAAGCCATACCAACAGTCCCCTCACCACAATTTTGGCATCAAAACTTTAATATGTGCTAAACTGGCTTTAGTTGGGATGAGCATGGAGAATGATTGACAGGTGATATCTTCCCATGAGTTCCCACAGCTTTGGGGCTGTAAGTTCGTGACAAAAACAGGCCTGGTTAGGTGGGTTAGAATCGATGTTTTATAGTTCATAGTTTATTTCCTCTCAACTTTTGATTCTCAAATTCAGTTAATTGTAATTAGAGTCATTGTAATTTACGCCATTTGTTCTTATTTTCCCAAAATGATTAGTTTAATAGTTTCAATTTTACTTTTTATTAGTTTTTAGTGCCAGATTTTTTTTAATATGGGTAATTTCACAAGTCATTAAGTATTGTGTAATTAAATGCAACTTAAAAAAAATGACAAAATCACAATCAAAATATTACAATCCAACAAAATATTGGCTTTGGTACTTTATTTATTCTTTAAGATCTCATTTTTATTGTATGTAAACGTTTATGTACGTGTCAATGTTTTAAATTTTAGCTTTTGTTATGTCTTCATTGTCACTACCTACAATAACTATGGTACAAAGTATCACACATTACATCACAACAAGAAGGTTCTGAGCATCGCAACGTCCAATTCACGTTTGGTATTCTTCACTACAGTATTCAATTTGATAACAAATAATACTAACGACTGTAGCTTTGAGGATTTGACAGGCGTCAACTTTTGCGTTCCAACGGCTTTGAGGCTGCCTCTGTGACGTCATCGCGTGGCTGCTAGTGTACAAACACACGCAGGTACACACGCGCAGTGCAACTGTAGCATATTAGCATGCTAGCATGACACAAGTTGCATTGAGTGGGGGCTACAGCTAACTGTTAACTAGGTGCAGCTAACGGCTAACTAGCCTCACAGTTTGCACCGTCATGACACCGTGGCGCTCTTACGCGCTCCAAACAACCATAAATGAGACATTAAGATCATAAAATGTCGTTTTCGAAGGTTGCTTCTTCGCGGGCGACCTGACGACGATCAGACAGGTGGCATGATGCTAACTGCTAACATGCTAAACGGCCTGCTACACAGGGGTCACCTCTTTCTCCCTTTTATTTTTAGCACACGCATCTGCTTCAGTGTCTAAAGTGTCGCGAGTCAACGGCCATTTTACCTGAAATCTTTGTCGCTGGAAGTCATTTTCTCCAGCAAGTTGGAGATGTGATAGGAGGCGCTCGCCATGTCGTTAGCCGTTAGCCTGGCTGCTAGCGCAGTGCTTGCTCTTCAGTGAGTGTGTATGTGTGTTCCGGTTCCGACTCTCTCTTTTTTTTAACTCCTATTCTGGTTCTGGTTGCCGCAGCTGTCTCCGCTCTTCTTTTCTTTCAGACGTTGTTTCTTTTCTTTCGTGTTTGAGCTACGGCGGCGGCGGCGGCGGACGGGTGGGCATGGGTGCGTTTTGAGTGTTTCAATGGAACTCCCGTTCTAGCTGCAGATGGGCGGGGTTAGCGCGACTCGACGCTACCGAGGTCAAAGGGGACATACGCAAAAACACGAACACACACGTTGGAACCGGCCTCGTGAAATGATGATCAATCAAGAAACTACATTAAGCAGTTTATGGCGAAATTGCGTGTGAATGCTGAATTCGAAATACTAAATGCTGCCATTTCTGCTTTTATTTTTTACAGTTTACTAAATTTTCTTTTTTTTTTCCCCCTCACGTTTCACATACATCAGCATGCAAGCGCACAAAAAAAAGAATGCACAAAATCGAGCGTCAAAATCAAGTTTTATTCTTTTGACACAAAAGGTGGCAGAATGAACGAGACATGTAATCTCACGCGTTCCAATGATGACAATTCTTTTCATTTCGCACCTTGGTATTTGGGTTATACCAGGGGTGTCAAACTCATGTTAGCTCAGGGGCCGCATGGAGGAAAATATATTATCAAGTGGGCCGGATCGGTAAAATCTAGGGATGTAACTTAAAAACGATCAATTATACGCAGATTTTCGTTATTTGTGTGCCAGCCCTAAATGACGGAACTCAACTGTAATCATATTGTTCCAAAAAATAATACAAATGCAAGTGGAACGTGGCAACACTGAGTCCTGGAAGTTAAATCGACCTGTTTTGCGTATATATTGTTCCCAGAATGCATAGTGTGGCACAGTTAATGACGTTATAAGGATGCCAATCCTTGTCGAATTTGTTACCAGTAATTGAATTTGTGTTGTATTTAGCATACTTCACTTATTTAGCCTATTATAGCAATAACAAGTTAATATTTTGTCTATAATTAATTTGATACTTTCATTATTTTTCACGTACAATTAGTACCTTTAGAAACACATTTTGCAACTTACTGTCGACTGAAAATGACATTGCAAGGGCTCAGGTAACCAATCACAACTCACCTGTTTTCTTGGTTTGGTCGTGTGACATTCACAAGCTGAGCTGTGATTGGTTACCTGAGCCCTTGTGATGTCATTTTCAGTCGACAGCAATTTGCAAAATGTGTTTTTAAAGGTACTAAATGTATGTGAAAAATAATGAAAATATAAAATTTACTATCGACAAAATATTAATGTTTGACTGCCAAAAATGGCTAAATAAGTAAAGTATCCCTTTAACATGTTTGTCGGTCTATTATTAAAAATAATAATAATAATTATAATAATAATTAAACAAACCGTAACTTTAAGTATACCGACATCCAGGATGACGATTCCCCGTACAAGTTGCATTGCTCATCTGAGGACTATTTGTGAAGTTACAAATTTTATACAAATTGATTGTGGCCGATTGATTAATTAGTCCGACATTACATTTGTATTTTTTATTTTTTTTACTTGACAAAAATCCTCTTGCGGGCCGGATTAAACCCCTTTGTGGGCCTGATCCGGCCCGCGGGCCTTATGTTTGACACCACTGGGTTATACTGTACATGATATAATCACACGTAAAAAAAAAGAAAAAGAAAAAAAAAGTGAATAATGCAAGTCAGTAACACAAAACAAGAGTTGTGAGGCTTATGGATCGCAGCTAAAATCTACAAAGTTTTTTTTTTTTCTTTCCCTAAGTACCGCTTTCTACATGGTTTATTTTTGCCAACTTGTACCAAAAAGTAGCACCTGTACAGTACACTTCACAATTAGATAAGTGACAACGGAACACAGTTGCTACAAAGCCTATTTTGGACCTTTTTGTCTTTCACATTATAGCTTGTTGTTGTTGTGTGTTGAATAATTGGAAGACATACATGTGTTCATTGTCAAACACTGCCGTACAAAATCATATCTTTCAAAGACCTGGTTACTTGGAGTGTGTTAATGCCAAGGCACTGAAAATGGTGTTCCGCCAGGGTCTAATCCATTGTCCGGCACATTGTGTACCTGGTAAACTTAAGAGTTTAACAGATTTGCGTCCGAATTGAAAATCATTCACAATGGGAGTAAAAGTGGAAAAGGGCAGTATCAGAAAAGGGGTGCAAAAGTCCAAACTTCATGACACTGGTCACATCCAACACTAGATTTGGTACAGAACTAGAGTCGGACTTTAAATCAGATGACACGACATGACAAGTCAATTCCACATTGAACTGTGTGAAAATCTTATTTGTCAATACTTTTACAACCCTGTTCTCACCAAATTTGGAACAATAGGCCCTCGTGAGAAGCACAATCAACGACTACGAGTCGGAGCCGCACGTCAACTTCACGTGAGCGGTCAGTCGTTGCCGTGACGACTACATAACATCCACGAAGAACTCACTTGGGTTGCCCATGGCCAGGTGGAAGGACTGGCGGGATGCAGTCAGCTCAGGGGGCACGGAGCCCAGGTCGCGGGTGGGCGGGGCGCCGGGAGGGCCGGCGGAAGTTGCCGAGAGGGGCGGCGGTAAAGTCGGGTGCATGGAGGCCGTGGGCAGCTGCGGCGCGTGAGGAAGGCCGTGAGCGGTCGCCAGGGCCGGGTGCGGGTGCTGGGGTACCATCATCACCATCATGGGGTTGTAGGGCATTATGCCCGGAGGGTAGGGGGACATGTGGGGGGGCTGGGGCATGCGGTGATGATGCGAGCGCTGGGAGGAGGCGTGGCTGTGCTCGCTGGGAGCCGCCGAACTGTGGCCCCGCCTCAGGCTGCTCCGGGTGGAGTATTCCGATTCGCTGCCGCTGCCGGAGCGCGAGTCGCCCCCGCCGCCGTCCCCCCCGCATGGTGACTTCTCTCCGCCGCCCGCCGTGCTGCCGGGTCCTTTGCTGCCGCCACGGCGTCGCTCGCCTTCGCTTCGTGTCGAACCACTGCTTCGGCTCCCTGGGGACACACGGACGATGATGACAAAAGCAACAGTGCTGTGCTTAGCACATAAAAACACGTCAAGTAAGAACTGAATGAAGTCTAAAAACACTCGTGCATGTTGACCTTCACTGTGCTGGCTGCCGGTGCTTCCTGGAGTGTAGCTGTAGCTGGTGAGCTCGTGGTACGGCGGAGGCTGGCTGGAGTACGGGTGGGTGGCGTAGGGCTGATAGGGGAACGTGTGCATCATGGGCCACGGCGACGCTCCAGAGATGGGCAGCGGGGCCAGGGTGTCCTGGTCTGAGGCCCCGCTGGAGCCGTCGTTGTCATTCAGGGAAAGGTTGGCCATATCTGTGTGGAAGGTGAGAAAACGTTACCTGCCTAAATCTGAAAACGTGCCTGGAACTTGAAAACACTGCCAAGCCGAGCACGCGTGATTCAGAAAGCACTCCGATGAGGTTTGCACGAGTTGCTTACAATTCTCACAGTCACTCAAGTCCCCGAAGACATAATAGCATTGTTCCGAGAAGGTGATCTTGTTGACCGTGTGACGGATGAAGCCGGCCTTCAGCAGATTGCTGGCATATTTCCTGGCTTCACGTCGGTCCTGGAATCCCTCGATGTGGTGGAACAGCCACTCCACCACATCCGAGCCTGCGTGCAGTGGACATTAAGATGAGATTTACACACACAAGTAGAGTAGCCATGTCGCTACCGGATATTAGCTAGTGACTGATGTTCATTTTGTCAAAGAAAACTAAACAAAAATTATTTTGTCAAAGACTAAACTAGACTAAAACCATCATTTATAAACAACAAGTGAAACTAAATCAGTATGCATTTTCTTTGACTAATGAAGACGAGACGACACTTAATAAAACCTGGACAAAAATCGATGGATATTTTAGTTCATGAACAAAAACGTTTTGGTCAAATCTTGTCTCTGCTAATCTATCACTGTGACACTGTCAAGTGACACACAGTGACCCCTTTCAAATCTGCAGCAAGTGAGTGCAACACGCACAAACACATGGGACAGACAGGAGATTGATTCACGGTGAACTGTTTAAAAAAAACAAAAACAAAACCAACAACAATAATGCTAATCTGACCGCAAACTATTGCTGGCTAACTTACCGGTACTAGCTCGTAGCATGGAGCCATAATAGCCACTTGTTGACATACTGTCATTGTGTGTCAAGTTGTTTTTCATCAAAAAGATGAGAGAAAATTTTATGTGAAATAGTTTTAGATCCAAAAGGTTCAACAAAAAATATACAGGGGTAAAAAAAATGATTGTCCTGACTAAAACTAAACTATAACGTTGACAGTTTTTGTTGGCTAAAACTAGACAATTAAAATTATTTGTTCTTGGACTAAAATGCTAGATTTATAGTAAATAAACCTATAAGTATAAATGAGTACATTTATAATAACTAAAAAAACAAAACAAAAAAAACAAAAAAACAAAAACAGGATGAGGTTGACTATGTTAAAAACTAACAAGCGTGATTGACACTGGACTAAAACTGAGACAAAATTTTAAAATGGCTGATAAAATTAGCACTACTAGTGACACTAGTCCCCAAAAAAAAAACAAAAAAAAACAACAACAAAAAAAAACAGAACAGAAAAAAAAGTTGGTTATATATTACACCATAAAAGGAAAACATGTAATTTAAAATAATTAAAAAAACATATAAAAATGTATTTTATTGCTCCATGTGATTCAACTGCAGGTGATTCCAATTTAACAGATGTTTTCAAGCCAAGACAACCCCCCCACCCCCTCCTTACAAATCACACGGTTTTAATTCCCGGAACATAATGCCTGCCCAGTGAAGTCATGTGAAGTGCGGAGGTTAGCGGGCTCTTACCGAGGAAAGCGTTGGGGATGGTGATTTTGAGCCACATGCGATCCCGGACTTCCAAGCCCGACTCCGGTGAGGCCATGGCCTTGGCGACCGACGCCATGTCAGAGTGAAGTGACAAATTGAAGTCATCGAATCCTGAAAGACAGATGTTTTGCAATTAAAATGCTTGGAAATTGTGAAAAAAAAAGGACACCAAAGGCAAATCTCACGTTCGGTCTCTGTGACCGAGGAGGAGGAGGTGATTGTGCTGAGGGAAGAGCTGCCCGGGAAAGCTGGGTAGACGCCAGTCATGGCAACCGAATGGCTGACCCAAGCTGCTGGGTCAATTGGCCGGATGGGTTCATCTGCACAGGAAGAATGAAGGTATAATTACAAAACTGCTCAAAAATACAGCCCAGAAAAATTCTCTACGTTCTTCTGCTACTTACTACGTGGCAGAGTGAAGTAACCTTGTGGAGACGGGTCCCAGCACTTGGCCACAGTGAGGATGATGGGCCTGGCAAACAGCACAGACAGCTCACCGCCATTAATCGGCGAGCTCAGCGATCTGCTTCGTGACGCCACAATTTACAAAGTCATCAACTCACCCGGGTTTGTGCACAATCTCTCTCAGCACGCGCACCGCGTCGTCGTTGCTCATATTCTCAAAGTTGATGTCGTTGACCTATGAAGAAAAAAAAAAAAAGACTCCAATCAGACTCATTGGGGCGTTATCGACACATAAACCGCAAAGCGATTTGTCCCGTCACCTGCAACAGCATGTCACCGGGTTCGATGCGTCCGTCCGCGGCCACAGCTCCGCCTTTCATGATGGAGCCAATGTAGATGCCGCCATCGCCCCTTTCGTTGCTTTGGCCTACAATACTAATGCCCAGGAAGTTGTACTTCTCTGCAGAGTGAAAAACACAAATAAATATAAAATGCTGTTTTTTATTTTCCCCAAAATGTATTTATTAAGATAAAAATTGATTAGAACACGTAATCCAGGTCCATCACATCTCCACTAATGTTTGACTGTTGGCATGAGTTATTTTGTCAGCTGATGTGCCTTCCAAAAAGTTCAACTTTGGTCTCATTATATCACAGAATATTTATTCAAAATGGATGATGCCGTTTTTGCCCAGTGTCTGCCTTGGTGGGTCATGATCACCGACCTTAAGAGGCCTGTAGTTTTGTTTTTTATGTCGTCTAGGTTCTTTTCTGACCTCCTGGATGATTCATCGTTGTAATCGCCAAGTGATTTTGATAGGCTGACCAATGTTTGGTAAATTAAATCATTTAAAAACTGCATTTAGTATTTACAGTGTTCCCTCATTTATCGTGGGTTCATCTTTAACGGCCTCGCTGTTTTGCGGATTTTTTACAGCATGCTTCTTTTTTTTTTTTTTTTTTATTTTTTTTTTTTTGTGGATTTTTTTTTTTTTTGTCTTTGCACGGGCGTATCTCTCAAACCCTACGTCCAACCTCGGACATACGGGCATCCGCAGATTCGACTCGACGAGACCTTTCCAACGGCGTCTGTCCCGGCGCGCCATGACATTGCATTCCGGAGATAGAAAACATGTAGTGTGCTATATAATAAGTAAATTAAAAACATACTTTTAATGGGGGAAAAAAAAGGCTGTCAAAAAAAATTCATAATAAACTAAAAATCATACCAAAATGAAAAGACATATCATAAATGAAAAAAATATATACTGTGCTGTATAATAAGTAAATGAAAAAAAACATACTTTTAATAGAAAAAATGAATGGAAATGGAAAAATAACAAATAAACGAGGGAACACTGTACTTGTCTTTGTGAGATATTAAAATTAGCTAGAAGATCCAAAACATTATAGTGTGATATATATGCAAGAATATCAGAAAACAGGAAGGAGACAAATCATTTTTCACAGTGCTGTATATACTATACTATATATGTATAGAGAAAATACAGACCCATGTTCAGGGTGACAGTGATGATGTTCAAGGACATTGTAGAATCAGTCACACTGCTGAAGGAGGAAGCCTAGAACATGGAACAAAACAAATCCACCAAATGTTCAACTCAAAAGAAAGACGAGATTGGACGAAGCACATCGGGCTCAAGAGCGGTCGTACCCTCTCCAAGCGAGGAGGGCGCTGTTTCCTGCGCCGTCGATGCCGTTTCAAGAGTCTCGAGGCCGTGCTCTGTTCCGTCGCGCTGCTGAACCTGCCGAATTCCAAGTTGAGAACACACGGGAGTGAATCTGAATTTATTTGAGTTGAAATTTGCGCCTCACCTGCTCATGGTGTCGTCGTCCTCGGAGTCGCAGAAGCTGGTGGTCTCCAGCTCGCTGCTCATCATGGTGCTGGAGCTCTCGTACCCTGCCAAGTGTCGCTCAAGGCGACTCTGGCCGTTCACGCGAGGTCCTGAAAAAAAATAAAAGAGAGAGCAGACGTCAGGGTTTTGATTTTTTACAGACTTCCCGCCATTCCTTGATTTTATCACGAGAACGATGGCGGCGCGCCACATCTTGATAGCTCACCATGTTGCTCCACGCTCTCCCTGTGCCGAGGTCTCTCTCTCCTGAAGGAAACTACGGACTCCGTTTCGGTCTGCTCGTCCAGAGTCTCCACGCTGCCCGCCGCGTTGGGACTGCGAGAGACGTGGGAAACACGATTACACAAATGGATTTGGTTTGAGTATTCATTTGTAAAGAAATCCGGATTTGGGTAAACTCCAGTTTAACTAACTAACTTCAGCAGCAGCAAACCGCACAATGACGCATTTTGTGACATTTCAGAAAGAAATAGTATAATTTGATGATAGATTTATAAACACTGCAGAGCCACCATTTGACACTCGACTTAAAAAGCACGAGTAACCAAGGCGATTAGTCGAAAACTAACAAAGTAGATAGAACTAAAAAAGCATTTTTGTGAAGAAAATACAATAAAAAATACATTTAAATAACTGAAAACTAACCCTCTACAGCTTAAGAGTTATCAAACTAACAATAACAATTGTAATGAAAATGTCCTTCATGAGCTTTTGGGGGTTTATATTTTAAATATATTTTGGTCTTACTGTACATTTATAGCTACAGAAGTAGGAAGATCAAACAGTTGTTTGAGAAATGTACTTCAATTTATTACACAATACCTGGTGGCCTGTTTTTTAACAAATACACCATATTAATCTATTAAAAAAAACTAATACTAAACAAAACTAAACATACAATAAAGAAAAAATAATAAAAAGTAACAAACTTGCTCTAAAAATGAATTGAAGCTGATAAAAAAAAAAAAAAAAAGTCAAATCAAGACAAAAACTAAACTATAACTAAGAAAAATCCAGAACTATTATGCCATTGGTAGAACGCCATTCTTAAAATGGATTTAATGTTAACTAGTCTATAATCTGCTAAAGATGACACCAGTTAATGTCAAATTCATTTAAATGAGCCTTCCATCTTTTCTTGTAGCCAACGGATAGCGGGGGTGCATGACCACCAGGGAAAAAAGATTATTGCGCTTCGAGTTGTGTCACCTGGTGGTGTTGAAACAAGGTGTTGTTTGCTTACTGGAAGGAGGGCGGCCTGGAGTCGCCGATGCCGCCGGTCCTTTCCGCAGGCGGGGGCGGCAGAGGTGGCGGAGGGGGTGACGGCTGTGTGGATGTTTCCACGGAGAGAAGCGCTGCTGGAGCTGCGGGCTCTGCCGCTGGAACGTCCGAAGACACCAGCTGTCATAAAAAAACAAAAAATCAAAAATAAAAAGTTAGCGAGAGGAGTTGGGGCGGGGGTAAATGGAGGGCTGTGAATGAAATTGTAGAAGAAAAAAAAGGGGGGAGGCTACAGGGAGGATCAGGAGGTAAGATGTCAATTATTTTGACACTGCCCTCTTTTCATGTGGACGTCTCACGGGGATCACTGAAACACTATCCTCCATTTTGACGCGTATCTCTATCATCAAACAAACGCATGTGACCATTCAGGTTAAATGTGCAGCATCTGACAGGAAATGTTTGCACAAACGCAAGCTTTGCATCTTGCGTCTAAGTCAGTACATACTTGCTAGACAAAAGATTCTTGCTTTATGCTGAAATATCAAAGTGTGACTCATTTTCAAACAATTCAACTAAATAGAGCTTAACAGGCACTTTGGTCCCCCTCCCCAATCATCCCCCCCACCCTCCAACACGCACACACAAACTAATGGCTGTGTGACCATGACGCGTCTTTTGGGATCCCTCCACCCTTCTTAGCGTGCAGCTCACATATCGCTCCCCCGGGTCCGTTCGCTTTAAAGCGTTCCCTTCATTCTTATGCACTTAACAGATGCTTGAGCCTCAAACCTGTTCAACTGGGCCAAGTCCGCTCGCAGTTGTTTTGTCTCTACTCTAAGAGTGACATCCTGGCCAGGGAATGAGTAAGAAACGTTTCCCAAGTTGGCCTGACGATCAACTGGGACCCATCGGGGCAGTTTTAACTCGGAGTGTGATCGATTAATCAGTCAGCTGATCATATCCGTCAGTATTAATAAAATAATAAAAATATTAATAATCAGTCTGTGTTTTGCAGACTAAGCACCTATACAATGTTACTTTCAAATTGGGTGCTAAGAGTTTTTGCATGGCTGACAGAGAATTCATCTGTGTGAATTATCCTTTCACATTCCTCACATGCACACATTAAGATGGAATTTCTAAGGTTTAGATTCATGCTTAGTGTGCATTACTTATCTCAATTATCATTTTTATTATCTCGCAAGTCTGTCAAAGATGACGTTTTGGCGTGAGAAAGGCGTCTCGGGTTTTTATTTTGAAGTCAATATTGATTATGCAATATCGATTATTGTAGCTTCAGCTCTCTACATATTTATTTAAGACGTGTTGATCAATATTCCACAGCATTGGACACCAAGGACTTGTGCATCATTGCACAAACGTGGTATCATGATTATCGCACTACTGGTCACATTCTCCACATCAGCTATCATGACAATGATGACGTTGTTATTATTGTAATTGCACTACTGACCACTTTTTTCCACTCTTGATGAGTCTGCATCATTTTCACAGCTGTCATTTTCGGTACCACAGCGCCAATGGCGCACTTAAATTACATGAAGACTCCTTGGACTTTTACGCATTACGTCTTCAATGCTTTCTGTAAAACTTGAGCGGCTCATACTTGCAAAGACAAATTCCTCATGACTTTCTATTTCTATGTACTTGATGAAGATGATTCTGATTCAAATCTAAAGCAAAATTCAGACATTTGTGCTTATTAGCATGTTTTTGTACTTAAAAATACTTTGTTGTAAAGTTAAAAAAATACAAAAGGACAAAGTATTTATTGTGAAATAGTAAAATGGCCTGTAATCATTTCCTTGTTGTTGATAGCGTTAAATGACCCAAAAGTGAGGTAATTTTATTCATTGTACTGTATAGCATTTATTTTTTAATTGGTCGGCCAATTAATCGGTTACCTGATTTTTTTTATTCCTCTGCCGAAAACTGGATTGAGCCTTAAAAATATACATCATTCAGGACATATTGTTCTGGAGCAACTATTTGTTTATTACACATTTTTTTGCTGGCTGTCACGCAAGATATACAGTTTCTTTGGGGTCTTCGTAAAAAAAAAAAAAAAAAAAAAAAAAAAATAGTAAAAGAAAAAAAAAAGAAAAGAGGGAGTGGAAAGTAGCATTTGATACTTGAGTACTTACCCAGGACACCACACGACCATTAAAGCACGGCAACTTGGCGCCATCGTCTGAAATCTCTTCCTTCACCACCCTGAAACAAACAAACAAACAAACAAAAATGATTCTAACCTCAGAAGGTTAGCAGGACTGAAAATGTCACTAAACAACGCAATAAAGAACAACACTGCTTAGACACTCAGCAGTAACGACGTGAGACCAAGCGTTGGGGGTTTTCCTCCATGTTTGGCAGGCATTTGTGTATTCCCACCCACACCACAATGTTATTATTAAAGTAGTTAACAGGAAGATGGACGCAGGTTGCCAGTGATGAAACTTGGTCAGGCTCCGCTGGGTTTAAGCAGCTGTTAAAATCTGGTTTTGATGTGATGTGTGCTGCTGTCGAACATTTGAAACCAAATTTACATCGTGTTTCAAATTAGTATGGCATGGCATGTAGTAGGGGTGTGAATTGCCGAGTACCTGACGATTCGATTCGTATCACGATTCACAGGTCACGATTCGATTCGATACCGATTAATCCCGATACGAATTTATAAGTCGATTGTTGTGATTTTTTTCATTCAAATTTAGAAAATACTAATCAGTAAGCTTGTAGAGTGTAAGATTTATATGAAAATGTATTATTTATTTATCTGAAATTTCAGTCTTATAGGAGGTTGTAATCTGTTTCATGTTTGAACAGCATTAAAATAAAATATTAAGGCTTAATGTTCCGTTCATATAACATTCTTCCATGCTCAAGGTGTGAATCCTAAAAAAAAAAAAAAAAAAAAAAAAAAATCGAATCTGCCGATTATTGAATCGATTCGAGAATCGCGCGATGTAGTATCGCGATATATCGCCGAATCGATTTTTTTTTTTTTAACACCCCTAGCATGTAGTGTGTGTGAAAAAATGAAAATAAAAACAATAGCATGTAAATGATTTAGGAAAAATAATTTAATTGCGATTTTTCCCCCTCTTTTTTCTTCCTATTTATTTTCGTTATCACAAGCAATAAATTCAGCAGTGTTACAGTACAATAAACACGATCAGATTTATTACACATAAATGTTTTAGTCTTGTATTTTCTTCATAACAGAAATACGCTTAGTTCTGTCGGCTAGTAAGTAAAACCCAAATGTTGTCTCGCTGCACACGCCGTTTTTCCACTCCCTTGTAATGTTGAATTCCTCAAGCAGCGCAGCATCACATCTTAAATGAGGAATCTGGTGAGAGGACGCCATGGTGCCAGCCTGAGGCTCAGCAGAACATCCAAGAACAACCCAAAAATCCTCTCCTCCCTACGTATGACACAGACACCCAGCAAATGGTTCATGTCCGGCCCCAGTTTCCCAGCAATGGTCCTGGCCTGCTACCTCCTCACAATCCCCACCACCCCCCAACAAAAACACCAAACACACTACTGTGGCCGACAGCTGGCCTCATACCAGGGCAAATGAAAACACACACTATTACACGGTCCTCTAGCCGGGTCGGACGGAGGGAGGCGTCAGTTCGTTTGATTGGCCAGCTCACACGGATGTCACATTTGAAAATAGTCAGAACTCGATTTGGATTTGGAAATGTGCAAATGAGGGTGCTTGATGATGCTGGGTTGCACTATTACTTTCAAAAACTGGTGTTCGCTCGTACAAATTACAACTCTTTATGTTTGTGGTCAACGGTGAGTCCTACGTCAAGCTGGGTATTGACATTCCCTGATCAAGTTTAAATGTCAAAGTCAGACTAAGTCAGACTATGTTTTAAGTGTCCCAAAGACGTATTTATACGTTGTTGTTTTTTTGTTGTTTTTTTTTTTATGCTAGAGCATACAGAAGGCTTTGATGCAGCCTCTCAACTGCAAAGAACGGTTGTAGAAATGGTAGTTATTACCATGACTGCAATATTTTCTTCAGACATGTTTAGTCTCTCATATTATAAAAATACAAGTGGATATTTTGCCATGACCAGCAACTCGCCACTTAGTGCCATGTTGCCATGAATCACTCAGGAACTGCAAGTAAAAATTCTGCACCAGGCAATGTGTACTAGCACGTAACAATGGTTAAGGCAGTCATCCCGAGAGCGCAGGATCACGGGTTCGAATCCCAATTTGTGCCTTTTCTTTTCCTTTATTTTTTTTAAACCACAATTTCTTGACACCAGACAGCCTATATGGTCTGAAGTTTATGGTTAAGATTAGCCTGGTAATGCCAATAGCAGTCTATCTTTGGTGGCAAAACAAAATGAAAACTTTGTGAAAAGACACAAAAAGGGGTTGAAGTGAGGCAGGAACCACGCCCAGTGAATGACTCGGTTCAGCGATTGACCAATCAGAGCCGGCAAAATAGTTCTAGCAGGAAAGTTGCCAGTCACGGCAAAATAGATCACACTTTAAAAATCGTTTAATGTACTAAATATTGGTACATGTGCCTCCCCCACTAAGGACGAGGGGTCCAGCTCTGTGGATAAAAGCCACCCACAAACACCCACACAGCCTCTGTAGAAGGATTAGTAGCCGGCACAAAAAGATGAATTGATAGAGCAGAGATTGTTGGTTCTATCTGGAGGAGAATTGTAAGGAGGAGGGGGGGGGTCATGGGAATTAAAGGGTGGCTGGCTGGGAGAAAGAGGATATAGCATGATGGACTTAATGAGATGAGGGAGGGGGTTAGGATTAATGTAAAGAAAAGCGGCAGGGACAGGTAATGTAACCCCCCCCCCCCCCCCCAAAAAAAAAAACCCACTCCATTGTAATGATGATGTTTGCTGAGGTACGGTCACGATGTCCACCCAACTTTTCACTTTATCACAAACTTTTTTTTTTTTTTTTTTAAACAAGAGCAAGGAAACGTAATACAACTTACCCAAAGTCCTGGTCCATAGATTTGAAGAAGAACTTGTAGTTGGGCTTGTTCAAGACTTGTTTAAAATCCAACAGGGTGATACTGTCGGCGCCGATGGGAATCTTCACTAAATACGGAGTCTCCTCTTCATCAATGTGATAGATTATTTTGGTTTCCGCCATGTCCACGGTGGCTTTTTTTTTTTTTTTTTTTTTTTTGTGGTCCTTGCCGAAGCCGACCACAAGAAACACTGAAGTTGAGCAAGCTAGCCTTTAGCAAGCTAGGTGGCTAACCAGACGGCAGAGGTGAAACGACGGTTGTGGGCGCTGAGATTTTTTTTTTTTTTTCCCCCTTCACTCGAAGCCCACCTCGTCCCGTCGCTGTTTTGCCTGAAACTAATATCTACACTTACATTTTACCTACAGAAGCGAAGTTAATGGTACATTCACGCGAACCCAAAACGGACCAACTTTCCCCCCCAACAAAAACACACGGGGGATGGGGAGGGGCGGCGGGGGGGAGCTCGAAAAGTTTTCACCACTTTTTTTTACGCGAGCCAACGCGGCGTGTGACGTCACCACGTACGCCTCATTTTCTTTACGTACGCGCACCCCCCCCTTTTTTTTTTTATTAATGAAAAGCATTTTTATTGACGGGGAGATTAAATAATTAATTGAAATACATTTAAATGCCATTAATTCCATTCCCCCCCCCCAAAAAAATAAATAAATAAACAAAACAATTAATTATTGCATATCTTTAATACAGAAACATAGCCATGTATTGTAAAATATAAATCTAAAATATTTAAGACATAATAAAAGACAATAACTTTTATACGCACGCACACACGGTGGGTTGGGGTTCGGGTTTCAACAGAAACAAAGTCCTGAGAAGATGTGACACAAGTAAAGCATGTATGGCTATACAAATTTTATTTTAAGCTAACATTTTTCAAATTAAAAGTTTGAAATACTTAAAAAAAAATAATCACACAATTAGTGTTTGGATTTGAAGTCCAGGTGTGGGTAAATTGAACTGGTTGAGACCCTAAAAGTGGAGGTGGAGTATTTGTTTGCTTTTATGAACACACATCGTCAGACCATGACTCATTTGTCCTTTTAACAACACAGTAAACTGTGCACGTGATGCCCACTGCTTCGGCCTGTGCAGGACATAACGCCTCATTGTTGTCATGGCGACAAGCAATTCTATAGGGAACGTCCCTTCTTCTCTCGCCCTGGGGAATCTAATGACGACTTTATAAACCTTGAGACCACCAACAGGCTGCGAGCGGGACTGCATGAGGAGGATTGTGAGAGTTTGGTGTAATGTTAAGAGATACAGAGGCGGCACGTAATGGTGGACTTAATATATATACCTGTATGTAAATGTCTATATTTCCAGGCCTTTTTTTTTTTTTTTACACGGAATTCCACCAATCATTTGTTATTTGAACACTCAACTACATACAATGCATGATTCATTTCTTGTTTTTTTGTTTTCATCACACCACTGGCCTATTGCTGGTCTTTTAACATACATGCTGTCTGTAATTTACTTGTGCCACGTTATGTCTTTTCTGTGCACTGTTACCTATAAAATCAAAAATTAAATATAATTACAACTGGTTGTTACATCTTACCTTTTGGATGAATTCACTCAATATTGATAGGAGAGTTTGGTGGTATTCCACTGAAGAACTATACCAGGTGAAAGGCATTGCCTCCAATCAGACTCCCAACCAGTTGGTTTGACAGGCAAAAGAAAACACACAACTGGAACCTTTTTGACCATCGCACAAGCCAAGGAGGAAGTTGCTAATGATGCCCGTTGTCGCTCGGTAAATATGCTGCTTGCACTTTGATCACATTTTGCAGCTATACGTAACTCTTGTTGTTGTTGTTTTTCCCTGCCATCGGCAGACTCCTCTTTGCCTTTGTGCTGGTCTGTGCAGCGGTCATGTCATCGATCACGCGCTCGCATTTTGCACGAGGTGAGCCCAAAATGTTCTCTCTGCTCAGTCTGCTTGCTCCATGTTAGAAAATTATCTTCTTTTGTTGTCAGTCCCAAAAAAAAATTGTTGCTTGTTAAATGGGACCATTTTAAAGTTTAAAAATCCAAGAAAATATTGACAAAAAATGTAAAACAAGATTTTCTTTATTATTTTTCAATATCTTAATATATAATGTAATTATTTGTTACTATTTTAACACTTTTGCATTGTGAGCCAAATTAACCTTTGACAATAATTCAAGGAAATATAAAAAAAACAAAAAAAACATTGTTGTGCTTATTGTTCTTTACTTCTTTTTCTTGTTTTTGAAATCTTTTTGATTAAAACTATATATTTTGAATGCTTTTGTTATGATTTACCCATTTACAACTCCATTTGCAAAATGTAACATTCATGGTGTTTTCAGTTAAGCTGACCTATTTCGATGTTTACAAAAAACTGTAGATACTAAAAGTCTACACACCCCTCCTCAAATGCCAGGTTTTTGTGATAAAAAAAAAAAAAAAGACCAATGAAATCATTTTCCACCTTTAATTGTAATCTAAAACCTGTGCAACTCACTTGAAAATAAATGTATTGAATTAAAAAGTGCTTCTGATTAACCCAACATATATTCAAAAAGTTCCAGTAGGTTTTCCCTGACATTTTTCCCTTTTTTTATTATTTATTTTTTATTTATACCTTTTATAACAGAAGACTGAATGTTTTCTGCAAACACTGGCTGCTATTTGGAACTGTTTAAAATTTGCTCCACCTTGACTAAGAGCCCAGTTCCAGCTGCAGAAAACCCGCCTCACTGTAGTTATTCACTGATTAATTCTGAACATATGAAAACTACTATGTCATTGGTTTATTTTAACTTTCTGCGTTTTAAGTTGTGCAGGTTTTGGTCATATTAACCGCCGATAATGTCTTTTTTTTTCTTTCTTTTTTTTTTTAAATAACAAAATCCTGGCATTTAAAGACGGGTGTGTAGACTTTTTATACTTTACACTATGCATTGCTTTATTATTGTTGAATATAATAAAGCATTTTCTTCTCTCCAATTTCTTCTCACCTGTAGCCAGTCCAGCGAGCGTTCTTGGTACCGATGCAGTGAAGGCATCATCGTATTCTCCGTACAACCAGGACTTGCCGCCATCTTCTGGACGTCAATCAAGCCAGCTGCAGAACACAAATATTTTTCATTCCCGTCAAACGGGTCAAGATTACAAAGCGCTCCATCCAGAGATGGCGGGACCGTCAAACAGGCTTTTCGTCAGGCAAGGCAAAAACCTCAACCAATACCCGGTGGTCGTCCTGAAATCGGCTCCTGGTCATCCCTTACGTCAGAGCTCCAGGAACCCTGAAGAAGAGCCAAGGTTTGAAGATGCGCCCAGATTGGATGCTCCAAAAATTCCTGCAGGAAGCGGAGGTCAATCAGGAGGTCAATCGGCATGGCAATCGTCCTCCTTCCTTTCATTGCAGCCAGGCCGATATTTGACCGGAAGCCGCAAATATCCAAGAACGTCCAGCGGTGTTCGACCTGGCAAATTTCCGCTGAGACGTGTGACCGCCTCGGAGGGGAAAAACACGGAAGTCTCTGTTTTGAAACATGGTCCTCAGCCGGAAAAACTGACATCGTCCCTCACTAATGAGGAAAAGGTTCGGTCGTTTGTCTTCAAGCCGTCTTTCGTCAGACGGGAAGATTTTGGGAAACCTTTGAATTCCCTTTCAGTGTCCAAGATGGAGAAGGACGAAAGGGTTCAGAAGCACAGTAGGACAGCGTCCGCCAAGGAGGACGACGATACGGTCCATGTGGCACAGAATGCTGGTCGGTACCAAGCCCCGTCTAGATTATATTTCCCACGACACTTTGCAGCTCAAAGTCACAAAGACAAACTTTCTGTTTCTGCAATCGGCTTGGTGGCCATGACAACCAGAAAGCCTGTCCCTCGGACGTCCTCAAGAAGTATGAGCAAGTTTGGCTGGCCGGCCCCTTTGGCTTTTGCCAACGGATCGCCAAGCAATAAAGGAAAAAGCTACACGTTCAAAATGGCGAATGTTTACCCCTTTCTATCATCCAAATACAGTTTCAGCCCGAGAAAAGTTGAGCCTCAAACTACAACGGCTTCGTCCACAAGTGAATTTCAACATCCCGAAAACCTGAATCGCAGGCTGCTGAGGCGGCCGTCAAATCGGGTCAAGGGTGCCAATACTGCATCGAGACCATCTGACAAGTCTGCCGCTCAGCAGAATTTTGGTCTGGACCAGAGCGGTTCTCAGCTTGCGAGCACGAGCCCGATTCCGGAAACGCCTCCTCCGCAACGCCGTCACGACATCCTGGCATTTGGAAACGAGCGAAACGGAACACAGGCTGAGAGGCGAACGCCGACAGGAGCGACGGCGGATCACGTCGCCTCGGAAGGCGCCGGGCCGAGGCTCGTCCAGGGCAAGTCGAGGCTCTTCGGCGGCGCGTCCACCAGCAGCACGGTGCTCGGACGACGCGTGCACAACGTCCACCGCACGGGCCCCAAAGGCGTTTCCGGGAACTCGCCCATCATCAGGCTGACGAAGAGGCCCGAAAGCGAGCTGGTCGCAAACGCGTGGACGCCTCACACGCCAAATGCTTCAGGTTTCACAAAATCAGGAGTCAGGTTGTCCGGTACTGGCTTACCGGTCCCCACCAATGAAATCGCAAGTCCTGATGTACATCCTGACATCGACAAAGACAGTAAGAAGCTCATTCAAACGGACAATAAATCAAGCGGAAGTGACGTTTTTGACAGCGGGATGTACGAGGAAGATTTGTTCGAACTAAACTACCTCAGAATTTCCACAGTGAACGTCTCCTTCAAGTCCATTTGATGTTCACATCTGGATGATTTGTTATTAAATCAACTAAAACTGTAGCTGCTCAAACTGTTCAATATATACACCGTACAACATTCTTGTATGTATTCATCATGTGTGGTGACTGGTGTGTCGTGTCGGTCATTTAAAATACATTCTGACAGAAGATGATTTTTTTTTTTCCTTGTGGGGTCTCAGACTACCAATTCCCACTTGAAACCGTTTTTTTTTTTTTAGGTCACAACATTTCAAAGGATGGTGCCGCTTTCCTGAGAGAAATCCAAACCAATCATAAAAGAATTCTTCACGCAATTCAAGTTGAGAACAAAGACAAAAGAATTCCCGTTCCTCTTGTCCTCAATCCTCCCTTGCTGCATCGTGTGCTGACACACATTTTCCGTCTCTCCTTCTGTATTCTCATCAAGACTCCAGTATGCTGGTGAAATAACGACGAGATGGAAAATATGATCTGCTCGCTTGTACAACTTCTTTTTTTCTTTTTCTTTTTTGTAGTGCCAGAATACATCAAACCGAGGAACCAGTAGTTACTTATTATCACACATGAAAGAGACTTATTTTTGGGCTTGCATTGACAACAACAACCTACTGATTTACATTTAACCACAATGAATGCCCTGCTAAATATTCTGCAAAAATGGGACTCTTAAGAGGATTGGGGCCACCAGAGCGTCGTCGAGGTTCCTGCATCCACTAGAGGGCGTTGCTCGATCATTAATAGAGCTTGCACGCGCCAGTTTGTTGCAGCTTGACAATATGCGTTTTAATTTATGCAGTTTAAAATAGTGCACTGGTGTCTCAAAAATATGTCTGTTATGATTAAAAAAAAGAATAACAGAAACCTTAAGGATCAAGAATTATTGCGAGCCCTAAGTTGGAGGTCCGCAAATTAGCAATACATTTTGTTATATATATATATATATATATATATATATATATATATATATATAACCAGTTACTCTACCATCCTCTTTAGATTTGGGCCAATTAAAATCGCTATGACAATCAACATAGATTTTGACACAAATGTCTTCTCTGAATATTGTAACTTCACTAACTGTATTATTTGTGAAAATAGGGAAACTTACCCCCCAAAAAAGTGAATTTATAGGCCCCGTTTTTAGTCTTTGTCAGCCACCACCACTGTGCCAACATATTGGAAGCTAGCTATAGCTGTTAGCTAATGCTAACAAAACTCAATGCAGCTTTTTAAGGACATATGTAAAGTATTTTTTCTTGCGATTTGTTTCGGAATCCATTCAATATATTTGAAGATGCTGAAAATGTGACTCTTCCCCTCAACCAGCAGGTAAACAATCTTATTGCCTGACAGTTGAGTATAGAAGCACCTGTGGCTAAAGCCAACCTTTGTGGCAGAGTTTTTCACTTTCTGGACCTGAATCGTCCACCTCTGCTGTGATGTCATTTTCACATTTGTGGCAAATGGCCACCTAAGATGGATAAAAATTGGTGGGTTTTGCCGCTTATGTCCATCAACCTGGAAGCTAGAAAGCCTAACGAGCTAACAAGCTGTTGAACTATGCTAATATGTTGTTAAATCTCCTTGCTGTGTGTCACTAAAAAGTCAATTTTCCACAATAGGTCCCGTAAGTAAAGCCTCACAAAAAACAAGTTTGTCTTTTACTATAACAGCCAACGAGAAACCAAGAGGCAGCAAGTCCACACTAAACCGAGATCGAAGCCCCGAACGGGTTCTTTTCACATCAACCTGAACCCCTTTCACTCTTTTTTTTTTTTTTTTTTTTTTTTCCCAGCCAGCCAACTCCACCTAAAATACCAACACTTGTCCCGAGTCGCCAGCTCCTTCAGAGAGAGGCCCCACGCTGGTGGAGAGAGAGAGAGGGGCCCTGCCAGTCAAATACATTGTACACTGGATTAACGCTGACCCCCCCCCCAACTACCCCCTCTGTGGCGTGGAAAGTGTCGGGCTCTACTTTCCCAGAGAGCTGAACTGTATGAATTTAACGAGCGTGATGTTTGGTTTGCATCATGGGTGTCCAAACGACGGCCCCGGGGGCCATTTGCGGCCCGCCGTCCATTTTTTCAGTGGCCCGCGACATATGCTAAAAATGGCATTTGACTCAGTTCAAATCAAATAAACAAAACAAAAATGTTTGGAGATGGTCAAAGTAAGAAGGGAGGGTGCCATTAAAGGTTATTTTAGTTCACTAAAACTAATGACAAAACTAAAATTCAAAAAACAATATTGTTACCGAAATAACATAAAAATGAAAATGCTTTTTGAAAAACGAAAACTAACGGAAATTACATTTTATGTTTACAAAACTAACTAGAACTAACTATAGCAAAAAAAATGTCCTTCGTTTTAGTCTTTGGTAATTAATTGAATGCATGAGCGTTTGGGGATGATTTGAAATCAGATTTTTAGTAGATTTATTTTGATATCAACCGGAATAATGACGTTTGAAAGTATGTCGCACAGAAGTGACGTCATCTCGCAACAGCCAATAGGAAAGCACCAAAAGATGACGTCGCTCCCATGATGTTTTTTTTCAATAAATATTGCACACAACACACATTTTTATAAACTAAACTAAAACTAATACTGAAACTAACAAACTACTCTAAAACTAAGCATTTTTTTTTTATCAGAACCACCCTGAAAACGAATAAAAACTAACTAAAATGAAAAATTCCAAAACTATAATAACCCGACTGCCATATGATATGACAAATAAATTGGTTTCTGTACTGTAGCATTTTTCTAAATATGCACAAAGAAATGATTTGTCCAATTTTTAGGACTAAACACAATTTCTCATCCGAACATGATGTGGCCCTTGCGTCCTTCTGATTGTCTGTTTGTGGCCCTCAAATGAAAAAGTTTGACACGTTCTTTTCATGTGTGTGGACTACTTCCTGCGTGGTGTCTCCTTGCAGCCCCCCCCCCTTTCCCCGGTCCCACCCCTCAAGTGAGGGGGAATTCTGTAGCATGTGTCGACGCTTTTCAGAGAGCTTTCAGTCAAAATAAAGCCCAGACGCGCCCTCACCTCATTCGGCCAACTCACTTTCTCCATGTGGCATTTCATTTTTCTTTGACAATTTTGCACACAACGTATGATAACAACAAAGCGATACGGACCACAACTCCAAAAGTGTGTGTGGAGTGTTGAAGGAAGACAGAGAAAGGCCTTTTGTTTTCTTAAGTAAGTGAACGAGGGGGTTGGCGGTGGAGGGGTGACGACATACTGTAAGAAAATGGTTGCTTCTGCATTTGTGGTGAGGGAGGAGGAGGGAATTGCCCAACAACCGTCTCGGTCATGACCGCATGTTTAAATTCACTTGGAGTCTAAAAATTAAATGGGAAGATGCTGCGGGGTCCGGGGGGGAAATCTGGAGGATTATCACATGTGTCTTGCAGTCGACCAAGTGTAATCCGGAGGCTTTTAGTGGCTCCTGGGGACTGTTTATCTTGGTAAAACACATTCGGCAGTTGGTTAACGTTACTGGAGAAGCTAGAGAACTTTTTTTCTTTTTCTTTTTTTAAGTTTCAGCTGTGTGAATGTACATGGAAAAAATGTGAAATTCAAGCAACAAGCAGCAAATGAACGACAGTTAGTCTGAGTTAGTCATAGTTACGAATACAGAATTCATCCAAAATGGCTGCCTTCCTATCAACTTTTTGGGGGTGTGTCCTGTCATGATAGACACGCGCAGCAAATTTAAAGTTGATCGGTAACACTGCTTGCCACGTGCTCGTTTTGTTAGGATTTTTTTATTTTATTTTTTTAAAGTTTCAGCTGTGTGAATGTACATGAAAAAATGTGAAATTCAAACAACAAGCAGCAAATGAACGACAGTTAGTCTGAGTTAGTCAAAGTTCCGAATACAGAACTCATCCAAAATGGCTGCCTTCCTTTTCAACTTTTTGGGGGTGTGTCCTGTCATGATAGACACGTGCAGCAAATTTAAAGTTGATCTGCTGCTGCCACGTGCTTGTTTTGTTAGGATTTTTTATTTTCTTTTTTTCATGGAATTCCTTCCCAAATTAGTTGCCTCAAACCAAAATGGCCAACTTCCTGTTCAATTCAGGCCTGAGGTCCGGCGACTTTTTTTTTCCCCACGTCTCTTATCATGATTGACACGGCTACGAAATTCCCTCGTTTGCTATGGGAACAAGAAGCTATTTCCTTCTCTCTCTCTTAAAAAAAAAGAAAGACGCTATTTCCTTTACGCTGACATGCAGGCGGCTTCCCGTGCAGGAAGTCATAAAGACAGAAAGACTTCCTGTAACGTTGCCACCCTGGAGTGAGCAGGCAGACTGTACGGGGGGGAGACGGCTGAGGCCATAAAAGCAAACGCTCAACCCCCGTTTTGGCACAGGTCCCAAAATTATCAGCTTTTAAGGTCACGATTCGGCTCACATTTGGTCCAGTAAGAAGAAAATCTCTGAGTTTGGTGTGTCAGAACCCCATCAAAATACAAGCGGACATTTGAAATTCGATAACTTTTCCTTGTGTTTCGGGCATGTGCAGCTGTTGCGCAATATTATAATGCAGAAATGTTTGAATTATGTAAGCCGAAGATGAAGCAATGTGTCATTCAAACCTCAAACATGAAAAGGTTTTAGCAGCAATTTAAACAGTCCATCAGTTGTACCAATATTGGCATCAGCAAGAGAGTTGGTATGCATTAATATGCTGATTAAGAGCGATGAGCCCACCTGCTGGCCCCCCATCCAGTCCGGTGGCCATTTTGAGCTCTGTGGCTTCCTGCCCTGGGGCCTCCCGTCCAACACTTCGACCTTCGACCTTCGCAGTCCTTGCAGGCAGGACGAGCACATCGCCACGACAACAGCGCCCGACATCCCTGCCAATTGTGGAATGTGAAACATTTGACTTTACAACAAAGATGTGGTGTCAAGATGAGAAGTTAAATTGTCTTTTTAGGATAGAACAACACCGGTATTTTTTCTTTCTTTTTTTAAACTGAAATGTCAAATAATTTGTCTCCTTTTTAAGAAAATGAAATGTCAAATAATTTCTTCTTTCGAAGAAAGTGAAATGTCAATTTGTCTTCTTTTGACGAAACTGATGTCAATTTTTCTTTTGAAGAAACCGAAATGTCAAATTTTTGTCTTCTTTTTTTAAGAAACTGAAATGTCAAATAATTTTTCTTTTTTTGAAGAAACTGAAATGTCCATTTTTTTTAAAGAAACTGAAATGTCAAATAATTTTTCTTTTTAAGAAACTGAAATGTCAAATTATTTTTATTCTTTTTAAGAAACTGAAATGTCAAATAATTTTTATTCTTTTTAAGAAACTGAAATGTCAAATAATTTTTCTTCTTTTTAAGCAACTGAAATGTCAAATAATTTTTTTTCTTTTTAAGAAACTGAAATGTCAAATAATTTTTCTTCTTTTTAAGAAACTGAAATGTCAAATATTTTTTTTCTTTTTAAGAAACTGAAATGTCAAATAATTTTTCTTTTTAAGAAACTGAAATGTCAAATAATTTTTCTTTTTAAGAAACTGAAATGTCAAATAATTTTTCTTTTTAAGAAACTGAAATGTCAAATAATTTTTTTTAACGAAACTAAAATGTCAAATAATTTTTCTTTTTAAGAAATTGAAATGTCAAATAATTTTTTTTAAGAAACCGAAATGTCAAATAATTTTTCTTGTTTTTAACTGAAATGTCAAATAATTTTTCTTCTTTTTAAGAAACTGAAATGTCAAATAATTTTTCTTCTTTTTAAGAAACCGAAATGTCAAATAATTTTTCTTCTTTTTAAGAAAGTGAAATGTCAAATTTTTCTTCTTTTTAAGAAAATCAATTTGTTGCAATTTGAAGTAAACGCAACAGAAAAGCCCATCAATAGTTCATCTTGTATTTTAGGAGACTGCAAAATATCAATCGTTTGCCTTCACATTCATCTGCAGATGCGAACAGAGTTGTAATTTCTCTTCATTTCTCCCGTGGCTGCACAATCGCGAGCTGTTCAGGTCCGGTTATTCGCCATCTGTGGATGAGCCAGTGACGAGCACCTCATTGAACATCTGCCGAGTGAGAGGAGACGGCTGTCGACGTCATATGTCATCGATGGCTGCCAGTCAATTACAGGTGCAGATAGACGAGCAACCATCCATTTTCTTTCGGACTCGCACTCATAAGGGTCGCAGGGGTCACCGACCTGGAGAAAATTGGCGTCAGCAACAGGAGGACGTCACGTTTGCGCTTCCTCCAGATCCGAAGCGCGCGCGTCACACTCACGCCAGCTCATTCCGCCCCGGACGCTTCCCAAAAAGCGACAAAACAAAACAAAAGACACCACGAGTCCATCTGCTGTTTGACTGGATTCTTTAGTCAACTCTTTGTTGTTTTGTTTCTCAAGCAACAAATCGATGGCAATCGAGTCACACATCCTTCCCGTTGACGACTAACCCACATACAACAGACAAGCTGGACTTTTTTCTTTTCTTTTCTTTCTTTTACTATTAAACACAAATAGCAGTGAGCATCAAGTGGGCAGGATTGTCAAGGACAGTTTGAACAAATCCTGATACGTTCCTGATTAAGGAGAGTAACAGTGACGCTCTTTAGGGCAGGGGTGGGCACATTTTCATCATCAAGGGTCACGTTTTGGTTTTAAAAACGGATACGGGAGGCTCCGTTCCTCTCTCAGATTCTCAGTACAGCAGGATTATGAGTTGTTCCTCACAGAGGATAATGTTATTTTATCTGTCGGAAAGTGTTGGGGCGTTTGTGTCAGCTGCTTAGCTCATTTACTCCCAATAACATAAAAATACGTTTTTTTTAATGCTCTAAGTGTCCCAAAGATGTATTTATACGTTTTTTTGTTTTCTTTTATGCTAGAGCATACAGAAGGCTTTGATGCAGCCTCTCAACTGCAAAGAACTGTTGCAAAAATGGTAGTTATTACACAAACGGCCAGCAGGTGGCAGCAGAGCAAAGGAGATCAACCAGGGCCATGGAGAAAAAAAAAAGCTTACTTACAATTTTAAATCGATTTGCGAAAACTGATGAAACTTCTAATGCTAATTGCTGCAAAATGGAAACAGATAGAAACATACTTTGTTTTTTTCCTGATGAAAGACGAGACTTTAATCTTTCCTTTGACAGGTTCCATGTTTTTATAGCAATTGAATGCAATATTCTGTGGGCCTTGCAAAATCAGTCAAAATCCAGTAAAACGGCCGGGAGCGAACGGGATTGCGAAATGTGAAAATGGCGGCGAGTGAATGAGTTAAATGGAGAACACAGCCAGCGCTAATTGTTAGCCTTATGCTGTTTCCCATTGTACTGCACGTTAGCATTTTAGTTGTTTTAAATACCCGTACACATTTTTTTGTTGTTGCAATTTTGACCACACGCACGCATGCACATTGCCCACCCCTGGTTTGGAGACGTCGCCAACATTTCGTGTTTGCCAGTTGTGACCGCATGGAACTACTTTGGTAGCCGCTAGCGTGGGGACAATTACAAACAGCAGATCGAAATCTGCTCCCAATGAAGTGCAGTTTAGCAGACGCGCAAACACATGAATGCAATTTGCAACGACGATGACGATGACGACGATGACGATGATGATGATTCATGGTTGGTTGCGGTCTGTCCGCTGGACTTTTTGTCTTCATGCATTTCTCAGTTTGTCCAAGCGTAATCGAGGTTAAAAGACACAAAGTCTTGACCAAAAAAACATCTTTATCTCACGAGTGTCACAATAACTGCGAGGCGAGATAGGGACGGGTTCTCCCCACTTGCTTTCAAAAGCGATCACGGTAGGGTTACATTTCAAAACAAAGCGATGCATCCAAAAATTCAGCATCTTGACCAAAGTCTCTCCTGTCCAATTTTGGCACTGAAAGTCTCCTCAACGCAGCCGCGGACGGCCAGAAAGTCCCCTGACGGATCCGTTTCACATCAAACAAGTTCCAGTATATACATCCAAAAGAGATCATGTACAGGAGGGAAAAAAAAAAGAAAAAAAAAAAAGAGGTGGTGTCGGACAAGGATGACCCGTGTGATGGGTCAAATAAGACAAAAACAAAAAAAGACAGGCACTTAAGTGCTGATGTGGATATTAACATGAGAAAAGTTCCTTCGAGCTAGCAGGTTAGCATTAGCATGGCCGTCAACAAGGTTTTGCAGATCCACAAGTAATACATTATTAATTATCCTGAGAGGAAAAAAGGATCGAGTCAGCGCATTATGAGGTGCCGCATAGGTCAAAAAAAAAAAAACATTTACCCTTCACACGTACCAAAAAAATCTCTCACCTCACCCCCAAAAACGGCCAAATGCTTCACAAAATCTTTGACACGCCAAAAGCCCCAAGCACATAGACAAATAAAAACAAACATAAACTCTCACCGGGAAATTTGCTACATTCACAAAACTCACACATACACAAAAACTCAACCCTCAAACATCTCTAACAAAACACCTCTCATACTCATTCAAAAAACTCGTACAACAAAGACCTCTCACTCGAAAAACTCATACAACAAAAGTCCTCACTCAAAAAAAAGACCTCTCACTTGAAAAAAAAAAAAAACTCATTCTCACCCAACTAAAAACTCTTACATACACATAAACTCCTAAATTCACCAAACAAAAAAACAACAAAAAAACAACAAACGACTCAACATCACTAAAAAAGCATACATGAAGCACGCACCAAAAAAAAAAAAAAACTCGCCAAAATAACTCCCACCACACACAAGTAATAACCTCTCACACTCATTCAAAAACTTCTCTTGCTTAACAAAAACTCCCTATTGTATGAGAGGTTATTGAACGGATTGAAAGTTTTTTTTATTTGTTGTGTTTTTTTGTTTGTTTGTTTTTATGTGAGTTTTATTTTTTATTTTTCAGCGACAGTTTTTGGGCTGATTTTTGTTGTTGTTGCGGGTGAGTGTGAGAAGGTCTTTTGATGAGCATGAGAGGTGTGAGGGAGAGTTGCACGTGTGAGAGGTAAATATTCCATTTTGGCCAAGAAGCAAGTTAATCCGGAACTGTTTCGTATGCTGCAACATTTTTCACATCTCATTTAACCAAATACTTTGCGGTGTTACGAATGGCTCGATTTCATGGCAAAAATAAAAGCGTGAAAACATTTGAGGAGAAAAATAAATGCTAAAATGATCTCACCCCGTTTGACAAGATTATTTGAGGCGACAGCGACTCTTATCAATTAATTAAAAAAGCAAAAAAGTTCACTCACACAGGAACATAATGTAGAAAATTTGCTTTAGGCACTTTTTTTTTTTTTTAAGTTCCACAAAGATTTTGTTTTCCCATAAACTGAGATTTGAGTTGCTCTTTTTTTGTCGGAGAACTGAAATTCCTTTTCTCACTTAAAACCACTTTTGCGATCGGAATGAAAGCTTTTTTTTTTTTTTTTTTTTTGACAACGTCATTCAGTTTTGCGCAACTGAGTAAGAAGAAAAAAATAGTTTCTATCCAGGGACGCGTCCACTTCCCTCAAAAAAAAGAAAAAAAAAAGAAAAAAAAGCAAACAGAGATTTGAGCGCTCCCACATTGTTCTTCCAAGGACGACGTCGCTGGCATCAGCACTCTGCAAACAGACACAGAAAAGTGTTTGCTCAGAACAGATGATAAATACTGTCGGCAAAATAACATACATTTGTATTAGTTTTTATTATGAATGGCTTAAAAAAAAAAAAAGTTTGATAACCACTTCTTTAGAAGCATAACACACATTTAAAGGAATAAATCAATACCCTCACAAGTATACAAAGAGCCGCTTGCGTATCAGGAAAATGATATTAAATAAATACTAGAAAATTGCAGCAAGGAGAACATATTGACCCGAAACGATGTAAAGAGTGACGATAATAAACATCGTGAGCAAACAGACTAAGAGGGAGGAAAAAAAAGTATAAAGGAAAGACGGCAAATGATGCTTGTTTGTTTGAACAATCGAGTCATTGCTGCGGCCAATGAGTGCGGAGCGCTCAACGTTAATGTTGCTGTGCACACAAAAAATTCTGCGCACACTGATGCCCCCTCCAAACTTATCTGGACACTTTGTGTCGGCATAAAAAGCAGGATCGAAGAGGAGTGACGCTGAAATCATGTACTTCCTGTTTTCATCTTCTTTTGTCAGATTTACAATTTCAAACTGGTGTTCCGCCAGCTAGTGGTCAACAGCGGAATTACACGAGTGTTATTCTATTACGATTATTCCATTGAATAATTGCATTGATTTTTAGCTCAATGCTTGACTGCAGTATCAACCTTCCCCCAATAGAGGGTGATAATAGACTGAAACTGTCATGAATATGAAAACAAGTGAAGTCTGTATGTTTACTGGAAATGTCTGTGTAGAAAATTTACAATCTTAATGCTGTAAATAAGCGAAAAATTTGAACATAAAAAATACATTCAAAAAATGACACTGTGTCTGTATGTGCTAGTAAAAATGAAGAAGGCCTCAGGGGTTACGTTGTGAACGTTATTCCTTAATGTGTCTGCATGTCAACAAAGCGGAGCATAAAAATGTGCAGAATACGAGTTGGAAGCGCGCGCCTCACTCGAATGACTCATGCCAAAAGTCGCCACGCCGCCATCAGCCAAAACAACAAAGGAGAAAGCGTCCCGTTCCCGACTATTTCCCAGCACTGCTCCAATCCTCGAATTGCTGCTCGATATCGACGCCCCTCCCTCTCTGCCGGTTTGTCTTCCTTCAGATGCAGTCAGCTATATTTACCCCCCCCCCAGCAAACGCAGCCATGACTGCCTAAAAACACGGATCGGCGCACACTTTTTTTTTTAGCCACCCGCCCCTCGCACCAAAACGACGGGGCGCTCTTCTAGTGTGCTGCGACGACACGCAGATGCACACGAGACATAGACACAGACGCTATATTTAGTCTCATAATGATGAGCCTTCTTCAACAGCAGACATTTGAAATTATACAGTACGGCCGCCCAACGCCAATTCACTGACTCACATTCACTCTGTCAAAGAAAAATCTAAGCGATCTTCTTCATTTCCTTCAACAAGTACAATTTTTTGTA
This sequence comes from Festucalex cinctus, assembly GCF_051991245.1. Lineage (NCBI taxonomy): Eukaryota > Metazoa > Chordata > Actinopteri > Syngnathiformes > Syngnathidae > Festucalex > Festucalex cinctus. The sequence continues at coordinate 24,930,443 of NC_135426.1, forward strand.
AGGATTGGGTGAGTATTGATCGTTTAGTCAAGTGTATTTGAACTCTTTGACTGCCAAAAAACCCCAACGGTAGCAGCCGATTTGGAGCATTTTCACTCATCTTTCAAAGCAAACAGAATATTGTGCGGTATGACGACATAAATATGGTGGATAACAAATGAAAGATTGAATTCCATTCTTTCATGAGAAAAAAAAAAAAAAAAAAAAAAAAAAAAAAAAAAAGAGTATGTTTCTAACTTATTCCGTTCTTTAGTAATCACCATTTGAAACTAGGTCATTTGAGTGACATAAACGAAAATACAAAAATATTGAGAAAAACAAGCTTTCTGTGAAAAGATTATTATTTTTTTTTGCACAACAGCAACAGTGCCTTTGACACAAATTTTTTGTTTAGTGACAAGGCAGCGCTGCACAAGACTGCGCTGCCCATTGGAAAAAAACAAAACAAAAAAAACGTAGTAAACGTAAATTAACGTTTTTGGTGGCATTCATTAGGATTTTAGAATACGTTATTAAACGTTTTTGGCAGTCAAAGAGTTAAATGGGCCTTTTCTGCATCAGAATCTTAAGATTGCACATTGCACATGTTGAAATAAGAGAACAGTACAGACAGAATTTTCACCCTCAAGAGTCCCGCGTGTCTGTAATCAAGCGTGTCGGTCATTCGGTTTACAGTATGTCTCAATTGTCTTGACAAAATGGATGTCTCGCTGTTTTTTTTGGGGGGGAGGAGGGTTGTAAATCCAGTTGCTCAGTCTGTTATTGCGTCTTCTTTAAAGTTGTGCAACTCCAGAATTAAGGTTTCATCTTGTCAGCAAGTTTATGCGCAACATCGTCTGTGTTTGAATGCGTTCAAGTTATTTTGTGAAAAGCTTTATAATGATCATGACGTTTATGCTAGTCTGTGGCCTTTTGTTTTTTTATGTTAACATTAAGCTAAGTATACTTAGTCTTGCTATAAGATGTTGATGTTTGCTGAAAGGCCGACACATCAAACCAAAGATAAACATTTGAATAAATCATCAACCTAACCATATCATCTCAGATTTGTTTCATGTGAAAACAGAACGATAAGCTAACGGAAATGAGCATAGATGCTATGAAACTTTAAAGAACTACTTCTTACATACGGAACAGCAACACAACATACAATATCATCTACAGGCATATCATTTCTATGAGCGCGTTGAGTTGCGGAGACGTAAAGCTCGTGACAAAAAGCGCAACGTGCGCTTCAAAAGTGATTTTCCAAACATTACGCTGCGCGCAGCAAAGGCCTCTGAAAAACGAGCCGGGTGTGCACTTTCACCCCGGCGCCGTCAATCACTTTTTTAAACAACGCCGACAGTTACGTAACAGCGATATGGCAGATCGTGTGCAAGCAGCGCTCATGAGCAACACGTGAGCCAATCGGAGCGCGCATGGATAACGGCTAACAAGTTGCAAGGTGTTTACATTTTGCCCTTTAGAAGACTGAGACATAAAAGTGCTCACGTCATTGTGGGCATTTCAGGAGCTGGAATGTGTTGGGGACAGGAAGTCAGTGCGCCGCTGCTGAGTGGGGGGCAACAAGGGAGGGAGAAAAGCATTTGGAGGGGCGGCGGCGGTTCCGATGGGACGTGGCCTTAAAAATCTAATGTCCCATTTCTTTCACTTCACATCACAACAAGCAGCATCACTCTCAAATGAAGGTTAGAGAATTACACGTTTCTCTCGCTAACAATAAGGTGAAGCACCAGAAGCTCGCGGGCTAACAATTAGCATCGACGTAATCAAGTTGAATAAAAATAAATAAATAATAAAAAAAATATAAAATATATTAAAAAAATAATAAAAAAATTAGCATCGATGTGGCAGCAGCACGTAACATTAGTGATTATTTGGACAATCAAATAATCAGTTGATTATTTACTTAAAATTGTCAAAATCCTCTTTTAGCCTCTCAACAGTTCAAATTTCTGTCATCCTTCATGAAAGCAAACTGTGAGCTTATAATTAACACGTTGACCCGCGTGCCATACTGCACACCTGTTCAAAAAAGGTCACGCTGCAAAAAAGCATGACATGTTTGCTACAATTATAGTTTTAGTTCGTTTTGTAAACATAAAATGTAGTTTCAGTTAGTTTTCGTTTTTTAAAAAAGCGGAAACAATATTGTTTTTTGAATTGTAGTTTTTTCATTAGTTTTAGTGAACTAAAATAACCTTTAATGGCACCCTCCCTTCTTACTTTGACCATCTCCAAACATTTTTGTGTTATTTTATTTGAACTGAGTCAAATGCAATTTTTAGCATATGTCGCGGGCCACTGAAAAATGGCCGGCGGGCCGCAAATGGCCCCCGGGCCCTAGTTTGGACACCCCTGCTTTAGTTCCTGTGCTAGATGGGTTCAAATGAAGGCCGCCATGTTCCATTTATGCAAAATATGTCAACATCCGGCATGTCATACCTCCAAAAACCTCCATTACTCCGATTGACTTACTCAAATTGGACATTTTGCGTTGTGACATCATTCATTTTCAACAAGTTTCATTCAAATCAAAATCTTGCCTGGTTCAACCCACTTGCCCGAGTGCCTGATTTTGCACGGAATGACCCACACATACAACACTTTGCACACACTTCAGTCACACCACGATAACTCATCACAAGCTTTGACTCGCACGCGCGTGTTGGCAAGTGTGTGATAACACAAACAGGTGCGGCCCTCAATTCGGAGAAAAGCCTCTCCCAGGATGTCACACGGTTAAAAAGTGTACGAAAGGCAAAAATCCTGCATGGACTTCTGTTGTCTTTGGGGACAGACACGACGAGCAAATTTGTTCTAAAATCGGCTTTCATGTCTTGTAAACAAATAGTTGCTTCTCTGGGGGATGTGACGACGTGCGCGTGGTGGTGGTGGTGGGTGAGGTCATAGCAGTGCTTGACTGGACATGAAACAGACACGCAACAACACTAATTGATCACATATGAAGCATTCGGCGGGCGACGTCAGCGCGATGACGCAACACCCCCAAAAGCGGCAGCAGAATCGGCAGACTCCACGCGTGCGCGATCTGGACATGATCAAGATGTGATGATTCCAATGCGCAGGCGGCCGGACCACCAACTCACTTCAATCCCGCCCCTCCAACAAAGAACAAAATGGCACCACCTGGCAAGTATGCAGCCCAAGTGCTTCTGAATACAAAATATGGTATTCATGGAAAAGGGCAGGCAAATTGAGCAGCTCTCGTTCGCAAGCTTCACTTCCTGCTTCTTCAACGCGGGTCGCTAATAAGAAGTCCACTTTTCACAAAATCAGAAGCCGCGCTTAGAACATTGCCTTCATAGTTGGGATGATGCTTAGTGCATGTTGAAGTAAGTTGAGTCAAAAGTAGTGCTTTGTTGCTATTTTGTAGGCATAATAGTGCCTAGCAACTAAGATGAAGTCAGTTGAAGAGCTTCATTTAGACAAAAGTAGTGCTTTGTTGCTATTTTGTAGGCATATTAGTGCCTCGCAACTAAGTTGAAGTCAGTTGAAGAGCTTCATTTAGACAAAAGGGGTGTTCTGCCATCATTTTGGTGCCAAGCAACAATGTTGAAGTGATTGGAGGAGCTTCATATAGACAAAAGTAGTGCTTTGTTTCCAACTTGTGGCATCTCGAGTACCTTCCTGTTATTTTGTGGCATTTTATTGCCAAGGCGACCATGTGGAAGAGAGTTGAGGAGCTTCATTTGAGGGGGGGGAAAAAAAAAACGTCAATTTGCCACCATCTTGAGTCATTTTAATAAGGAACAATGGTAAGGTGAATTGAAGTCTTATTTAGGCAAAAGTAGAGCTTTGCTACCAACTGGTGGCATCTTCACAATGTTGAAGTGAGCTGAGCAGCTAATTTGTGGCATTTTAGTGCCAAGGAACTACATTGACATCAAGTTGAGGAGCTTCACAAGTACAAAATAAAATAAAAGGCGTAATATTAAAAGAATAAAGTTCTATTTGTGAAATTCACTGACAAAATAGGCAACTCGGGAGTTGGTTCTCGGAACAATTACGCAAACATCCTGCGTAGACGTGCTGCGCTGCTAATGCGGCTCATTGAAACCCCGTCAAAGCTGCACATAATGAACGGCGCCGTCCCAAAAGCGCTGCCAGGCCGGTCACATCCCCTCACAAGCAGTTACACACTCTCAAACGTACGCTCTCACTCTCAACATCACACATTCTAAGAGGCATCGCTCACTCTTTCACACACGCAATCTTACTCTCACACGCTAGCATGCGCGCGCACGCTAGCGCCCCGAGCAAATGTGGGCAATTGAATAAAACGAAATCTGAAGGACGCAGTTAGCGGTGTTCAGTTCCCGCCGCTGACGGCAAGGTGACGTCGAGGCACGCCGGCGCACCAAAAGGTTAACGACCGCTCTCTGGACATTAACGGCGGTAAGCAAACATGTCCGCTGACCTTTTTTTTTTTATGCTTCCATCTGCACTCACTACTTACATAAGGTCTTCCTCCCTCTTGTCCTTGGAGGAGGAGGAGAGTTGGACTATTTTGACAGTTCATCAAAAAAAGCAACCAAAAAAAAAAACAGCCTTCAAGCTGTTTATTGTTAGACTAAACAGAAAAACACATTTACACATTCAGCTTTGCTTTGTGAAAAAGTCCGCTTAGCTTAATGCTAACATACAATGTAAAACGCCATTGACAAGCTACAGGCTAGCACTGATAGTCACAGATTTGTAACACAAATTTACAGCGACGTGACAAATCACCCGTTTTTCTGCGAACACGTCAAATTGTACGGAAGCGTATTGCATTAACTTGAAAAAAAATAATAATCTCCTGTTTTTCTGACTAATGTTTTTGGGAGCTTTGTTTTATTGAGTAATTTTTTTTTTCTGAATATTTTTTTTCTGTCATAAAAAAAATTATTCCGAAAAACAGAAAAAAAAAATTACTCCGAAAAACAGGGGGGAAAACATTATTCAAAAAAAAAAACAGAAAAAAAATATTACTCTGAAAAACAGAAGGTGGTGCTCTGTTTTTCGGAGTCATTTTTTTTATGACATAAAAAAAATATTCAGTAAAACAGAAAAAATATTACTCAAAAAAACAAAGCTCCCCAAAAAATATTAGTCAGAAAAAGAGGCTTTTTTTCCCCCCCCCAAGTGAATGCAAAACGCTTCCGTAAGATCGTGTCCAACTTGTCGATATTGACATCCGGTCAGCGGCACTTGAGCCGACCCCGCAATCAACTTTGACCTCGTCGCATCCGCTCGGCCGGCGCATGCGCGAGAGGCCAAAACGCGGCTCACGCGCAGACAACGTAAAAAAACAAACACTTTAAAGCCAGACGTGTTCCTTGTATGAGAGCTGGCTTGTTAGCGAGACGCTAATCAGCTTAGCGCTCACCGGGGATAAGCTCTTGACGGACAAACCCGGTTAGCGGCGTGGCTGGCTGATGCCCGGAACACACACACGAAGCTCAGCCCAGAGACGGATTCGATCGCGGCGAAGACGTGTGACGACACGCGGGCTTGCTTCACAGATCGACCGTGTTGCTGGGATGTCGAGTGTGGGGATGGAGGGAGGCCTGGGAAAATAAGGAGTGTGTGAAAAGAGGGAGCCCGGGACCCTCCTCCTCCTCCTCCTCCTCCTCCTCTCAATGCACTCAGTCACCTCGGCGGGTTGGTGGGTGGCCGCACTCGGAGCTTTTTGCTGGGCCGGCACCGATCCAGCGCCGCCGCGTACAATCGACACTCTGTGGCCAAAATCGTGCTCGGACGAAAGGCTGGCGCGATGCCACAAAGTGCAGGCACGAACGCGCATGCGCAATCTGCCCTCTTGCTCTCTCACACACGTTTGTCTTTGTATCATAGTGGGGACATCTCACTTCCCGTAACCCCAACCATCAAAAATGATTGCTTACCCTAACTTTAACCATAACCTATTTCAATCCTAAACTCGAAAACAAAGTGTTGAGCCTCCAAAAGAGGTCTGAACTTGTGGGAACCACCACAAAAACATGCACGGACACACGAGGTACTGGTTCGTTTTGGTACCTGGCTGCACAGAGAGACATCAGAGTCCGGAAGATCTGTTTGGAAAATTGGAAAATCACCTCAGCACAAGTCGAACTACTCGTCTCGCGCACGCGATGGTCGTTTCAAGCAAGGAAAAAAACAAAAACAAAGTAAGCCCACATGCTAGCAAAAATGAGTAAACAAAAGGATCGAGAGCTTCTTCGAAAAGAGGAAAAACAAAATCATGGAACAAAGATTCTGAGAATTGGGATGTGTTGAACCGGTTCTGTATGCCTGCCAAGGTTATTAGAGATAAAAATAAAAATGAACTAAATAATTACAAGAAAAAATAAATTATAAAATTGTAAAAGCATTTTTGTTAACCAAATAAAATAAAAATCCTTAAAAAAACAAAACAAACAGAAACTAATTGAAACTACATCTATGTTTATGTATGTATTAACCATATTTTATGCACCATTTATCAACAAACGGGTCCATTTTAAAATATTTTTAAACATAAATGTTATGGGTTATAAGGCGCATTGTATTTTATTGAAGGATTTTATTTCAAATAGTACTGTATGTGGAAAGTAGCCCCGCCCCAGGAAGCCTGACTTGCTTTGCTTTTCCATTTCTTTTGTTGCGCAAAAAGCCATCAAAGCATCTCAAGTGTTTACGTGATGAAAGATCTCTTTTTGACACGACAAATACAAATTGCCCGAAAATCAACATTTCGGACATCCAAGGCTTACTTACAAAAGGAGGGGCAAGATTTATAGAGGAGCAAAGTTTAATCTTAGCGCAATATTAACGAGAATTCAAAAGATAAAAACACAATCCGTGACAAAAATCCACATTTGCATTCAAGGTTGCAAAACAAATCACTCTTCTTCCCTGCCCAATTTGTATTTGTCCTTTTTTTTTTTTTTTCTTGAAAACTTTATTTCAAATTTTCCGTTGTAATTACTAAACAGCAAATTTGCCTTAAGTTGCCAAATTTAAAAACGATACAAATTGTGTGCGTTCACCTCAGATGACCCCAACCGGCCTTTCGTTTGGCCTAATTGCACAGAAGTGCTGGACTGTAACGGGATGATGTCGCCGTGGCGGCACACGCGGATGACCTCATCAAAAACAAAACAAAAACAAACAAAAAAACTTCTTATTGATGGGATGAATCCACACTGATGCGCGTGTGGTGGACGCACAACCTTCAACACGCCCCCACAACCCAAACACGGGCGAGATTGCTCATTTCCCACCCAAACATAGTTGAGGGATTTCAATCTCCTTGAGTTGAACAAACAATAAAACTTATCTGAACTCTAACTCAGAGAGTCTTATCTTAAAGGGGACATATTATGGAATATTAACTTTTTAATGGCTTGGGTACAGAATAGTTGGCTGCAAACGTGAAATGAAAACAGACATGAGAATATTAACTCAATTGCTCCCAAAAACGTATAAATACGTTTTAATTTAAATGTCGTCAGGGTCCCAAAGACGTATTTATGCGTTTTTGTTTTCGTTTCTTTTTTTATGCTAGAGCATACAGAAGGCTTTGATGCAGCCTCTCAACTGCAAAGAACGGTTGAACAAATGGTAGTTATTACACAATCAGCCAGCAGGTGGCAAAGGAGATCAACCAGGGACGTGTTAAAAAAAAAAAAAAAAAGCTCTATTACTCAGAATTCTAAATAGATTTGTGAATAATGATGAAGCTTAGCTCTCTCCTAATGCTAATTGCTGCAAAACGGAAACATAGAAATATACTATTTTTTCCTGATGAAAGAAAGAGACTTTCATCTTTCTTTTGGTAGCTTCCATGTTTTTATAGCAATTGAACACAATATTCTGTGGGCCTTGCAAAATCCGTCAAAGCCCAGTAAAAGAGGCGGGAGCGAACGGGATTGCGAAATGTGAAAATGGCTGCGAGTGAAATGAGTTCAAATGAATTGCATTGGAGAGTATTTACACGTGACAACCTGATGTCAAGTGTATAGTCTGACATCATTAATTTCTGATATCATTTTTCACTTAAATTCTTTATATGTCATGAACAAAAATGTATCATGTCAACTTCAGTAAGTGGCAGAAAAAAAATGGACGCTCTACATAAGCTCACACTTGTTACATAAGAGGCACTCATTAGAATCAACACACTAACCATAAAAGACGCTGCTAATTGTAGCCCCGCCTCACTTTAGTTTACATATTTACACAGTGCAAAGTCATCAATTAAGAGTGACGCTATATTGGCCGCTAAATCTTCAGAGGCGGGTTTAAAGATGCGCGCGTGAAGCCCTGTGAGGGGGGGCGAGTAGGCGGGGGGGGATCATGTAGCGGCCACGTGGTTGGAGTTTACATAACGCGCTGTTAGCCTGACCTGGATTCCACAGCCGGGAGGACACACCTGCCATCATAAACTATCTATAGTGTGTGTGTGTGTGCTTTAAATGGCCCCGCCTTCAGGAAAACGTGTACATGCTTGCATGAATCCAGCCACCAATTATGTAACATTCATTCGCTCATCGCCCGAACCGCTCGACTGCTCAAATGCAAGCGTCTTCATCCTACTTGAAAGTGGAAGAAAATTCACGTCACTTCCGAATGTCGAAACAAGTCGGAGACGGGGAACGCACATGCGCTGGATTGTGATCCAATTGGCCAGTTGCACATGAGATTTGTCCAATTAGCAGAGCCAGCAGACCTGAATCTGTCCACTAGGGACACCAAATAACCACTTTCGTGAGAACTTCATTTAAGGACGGGGGGGGGGGGTCAAGTGAAAGTTGATCTGATTACGTGCAAATATCTGCATTCAAAACTTTGATTCTGAAGTAGTGTGACGAAAGAGGCTTAAAAAAAAAAAAAAAAAAGCGGAGGGGAGTAGTGCTCGTGGTGCGCGCACGCCCACCAGATGGTTAAGACGTCAAATATGTGGAACAGCGGATAATAAAATTCTCTCACGTGCTTTTGCTGGAGATGGCAAACATTGAGCCTGATTTCAATTCAGTCAGCCGCAGACCAATGCCATGTAATGATACAGGTAGACCCCGCCCCCTCCAAAAATTGAGATACAAACCTGGAAGTCAAAGGTGCCGCTACAACTTCTGAGAGGTAGACACAATATTTTGACTAATATTAGTGCTTTTAAAAATCGGTAGGAATGGAAACCACTGATACGGCTCATTTGTTTTCTGGGTTTGGTCATGTGACATTTTGCCTTAGCCAATGTGATGTCATTCTCAATTGACAGCAAGTGGCAAAATGGCCGCCGCCCTGATTTGGATTAAAACGAGTGGATTCTTATGCAGATTTTTTTTACTTGACGTAAATTTTTTTTTTTGCGGACACACTGTATAATCATGCTTTGTTTTTGGATAAGATTCTTGTCATAGAAGCAGTCATAACATTTCAAACGCGTGACGACCAAGATAAGTTATTCACTCCAAACATTTATACTTTAAGATTGCTCGTGGCTCATTGACGTCATCCGAGAAACGAAACGAGTGAGATGAGAAAAACGTCTTCTTTAAAAGGATGTCGTGAGAGAACAGAAGAATTCAACATGGGCGCACGACGTCATGGAGAGGGAATTTCAAAAATCCATGATCTGAGGAAGCCAAAGCTACATACAGAATATGTATGTAATATCTCGGACATACATACAATATGCATGTCCGAGAGACATTCAAACCCCAATTTTTGATTTCCCCCGTGTGTTGACTTGCAACTGAACGGATTGAAGCGGAAATCACGGGAAATGCATTCAAACGTTTACAGTGCATCAAAAATGAGCAATTATAATGGGAGTCTATAGCGCCAAATATTGGACTCAGTGCATGATAATTATGTTTCTTATTTAGCTTCAAAATGCCACACTTTTTTTTTTTTTATGTATTAACAACCCTGGTGATGTTGATGCTCCCAATTGTTTTTCCCCCGCTGCTTTTTTCTTTGAATAAAAATCAAATATCCAAAAAATGGACATGGAATCGCTTAAGGCTTAAAAGGACGCATTGTATGTAAGTGAGAGAACCGAAGGCTCGGGGACTTCAACATGGGCGCACGACGTCATGGAGAGGGAATTTCAAAAATCCAGGATCAGAGGACAAAGCCAAAGCTACACACAGAATGAAACAAAAGTGGTGAACATCAAGAAACCAATCTGGGAGCGTAAGGGAATTCGGGAGATCCCAAAGACGCGAACAAAAGGATCATTTGTTGGCGGAGGTGGGGGGGGGCAATGTGGGATGCGGGAGATGAAAGAGGGCGAGTGCAGTCCAAAGGCATTTTTGCGAGACGGTGCGAGTGAAACCCTGGCCCCATCTCACATTCACAGTCAATGTGTAACATTTCCCCCCCCCCGCCGCCGCCGCCGCCGCAGTGGCAGCCTGCAAGTATTTCTATCTCAAAACACTCAAGCCGTGCGGTCTGGAAGGGCGACGTATGGCAAGCTTGCTTCGATTCGAGTCAAGGCACGAAATGTTTGCGGAGAACGAAGGCAAGGACGCAATTCAGTAGCGGGAGCTCGCGGGGCCGCAATGCAAACAACGAGGCCTGGCCGAGCGCGGCCATCACAAGAGCCCCACTGTGGAACGGTTAAGTAAGACGACAGAGTGTTTTACTGATGCACATAAATCCACACAGCAATTGAAATTCTTCACTATCTGCTCCGGCTGCAGGCGCCAAACTTCTAAGAGGCCAATTCAGTGCAGACAGTGGCTAAAAAAGAATGTTTTTCTATCGGGGGTTGGGGGGGCGTCTCACAGGATTTGAGGCCTTGTTTAGCTGTGGTGGTCCCCCCTAAAGGAACATTCGTCAGCATCAATTACAGTATATGCACACAATTTTCTTCAAAATAACAGCAAGGTATTAAGTGTGTAGCAAAACCCGGTTTAAAATAGGAAAATCGCATTTGATTTCGAAGACGTGAGCAAATTGAAACTAAATCATTCTATTTAAAAATATATCAAGATCCATATCGGACCAACACTCCTAATATATATGTATAATGGTTAGAAAATGCCACATTTACAGTACGGACAAGTAAATTCATAGTGCAAAATGACATCAAAAACTCATTGCATCAGACCCTCCCAAACTAGCCGTACTGTATTGAACTGAATCGGAATCCCACTAAATCGACACCAATCAAATCATTTCACTTTACAACGAACCGTCCTTCAATCGTATTGTGCGCCATGTTTCGCGATACGTATCAAATTGTTTTATTGGAGAGATGCAAAACCCTTCAAGGTAAAATATCCCCCAAGCATGAAAGTGCGCTAAAATACAAAAGCACTAGACCAGAGGTGTCAAACTGCAGTCCTCGAGGGCCGCAGTCCTGCAGGTCTTGGAGGTTTCCCACTTTCAACACGGCTGATTCATATTTAATTCATATTTAAGCTCATCAGCAAGCTCTGCAGCAGCCTGATAATCATCCGGATCATTTGAATCAGGTGCGTTGGAGTAGAGAAACCTCAAAAACATGCAGGACTCTGGCCCTCGAGGACCAGATCTTGTCACATGTGCACTAGACAAATAAAATCCTCTTAACCACGGCTGTAAACAAATTCATCCATTCACCAAATATGTTAAGTTCCTTGCTGCTTAAAATGCACACGTGCACACCCAAAAAGCTCCCCCGCCTTACACCCCTTACGGTCGACTTGGAACCAGTCCGCGGTCTACCAGTCGACCGCGATCGAGTGCTTGGGCCCTCCTGCTCATGTCACACCGCAAGATCAGTAGTTCAACTCTGAGTGGGACGCTTCGATGGCATGTCTGAATGCTTCCTTTGTCTGAAACGGTGCTGCATCGAGATGTTTGCGACGAGGAAACAACGGCTCAAGCCGAGCGGAAGCAAAGGCGATTGGATTATGTATGGAACAAGGAGAAGGCTGCACGACTTTAGCATCAGAAAGAGAAAAGCAGGCCTGCAATATTTCACCAAACATCAGATGATGTCACAAAAGAAAATGGTGGAAATGTTACCTGTTCCCTCCTTATTTCCGTTCTGATGTGTCCGCAGCTCCTCTGACTTGTAGAAGTCAATGCTGGCGTACATGTTGACGCTGGAGCCGCTGCTGCTGCCGACCGCTGCTGCAGTCACTCCTCCGGCCCCAGAACTCGCACCCAGCACCGAAAAGAGGCGCGCAGATGCCTGGCTCCCCAGGGGCCCATCCAGACCTAAATGGGGGTTCTCCTTGTTGGCCAGATCCAAGTCTATGTAGTTAAGGCCTTGCTCTGCGGTGGGTGTTTGATTGGCAACGGGCTGCTGCTGTCCCAGGATCGGTGACTGAGTGTTGGTATCTGGGACGGCACAATTGCGCCACGGCGTGCTTTCAAAGCCCTGTCGGCGGCTCCCGGCTTGTTCTGGGAAGAGTGAGGCTGTGGACGAAGAGGAGGTTGAACAAGGGCTGGAGAGGGACGATGAAGCGAGGAAGCTTTCGGAGCAATGTCGTCTACGTCCTTGGGGGTCGGCACGGATAACTTTAGCTCCCTGGTCCGGGTTGGGTCCAGATTTAGCTAAAGGAAAGTCTAGACCCCGTGATGTAACGGAGGGTTCAGTCCTGGTAGGGGAAGGAGCTTTGGGTGAGACACTGGAGGATGACCTGGGAGCAGTGTTGTTATTCAGGCCGAAGGCCATCACTGTGTAGTCCCCGCATGATGTGGGCGATTCCGACTCTGGGACGATCTCTCGGATTTTCCTTAGCGGTGCCTCGGTAATGGCTGCCACCTCTTCACGAGGGACACTTGGTTCGGCATCCGGGACTTTGGAAGCAAGTGCTAGAGTTGGAGGTGTCGGAGGGGTGTGGAAAGGAGGGAACACGAGCGGGGTATGAGGAGAGGGAGATGGAGAAGGGCCCAGGTCCATGTTAACATATTCAGAAGCAGCTGGAGGGGTAATGGGGGTAGATGGGCTGTGGGATATGGGGATAAAATTCCCGAGGCAAGACACAGGCCTGTGTTGAGGATGCTGGTTGTTTGTACTATGAGGGTTTGAGGACCCATGCCTGAGGCCTCGGCCACGCCCTCCTGCAACTCCAGGCGAGTTGCTGTTCTCCCCCTTGAACTCGATACTGACATACTCGCCGGGGCTCTTAGGTTCTGGGGGCAAGGGGTTCTCACGGACCCTGGGAAGCGTGTTGGCCTTGGATACGTCAACAAACAAGCTTACAGGTCTGCTTCGATAATGGACACCGTGTTTTGGCAATCCACCGGAGCCTCGTCGCTGCTGAATCTTAGCTCCATCTTTGGACCCCCCACTGATGGCGCTTGTTGCTCTTTCCTCACTTTCTCCGAGGCTCTCGCTGCTGGCTGAGCTGGACGAGTAAGAAGAAGAGGAAAGCGACAGGTGCCGCCCCGTCATTGAGCTGCTCGCGGCCGTTTGCTCCTGACGGCCGCTTATCGTTCTACCTCCACCCACACCCCTACCACCGCTCCCGTTCGGCCTTCTGCCGCGACCCGTTCCGTCGTCAAAATGTCTGGAAGAGGGATTGTGTTTGTAAGACCGGGGGAGGGAATAGTAAGAGTACACCATCTTGGGGGCTTGCTGTTGAGAACTGGTCTCCGAATGACTGTGTTCTGAAGGAGGGGGGCTCCCATTTACAGAGCGAGCACTGATAGGCGACATGTTCATGTAGTCACTGCCCGCCCTGCTGTCTGCACTGCCATTGCCCAACCAAGCCCCTGAAGAGAGACCGCCACGTTGATCAGGCGAGCAGCTGCTATTGGGAGACATGATCATATAGCCATCAGAGGTGGGTGGAGGTCGGATTTGTTGTGGAGGGGACACACTGCTGTTAGGGGTCATGGCCATATAATCGTCTGCAGGTTTAGGCTCCGAGTCCGGGACAGAAACGGCCAATGATTGGGAGAGGGACACCGGAGGCTGAGTGACTCCGGGCAACATGGACATGTAGCCGTTATCCACTCCTAAATCTACATCGCCACCTGATCCTGCACCTGTTTCACCTTTGAACTCTCCTGAAACATCCAAGTAACCCCCTGCTCCTCCTCCTGACCCAGTACCCATGAGAAATTCCCTCTGCGTGGTGGAGGACGTGGATGAAAATGACTCGCGGCTGGTGCTCCTTGACATAACGGCATAGTCAGCCGAGTCTTCCTCTGCCGGCTCCTCACCTCTGTGCTGACACGGGACAAGCCTCTCCAAGGCCATAGGAGGCAAGGAGGCACGCTTGCTTAGCAACCTACGTTCCGCTTCAGATTCCCGGCTCGAGGAACGGCGAAGCACTCTCCTTGTCTGGGCTTGGGAGCCACTGACTGGTGCGCCAGGTGCTGGCAAGGAGCTGGACGTCACGCTGCTTTGATTGCTGCCGCTATTGCCACCGCTATGCTGGCCCATTAAAATGTAATTAGCTCCCTCCTCGCCAAGGGACTGGCTGCCAACACTACCAACCGAACTTCCAGGCAGGCTAGGGGAGACTAGCAGAGTTTGTTCCCCCGGACTAGAGCCATATTCGTCTGAGGAGCCGTAGTCACTGGGTGAACCTGAGACTGAGGCGCAATGCATCGGGACACGACTGTAGGGGCCAGTCCCTGCCCCAGAAGCAGCACAAGACGCTACGCACCCAAATTCCGATCCGTGCCCAGAGCTGGAGGACAAGCTTGGGGCCGGGGAGGGCGCAGGCGTGGAAATGGATCGCATAAGGCCGAGAGGTGTTTTAGCGGTTGAGGTGGGGACCGAGCGAGTCGACTTTGACCTGAGGATCGGTGTGGTGGAACATGAACCGTTTGCTGAGGGACTGGAGCTGGAGACTCCCGCTAGGCCCTCCTCAACTTTGCTGCCATCACTGGCAGTGCGAGACCTTGGAAAGCCGTGTCGAGGGGTGGGAGAAGCGCTGGCACTGCTAACCCCCGTTCCTCCATTAGCGCCACCGGGAGGCTCGGTTCTGGGTCGGCGGGTGAAGCCCACCTGGCTGGGCGGAGGGTTCGAGTGGTGGCGCCGTGTGGGAACACTGATTGGGTTGGAGGCGGTTGCACCTCCTCCTGGACCCGAGTTTGACTGAGATTTACTTCGCTGGCGAAACTCCTCGCTGAGTGCCTTCATAGCCTCCAGCAATGTTTCATGCATGTTCTGGGCAACCACGGAATCATCCACCTGGACATTTGGGCAGAACACAAAACACCACTCACGTTAAGTCCGAGTTTAGAGTGCCTTCGGTGCAGGAACGCGTCGCTGCAGTAACATCGACGCTAATTGCCTGTCAATGACATTGCAGTTCATGTTAGCATTAAGCTCCGCGTTTGAATAAGTTTACGTGTTTAAAGTGTGTCGGAGTTCTTTTAAATGATCTCTCGTGGATTTTTACTGTGGTTGGGTCTGTAACGGGTTGACTGTATAAAGTTTGGTTATTTTTTATGTTTTTTAGATGATAGGGTTGCTGCCTACTTTTGAAATGAAGGGTACTGGAAATTAGAGACTTACCTGCATCCAGAACTCGCCCGGGCCTGTCACAGCAGAGCGGCCAACCTCGACGAAAAAGAAATTTTCGGAATGCCCGCAGCGCCGGACATTCATGAGCTGCAGTACGACGGCAGCCGCATCCGAGTTGAGCTTGACGAAGTTGATGGTCTTGTCAGTCAGGCAGAGACGGTAGATGCCCACCAGGTTTTTGGCCTGGCCCAGACCTTTGGGCCACACTTTCACCTGCCAAACCTCTTTGAAGGCCGGCCCAGGGTTGGGGATCCCGTAGTCCCCAGCAGCTCCTTTGTCAGACGGGTTCTTACCTAAAGATTACAGAAGAGAAATGCGGGCTTGGCTCAGATTGAATCGTGGGAATCGACACAGCGCTGATATGAACACCGCCACTATTTACCAGGTTTGGTTTTATCTGCTGTGCCGCAGCTTTTCAGATTTTCAACAAGATAAAAGAGCAAAGTGAGCATGCAGGAGCTTGTGCGACCGGCTCCGTACCTGCGGGCTCCGTACCTGAGGGTCTCATTTGTCAACCACACACATACACCCGACACAAGCGCACATACCAGCGGGGAAAGACTCGACTGCTGACAAGTGAAGCCAACAATGATGAACGGTTCTGGGAGGAGGGGGGGAAAATAATGGAATGTCTTAAAAGAAAAAAAAGTCTTAAAAGGTCTGGGAAGGTCTTCAAACCATTGAGGTGAATATTCCAAAAGGTTCCGCTCACTTTTGTCAACTGGTAAAATGTCTTTTGATTAGCAGCGGCCGCCCATTTCTCCTTTTTGTGTGCGTCCACAAAGTGGCTCTTATTGAGGAGAAAGCGCTTGATGACTTATTTAAACAATGAGTAACATTTGGCTGCTTTGTCGGCGCTCACTCGTCAGATGCAGGAAATCTGCCGTTCTGGTTTCTTTGACTTGGAAGTGAAAAGGACGAAACATCTGTCGACTGAAACGCTGGCATTGAAAACACTTTGCTTGACTCGTGCGCGCGTGCGCGCCGCTGTTAGCCGACATATCGGAACAGGTCACATATAGGAACGTAAAAGAGCTTTCAAAATGAAACCGAATCAGGTTCCCAAGTGGTGTCGTTTCAAGTTGAGAGATATCTTCAGTTTACCAAAGGTTTGTTAGCCCATTTCTCTCTACTTGCACTGATTAACAACTAAAATATTTTGTGTTCGTGTCTTTTCCTGTATATTTTCAACCAAATTCTGAAGACAGTTTGAGATCAAATGAAAATTCTCGGTTCACTTTATATGGAATTTCCTGTATGACGTTTTTTTTAGTGCCAGCTCTCGTGGCTTCAATTTTACAAGATTTTCAGCTTGTTGGGGCTATTTATGGTCACGTGGCCTACAGGCAGTCTGTAATTTTCAAGATTTTAGAAAATGTTTTGGGATTTTTTTTCAATTCATTCACTCTTTGACCACCAAAAACGTTTAATGACGTTTGCTAAAATCCGAATGAATGCCGCCATAAACGTTGACGTTGACGAAAGTATTTATTTATTTTTTTTTCTCTCTCTCTCAATGGGCAGTGCAACATCTTGTGCAGCACCGCCTGCTCAATGGGTTGTGGAATCAAAAACACCCACTAACTATGGCCAGCAGATGGCAGCATTGTATCTTTTTTTTTTCAATGGGCTCACGTTATATGAAATTACAATCAAACACGACTGATATGATGAAATTGAACGTTTTCAAGGATGGCGTGAATGATCGAAGCCTTTGTCACATTAAATCTAATTCACAGAGCGTCAATAAGCAAAAAAAAAAAAAACTAAGTCACTGTTGTGCACAAAATGTATCTTTGTATCTAACGACCTATTTTCAAATGCCGATTACTAAAGAACGGAATAAGATAGAAACACTTTTTTTTTTATGTTTATGTAGTCGTAGCACACAATATTTTGTTTGCCTTGAAAGATGAGTGAAAATGCTCGAAATCAGCTGGCACTGTTGGGGGTGTTTTTTTTTTTGGATAATCTTTGGCAGTCAAAGTTTTGAACTAATATCAGTTCTTTTCACTCGTACTAAATATTTCCTCATTTGTACTGTTCAGCCGTTCAAAAATCCGTTTGTTTGCATAATTTGCATTCCTTGGGCCAAAGTGACCACCATAGAAACAAAATGTACACGTTCATGACTTTTATCTTGACAAATAACCCGACAAGACGCCCGATGGCGTACGTCAGCCGGCCTTCGTCGTTCCTTCAGCGTATCACATTTCTCGCTGCGTCAAAAAAAACTAACGAGCCTTTACAAGTTCAAAGCCAACCGAGATTTCGATAGATTTCGAGCTGCGAGCCGATGAAGTCTTGCGGTTTCCTAAACTTCGCATTCGATGACTCGCTCAAGAGCGCGCGTGAATTTTTCCTGCTTCTTTCAATGCTCCATTCAGATTTACAACAGAAAGGAGTTGAAATACTTTTTTTTTTTTTTTAGATAGGACTAAATGGAATACGGAAGATTACAAAAAAAGATTGAATCGACTGTAAAAACAAAACGTGCGAGAACAAAATGATCTCGAATGCTAATTAGGGTTGAGAATCGTTTTCATTTTGAGAGGCCACACACAAAGATTGTTTGTTTGGAGAAGGGCACAGAATGAAACTTTGCGCGCCGGCGGCACACGTTTTCATTTTCATCTGGAGGGCACTCAAAAATAAATAAATAAATAAATAAATAAGCGACTACAACCTCTCTCGGTTGCGTAAAACCAGAATCGATCCTTGGGGCGGAGTCTTATGCATTGGAGAGCACCTCTGCCTTCCTCTGGGGCGTCTTCCAGACGGCGGCGTGAAAAGAAAAGAAAAGTGCGGCGAGGGACGAACGAACGCCAGCTGGAAGGTTCCGTATGACGCGTTTGCCTTCAGCCTGCTGCCTCAACAACAACCTTGAGCTGCATCTGACGTCTGCTCCTCCAAGGCAACGGAAATGCTGCAGCTAAGTTCTTCTGAAAGTCGACCATTGATTTATACCACGAGAGGTGATGAGGAGAAGAAAAAAAAGCACACTGGACTTTTTATAATTGATAAAAACATGGGAATT
Source organism: Festucalex cinctus (assembly GCF_051991245.1). NCBI lineage: Eukaryota > Metazoa > Chordata > Actinopteri > Syngnathiformes > Syngnathidae > Festucalex > Festucalex cinctus. The sequence goes on from NC_135426.1 coordinate 24,948,955, forward strand.
GCGTCATTAAATAAAGTGACTACATTTTGTCAGACTTGAATGGCCAATGTGCAACTGCACGCGTTGGCCAGCGAGGGGCAGTGCAGCAGATCTCGCCTCAGCTCCTCGCAGAGGATAAAGAACATGACTACAATTGAATGTCCAAATGTGTTACTGTGACGTTTGTCTTCAAATATAACTTGCCTAAATGCTTAGATAAAAGAGTTCCCATTATGCATTAGCATTAGCACTAAGCTAGCACGGGCTAAAATATGTGCTTGCTTTAAATACAACTGCAAGTCTTTCATTAAGTAGATCCCAAAAAAAAAGCTGTAATATAAATATTAGGGCTGTCAAAGTGAAAGCGTTAATAGATTAATTAATCACAGAAAAACGCGTATTAATCGCACTATTTTTTTTGACCGCACTTGATGCAATTACATTATTAAAAATAAAAAATTCTCACACATGTGCCTAACACGTACTGTATGTATTTTAATACTTTGGCTGTAAATGATGTGCAATGTCAATTTCAAACCACAAAAGCACGCAAAAAAAAAAAAAAATGGCGACTTTAGGAGCCAATAAACCCGTTTCAATTTATTTGAAGTGCCGCGTTCAAGACGATTCCAATTGATGGCATTTTCGAATCCGTTTCCGTCGCCGGCAAGCAGAAGTCGGCTCCTCGCATTTCCAAACGTGACCCGATTGCCGTCGCACGCCGACGCGCTTTTCCACACCGCAAACAAGACGGTTTTTTCCCTCCCTGACTCTTGCCCCGCCCACCCCCAATTCCCGCTTTGTACTTTTCCCAGAGCCTTTTTTTTGTTTTTTCCTGGTTTCAACCTCGCCACTTCCTGAAGCTTCGTCCATCCGCGCCGTGCGTAATCCGTCCATCCGGACCCACGCCGGAGAACTCGCCGCTTCCCCACTCGCCGCCGCCATCTGCCTCAAGTTAAACTCGCACGTGTTCCGAGTTATCCCGACTGGCAGAAAAGGAGGAAAAGGAGGCATTTAAGGAACAAAAAATAAAAGAAAGAAATAAACATGAAGAGAAGCTGAAACTTGTGGCGTGCGTTTCTCACTTGCTGGTTTGCTGCTGTCGCGGCAGTAAACAACGAGCGGGAACAAAACGTTCCTGCATTCTTTGACAGTCGGTGAAAATTAGATTTCAACAAAATAAAAGCAGATGATTACATCGGGCTGAACAATTAATCAAGCTTAAATCGACTTTGCAATGTTGGAGAATGCAATTTTCAAATCGCAAAGGAAAGGAATGATGCAATTTAGGGGGAAAAAAATGCATGTGAAAAAATAATTGTATATAATGAATGAGTAATAATAATCATGATATTGAGGTAAGAAAAAAAAAAGTACCGTAATTGCTGTAACTTGACCCTGATGATGATATCTTGTCATACATTCACACATTTGATGAAGAGTCACGTCCTGAAGACATCTAAAAACTTATTTTTCATGGTAGTGGTAGCGCCACCTACTAGTAAAATAGGGATGTCACCATAAGGGCGATATCGTGATATTAAAACTGTTACAATATCGTTGTCGTCGTCATGTTCACAATATTTAAAGGGGAACACATTTGTTAAAAAAAAAAAGTCATGTTGATTTCCACTTGTGCAGTTCTAACACCCTCTAGTGGCTTGTTTATCAGTGCAATTCAATTTGGATTAGGGATGTTTTGGCCTTCGATTTTTAAAATCAATGCTAATTGTCAGATGAAGGGGAACCGAATTTGCTTGCACTACCAAGTAATTGCCTCAATATTGTTATTAGAGATGAAAGGTGGTTTATATGCATTGCTGTTATGCACAAAAGCACAATATTGTGCTTTTTCTTTTTAGTATGAGCACTTTTTTTATATTTAATATCGTGATAATATCTATAATATATATTGTGATGTTTGGATATCGTTACATCCCTACTGGCAAAGGAAAAATGCATGTTTGGTGTTTTTTCCAGTACAGAACTTCCTTATTTGTTCATAAGATTGTTGCCACTTTCACAATGTTGAAATTGTTTGCCGATTTTGCACAAAAGCTCAGAAAACGTTTGGCACAGATCAAACCTGGCAAAATAATCAAAGTTTGATGAGTCGTGGCCCAATTCGATTAGTTTTCAAAATCCCTTATTATTGAGGATGCGGCAATTCAAGGAATCAACTTTTCCGATTCCTCCGCGCCAAAGCGAGTGAATATTTCATGACACCTGGATTTAAAAACTGCTGAATTTTTAAGTTGCTCTTTGCTGCGGAAGACACAGACGAGACGAAGCACCCCAATGAAATATGCAAAACGTCGCATCCACAGCAACGACGACACAGCGCAGAAACGGGGCCGAGGGGGCGGGGCCAGTAATGTCAAGCTGTAAAGCCGCTCCCATCAACAACAATCAATACCGTCAAAGCTGCGGATACTTTTAAAACGGAGGCACGCTGGACGAGCGGTTAGCAAGTCTGCCTCACAGTTGTGAGATCTTCAGTTTGAATCTTTTGTTTCATCTTTTATGTTGGAAAATGGCCAGGATTCGTTTTCGAGCTCTTTCTAACACTGTTTTGCACTTAGCCACCATCATACACTAAAAGGTGCGAAAATGCTCCCACACACGAGCTAGCAAACCCCACAGGTCAAATCCAAAGGATAAGCAAAGCTGCGGTGAGCACAGATTAGCCATCGGCGCTGGTTTTGGTGCGGCAGAACGAGCGCCACTTTTCAGGACAAAGCTCGCACTGTGCCACAAGTAGCCGACACTCGAGACGCCAATTAGTGTCTAATTAGGAGGATGAGCACCGCTTAGCGTGGCTTAAATCGGCCCATGCAGATCTCGCTGACCCGTGCGGACGAACAGATCCAAAGTTTACTGCACCTTTTTTTTTCTTTTTTTTTTTACATCATGCCGTTATACTTGTGGCATACTTTGAAAGTTTTGGTATAGAGGACCAAAACTGGCAAAATTCTAAATAAAAAAAATATCATTCCAAAATGAATAAATATCAACACATAAACAAATAAAGAAAGTTAAAAGTAAAATAAAAGAAAGATCCAATAAATGTCCATTTTTATGTTCAGTCCTGCCCCTTTTTCTTCGTATCCAATCAGAGATTAGCCGGCTCGACACAGTAAATGTGCTTTTTACTTGTTTTGATTTTCTTACCATTTGTTCAATCAAGCGATCGAAAGTGCTCGAGTCGCTCGACGAATTGTTGCCGACCCGGCGAGCTCGAAAGGAGGAAAGCAGCCGATTTGGATCCATTTGGACGTCGTAACAAGACTTTGACGCTGCCAACGCGGCGACATTGGCCAGCCGCCGTCGGCGCGCGGATACAATTTCCGTCTTGTTTATAGCCGGCGCTGCAGCTCCAAATTTGGACTCAGCTATTTGCTTTTTATAGAGGTCAACAATTCCTCAGGCGCTGCCAGAGCCTCGGGGGCAATTTTCCTGGCAAACGCGACGACGCGGCACTTCTGGCCAGGTGAAGCCTCGACACGCTCCAGCGACTCCGAATAGCCGAGCAAATCGTCGCCCTCAACTGTCCTCGCTGGCCGAAACGTCTTCACGGGCTCGGCTGAATAAATAAGCGAGATTGGCGCCAGCGGCCTCGTGCTTGTCGAAATTAGCGTCCGCTCGAGGAAGAGCCCGTCGGAATACCGGGCGGCGCTTCAAAAGTTGCTACAAAGTCGGCATTTCATCCGAGCCTCGTCCCGATTCATTTATGGAGCATTTGTCAAGTGGAAGGTAAAGAAAAGGTCATCGAGTAAAGCCAGCTACATTTCTCAAACGAGTGTTTCAACTTTCCTTCTTCTGTATAGGATTATTATAGTTTGGGAATTTTTCATTTGAGTTCAGTCTTTGCTCCCAATAACGTGTAAATACGTTCTTTTTTTTAATGGTGTAAGTGTGCCAAAGACGTTTTTATACGTTTTTTTATGCTCGAGCATACAGGCGGCTTTGATGCAGCCTCTCAACTGCAAAGAAATTGTAGTTATTACACAAGCGGCCAGCAGGTGGCAGCAGAGCAAAGAAAAAAAAAACTCAATTACTTACAATTTGAAACCGATTTGTGAAAACTGATGAAACTTCGCTCTCTTCTAGTGCTAACTGCTGCAAAATGGAAACATAACTTTTTTTTCCTGATGAAAGAATATTCAGTGGGCCTTGCAAAATCAGTGAAAATCCAGTAAAACCGCCGGGAGCGAACCCGAACTTGATTCCGGAGAACGATCACCACGAAGTCGCGCTCAGCAATGAATGCGTTTCATGGTTGCATATCATCTTGTACTTGCTGTCAGTAATTTTACAGGTGGGCAGCATGTGTCCGCAGTACGACGACCGCATTCCCCGCAGGCTTGCAAAAACTTGCTAAATGCTCGTCAAAGTCGACTTGCACATAAACACAATCGTGCCAAGACAAAATGTCCACGCTCGGGCACTTTGCCGCCTCCGCTAATCAGCCGATTTATGTAACAAAGCGGCAGGTCGTGTGCGAGGAGCACCTTGAACTCTCGGGATCTTGTTTGCCCGGATTGCGTCTGCAGAGGCGAGCGAAGGTTGAGCAGGTGACGACGCAGCGGCCACACGGTGCACGCCGTCGCCCCGACAGCTGTGTTGACACAGCGATTGCGGAATGTGCGCCTTTGGCCCACTTCAGGCACCGTTTAAGACGCATCAACCCGCGGGCGGAACGCGTCGTTTGACGCGAGGACATCGGGAATGTCCGCTGAACCTTCTTTAGCGACTGGAGACGTTGGAATGTTTGCACGTGTGCACATTTTGGGGGGTCCATCTGTATAAAACAGTGTTTGATCTCAAAACGAAAATAAAGTGGTTGTTTACAAAATTTGCTGCAAATGCTGTCAGGGTTCAATGGACCAGAATACTCCAAATGTTTAGTAATTAGGTTCATATTCTTCTGATATCATATATATATATATTATGCGCTAGTCATTTCTTTATACCCATCTGATATCAAAACACTTTTTGAAGCAATTCCTCATTCCAAAATATTAATGAATGAAAACAAAAATGGGCTCCAGGCCAAAGGCTGGTGCTTGAGCACCACTTGGTTCTATCTGTGACTCACCCACCGTGTACGAAAGCGTGTAATTGACATGCTGTTCTCTTGAGAGAAAAAAAAGAAAGAAAGAAAAGAGCTAACTTGGACTGGGTCTTGAACATGATTTCTGGCATTGTCCGACGTAAACAAGTGGAAAATATCGGCCGAGCCTTCCCAAACTGTCCCAGATGAGAAACCACACACGCACACAAAATAACCTGCTTCCACTCTCGCTCCAAAAACTGCGACGCTGCTTCCTTGGCCTGGACATTTAAAAACAAATGTGAAAACACCACAACTCTCCAAGCAAGCACGCACGTTGTTTCGAATGGTCTAATGGCAGCCGCCGCCTGCCACGTTTGTCTCCTCCTCGCGCACGCGCACTCGCGCGCACTCGCACGCGCGTACTCACTTTTGCACTGCAGGTCCACCATGGCCTGGTACCAGCCGTCCTGGTCCGCTTCGCTCTCGGCGGCGACGGCGAAGCTCTCGGCCCGCGTGTACAGCACGATCATGTGCTTGTTTTTCGAGTCGGCCCGCTTGTTGATGTTGAAGCAGGTTTCCAGCAGCAGCGCCTTCTTCGGCACGGGGGCCTTGCCGCGAAATTTCTTCTCGCTCTCGTAGTACTCGAGTCGGGCAGCGCCGCGCTCCGAGCCCGAGCGCAGCACGAAGTAGCGCCGGTGCATGGACTTGTGCTTGCGGAGGTATCCGCTCTTGCGGACGTCCTCGCCGCTCTCCTGCATGGCGTCCCGCGCCACCGGCGCCCCGCAGGCGGGCGACGCGTCGTGTCCTCGCGGCGAGCTCATTCAAACATCTCGCGGCTTCCCCCGCTCGGCCATGTGAGGTGGAGTGCCAAGTCTTGTTTACGTCCCTTCTCCTCCTCCTCCTCCTTCTTTTCTCCTCCTTTTGCGCGCGCAACTTTCACACTCCACCCTGCAACTACTTACTGCGAGCCATTTTTTGATCGCATTCCGAGTGTGTTTCTGATCCCGCGTACTGTGGGACTGTCACTCAAACTCGACGCCACACGATGTCCGAGTTGTACTCTTGGCACGCGGTGCGTTCACGGACCACGGCGTGAGCTCAGACAACACAACGCTCAATTGCGTAGGACTTATTCAACTCCAGTATTTCAGTCATCCTTAAAAAAAAAAAGAAAAAAGTACGGACTCTGGAGTTGTGTTTTCTTTTTGAGAACTATGTTAAAGGTGAAAAGTTAAATTAAGTGTCCAGAGGGAGCCCCTTTTCCCCTTTTCCAAGCTCAAAACCCTAAAATCCTTACAAATATTACGAATAATAATTGCGCAATAATCTTAGTTGAGAATAAAGTCATATTTTCCCAAGATAAAATCATATTATCATATTAAAAGTAAAAGTTGAACTCGGGAATAGTCATATTTGGACAAGTATGGTTTCAAAAGTAAGGTAAAGTAAAGTAAGGTCATCTTTATTCCCAAAGAAAAAGCATTACAATGAAGCAATTGTACGTGGACGCCCTCTAGTGGTACGTGGTTGGGAATCAAATTTTATAGCTCAAACGGTGCACAAGCATTTTTTATTTGCACATTTATTTAGTTAAAATAAAGATTTATATTTTATGTGCAATAAATTATGGACTGTTCATATACTTTTTTTTGCAAATATATTTTTAAAAATTGTAATTTTTTTTCAAATTTTATTTTTTTAAATAATTAATTATTATTTTAAATGTTTTACTCTTGGAAAACGTTTAGTGCCAGTTCATTAGCGATTTTGGATTTTATTTATTTTTTTTATTAAATTTTTTTTAAATCAATCAATGCATTTCAGTGGGCATTTCAGTGGGCATCCCCGCAGATTTTTGCTACTTGTTGTCCACCCATCGCAGTTTGAGCAGTCTCGTCCACCAATGCATCCCATAATTCCGGCGACGTTCCTAAAATAGGAGCACGATTCATAAAGCAGGCTACGTGTTACGTAACGTGCATCCCAAAGTAACCTCGAGGCCTTGAGAAAAGTGTGCCACGTCTGCCCCCTGGTGGAAAAATACAGAAGGAAGTTGGTGTAAAACTGCTTTATTTTCTGGAAAAAACAATGCAGTAAGGCAAAAAAACTGATTTTATGAATACTTGCCATGACAAAGACGAGGTTACACAAAAATGTAAAGAAACTTGAACCACCCCTCCCTCCATGTAAAAACAAACAAACATTTTGGTCCAGTATAAGAAGCATTAATATATTATCGAGTATTATAAGTTATGGTGTATTTGTCTTTTTTGTTTTTTTTACATTCAGTAGCATTTATTTTAGCCCTCAAAGCTCATGCAGCCTGGCAGTGGCGAACTTCCTGGAAAGGAAAACAAACAGAAGACAGGCATTAAGGCGGCAATCCTTCAAAAACTGAAAAATTCATATTTGGGGTGACTTTCCTTCTTTCCTTTTGGCAAGTTTTCAAAACGGGAAAACGGAAGTTGTCTATTTTGAAGCAGAGGGATGAAAGCAAAGTAGCAGTTCAATTTGGGCCTTCCGCCTCCACACACACACAAAAAATGCTATTGGTGTTAATTAAAATAGATCTCGCTAGTTAAAGTCATAATTACATTCAGGCTTTTTTGTTGTTGTTGTTGTTTTTTTAAACATACGCACACACATAAATAAGAGGACATTGGGAGGAGGAAAATCCTCCAGAGGTGTTGAAAATGGCGGCGGCCGCGACGACAGTTGACTTTTCCCCGAGACCGACGAGTGAGGGGAATCAGGACGATCTGTTGGTCAGATGAAAGGATTTCGTGACGCGCCTCGACGAGGATAAACATTCCCCTGAAAGAGAGCGACACATAAACAAAGTTGTTGCCGACGCAGCCTACGTAGAAAAACAGGTGAAAAAAGGAGCACTCACGGTAAAAGGGTTCACCGACATGGGCCGAGGGACTTTGGGCTGCGAGTCGCACGCGGCGAAGGCGGCGAAGCCTGGAAAAAAAAAAATAAAAAATGGAGAGAAAATTAGAGTTGTCAAACGAGTCCATTTTTTAATCAGATTAATCACATCTTAGAATTTTGATTAATCGCAGAGTTAAAAATGCTTTTTTTCCCCAACATATTTTTCCGGCTAAATTTCAAGTGCACCTGTTATGTGTTAATTTTTTCGACATTTAATGTTATGAGGACGTCTTCAAAAATTGAGATTCACTGCGCACGCTCATCCTGCTTTTTCTAATCAATTATTTGCATAATTTAAAATGAGAAAAAAAAGACCTACGGCATATGTAAACATTTATTAAATGCATGTATCGGTAGTTCTGTTTTATTGCTCAAACTCGAACGGCTCCCTTTAATGTAACCATCCGCTGTCGGCTAAAAAGGATCATCTGCGGTCAAAATTAATAGTGTGATTAATCTGTGGTCATACAATGATCAATGTGATCATTTTTTGTGATTAATTAATTAGTTAACGCTTTAACTTTGACAGCACTATAGAAAATAAAACAACACTCACTTGCATATATTCTTCATCCTCTGTAAATAATTGCTATGATATTATTATTATTATTAGAATACTTGCACAGTAAACTGCATTCGCAATATTGAGGACAAAAAAACAAAAAGATTATTTTCCAAAACGGTTCTGCTGTGCGTTACCGTTGGCTTCCTGGTTGTTGGCGACCTCTCGGGCAAACGAGGCCGGCGGCGGGAACACCGAAGTGGGCGAGGTGACAAACGTGCCGTCGCCTGGGGGGGGGCAGCAGATTGTGATAGGTCGCTGAGGTGGCGGGACGATGGACAAACCAAACTCACCTCCCGGGGAGCTGCTGAAAGGGTTACTGGGCGAGAGCGCAGCGGGCTGCTGGGAAGTGGAGCTGGAGCTGGAGCTGAATGGGTTGGGGAAATCTAACACACGCACAGAAGAAGAGGGGGGAGGGGAGTTCAGTGGGTCAAAAAGATCATTGACGGCGTGTGGGGTGAACACGCCACACTATTATGCACAACACTAAACAGTGACACACATCTCACAAACACATTCAGACGCTCTCACTCACTCATACATACATACAGTATGTTATGATATGTTGTCTCTACAGGCACTTGCTTTTTTTTTTTCTTGTCTTTTTTTGCAGGCTCTCATTTTCACAGGACAGGATGACCACACCTTCAAACAGGCGAAATGTTGGGAAGCTTCAAGAACCGCGTGCAAACTGAACTAGAATTGTTGATCGGCATATTTTTGACAAAAAAAACTCATATTCAGATTTATAATAAAGTGCCATTTGAATGGGGAAAGGGATGAATTCTGCAAAATGGGAAAGTCCACCTGAAAGGGGTTTGCAATTACTTCTAGATGCCACAAGGTGGCATCAAAGCACCTAAAACACAGACTGGTATTTCATTTGTGACCGGCTCTGGCAAAAGGGTCCTCATGTGCCCAAAAAAAAAAAGTTCAAAATTGAGATATTGATATATTCAAATTCTGCAATTAATTCCCTTTAAAATGACATATCATACAAGGATGTAGCTCAAAATTTGACAAAGTTACAGCAGTTTTAATGTTGGAAGGTAGAAATCCTGTTTTGAGAAGTTTTGCAACTTGCAACTTCAAATGTCCATACTTCAAATGTCCATACTTCAAATGTCCATAGCAACCAGAACCTTCGGAAAAAGATGTGAACCTGAAATTTTCAAGAACTGTTCAAATATCAATGGCAAGTCAATTCCAATAGCAGGCATGAGGGTCATCGTCCGAGATTTGAACCCTTTCAACGTTTTGGAAGTTTTGACCTCTCAAGAGATGAAATCAGACTCAACTTTGAAGATCAAATTTATCTTCTGAGGCATCTGAGGCTGCTCAAATTCGACATGGTTTAGTGAAGTGTGTGAATGTTTGCACTTGAATGAAAAGTAGACATCGATTCATGAAGAAAACGATCCTGGAGAATATCCGTGTTTGTTTGGATGACGACATCGCTTCTGCTGACTGGTGTGTTTCGACTTGTTTTGGTTGCTATGTCCATCCGTCAGTCAGTTTGTCACTGACGGACACCCGTTATGCCCGTTTTTTTTAATTGCCCACTATTTTTTAATAGTTTTATTGCTTTGGCCTTTGCACTAAAACAGTTCATCTGTGAGTTTTTCAGTTAACAATGAGGACAGGTTCAGAAAAACCACCAAACATCTAAATCAAAATGTTTCCAGCTTACTTGCAAATGTTTGAGTGGATATTGCATCAACACCCGGAGAGCTGGTGGGAGAAGAGGCCAAGAATTTAAGAACTTACAAAAATGGCAGAGAAGTGATGATTTCACAGAAAAAAATCCATTAAAAAAAGCTACCTGGCAGGAGTGGAGCCAGAAGAGAGCTGGCTGCCAAACAGAGTGCTATACTGCGGAGGCCCAGCAGGGGGTGCTGCAGACAAACATTTCACACAGAATTTTTTCCCTTGATTCAAGTGAGAAACACGTGCTTTAAATCCAATACTGAAATGAAAAAAATAAATAAAGTGCTGTGACCAGAGTCAGGAAACAAACTCCTCCTTAGCACATTTAAAAAAAAGAAAAAAAGAAAAGAAATAAAATCTGCCTTGGCGAGTCAAAAGCGGCTGATTTTAAACCGATTAAAAGGAGTCAAGGGAACCCTTTGAAGCAAACTGTGCGTGATGCAGAGCAAACACAATGAGCGTAATTCAGCGGTTAACAACCTTGGCATTTGGAGGAAGGACGTTACGCAATCGAGCTGAGCGGGCCGTGACAATCTGGACTCTGCACTTAAAGCCAACATGCCAATACGAGCGCAATACAACTAAGTGAGTGTGGATTTCTGCTGTTTAATGTAAAGTGACTCGAACGCCCTGCTGAATACTTACAAAAATAAATGAGTCATCATTTTCATGTATAAAGGAATTTTTGTGTCCCTAAATTGTGAGGTCGACTGTCTGTCGAAAGTGGCGTACCTGTTTCCGAGAAGACGCTGTCCAAGTGGGACACTGCAGCGTACCTGTCCTGGCTGTTGGCAGTGCTCTGCTGCTGCTGCTGCTGCTGCTGCTGCTGCTGCTGGGACAGAGACTGAGGAAGAGGAGGCTGCGGCTGTTTCAGCCCTCCGAAGTCCAAGCTGAGAGATTTGGGGAAGGCTCTGAAGGGCCCCGATGTTGATGCGGTGCGACCTGAGAAAACACACACACAAAAAAGGAAGAAGGCCCAGATAAACACAACAAACACCAACAGATGGAGAAGAGATATCGAGGGTTAGTTTAAATTATTAAAAAAAGAAATAGCAAACTTGCTGCAGGGTCGTTTCAGCACACAAAAATGAAAGGTTAGCATCCGGTAGCCACAGCAACATTAGCCACAGAGCATGCTAGCAGCTGATACAGTCTTTTTTTCCAAGTTGTGACATTTTATGATTACTTAATCATTTACATAATTAGCTAAACTCTTAAAATCAACTTAAAACAACACAGACTCAATTACATAAACAGTATATAGTGTAACATATGTACGACTAGCTGTGGTCAATTCAGCACACAAAAACGAAAGATTAGCATGGTTAGCATATTAGCCGACAGCAATCATTAGCCACAGAGCATGCTAGCAGCTGATACAGCCTGTCTTTCTTTTCCGAATAGTGACATTTTTATGATCATTTAATCATTTACATAATTAGCTAAACTCTTAAAATCAACTCAAAACAACACAGACTAAATTACAGAAACAGTATAAAGTAGGGCTGCACGATATTGGAAAAACATGTGACATGCGTTATAGTTGTTGAATATCGCGATATCGATATTGTTGCGATATTTAACATGTACCTAAAGAAATAACATTTTTATTGTCAAATGAAAGAATAACATGTTAATGTGGTAAAAAGCAAGTTCAATGTGTTCCTAGTTAATTAAATGTAATTACACTATTATTACCCTGTAATTACCCTAAACTATTAGATGGTGATGCACATTTAAGTTTGTGTCTGATTGGTCCATTTCAGGTAAAAGCCAAAAATTCCATATGAAAATTATTGCATGTCTTTGCGATATGCATATTGCATGGCCCAATCTCGCGATATCGATATTTTTTCGATATATTGCCCAGCCCTAGTATAAAGTGTAACATATGTACGACTAGCTGTGGTCATTTTAGCACACAAAAACAAAAGATTAGCATGGTTAGCATCTTATCCGACAGCAATCATTAGCCGCAGAGCATGCTAGCAGCTGATACAGCCTGTCTTTCTTTTCCAAATAGTGACATTTTTATGATTATTTAATCATTTACATAGTTAGCTAAACTCCTAACAATACAGACTAAATTATAGATACAATATAAAGTGTATAAGAGCAGAACTGCCGATGTTTGGAATATGATTGAGTGACTAGCTGTGGTCAATTCAGCACACAAAAACAAAAGATTAGCATGGTTAGCATCTTAGCCGGCAGCAACCATTAGCCACAGAGTATGCTAGCAGCTAATAAAGCCAGGCTTTTCTTTCTTGAATGACACATTATTATTCATTTTTATTGAAATTTACATAATCAGCTAACCTCTCGAAACTTGAACTAACCGACTATCTTGCTGATATAAAATGTGCATAAAGTGTGCGAGTGCAGAACTGCTGATGTGTTGAATATGTACAACTCGCCGTAGTTGTTGAGAATAGATAAGGGCTATTTTTGGAAAAACGAATGTGTGGCCACTGCGAGATTACGTCGGTGCCCCACATATTTATTTTAAGTGCTTTGATGCCGCAGACGCGGAGTGAAATATCAGCAGCTCGTCGCTGAGCACAGGCAGCAGCCGCGGCCTCCTAAAAATAGCAAAGTGAGGACCCGTCTGATTGGAGCGGCAAAGGACTCGATGCATGAGAGATGATGCGTATGGACATTAGGCATACAGCAAACCAGTGCGACGGGGGCGCTCTTACCTAACATGAAGTGTTTTTTGAACGAGCTACCGGCTACAAAGTCAGGAAACACACACACATATAACAGAAGAGGCTGTTAATCGGAAAGGACAAATCAAAAGGGACCAGAAAGCAGTTTGCGATGCCCACCTGAAGGCCGGGGGAGGGCAGGGAAGGAAGGACCGTGAGCTGAGGACAAGGACCCCGGACGCTGTCTCTCAATCCCGCAGACATTCTGGTCTACAATACAGAGACAAACGGAAACGTTTTCGATTCGATGACGGCGCCAAACGGTCAAGCGAGTGACGATACCTTTTAGCGGCGGGTCCCGGAAGCTTTGCGAGCGCGAGGGGCGTGCGGTAAACACGTCGGGCCGGGCGTCGGCGGGCGAGGCGGCCGCAGCTCGATCCCACTGCCAAGACGGAAAGACGAAGACGGGAGTTACGGTATCACGACTGCCGACAGAGCATCTCTCACCATCGTCCTGGCAGGCCGCGCGTTGGGGGGCAGGTTATGAGGGGGCTGGCCGGCCAGTGGACCGTGAACGAGGACGGTCTGGACACCTGGGCTCCAAGGTCCCTCCACATCCCTCCGGTTCTTACATTTGGAAAAATGCCTCAAAGAGAAAACGGACGACGACGAAACAAGGATGAATGTTGGACGATGGGACAATTTGTAACTTATTTTAACGTCGCGTTTGGCCATCGTCTCACCATTTCTTCTTCTCGTATTTGTCCTGCAGGAACTCCTTGAACTTCTGCGAGTCCTTCATATCAGAGCAGCCGTCCGTCTTGGGGTCAAACGCGCACAGCCACGTCTTCCTGCCGACCTGAGCGCAAACGGGACGGAGGGCTGATTTCAAGGCAAGCGAGTCGGATGCCAAAAACGTCATTTGAATTTGGCTGACAGAACTCTGTGTTAGCCTTGGTCACTCTGAAGCCAGCACTGCCCCATTTGTCATATGTGGTGTTCCGCAGAGTTCCGTTCTGGGGCTTCTGTTGTTTCATTTTTCCCACAGCACACTATATTATAAAGACTTTTAGGGTACTGTTTACTTCCCAAACCCCCATAAATAGCAACACACACGTGCTGGCCGCCAGTCAAACAAAAAGCACTCCACCTAAAAGCTTGAGTGCCGAATCACCCATTATCCTTTGGATGGGATGCTGGAGCGCTTGGGAGGAAGTAGAGTAAAGAGTTTTTTTTCTGCTGGTTTGTTCACTCACCTCGTTGCCGTGGTTTTGGAGGAATTCCACTTCCTGTTGGGAGAAGGTCGTCATGGAGATGGACTTGACCCTGTGCGGAGGGTTGAGGCCTCTCCTGGGGTAGGATGGCGAGTGGTTAAGAAAACAACAACAACAACAACAAATAAACACAAGTAGAACTCATGTGTCGTCATTCCGGGCAGAGGAAACAGCAGGTGGGCGTGGAAAGTGGAAACATCTTCATAGTGGGTGTGCGCTTGTGCGCGGGGGCCTTCTAACGTGTGTGAACAAAAAAACCTTCATCCATGCTGGGGGGGGCATACGGAAAGCCGTTGGAGCGTTTATGCGATATCCTTGATATCAAGCTTAAGCTCAATGTACTAGTCCTCGTTCGTGATGTCATTCTGTGCATTAGTAGAACAACTAGTTTAGTTTATTTGTGTCATTTATGGCTAGGGTTGTGCCTCACGAGGTACGCGTAGCTTACCTGTAATTAAGGAATAGTAATACTAATAGTGTGAAGAAATGCCACAGTAGTGAATACAAAAAAAGGTTAAAATCTCAAATGTTATCTTTTGTTATTTTTACTCCATCCTCTCGTTCATTCTTTTCAAGTCATGATGTTTTGCTTTTGTCACAGTTTATATTTAAAACAAAACAAAACAAATGTATTAAACATTTTTGAGATTTTATTATTGTACCCTAAGTGCGCCCTGCATATTGTACAAGTGTGCTGAAATATGCTACTAATTGGACTTTAGGCTGGATAACAAGGATACCGACGAAATGCTCAAACACAGCTGGATTGGGCAATAACAACAGAGTGGCCTTCCTGTGGAGCACCAGGAGTGGGCTGAACATGCAAAATGTGTCCACACACATAAACACACACGCCCACACTCCAGAGGAGCTAGTGGAGGGGACGGAAAGAAACAAACCTTGCACCGAATGACTGGTTTTTAAACCGCTGTGGGAAGACAGACAGTATGTAAAACAATCTCTCTTTATGATTGCACCAACATGTGCAAGGGTGGCGCAATCTCCGGGCCTGCCATTTAGCTTACTACGACTGCAGATGCTACTCACAGCATTCCGGAGCACGACGTGCACACGAAGGTGCCCACGGTCACGTCCGTGTACGTCACCCCAGGCTGGTTGCACTCCAAGCAGTGTTTGTTTACTCCGGACTGGGCCAGCTCCCGAACCTTGCGTGCGCAAATCTCCTGGTTGTCCCGGTGCTTGCGGTTCGACATCGTGGATCCGGAGGAGAGGCGCGGTGGGGGTGGGGGTGGGGGGCGGTCGAGCCTCCGTCCGAGCTCCGTCTCCCAGGCTCTCCACCTCCGCCACTTCACCGCCGCATTGTGGGGCGGGGGGCTTGGGGGTCGAGGGGCGGGCTGGTGGTTGGAGAGAACGCCACTCCGCTCCTGCTTCGCCCCAACGTGAGGAGGAAGCAAGTTAGACTGAATAGGATGTAAAGATCCTTTACTTTCTTCAGAATAAAAGCATGCGACCGGAAAGATGCTCTTGGTTTTGAAAAACGGACCTTACAATAATAAGTGTGCGACGCATCTGCGCATACTTAATTTAAGAAAAAAAAAAAAAAGGCTACCAAAGAAGGAGCCGTCATTGTCACTGGTTTATTTGGATCTCCCCCTGTTTCTGTCACGCCGCCACTGCTTTTGTTTTACAGTCATGTTCCTGTTTTATTTTGATAGTCCTAACTCTACTCTCACCCCAGGTCACTTACCCTTCCTGCAGCTCAATGATTACCGGCCCACGCCCATGATCAACACCACCTGTTTCCAATCAACCCGGACAATAAAAGCCACCTTCATTCGCCAGTTGGTTGCCGAAGTGTCACAAATCTCAGTGCATGGAAGCGTCCTCGTACCACAGTCCTTGTTTGATGCCTAGCCTAGGCTAGCCTAGGCTAGCCTAGCCTAGCCTAGCCTAGCCTAGCCTAGCCTAGCCTAGCCTAGCCTAGCCTAGCCTAGCCTAGCCCCTTTAGTTTGCCCTGGTTTTCCTCCCTTGTGGAGCGCCTTTTGTTGTCCCTGTTTTTGAGTGCCCTTTTTTGTATCTCCAGTTTGGAGCTCTTTTTGTTCAGCCTTTTTTCCCTCCTTGAGAAGCGATTTGAGTTTCGTGCGATTAAAGCTGCAGCCTTGTTGGCCAACTTACACTCTGCGTCTGAGTCCTACCTCCTCTCGTCATGTCAGTTTCTACTTTTTGTACTGTTATTCCTGCCAACAATAGATGCCGTCCGACATTCGAATCCAAGAGTGCTAAAAGTCCAAATGTATGCCAAATTACACACGCGTTGTCTTGTTTTATACTGTTTGTGTATGTTCTTTCTGTATTTTGTTCATGAATTATATATTTTATTAGGAAGGGTGAAGCAGAAAATGTCCTCCAATTCTTGCATTTTTAGAGCATAAAGCGCTGTAAATATTTTTTGACAAGTCGAGTCGTTTTTTTTTGGTCAGCAGAGGGCGCTCGACAGTCGTTCGTGTGGCATGTTTGTAACTTGCTCGGAATCACGTGACCGTTCAGGTTTCCGGGTGTGTGACGTCATTCGTGTAACATTCAAGCCCACTTCGAAAGTGCGTGTTGTTTTTGAATATAATTTGATACCGTTGTACGGTGAAAACCACAACTTTAAACTGTCTTTCGACGCATATATTAGATCATGTTAAATCATTTTCGACACATTTGGCCTAAAATAAGCACTGTCATAGCTTTGTTCGAGTCATGTGACTAATTGAATTCCGGCGTGCGTGGCATCAGCCGTCATGAAGGCTCAACTCCAAAGTGTGTTTTTGTGTGTGCATGTTTTTTTGTTTGCACACAGTGGGCGGCGTTGCGTGTTGCGTGGGAAGAAAACTGGTTGCCAGTCAAGAAAAACACACACTAATGCGCGCGCATGTGTGTCGCGCGCGCTCGATGACGCGTCAAAAACGTCCGCCGACAGCCGAGCTTCCATCATCGTACACAGCAAGTCGCACGTACATTTAAAACAAGTCAACCAAACTGGATCCCACAAAATGACAAAGTAAACCTTGCCAGGACGAAGTTGGATTTTTTAAATTTTTTTATTGTGGTTTTACTTTTTGTTTTATTTGTATTTGTTTGATGTTATTTTGCGTCTAAACGAAGGAGATTATGACTATTAAAGTGGACTTTGAGGAATGTTTGAAGGACTCCCCACGCTTCAGGTAACTCCACGTGAGAGTAAAGAAATGGTGCGGGTGGGTTGTAATGATTTATCATTTGTCACACGCCGGTGTCTGTCTATTGATGTATCTCTAATAAAAGACGATTTAATACGTATCTTTTTTTTCCATACAAGTCAAGAACGGTAGTGGAACAATTCGATTTAGTTCAAGGCTTCACATCTTTTAAATCAATTTTCAGTTTTCGTTACTTTCTGTGATATTTTGGTAGAGTGCCGTGAGATTGTGAGAGAATTTAAAATATGGGTCTTGTATATGTAATGAACCACCGTTTGAGCACTTTCAATGTTAAGCCATACAAGTGAGCATATGTCAAGGCAAGTAAGCCGGCGAGAGTAGTTTTTGGGTGTGCCCAATGTCTGAGTCACAGTATTGTGCCCTGCAGCTGATCTGGCATCTTTCAAACTTGACTCCCCCATACACACACACACACACACACACACATACCATGTCTCCAAAGAAGTTTGACAGGGTAAAGGAAGAAAGGGAGCGGAAAACAAAACAATTCAAGGTGACGCAAAAGCAGGAGAAAGGTGTGGGTGTATAGTGTAAGCGTGGCCATTTTTTTAATATTTTTTTTTTAAGTGCAGGCTCGTGTTGACAGGTAACAGTTGAGGTGAAAAGGAAGGAAGTGAGCCGAGCGCTGCAGGAAGTGTGAAACTTCACTTTTGGGCCACAGGCGTTGAGACAAGAAAGGAACCTTTACCTCTCAGAAGTGTTGTTATGAATAAATATAAACATAGCATTGTTCTGTAAAATACAAAAAAAACCTTCTTTTTAAATTAGCCAGTGGTGACTTTGCACAAGCGCAATTCATTGCATCTGGATGCAGAGTTGTGAACATCTCCAGAAGTCCACTAAGATTATTTTTAAAAAAAAAGTGTCTAGAATTGTTGCGAGTCAATTGAAGAAAAAGCTGATTTTCATTTGCGTGTGTGTCTGTGTGCTTCAGAGCTGAAATTGAGGCGGTCCAGACTGACGTGGGTGAACTTGAGACGCGATTAGACAAGGTGAGATTTGAATGAAGTCGTTCATTCATTTTCAATTTAAGTTGTAATATATTGAGAATAAAGTTGTATATTTTTGAGGCAAAAAGTTGTATACTGTATTTATAAATAGAATTATGAGATTAAAGTCATATTTTCAAGAAGTGTATTTTTACATTATAAATTTAATATGAGAATGACATGTATATTTTTAAAGTCGTGTATTTTTTTTTAAGAATATTTTCATGGAATTAAGTCACTATTTGTCAATAATTGCATATTTTCAAGAAAAAGGTCATATACTTTGAAAATTAGTTATACTATTACAAGAATAAAGTTGTATATTTGCAATAAAAGTCATTAAAAAAGTACTTTTTAGATTAATGTCGTAATAAAATGATTCTAACAACATATAACATGAAAATGAAGTCGTAATATTGCGAGAATAAAGACAAGTTACGAGTCTATTGTTTTAGATGAAAAAGTGTTGCAATTTTCCGGAAGGTCAGATGTTTGCAAGATCAAAGTTTTGTTTTGTTTTGTTTTCTTCCTACCCCTCTTCACACCTCTGTTGTCTTGTAGCTCGTGAAACAATGCCAGGCCATGCTGGAGGCCGGCCGAGTCTACTACCAGACCAGCAAGAGCTTCGTGAGCGGCCTCCAGAGTCTCGGACAGCACCGCTCCGGGGACACCACCATGGAGGTGAGGGCCGCACGCTTCTGAAAAACACTCATTTGTGCAAGTTCATGTGCATCCAAACAATCTTGTTTTTCTTTCAGGAGTGTTTGCAGACATTTTCCGAAAAGTTGTCCCTCATCTTGGATGCACAGGGGGTGAGTTAGTCTGCTTGTTGCACTCGAGGCTGTAAAGCTACTGACAAATTCTTTTGATTTTTTTTTCTCGTGATATTAGTAGAGCTGTCAAACGATTACATTTTTTAATCAGATTAATCACATCTTAAAATGTTGATTAATCGCGATTAATCGCTTTTTTAAAAAGTCTTTTTTTATCAACATTTTACACCCGCCAAATTTAAAATGCACCTCTTATGTGTTAATTTTTTCGGCATTTAATGTGAAGAGGACGTCTCATCCTCCTCTTTTTCTAATCAGTTACATTACTTGCATAATTTAAAGTGGAAGAAAAAGATCCATATAATTTGACATGAACAAATATTCTGAATGTCACATGCAAACATTTATTAAATGCTTCACTTTCATGCATGTTATGTTTATTGTTCATACACAACCTGTGCTACCTTTAACGTAGCCGTCCGCTGTCAAGCTAAAGGATCGTCTGCAGTCAAAATGAATAGTGCGATTAATCTGCGTTAATACATGATTAATGCGATATTTTTTTGTGATTAATTAGTGAGTTAACGCTTTAACTTTGACAGCACTAGATATGAGTATTTTCATCTTGAAAATGGACGTAACATGAGACCCGCTTTCACCCGTAGGAGGTGATGGACATCACACAGAAATCAGTCAAGACGAAGCTCCAGACCTTCGTAAAAGAGTACGTGGCCACAAAACTCGTCAAGTCGAGGTCACTCAGCGTCAGTATTTTGTGTGTGTTTTCTTACTTTGTTTCAGAGATGTGCGCCGCTTCAAGGACGCGCGCAAGGAGTTCGAACGCAGCAGCGAATCCCTGGAGGGCGCTCTGGCCAGGAACGCTCAGGCACCTCGTGGGAAGCCCCACGAGGTGGAGGAGGCCAGCAGCGCGCTACTCAACGCCCGCCGGGCCTTCAGATCTGGGGCCTTGGATTATGTCCTGGAGGTGAGGAAGAGGTGATGTCAATTTTTGGGTGGACCTATCAGCCTCTAAACTGGAGCGCCTTTTCATTTTTGTTGCAGATTAACATCATTGAGGCCAAGAAGAAGACTGAACTATTGATGGCCGTGAGTGAAGTCGAATCCAATTCCGACGTCGACTTTTTATGCAAGTTTTAAAAGTTCACATTCAATTGTGCATCTCGCGAGAGCACCCGCCGCCTCTCCGGCAAAAATTATGTATATCTTTATTCTTCTAATAATACATCCATCCATCTTCTTGACCGCTTATTCCTCACAAGGGTCGCGGGGGGTGCTGGCGCCTATCTCAGCTGGCTCTGGGCAGTAGGCAGGGGACACCCTGGACTGGTTGCCAACCAATCACAGGGCACACAGAGACGAACAACCATCCACACTCACACTCACACCTATGGACAATTCGGAGCGCCCAATCAACCTGCCATGCATGTCTTTGGAATGTGGGAGGAGACCGGAGTACCCGGAGAAGACCCACGCGGGCACGGGGAGAACATGCAAACTCCACCCAGGAAGGTCCGAGCCTGGACTCGAACCGGAGACCTCAGAACTGGGAAGCGGACGTGCTAACCACTCGACTACCGTGCCGCCCTCTAATAATACAGTTTTAATCTAAAAAATATGCAACTTTATTGTTGTAATTGAATTTTCATGTTTTGAAACTTCTTTCTCATAAGATTACAACTTTGATGTTGAAACTGGCTGACTTTGTATCTTGAAAATATTGGAATTTATATCCCGAAATACACAACTTTATTTTTCAATGATAAGACTTTTTTTTCTTTTTTTTTTTTTTCCCTCAAAACTCTCTGCCAGATGTTGTCACTAATGGATGCTCAAGCCCAGTTGTTCCAGAATGGCTACCAGTCCTTGTCAGAACTGGATCGTTATCGGCAAAAGCTGAGTGACGAGGTAATTCTTCTTCTTATTACATATTATTAGGATATAAATGGTAAAAAAATAAAAAAATAAAAATGGAACTCTTGGTCTCAAAAATGTACAACTGGCAAAATACAGGCTGGGAGGGGTGGGGTTTAGGAAAAAATCACCACCACACATTAACAGAAGCCCAGAGGTGTAGATTGAGAAGGAGCTCATGGGTAAAAGTCCTGTATTTATATCATATTTAGACCGTGCCTTTCAAATTGAAAATATATGTCTTATTTTTTCTGGTAATCAATGTCCATGTTCCGTTTGTCTTTGAGATTCCAACTCAACTGAGTTCAAAGGATTCCTGTCACAGAAAACGGATGCATGAAATTGCTACGCTCCAATTGGGCATTTGCATACCACGAGTAGATAAAATTGCTGTGGCGGCTTGACAGGAAATAGCGAGCAACAACAGGAAATATTTCACATGGCTCAGTCCGACACCGCGTGTGTGTCAAGACAGGAAATTAACTTGTTCTGCGGCATGGTTATTACGTCAAATATCATGTGATAAATGTTAAAGCACAGGAAGGAGACTAAGACGACAAGCGGGAGTTAAGGATGAATGCTGCGGAAAAAAAAATGTTGTTTTTAACCCCAAAAATGTGTTTAGCACATGATTTGAGTGTGCAGTGAATCCATTCAGAGTAGACAGACAATTCATGTCGAATTGACGAGCATTATCAAGCATTGAGAAGTGCAAAAAAAAAAAACAATCCCACAAAATTCTTGTCGAAATGCTGATAAACCAAAAAAAAAAAAAAAGAGGGAAAATGCAAACTTAAAAAAATAATAATAAAATCTGTGGGTGCAGAACCACGAGTATCCACTGTAACCCTGGTTTTCACTAATAAATCGTAAAAAAAATATATATATTTGCACTTCAAAATGTTTGCTTTGTTCTTGTTTACTGCAAAACTGATGTTTATGTACAGCACTTTGTATACAGCAACGCCTGTTCTTAAAGCGCTTTATAAATAAAGTTGAGTTGAGTTTCAAGATAAACAAGCTTCAGTCTTTTGTTATGTTTCAACAGCATACACAGTTTGTCTTGAATTCTGCACGGGAGAAGAGGGACATGGAGCAACGACACGCCGCCATTAAAAAAAAGGTGATTGTATCTATTATTATTGAGCCTGCTTTTTGACACGCTTTTCTCAGCCTATTCAAACCATTACAACTTCAAGTCACATAAAGATGGATTGTCGGGTTTCCAGGATATTTCCTATGACGACTCCATGATGGACTTCAATCCGGACGCCGCCGATGGGGTTGCCATGGAGGGACACCTCTACAAAAGGGCAAGCAATGCCTTCAAGACTTGGAGCAGGTGTGCGACAAAAAAAACAAAAAAATAAATAACTTTTTTTTTTTTTTCATGCTTTGAGTCTCATAATTTCCACCCTCAGGCGCTGGTTCTCCATTCAGAAAAAACAGCTGGTGTATCAGAAGAAATTTAAGGTAAGCTAGCAAAAAGTAGGCTCACGCTCTGCAAATGGGATGTAGCCAAAAGGAGTCTTGTGGCTGGCGTGTGGTCTGCATGTTTGAATGCGTAGTGTCCCTCAGGACCAGCCCACGGTGGTGGTGGAGGACTTGCGTCTGTGCACGGTGAAACCCAGCGGCGAGAACGAGAGGCGCTTTTGTTTCGAAGTGGTCTCCCCGTCCAAGTGAGTCTCCGCCATTGCGCGCGACGGCGTGGCGGTGAGCGACTATAACGCGGCCGCAGAAGCTGTCTGTTGCAGGCCGACTCGGAGAGGCAGCAGCAGGCGTGGATCAGCGCCGTGCAGAGCAGCATCGCCTCGGCCTTCCAGGAGCGCACGGACGTCCAGAACAGTCCGGTGAGAACGCGCGCACGCCCTGCCACCCGCCTTTTCCGCCTCCCCTCGTCAAGCGTGTCGCCGTTTCTCGCAGCGGCAGCGGTGCGGCTCGGTGTCGACGGGCAGCCACC
The DNA here is from genome assembly GCF_051991245.1 of Festucalex cinctus. Classification (NCBI taxonomy): domain Eukaryota; kingdom Metazoa; phylum Chordata; class Actinopteri; order Syngnathiformes; family Syngnathidae; genus Festucalex; species Festucalex cinctus. The sequence goes on from NC_135426.1 coordinate 24,971,975, forward strand.
CCGTCGCCAGTCAAGAGAACGAGGGCGTCAAGGCCCTGGAGGAGGTTCAGGCCATCGCCGGGAACCGAGAGTGCTGCGACTGCGGGGCGCCGGGTCCCGACTGGGCTTCCATCAACCTTGGCATCACGCTGTGCATCGTGTGCTCGGGAATACACAGGTACACGTTGGCGGAGTGTTCATTTCGTCAACACAAACTCAACTCAAATAATTTCGGCATTTTTCACCAGACTAAAACTCAACTTGACTAAAACCCAACTAACGAGGACTAAGTCTGTATGCATTTTCATTGACTAATGAAGACAAGACGAAAATGTACTTCATGGAATAAAAACTGGACTAAAATCGATGGACATTTTAGTTCATAAATAAAAATGAAATGAAAATTATATGATTTTATATGATATATATAGTTTATATGTAGTTATAATATAACATTAATCCAATGGCTATAATGTACTACAATGTTCCAACAATAATGTTAATCCGAACGCTAAGTATTGCTGGCTAATTTACTAGCTCGTAGCAAGTAGCCATAGTAGCCACTTGTTGATATACTTTGATTGTGTGTCAAATTGAAAGAGAAATTTTTTATGTGAAATAGTTTTAGATCCGAAATGTTCAATATAATCTGTTGACAAAATTATATTCAGGGCTAAAATGGTTGTCCTGACTAAAACTAGACTAAAATATTGACTGTTTTTGTTGACTAAAAACGCTCGAATAACGAATAAAATAATATTTTTTTCTTTAACTAAAATAAAGATTTAAAAAGTAATGCTCGATTTTTAGTGATAAAAACTAACAAGCATGATTGAAACTGCACTAAAACTGAGACTAAATTTAAACATGATTGAGACAATGAACACTAACACGTGACTTGGCCCTACGGCAACTTGCTCATTTTTTAGGAGCCTCGGGGTCCACTTCTCCAAAGTCCGCTCCCTTACGCTGGACTCCTGGGAGCCAGAACTCGTTAAGGTAACGTTCTTCTTCTGCGTGCACGGAAAAAAAAGGTGTTTTGAGACCGCTGAGATCTTATTGCGTATTCGCAGTTGATGTGCGAATTGGGCAACAGCGTCATCAACGGCATCTACGAGGCCCGTATTGATGAGATCACCTTAAAGAAGCCCCTTGCCTCCAGTCCAAGGTATGTGCAATGCAAATTAAGACGCTCTCGTTTTAGGGTTGATCAGCTGAGATCAGCTGTCTTGCTCTTTGCTTGATTTTGATTTGGCCAATGGATGGGATTGAGAATTTTGTCCGACTTGTAGCGGAACAAATACATCGAAATATGTGATTTTTGTGCTGTCAAAATTCGGCCTTGGCTCATGATTACATGATCGTACTTCCTCATCTCGACACTACCGCAGCAAACAGGAAGTGTAGAAAGTACACGGACTAAATGTTTCGTGTTGTGACCGCATGCTCTCTGGAGTACCTACAATATTAATTGTAGCAAAATCTAAATGACTCCTTATGTGGCTGAAGGGGAGACAAGGAGGCCTGGATTCGGTCCAAATATGTGGAGAAGAAATTCATCCAAAAGCTGCCAGAGACGGGTCGGAACACCTTGCAGAAGCGTCCGGGTGCCAAGAGGAGCAGGGCGGCCACGCAGGACCGCACCGCCGAGAAACCGCCGCTCAAACCCAAACCGAGCCGAAGCACTCTGCCTCGATCGGGTAATGCGGAGCCGCAAAGTCACAGAGGAACGTCTGTGAGATGTCCGCCACGTCACGAGTGTTCTCTCTCCTCAGTGTCAGGCCCGACTGACGTTCAGACGAACAACACGGGCTCCCACATAGGTCAGCACCCACGCACACGAATGTTCACCAACATATAACCACACGCACGGGAAAAAAAGAAGAAGCATTTTTCATCTTCCATAGAGAGAGGCGGGACCTACGCTACTTGCACTCAACTCAATCACTCTGTAAAAATAATACAACTTTTTCCCTCAAATTTATTTTGTTTCTCATAAATATACAACTTTGTTTTGGAAAACATGCAACCTTTTTCAATATAATATACTTCCTTAATTTTTTTTAAGAAATATATCACTTTTTACAGAAAATTGACTTTTACTATTTTAACTTTTTTCTCTAAAATTTACTATTAATAAGCTTAACTTAAAAAAATTTTCAGGAAAATGACTTTTGCCAAAATTATTACTTAAAATGTTTATTTTTCTTTTATTATTATTATTTTTTCTAGAAAATAAAGAGGGTTTTTTTTTTAAGATACATACGACTTCTCTATAAAGTATGATTTCTTTCTAGAAAATTACTATTATAGAGAACCATTTGCAAATAATATATGGCTCTTTTGAAAATCCATGCCGTTTTCTTGAACATTTTTAACTCTTTTTTTTTCAAAATATATGACTGTTTTAAAAAGGTTTTTGCAGAAAATATTCAACTTCTTTGTGAAACTATTGATATAGAATATGCCATTATATGGTATATATAAAATTGAAATTTAGAAAAACGCAGAAAAGTGATGCTTGTGTGTATTCTATAACCTGTAAATGACTAATTACTACTTTCCTATTAGCCATTTCATTTGGTTTTTGACTCATTTTTAAGACGTATTGCATATCACAAACGACTCTGTCTCTAGTTGGGCTTCTGCTGTCCCTTTTATTGATCAGCTGGAAACGTTCACCTCACCACTGCCTTTCTCTGCATCATCTTGTGAAGTTTACCACCTCGCTAGAAGGCAACTCGCTATTTGTTGCGTAGGAATGTTTCGAACCACTGATCAAAGCTGTTATTGTATTTTTATTGTACCTTAGATATGAACGATGAAGAGGAGGATCTGAGCGGCCTTCACCCGGGGGCGTTGTTGTACCGCTCGGCAGCCCTGCAGAACTTCCCCGTCATGGCGGACGCGTTGGCCCACGGCGCCAACGTCAACTGGGTCAACGCGGCCGAGGATGCCTGCACGCCGCTGATCCAGGCCGTTTCTGTGGTGAGGGTTCGTTCCTACGTAAACCGCCATGACACCCACCACTGGCTTTTTAAGCATTTGATTTTTCTCCTACCAGAATGCCCTGGCGGCGTGCGAATTCCTGCTGCAGAATGGCGCCGACGTCAACCAGGCGGACAGAAATGGGAGAGGGCCGCTTCATCACGCCACTATCCTGGGTCACACCGGGTACACACATACATGCACGCACAAAGTATTAGAGCAGATAAAGGACCCATAAACAACCTTGATCACAATCTTTAGTGTGCAAAATGCAACGCAGACGGGATTTTGTGTGCAGGAAGTGGCTGCGCGTGCATGTGTGTAACGCAGACTCAGTTAACAGTCAAAGTTTCCACATGACCTTTTCTAGCATAGAAAATAGTGCTAATTCTCCATTTCAATCTGATATCCAAGTAAAATGAGTTCCACTCTTGTGTACGAACTCAGGCTGGTGTGTCTCTTCTTGAAACGAGGCGCAGACTACAACGCCAGGGACAAAAACCAGAAGGACCCCATAACGATCGCCGTGGACAACGCCAACGCAGACATCGTCACTTTGTGAGCATCGTGAACAAATTTGCCCCCCCCGAACCCAAAACTGAAACCTTGACTGATACTCTTTTTGTCTTTTTGTCTCCCAGGCTGCGGATTGCCAAGATGAACAGGGAGATGCAAGAGCTGGATGGATCGTTGGGAAAATCAGGTCTCTCATCAAAGGGTCGGGCGATCGGGGGTGGTGGGACAGGGAGCGGGCAGGGCCAAACCAGGAAGAGCCTCCAGGCTTTAAAGAACCAAATAAGTGGATGGGCTCTGGGAGGACAAAATGATTAGTTCAACTCACTCTGAAAGGAATTGGCACTTTTTTTTTTGTTCTGCAGTTGAAAAACACTGGTTCTACAGTGTTGCCTTCTTTTCCTCAATGTGAAGTTAACCCAAATTCTCATTTGAAATGGGGGCGAAGGGAACTACACCTTCATTGAGAAAGCGTGAAAATCCAGTTTTCTATTCAGAATCAATGATGAAGACCGGTCGTGACAGGACAATAGAACAAAGGATCTTCTATCACCACCAGTCGTTCTTCCACTTTGCACATATCATATGGCACTTTGAAACCCCCCCCAAAAATGCATAATACTGTGAAAATGGAGTAGGCGTTACTGACTGCACATAAACGGGGGTAACGCATGCTCAAGTCCTGTTTGCATTGCGGCCTTCATGGTCATGCTCATGCATTGTGTTTTTGCTGTTCAGGCTGGCTTCTTGTACCTTGTTTTGTTCGTGTGTGCTTATTTCAAAACAAAACCCCAAAGACCCTGCTGGTCAGCATTTTGACTTTGTTTTTGTGTGTCCTTGCACTCCTGAGACATGGAGCTGGTCTCACCAGCTTGTGCAGTGTGCCACCTGGTGCAAACTACGAGGTAAAGTGTATTGCGCATGCTTCCTGCCTCCTACACTTCCTGCTTCTCGGCAAACCGGAAATAGACTGTAAAGGGGACTGTGAAATATAAAAACATATCCTCTTTGCTTTTATGTAGCTCATTGTTAAAATCTGAACGCCTGTTTTGTGTTTTGTTTTTGTTACTAAAAACAAATGTTTTATTGACATATTGATTGGTGGCTTCGGCTTTCTCTTGGCAAAACGCTCTTTTGCGCCTCGGGCCGACAGTGCCATCTGTTGGACAAACAAATTAATGCACGACAAATTTCTAGCAATGGACTTATTGGTTTGTTTGTTTTTTATTTCTGTTTTAAAAAATCACCTCTTTTTGTGTCGCACAGGTGATGAAACCTACCAACATATCTTCAGAGACTTCTCGCACATGGCTTCCAAGAACCCAGAGAAGCTCAAGCGTCGCAGTGCAGATGGCAAAGTCTAAAAAGAAAAAGAAAAATGCTGCGTAAAAAGATTTTTTTTTCCCATGTTCCATTCCTTCCGCAAACTGTTGTTCGAACAGGGATATTTTTACGAATAATTCTATTCAAAAATGTTGAAAATACTTTGAACTGAACTTTTTTTTTTTTTTTTTTTTTTGTCTAAGGATATGTCGAATAAAGTTTTATTTTATTTTAAATGTGAGTTCGGGCGAAATTAATTAGCTTACCCAGCGGTGTAGGAATGAATACATCACGGCACAAGAAGGCACACTTAGTTGCCACTTTGTTTTTTCATTTCATTCTATGGTAACTATAAATAAAAATATAGAAACTTTAAAAAATGCCATTATGAAAATAGAATAGTTGCAATAGTCAAAGAGAACATTGTCCAACTTAAGCAAAATAGCAGCACTAGCAATATTAAGCTAGCATTAGCACAGTAAACCCGCCAGTGTTAAAGCAGTCTTAAAGCCTGGTTCACACGGCAAGATTTTAAAATTGTCGGCTGATTTCCAATCTTTGACAGACACCACACGCGAAGAGAAAAAAAAATCACGGGAGTTCCAGTTTTGAACCTACCGTGTGTGGTGTATCAACACACCCCACACGAGCCGAGTTCATTCAAGAATGTGACGGGAAGTCTCGCAAAACCTCTCGAGATTAAACGTGGCTTCCGAGTCGTCAACATGAGTCGATCCTGGTTTTCAGCCGAAAAAGCGGCATACAAAGAAAAGGTGTTGAGTGTAAATGGGCACTGGCGAGACATCGCTTGCCCTCGTCTCGGTGCTGGCGGAGCGCGTTGGCGTCCCACCCGGAGACCACGTTTATTTGTGGAGAATGTGTGTGCGTGTATTAACAAACAAAGTATGTTTTTTGTTTGTTTCCCTCAGAGGTAGATATTCCAAAATAGTTTCAGCGAAGCTCATAAAGCCCAAAAGACTGCAGGGATGTGTTGCGCCAATGCAGAATGATCAAACAAAACAAGTACTGTAATCACGTCACCACCAGTGCCATGTTTATTATGGTCCAAAAGTACCATGGAGGGATATTGTTAATGTCTCTGAAAGAAATGGCACTCAACAACGTAACAGCAGTCTTGTATTCCTGAGTATGAGAGAGACACTAAAGCCCATTATTACAATTTTTGGTCTCCAGTGAAGTCATTGGTGCGTCAGTTTGACACCACTTGACAGTGTGCTACATCTTCCAGGGATTCACATTTCAAGCTTAACAATGACAAAAATACTCCATATTTCAGCTTGAATGTGCAAATCTGATAAATAAACTAAATCGAGGGGCTGGAGCAGCCCCGTTGACATACACTCCTCCCAAAAAGATAGGGATGAATTCAGAGGATGAACCCAAAATGCAACATGAAAACTGCATTTGACCTCTAAATGTCTGACTCCTAGCCAAGCGCAATATCCCTACATTTTTGGGAGTAGCGCGCACACTTGCTCCTCAGCGATTGCCGTCACCAGGCAACTCATTTATCTGCTCCGTCTCCGAGCTGAGACGTTGGGCCTCCGCGTCCGGCAACGGCGGCGGATCCGTGCAGCAGAAGTAGTGTGGTAAGGTTGCCATAGTGAGCGTGCCAAGGATGAGGAAGGAGCCCGACACCATGAAAGAGGCCATGTAGTTGCCCGTGACGTCCCGGAGGAGTCCTGGAAGCGCCGCACAATTGGGTAAAAGAGAGAAATAATCGAGAATGGTCAGATATGTTTGGTTAATTGGAGAGACAGATCCTACCTGACAGAGGTGATCCCAGCAATCCCGCACAGCTCTCGATGAGCTGCAGTAGTCCGAGCGCCCCCATGACGCGCTCCGCCCCGGCCACCGTCGGCACCACTGTGAAGGCCAGCGAGGTCAGCGCCCCGGAGCAGAAGCCATAGAGGAGGCTGACGGCCACCAGGCCGGCATAGGAGCCCCACAGGGTGCTCACGGGTAGCAGCATGATGAACAACCCGGCCAGCGCCGTCCACACGCTCAGCAAGTGGATGAGCCGAAAGTGGCCAAGGTCCGAGAACCAGCCCGAGACCACGCGGCCGAAGATGTCAGTGATGCCGGCGGCGGACATGACGAAGGCGGCCTGGTACTCGGAGCAGCCGGCGTGTCGGCTGAGGGCCACGAGGTGGACATAGGGCACAAAGTAGCCAACGTTGAGGAGCGTAATGGCCAAGGTGTACGTCAGGTAAGGCCTCTCGCACAGCAACGACAGCTCCAAGTAGGAGGCCACTCGCCGCCGCATGTCAGCGCATGACGTCCTGATCTCCGTATCCACCTGGAAGACAGAAAATTGTGGAATTGATTCCGTTTGAATTTTTCAAAATGGAATATTGAACTTGCAAGCAGAAAAAAGCAATTGAGCCCCACGAAAGATTTAGAAATGCCTCTACATGCCACAAGGTGGTAGCAAAGCACTATTTTTGGTTAAGTGACACTCCTCACCTTACTTCAGCATGAAACAACATCGCTTCTTGGCAACAAAATGCCACAAGTATATGGAGGACCAAAACTGCCAAAATTCAAAAGAAATAAATAACTAAAAGTGGAAATAAAACAGATGTAAAAAATGTAATTTGAAAATTAAATCCAAGATACATAAATTTGTATTTAATTTTGAATTTAGATTTTTTTTTTTTTACATTCATTTTTATTTTCACATTTAGTCATTTATGATAAAGTAAAAATAAAAATGGATAAATGTCATAAATGACAAAATAAATAAATGACTAAAAGTAAAAATAAAAAATATATATAATTTAAAAAATTCAACAAATTTATTTATTTCATTATTTATGTATATTTTGTATTTTTATTTCCATTTATATTTATTTTTGGGATTTAATTTTTGAATTATATTTTTTTTATATCAGCTTTTTTTTCTTTTAGTCATTTAGCCAAGTATTTATTTTGAATTTGGGCAGTTTTGGTCCAATACAAGAAGGCTCCAAAGCACAGTAAATGATTTCTTCATGCATAGTGTATCGCGCCCCACCTTTGCCGCGCCCTTCGGCCGCCGCCGTGACCGGACGAGCGCCCCGCACGCCATGATGTTGAGGCTGAGCCCGCCGAGGATGAGCAGGGCCCCGCGCCAGGCGTACGTCTCCACCAGGAACTGAAAGAGCGGGTTGAACGTGAACGAGGCCAGGCCGATGCTGGAGAACGCCAAACCCAGGGCAAGACTGCGCCGCTGGGTGAAGCTCGCCATGACTGTGGCCACCATGGGCGTGAAGACCAAGCCCCAGCCCAACCCTGGAGGACGAACGGGGGAGAAATCATTGAGAATTAACACACTATTGAGATGCGGATTTGAGTACAATAATAAACAATCAATTTGAATGATTTATAACCCTGTCGGCTCTTGACTGCAACGGTCTACCTGAAATGAGGCCCATGGTGAGGTAGAGGTGAAGCAGACACGTGGCCTGTGAGGCGAGGATGAAACCGAGCCCGGCCAGGAAGCCTCCCGCCATCACAACCAGGCGCGTGTCATACGCGTTGGACAAGGCGGCGCCCAGGGGACCTACGACACATCACGGTGACGACGTCAAGCGTGCCTCCAACAGGAGCTCCACCGGGGGGGACTCACTGAAGAACTGCTGTGCCGCCAGGCCGGTGGAGGAGATCCACGAGATGGCTTGAGCGCTCTCGTCGAAGTACTGCACGAACTCCACGAAAAAGATGCCCAAACCGCGCATGAGGCCGAACACCAGGCTGGTGCTGACGAAAAGGGCCCCGACCAGCACCCAGCCCCAGCCCCCATCGGGGCCCTCGGCTTCACCATCGCGCCGCCTCTCCGCTCCGGCTCGGACGCTGGCCATCGCTGAGAGATCAGAGAAAAAAGTATGTCAAGAAGGGGTGAGAGTTTACATCATGGTGCGTAATCATTAACTTCCTTTGAGCCAGTGTGACGAGGCGCCTTAACACGTCGGTGGGTTAATGATAAACAACTTGCAAACCCTTCACTAAAAAACATCACGATATTCATTGACAGGATATAGGATAAATATGTAGTACCAAACATGAAATAGAGGGTGAGAAAAATTCATTAATTTAAAAAAAAAAAAAAGATTCAGTGTTGCCAATATATATTTACCACTATTTCTTAATGAAGGCACACACACACACACAAAAACAAAATGAATAAACTCTTAAGGAGCAAAAAGAAGATGCACGCTCATGTTGAACAAAACTGGGCAAATGACCAACTAACTGACCACATATAGTAACTTGTGGCAACAAAATGAGTATTTCATGTGCATGTAAAATGTATTTTGTGGCCACAAGTAAGAAATTGGTACGTATTTCATCGCCACAAATAATTGTTTTGTTTGCATTTTACTCCTATTTCGTGGCCAGACTTTTGTCATTTCGTGCACAGGCAATACATTTTTAGTGGTGGCCATTAAATTGTATTTGGTGCACACATTATCCCAAATTTATGGACACAATTTAGCATTTTGTGCACAAATCACACTATTCCTATTTCATGGCCACAAATCAGTATTTCATGAGCATATTATATCTATTTTGTATCTCTTGGCCATGAAATACTTATTTGTGGTATTATATGTGCACGTGAGATCTATTTTTATATGTCTAATTAAATTTTCCCCACACGTCATGTCTGGGGCTCTGCAGCAAAAAAAGAAAATTAGTGACCAAAGTTAAAGGGATTACAAATTTCCTAAAGTCACTATTTTAGATGGACAGACGATACCCACCTGCTGAAGGAGAAGTGCACTGCAAAACATGCGGTTTCAGTGGAGCTGATGCTGAAGGACACACACAGATTGTTTGATTTTTTAAGTATTTGCCATCATTTTAAATTGTTAGCATGTTGTTAGCAACATGAATGTTAGCACAAAAAAATTACCTACCCTACAGAATAAAAAAAAAATAAAAAAAATAAAAAAAAAAAAAGACAGGGAAACCAGCGTAAATTCCAGCGGAGTACGTCAAACCATAAACCGCAAATAACTACGTACATAACGTAGCACTGACGTAGCGCATGCGTACTGACGACTAACTAAATTGCCCTAAAGCCGAAATAAAATAACTGCGAAAACAAAACGAAGCACATCGTTTACTAACAAAAAAATAACAACACCTCGATTGGACACTGTGAATTAAATATAGTTATTTTTGTACCGTAGCGGTCGTCATGCAACGCAAGCAACGGCAGTCAAAGTGTGTTTCGCTTTCGAAGAACCTGTTAAATTAACGACGCTAAACTGACACTGTTAGCAACACTTACCTCGAACCTTCTCTGAGTTACAGTGGCCATGCTGTCCTTTCTTGACTCGGTCCGAACTCGATGAAGCCAAACCACATGACAGACCCTTGCCGGTAACTCTGGACGTGTGTGTCACCGGTGTGTGTGTGTGGGGGGGAGGTTGCGTTTTAAATGGAACGAACGCACCACCGGGTGAGTGAAATGCTAGTTCCTTTTTTTTTTTTTTTTTTTGTCTGGTAACGTAGTTAGCTAACAGGGTTTTTGTTTTTTAAATAGCATAATTCATTTTACTAAAATTGTATTAATTCAATAACTTGTCAATAACTTGAGGGTGAGAGAGTTAAGCAGAAATAGTTGCCCACCTAAAAAATATTCACCCCCTCGAGCCACCCCTCAGGAAACACCAGCAAGTGGCACCAATGAGTGTCAAGCAGGAAACGTGTGGCAGTATGGTTTCATTCTTTCCAAATGGTAGGAGAGATCGATTGCGAAAGTCATAGGTGGGAATTCGAGATTTATGGGATCATTTATTTCTCAAATGAATTGATTTTAGGTCCTTTTCCTCAAAAAACAAACAAACAAACAAAACATTTTCCTCTCCAAAAAAAAATCGTCTGTCACATAAATGCAACTTTTTTCCCCTCACTAAAAAAATACTACTTTTACAGTCCTTTGTTTATTCTTTTTTTTTAAGACGAAAAGGTTTTCGTTTATCTTGACTAGTTTCAGTGTCAACTGCCGCCTTCCTCCGAAGCTGTCAAGCTGACAGTTGTGACGTGTCTTCTTATCAGCTGCAGTTTCTGGGCGGTTCCGGCGTGGCAGTACCATGTGGATGACGCACCATGCGGACTTCGCCCTCCGATGGTCTCTGGAGAAGTGGATCTCATCCCATGTGTGGGATAGCAGGCAAGTTCCTTCGTCCCTGTTGAGTGTGGTCGGGCCCCGTTTCACAATCTCTATTGCTTCTTTCGTCCATCGTTTGTATTTTTGTTCTGCTGTTCCAATGATGTTTGTTTTGTCCCAGTCCATGATGCGATTGTCTCCTTTGCAGTGGTCCGATATGGTGGATTTTAGGGCTGGGCGATATATCGAAGAAATATCGATATCGCGATATTGGGCCATGCAATATGCATATCGCAAAGACATGCAATAATTTTCATATGGAATTTTTGGCTTTTACCTGAAATTGACCAATCAGATACAAACTTAAATGTGCATCACCATCTAATAGTTTAGGGTAATTACAGGGTAATAATAGTGTAATTACAGTTATTAACTAGGAACACATTGAACTTGCTTTTTACCACATGAACAAAATGTTATTCTTTCATTTGACAATAAAAATGTTATTTCTTTAGGTACATGTTAAATATCGCAATAATATCGATATCGCGATATTCAACAACTATATCACATATCACATGTTTTTCCAATATCGTGCAGCCCTCGTGGATTTGATTTTTTGTGTGTGGCCTTGTCCTTTTCTACTCTTGTATAGCATTCTGCTGTTTGATTCTCACATTCCTGATGCCCAGAAACATCAGCTGATGAGAAGACGCGTCACAACTGTCAGTTTGACAGCTTCTGAAGAAGGCGGCAGTCAACGGCGAAACTAGTCAAGGTAAATGAAAAACCTTTTTGTCTTAAAAAAAACAAACAAAAACATAGGACTGTGTAGATTTGAAGACAAGATGAACATTTTTTTTTAACCGTGCTACTTTTTAGCTCAAAAATATTTTTATTAAAAAAAAAAAATACTTTTTTTTTTTTTAAATATTTTTGTTTCCTAAAAATCCAACTTTGTAATAAAAAATTAAAAAATTCCTCCACCCCCAACAAACACTATCTTACTTTAATTTTTCTTGAAAAAAAAAGTGTCTCCAAAGGTGTCTTTCATATCTTCGAACATCGGTCATGAAGGAGTTCTTTGAAAATGCTTGATTGCATATATGTATCATCATGTACCACTGTTAATTCTGTCATAATAAATAAAGAGACATGTCATCCAAGCTCCAATTTAATTCAAATAATACAAGCCATCTTTGTCCAGCAAATGAACCATCCAATTCCTGACTGCTTGTAGAATAGTTGATCATTTTTATGGTTATATATCAGAAAAAGTCATTTGCCTGCTTGGACTTTTTCAAGTCGCTATGTGTATGGCTGCATAAATTATTTAAAAGAACACGCAGGGCACCAGGCCTCACACGCGTGGAGTTAAATAAAAATATGTGAGCGTTAGCAAGAAACGACACAACCACGATTCAAAGTGCTTTTTAACTGAATTCGGTCAGATATCAACTCTGTTCAAACTTCCTTCAAACCATCTATAGGGGACCCTCGCTCTTGAATGTTTTTTTTTTCCTTTCACTTTACATACTCAAACTTGCCAAAACCTGCTTTTGTTCCTCCCAAACTCTTCACAAACCAACAAAAACACTTCCTGTAACGCTCTAAATACAACGTTTTCATGACCTCATCTCGAATGCAAGCTCAGTGAGTGCTATTATTTTTTACAGGCAGCTGAACCTCCTCTCACAACCAGCAATGGCTTCTGTAAAAGACACTACTGTTAAAAAGATAATGCTATTGGGCTTTCTTTGTTTTTCAGCAGGCCTGCGGAACGGGCGGGTACGGCTCGGTCAGGACCTTGTAACGGACTTTGGTGTTGGTAATGGCGCCGTGCTTCTGGCGCAGGTGAAGGCGCAGCTGACTCTTGTGGCGGAAGCGGAGCTCACACTTGTCGCACTGCCAGAAACAACAACAACAAAATGAAGATTTGAGCTTGTCTTCTTTTTATTGCTGCCGTTTTTAAGGCCCGGACTCACCGAGTAAGGCTTTTCTCCGGTGTGGATGCGCAGGTGGCTCTTCAAGGTCTGCAGGTGGCGGAAGCGGGTGCCGCACGTGTGGCAGGGGTACGGCTTCTCGCCCGTGTGGATCAGGACGTGGGCTCGTAGGTGAGCCACCTAAACATAAAGCAAGGAAATGTGCACTGTGTGTATTTAAAACAACCGCATAGATTAGCTTTTAAGTCTGCTGACTTATGAGCAAAAGCTCATTCTATTTATGTCATTTGTATGTCTTACACCAAGAGGCTCATATATATATATATTAAAAAAAAAAAAAAAAGTACTAATTTTTGTTTTTACTGCCCAAGGTAAAAAAAAATTTTCTTTTTGTATATCAAAGGCTGAAAAGGCACGCTTGTGAAGGCTCACCTGAACGAATCGTGCGCCGCAGGTGTCGCAGCGGTACGGCTTCTCGCCCGAGTGGATGCGAGCGTGTGTCTTGAGGTTGGCTGGCCGGTTGAATTGGGCGCCGCAGACGTTGCAGCGGTACGGCTTGTCGCCTGCAGGTTTGGAGTTGACACATTTGGGGAATCAGATTTTGAATTGGTAGCACGTTGGACGAGTGGTTACCAATCTGCCTCACAGGTCTAATTGAAATCATGTCATGTCACAGAGATGTTAGTAAGAATGGGCTGATTTGAATTAGCGATGCAATTTCCCATCAGGTGTTGTGCAATCTTCACCTGAGAGGATCGTTTTGCCTCCTTTAGCGTTGCCCGGGTAACTGTAAGACACATAGTAGCACTCTCTCTTCACGGCTTGATGGCGTTGATGAATGGTAGCTGCGGAGTGTGAGGAAAAAACAAGGTGGCCCCAATATTAGTAATAAATTATTGTACAATCTTATTTTAAGACGAAATGGGACACAAATGTGAAGTGGAATGAAATGTATATAATATTGTAACTTTTTTTTTTTTTTTTTAGGCTGTGTGGGAAAACCTCACCCCCTTTTCTCTCATTGCAGCTAACTGACTCCAGAGCTATTTTTGAATGATGCAATGTCGACTGCCATGACAGATGATGACGATTCCATGACATACCTGTTCCCTCCTCCACGGAGGCGGGTGGCCCGAGGAGAGGGGCTCGGCCAGAACCCTCGTAGCAGGAGGCCTGCCCCCGTCTGCCGAGGAGAGGGAGTGAGTTGACGAATGTCGCCCCCTCCCTCCACCGCCATTCCCACTCCCGCCTTGCCTCCTACCTATCAATCTGACCGGGCACTTCTCCAGGCCACGCCTGCGTCACGGCCGTCGCGTCGTGCCGCGGCTCCTCTTTCACTGAGGTCCCAGCACAGAGAGGGTTAAGCACGATGTACTTGTATTTTTTCCAGTTGCAGGACTTTGGGTGTGGTGTTGTTTTGGTGCCACACTGAGGGAGGATCACATATAAACAATCCCGGTTATTAAAACCTGATCCATAGCATAATTGACAGGAAGTTCCCAATTCTTTAATGAAAGTCTTCATCTGGTTTTCAAAAATCCATTTTAATATCTGACTTATGTATCTATGGTCCTGAAACTCACTGCGAGATTTTTGTTGCAGGTTTTAGATTCTGCGGGGGAGCTGGGCTGGCAGCTGGAGCGTGCGGGACTGTCAGGAGATGGTGGAGGCGAGTCAGGCTCCTTCTTCAGCTCCTCCGAACCGTGCTTCCGTGGCGGGAAAGCTCCCGGCGTAAGAGGACCATCAGCCTCACCCGGGACCCTGGAGAATAAATATAGAAGTTGAAGGTGAGATTGACCAGGCCCAAAAAAAAACTAAATAAACGGGGTATAAGTGAAGTTCTGACCTAACTATCCGTGCTGCTTGTGGTCCAGGATTAGGCAGGTCTGCACCTTTAGGGGCCACAGAGGCCACAGACACCCTGGGGTCCAGCTCCAATTGGGGGTGTCTCATGCTCATGTTTTCCCTGCTACAGAAAGTTGAACCAATTGGAAACATTCTTCATTTTTAAAATGGACCTTTTTCATTCATAGATGATTTAAAAAAAAAAAATAGAACGTATGTGTTAACTTTGGGGATGGGCAAATACCGATATGGCCTTATTTTAAGGTATCGGATATTTGTGGGGGTTGCCGATATAGCAGTCACTAATACATAAGGAAAAAACAAACAAACAGGATAAATTATGAGTGCAACAAGTGAAATGGTTTATTATTAATTAATTGTACTTACTCATTTTAATTAGCTAAATAAAAATGTTTAATGTTGCACAATGTTGTTTTTTTAAGTAACTGTACTGTTTTATTACTTCTAGTAAATACATTTATAATTTATTCAATATGATAAATGATAAGGACATTTCTAAAAAAAATAAAATAATAAAAAAACCTTAATTCACCAATTTTAAGAAAATGGCTAAATCATACATTAATACAATTAAATGTTTATTTTAAACTAACAATTCATTTTGTATTATATTTCATTTTAATTACTCAAACGATCATGTAATTAAATACATTCTAAAATTGTTGGACATACAAGCAAAATTGTTTATTTGACTATATTTTAATTTTATGTAATACTTTTTTTTTGGTCAGGATCTCACCAGTGCAGCCGCATGAAGTCCCGGCAGGTATCAGCCACGTGGTCCATCTGCAGGTAGGCGGCCACGGCAAGCACGCCGGGGGCAGTGGCGGGCGTCAGGGGGAGGCGGGACGTGTACATGAAGTCGAGCAGGACGGAGACGCTGGTGGGCTCCAGGTGGCCTGGGAGCGACACGTTCATGTGGCGCGTGTGCCGCGTGTAAAGCGAATAGAAGAAGCCACTGCAAAAGAAAAACAACAACAACAACAAAAAGAAAATTCTCAGAGGAAGCGGACTGCTTTATTGCTTTGCTGCCATCTTGTGGCAGCTTGATGTCAATGCATTCAGTGGCGTGCAAAAGTTGGGAGCTGAGGAGGTGAAGGCCCCGGGATTCCACCTGGGTATCCTACCAAAAAAATAGTGAAAAGGTTTCCGTCCGCCCCTCCCCGTTGACAAAAGTATTCCAGCAGCCATCTTAACAAGAAGTCATTTTGAAAATCATCCGCCCGCCACTGTAGTCGCTAAGCCGATCACACCTACCTACAGGCCACCAGCACGGCCGAGTGAGCCTGTAGGCGCGCGTCGCCAACCGCCAGGGTGGCGTCCGTCAAGATGCCGCGGTGACGCAGCTCGTTGAGGTTGAGCAGCACGTCGCCGCCGTGGCGGGTGAACTCCTTTACGTAGCCAGCAGACGCCCCGGTTCCATCCGCTCCCAATGACATTGCGTTCCTCTGGGGGGGGGGCAAAAAAATAAAAGTACCACATGACATCCTAACAAATTCCGAATGGGATTTACAGTACAGTTCAATTGTATTTGCATTGAAAAACTATTATTTATGTACCTTTTTGACCACATTTTTGTTTTTTTTCTTTTTAAAATAGAAAAATGACATGGCACATTCTCATTAAACTTTTTTTAAATTTCATTTCCTTATTAAAGAGTGTGATATCTTCAAGCATTCAACTTTTCTTCATATTATTATTATTATTGTTCTAAAGTGAGATCTTGCAGTATTTTGTCCCGATTCGATCATGTGATTGGAAATCAAGGCTGATCACATGATTTTCTGATGGATATCAACTGAAAAAGATCAGATTTTTAAATGTTCATAATTTAGAAAGTCACATAATTCAATATTTTATTATTTTTTTTAATTTTTTTGAACCACTGCTGACTTACAGCCATATACTGTAAGAAGTTATCATGTTGGTATACATTTATTTAAAACAACAAAAAAGATCATTGAGACAATTTGGTTGCGATCTTTTTTCCGCCGTAATTCATTACCATTGAAACTCGTTATCAGCAGATGCTCAAAAACTACTGACTTGGACTAGGCAGGGTGCAAAAAAAAATGTTATTGAGATATCTCTCCATTTTTGTAATCATCTCATGCAGGCCATGTTCTGAATTTGTTGTTTGAAACAGGTCAATAAAAGAATGCAAATGGCCCCAGGGCCTCACTTTTTACACAACATAATTAATTGGAAATCATTTTTCGTTTCATCTGTCAGGAATTTAGAGTACCGACTAATGCATAATAATATAATAATGAAAACATAATGAACAAATAAATAAAGTACTTACCGCTGTGTCCAGTTAGTGATCGAATAAATAGACACAAGTGTGCCAGACACGTGTGTTAGGCGAGACCAGCTCCCTACTCGTGCCTGAAAAGAAAACCTCAAAATTGACCTCTGTTTTGATTTTTGCGTGTTTTTCGTTGTTTTTGTCCCCAGACTCACCCCGACCAGCAGGGACGAGAACCGACGTGAACCCCCCGCGCGGACCTCAAGCCCCTCGCCTTCTCAGGCTCCTCCAGTCAAATAAGAACGTGGGGCTGAGCTCACCTTGACTTCCACTGGCGGCAACAGTGTTTGGGGAGGCGACACGGACGGACTCTTTATAATGTCACCCACCCTCCTTCTCCTACTTCCCTTTTCCTCAATGGCCCACGCGCAGGAAAAGGCCTGGCCCAACACTCCGAGCTCCAAGTATTTTTAGTGGGCTATTAGTTTTTCTAAACCCCCATCACGCTGAGCAAAGTAATGACAGGAAAAGCCTCGTGAAAAAAAAGAAAACAATATGAGGACTCTTGGGAAGGGGCGCTACATGCCTGATTGTCCTGGGACGAGACACGAAAACATCAAGGTTCTCCCAATCGTTGCTTTTCGGTGACACTTGCATCGCTCCAGGACAGAGGTGGGATAATATTGACATACAATAATTGCCCATGGCAAATTATGAGTTAGGGATCTTTTCATCTCCTGCCAGCAGTCCAGACCTGTTTCCAAATGAAAATATGACGATTGAAATCCTGGACTGTTTAGTTGTACATCAAGCAAGAATACAGTTGAATCATTTGAAACACTGTTTAGTGAGGCGGAAGTGTTATGAGGACAAAGAGGACGGAAGCGAGACAACACCATTGCTTCGAGATGGGGGACACCTTCTCCTTGATGGTGAAAAACAACCTTTTCCCTGCTTTGAGCGAAATGAAGCCGACAGATGTGAAGGAAACCCCCGGCCCTCCCCCCATCAAAAAACACACTCACACATTTTTAAATGCATCCTGCAAAGCTGCTCAGAGACATGGATGAAAACGCCTGCGCAGGACATCCGTCAATAATAAAGCTAGCAGGAGATGAGGGAGGAGAAAAGCGGTGAGGGGGATTTGCGGGGGGTACACCAGGTTCACATATTGACTGGAAGAAAAAAAATCAGCGGAAAGTTACCTCATGCTGGCTGTAAGACTGGTTTAAAGATAAAGAATTACACGTCACTTGAAGAGTAAAATTGCATCCTGAACTCAAAAATTCTTGATTTTTAATCAAAATAATGTGCCTTTTTCTCAACGCCACATTTTATTCTCTTAATACTACAGCAATAGTCTTGAAAATATACAACCTCTAAAATCATTTTTTTTTTTAAATTAATTGCTTATTTTTGTGTTCTTATATCAAATGACTTCTAAAGTTACAATTTAGTTTTCCGCTACACTATAGTGTAAATTTGTGTTTTGCAACATGTTTGGAAGTGTTGAATGGTGATTGGGTCGGTGATGTGCTTTGTAGTAAAAGGAAAGCGTGTAAAGGAAAACGGGGATCAAGAAAACAGAGGTGGTCTCGGCCGCTTCCAGGCATTGTGAGAGCAACGGATGAGTAGAAGGGGGGGGGGGGATCTCTGTGTTGGGGGGTGCGTGGGAGGGGGGGGGGGGGGTGTTAAGAAAAAGTGAGACCGTTACTAAACGGGTTCTGCAATGGGCGGAAATCATCGAGTCTGTCCCGTTGGCAAAGCTGGGGGTGCAGAAGGAGGGAGGGAGGTCTTCCTGCCCTTCACATGTGTGTCAGTATTCACGAGCCCCAACGTTGACCCAAATCCCTCAAACTGGTGCCAACGTGTTGACAAAAACAAAGACTTCCTGCAATTTGCAGTCCGTGTGGACATATAAGGGCAAGCAGCTACCGGACGAGGGAGGAAGTTGGGGATGTCCCAGGAACCCGGCCGGCTTTGTTTGTCAGGGTTTTGGCAAGGGTCAATGTGCAATAAATGCGCCAATTTCAATTGGATTGGTTGATTATAGACTGAGGAGGATTAGAAATCAAATCAAAAGAAGCACAATCGGAATAAAGATATAATATTATGAGAATTAAGTCTTTCTTTTTTTTAAGTCATACCATAAAATAAAATTGTGTATTCTTTTTAGATAAAGATTGTAATATTTTGAGAAGTGATACATATATTAAAACTTCAGTCTCACAAATATAAAACTGTTCTTGAAAACATACAAACGCTTGCTCGTAAATATGGACGTTATCCATGTAAAATGATGTCTTCAATCTTGAAAATATACGATTTTGGAAGATTACCGCTTTAATCTTGAAAATGTATTTTTATTTCAAAATATTTTATCTAATAAATGAACAACTTGTAATATCTTGCCCTTAATCTTGAAAAAAAATCAAATTTTTATCTTGAGAATTGACTTTATCCCCTCAAAAATATAGTAAATATTGTAATAATATGACTAATGTCAACAATGGGATTTTTTTTCTTGAAAATATACAACTTTTTCTTGTAATGTTCAGAACTACGACTCTTGTGGAAATATGAATTCATCCTCATGATGTTATGGCTTAAGTTAAAAAAATATGCTTTATTTAAATATATACTACGACTGTTTATGAAAACCACAACTGTTTTTTAAATTATGAAACATTATTCATGAAACATTACGACTTGAATTGCATAGTTAATTTTTGGTTTTCTGTCTCAGTGTTATTCTCGTCCCCTCGTCCGACTGATATGTAACCGTTGGTTTATTTTGACAACTTTCCCCGGTCACGCGCCGATCTCGTGTTCTCTGCGCGCGCACGTTTAGTGTACGTTCGCATACGTCACACGTCGGGAATGCGTCGCCAGGCGGCTCTGTGTCCAAGAAGGCCTCCGGAGCTGAGGCAAAAGTAGGTCAACGACGCGATCTCAGCTAAAAGAGAAAGTTTTGTTCGTTGGCGACAACTTTTAGCTCGCAAGGTTTCATGGGAGCCGCGCGCCAGGCTGTTGTTCGCCATTTCTGGTGGTAAGCGTCCAGTCTTTCGTTATTGTTGTTTTATTTTAATTCTCTGTGGATATTTTGCCGTGACCGGCAACTTGCCACCTATTTTGCCATCAGAGCGGCTCACGGCAAAATAGCTCTAGCGAGAGAGTTACCGGCAAAATATTCTCTGCCATTTTAATTTGGTCGTGTTGCGAAGTTAGGCTGTGGGGGTCCTCATCGTATTGTTTATTTTTCCCCCTCACCACTTCTGAATTGAGTGACGTCCCTGTTATTTATTTAGGCCTGTTCACTTGTGATTTGTTTGTTGCGTTGCCATTTGCACGATATACTTGGTGGAAAAAAAAAGCTACATGTAACTAGCTGCACGCCGTTGGCTAAAGCCTTCAAAATAAAGGCGAAGTTGAATTATTTTTTTAAACTGTGTGTTACTTTTGTTACATTTTAGTATACGATGCAAACAGTTTATTATGTTACAAAGCTCTGCTTTTCATCACGTTTTTTTCCCCCTGTGTGTATCTTCCTTTTCCAATATTTTGGACTTTTACTTCGAAAGCAATGGAATAAACACCGGAATCCGCTTGCGTTTGACGCCCTGTCACCCATATTTGATAAGTCAAATGGATCTCATTTTTGTTTATTTAGTTAACCTTTGTTACTCCAGATAAGCAATATTGACCTGCAGCAAAATAAAAAGGCAAAATAAAAGCAAATGAAAAAAATAATAGCAAGTTAGCAACCTATAGTATATTAATCTTGTTTGTAAGAGAAATGTTTAGTTTTCTTTAAGAATATTTCACTATTCCTCTCTATTGTCAATTTGACCAGGTTTTAAAAGGACAGTGTGTAGAAATTTAATTTTCAGTGTTTATTCATTCTAAAAAAAAAAAAAAAAAACTATTAATTTCAATGTATTTTTTATTTTTTTGTAGGTCTAGTAATCGCTAATCATATTACATAGGTAGTGCTGCGCCTTACAGGAGGCAGACATATTTTGCCTTCACTACAGCCTAATTAGGAGGTGAATCGTATTGCATCGGTAGTTGCTCGCTTTTAATTTATTGCATTATTGGTAGTGTATTGAGATGCATATCGTATCTGCCCTAGCATATAATGAAATCAAGCAGAAAACCACCTTTTTTACCCTTGTAACTTTTTTTTTTTTTTTTACTGTTTCTTTATTATATCAGTTAAATGTAGAGTATGAAATGGCATAAAAAGTGAAATTTGAGGTTGTGGCATTGTTTGTTTTATGCTGCGACATGGTTCTAATCCTCTTAGCGATGAGGATTTATAACGGCTACACGACCCAAATTCTCCCAATCAGTCTGAGTGACTTATTAATTTTTTACCTTCTGTGTTGAATCTAAAATGGAGCAAGTTGTCAAGCATTGTATTGTTTTTGGGCCAGGTGCTATCATTACACAACATTTCCTATTTTGGAAATGCTCGCCATACTGGTGTAAACAGCTAAAGACAATAAGCATTGTGGGTGGCTGGTGGCGAGGGCGCGAGAGTCGCAGCTGTGTGCACGTCCAATGTTTTCGGGGGGCCCGCTGCTGGAAATCCCCAAACCGTTCCGACTGGCTGCTGCCTTCCTGCTCCGAAAGTCCCATTGTTTGTGCTGTCGTTGCCACGGGAAACGAAAAAACAGCGACGCATCCCTTCCGCTGGACTCATTGGCCCCCCTGTGTCAATCCGCAGAATCCCGCCATGTCCGGTCCTACCTGGCTTCCACCGAGGACTCTGGATAGCCCCGAACGAGTCGTCCCCCAGATGTCCCACACTGCAAGCTCAGCTGTGTACCGAGCCCCCAACAAGAAGGGTCCGCCTGACTTCCGGCCCAAATACAACCCTTATGACCAGAATGGAGGTGGAGGAGGGGGAGGGATTGCGACTCGGTACATGGCAACTGGACCCACAGGTAAGATGATTTTGTCAGATTTTTATTTTTTTTTTCTCGCCAGTGGTTCTCTAAACTTTCTACACCAAATACCAATCACCTAAGGCCCAACCAGGAAAAAAAAAAATGTCCATGTTTATTTTGATATTCCCCAATCTTTGTGAAATAACTGGAATACTGCAAAAGAAATTTTTGGGAAAAAAAGTTTTTATTTTTAAGCTATGATGAGTCCACTACAGAGGACATTTTTTTAAAACTTAAATGCTGAATGCGTTTGTAAATTAGTTAGAATTAAAGTTACCACTATACAGGTGTCATTTTTCTGTAAATACGTCCCGTTTGAGAATTCCCTATAATTTGTTGTGGAAAAGGTGGGCCTGTCCATCATTCACCTGGCGATCACTATTACCTGCCTCCACACGGGCCCAAAGACGAACGCAACTGGAGCGCCCACGGGGACGGCTACGAGCTGATCGTAAGTGTCTTGTCATCGTTGCCTGGCGAACCTTCATTTTGTCTGTTAATCAAACGGGGAAACTTGCTCTCACTCAGCACCGTGGCCCCGACAAGACCGGCGCCCACCACTCTAAAATCGACGCCGAAATCGACTCGCTCACCGCCATGCTGGCCGACCTCGACGGCCAGCCGCAGGACTCCAGCACACAAGTACGACACCTGCTCCGCTTTGTGCGGGCATATAGAACATCTTGCAACAAATATTTCAGGCCTTGTGATTGACTTGAACATCAGGGCTCTGATGACCATTTTCCGTTTGTTTTCCGCAGCTGTACGACAACGTGCCTTACAACAAATACCTCTCAGGGGATCACTACAACGCAGTCGCACCCCAGAGCCGGCCCAACTCGGGGTACCCTCCTCACCCCCAGAGCCAGTACCACCCGCCGTCATCCTACCCAGGCGAGCACCGCGCACCGCCGTACGCCGCGTCGCACCAACCGGACCGCTACGCCTCGGCCGCCTCCAAACCGTACCCGCAGCCGGTGCCGGCGTCCTACACCACGGCCTCCACCCCCACCGGGCCCAGATTCAGCGTGCAGGTCAAGACAGCCCAACCCGTCACCTACTCGCAGACGGGGAGGCAGGCCGAGCAGGCCTACGCGCCGCCGCCGCCTCGCCAGCATGCGCCTCGCCAGCATGCGCCTCGCCCGCCCCTTCAGACCGGACCGCAGGACTGGTACCCCGCTTCGCAAGCTCAGGAGATGCAGAGAGGAAGAGGCGGCCAGGTGGCCTTGTCCAAAAGGGGGATGGAAAATAATCAAATGGGGGCGGCGCAGAGTCCTGCTTACCAGGTGTGGGCAAACGTTTGCGCTGGACAAATTCCAACCATCAATCATCGAAGTCGTTAAAAAATACAGTAGTTAAAGGTGCAAGCAGGGATATCATAGTTTTGGAATTTTTCATTTGAGTTAGTTTTTATTTTGTTTTGATTTTTGTTTTTTAAATGTAGTTAGTTTTAATTAGTTTTCATGGTGGTTCTGTTAGTTTTTATTTGTTTTAGTTATTTAATACATTTTTAGTTTAGGTTTAGTTAGTTTCAGTATTAGTTTTAGTTTAAAAAAATGTATATTGTGCGCAATGTCTCAAAAACATCATGGGAGCGACGTCATCTGAAGGTGCTTTTCTATTGGCTGCTGCTTGATGACATCGCTTCTCTGTGACACACATTCAAACGTCCTTATTGTTTGTTAATATCCACAAGGGCTCATCCATTACATTAATTACCAAAGACTAAAACAAAGGACAGTTTTTCCGTAGTTTTAGTTAGTGTTGTAAACATAAAATGTAGTTAGTTTTTGTTTTGTTTTTAAAAAGCATTTTCGTTTTTATTTAATTTTGTTATCAAAGTTGTTTTTTGATTTTTAGTTTTTTCATTAGTTTTAGTTAACTAGAATAACCTTGGGTGCAGTTAATGCAGTCTCATTTCAAATAGATTCATTATCAGTTGAATTATTAATAAAAATAAAAAAATAAAAATCTCATTTAAAAAAAAAAAGTTTATTTGATTTGCAAATGATTGATTGAAAATAGATTTTATAAACCACATAATTATCAATTTATATTAACGAATGATTCATTGTAAATACAATGATTTTTATTGACAATAAACCTTTAAAAAACAGAGACTCGGTATAGCCAATAAATAGTGCAAATTAAAAAAAATATTATTTTAGTGTTGTTTACAATAAATGTCATTAAATGAAAAATAGATCCACTACAAATCTATTGTAAATAAAATTAACTAGTTTACTAGAATAAAACTAGCTCAATATTTTGATTAAAGTCAATCAGCTAAACATTTTGGTAATGATTTTATGTACACTTAATATCTATTAATTTTATTAGAATATAATATCAAATATTTTTAACAATAAATTAAAGATTAGACGAGTGACTCATTCGATTAAATTTAGTTGATTTGTTGTAAATAGCGTTTATATTTTTATTCCCAGTTAAAAAAATATTGAGGTTATTATTTAAATTTGACACTTTTGTATTTTGCTCAGCATGTGCCAGCACCAACCCGCCCAGAAGAGGAGTTGGAGCGTCTGACCAAGAAGCTGGTGTACGATATGAACCACCCGCCTGCCGAGGATTATTTCGGTACGACCTATCGGAAAGCCCGACAGGAGGACACGTATCCAAAACGTTTCCCCCCCTTTCCAGGCCACTGCGCACGCTGCGGCGACAACGTGGTGGGCGACGGCAACGGCTGCATCGCCATGGAGCAGGTGTTCCACGTGGAGTGCTTCACCTGCATCATTTGCCACGCCCGCCTGCGAGGACAGCCCTTCTACGCTCTGGACAAGAAAAGTTACTGCGAGACGTGTTACATTGTGAGTCATGCCCGTAATTCGAAGAAGCATTTTATTTCCTATTTCCTTTCAAATCGAACGGCTTTCCATACGCAAAGATACAAACGCATTAAATTAAAATGAAACCGTTTTTTTTCCTTTCACCAGAGTACACTCGAGCAATGTTCGAAGTGCTCCAAGCCCATTTTGGACCGCATCCTGCGCGCTATGGGGAAGGCGTACCATCCTCGCTGTTTCACATGCGTGGTGTGTAACTGCTGCTTGGACGGCGTGCCCTTCACGGTGGACGCCACCTCGCAGATACACTGCATCGAAGACTTTCACAGGTATGCTCGGCAAAACCCGCACGCGTTTGCGCTTGACTCGGAACCGCTAACTGAGCCGCGCCTCCCGCTGTCCCGACAGGAAGTACGCGCCTCGCTGTTCGGTGTGCAGCGAGCCCATCATGCCCGAGGCGGGTCAGGAGGAGACGGTCCGGATTGTCGCACTGGACCGAAGCTTCCACGTCAACTGTTACGTCTGCGAGGTGAGTTCATGATTGTGTACATGCGAGATGCACGGCGCGGCACATCTTTTGTTGTCATGACGACCGTTGGTGACCGAGGTGGGTGGCAACAACTTTAACCAAAGCTCAGAATGTGACGGAAGAGCGAGTACCTTCATGTACATGTTGAATTAGCGCAACGAAGCGGTCACGTCGCCAAGACACGAATCGATGAGAATGAAATGCCTCAAAATACGCACAACCACAACCTTGGTTTGGTTTCGGACTGACCCTGACCTCCGTCCTGACCAGGAATGCGGCCTCCTGCTGTCCTCCGAGGGCGAGGGTCGCGGATGCTACCCGCTGGACGGCCACATCCTGTGCAAGGGCTGCAGCGCCCGGCGGATCCAGGACCTCTCGGCCAAAATCTCCACGGACTGCTGACCGATGCGCTATGGGATGCTTACATTTTTTTTTTTTTTTTTTTTTTTACACCCACAGCTTTAACCTTTGTGTTATTTCCTAGTTTTTGTATTGTTCCTGATCCAACGTTACTGACGTTTGAAGTAATCATTGTCATGTTTTGCTAAATATGTTTCTTACCACACAGATACTTGCAAACTAATTTCAAACTGAAGGATGACAGAAAAAAAAAAAATCAATAACTGCCTCAAACACAATAACTGTGACTTCTACATTTGAACAGGCCGTGATGTAGCCTTATAGAACTGTAGGTTAAAGGAATGTAGTATTTAACATTGAATTGGTTTGACAAGTTTCGCCGTAATGAATGTGAAAAAAAAAAAAAAATCTCTTTTTGGACTGTTACAACGGTGCAATGAAGTCGACGGTTTGATAGGAATACAGGGTGAAAACGGTCACCGAAAATCATCAATCAAGACTTCCTCCTCCCATGTGGATGTTTGTGTACCTTTGCACTTGTTAATTTGTACGACGCACCAGACATGACGTTGGGCGAAAACATTCAATTGCTGCCTCAGTATAGATCAAATGTGCACAAAATGCTCATTTTGAGCCACAGAATACAAAATTTTGGCTTCAAAATACACAAAGTGTATGCAAAATACTAATTTCTGCCCACGAAATAGAAAACGGTGGCTGTGAAATAGTATTAACGTGTGCATGAGGCCAGAAAATGGATATTGTGCAGTGGGTTTAATATTTGCATGAACAACTTGGATATTGGCAGTAGAGGCAAATGGAACATGTATTTTGTGGCCACAAATAAGCATTTTGTGCACACGCCCCTGCCCCCCACCCCATCATGTCTGGGGCCTTTAAAATGTTTGAGCTTCTCCTGTGACAGTATTTACCGTCTTTGTCGAACTGCCGTCCCCCCATTGCCTTTGTGTACTAAAGGGCTAGAAACCTGTACAGTCAGATTGTTGATCCCTCTCTTGTGAACTGATCTCAATACCTTTTGCGTTTACACATCTTTAAAGTCCGAATGTTCTGTCCAGTTGCACAATCAGCCATGTAGCTTTGGCTTCGTCCTGTATTTTTTTATTTTGGTTCTCAGTTTTGAAATGCTGTGAAGTGGAGCTCACGGTACTGCGGCACGTCCCTTTTTGGCGACTGAATAAAAAAATATAAAAAAAAAAAAAAAAGGTGTCTTTTTGCTAATTGACTTGACTAAGCACAAAGCTGAATAAAATGTATTAAAATGCATATACGGGAAAACTGAAGAAATGACAATTGTGTACAGCTGTTCTGGTCCAAACCGCTGACAACAAAAGTGAGTACACCATATAAGTGAAAATGTAATGCATAGTATATGTCTGAGCCAAGGCACATACTTTATTTAAATGAGGAAAATCTCACAGTAAAAACCACCAAACAAATGTCACAAAAAATGAAAACTTCAATTTACTCAAAAGTTGAGCATACATTTAGCATTCCAGAATTTTAACACACTAAATCATGTGACTATATTAATAACGATGTCAACAGGAGGTGAAAGTCTTCCAGAAGAAATTGCGGCAACCCGCCTTTCGCTCTCTTTGGGAGAGAGGAAGACTTCGCCGCATCAACGCCACGCCAAGTGCTGGGAGCGCCTCGTCACTTGCCGCCAGTTCGTAGATGAGCCTCAGCAGGAGAGAGCGAGCCCAGACCTAAAAAAAAAAAAAAAAAAAAAGCTTAATCTCTTATAAAAGTAGTACCCGGCTGTGTTTAAGTATAAAAATTAAAAAAAAAAAAAAGTATACAAAAAAAAAATAGTCAAGTAGAGACACTTGAAAAATCTCTTTCAATATACAGAAACAAAGTATTTGTACTTGATTACTTTCCACCTCCATGATGCAGGACCGACTCACCTTGTCCAGTGCCGCGTCTGCTCCGAGGGCCTCCGCGAGCAGGTCTGCCGCGTCGGGGGCGCCGGTGCCGACCTGCACCAGCACCCCGGCGGACAACAGAAGCACAAGCAGCACCTGCGGCCGAAGCATCTCCTGGAGATCGTGTGACGGCCGCTCGGGCGTGCTCGGGCTCATAAATAGCCTCGTCGTCCTCGGACGCTGGCGCGCGCGATTGGCTGAGACCGAGCGGCTGCGGGGATGTGTTGCGAGATGATGAAAGTGTCACTCGAGTAGACGAGGCGATCTGTTTTGCTTGTTTGTTGTGAAAAGTGAGTGTGAAATGCAGCAGCACCATGGACGAGTAGGTGAGGTTCTAATCTCAGTTTATGTGTAATAAATCTGATACATATTCAATTATTTGTTTAGAAAAACATGGGACGAGCCTATAGGACTGGAAAAATAATCACACTTTAAATCGCAATCATTTACATGTAAAAAAGAAGTAATGGTTGTCTCAGTAATTTTTTTAATTGATTTTGTTTGGGGGGGGGGGGGGGGTCGTTTTTTTTATTTTTTATTTTTATATATTTTGTGTCATTTCAAAAAAATATTCTGGAAAATGGGGGAAAAAAAGGAAAATGATCAAAACAACAGAAAAAATCTGAAGAAAAGAAAAAAAATATAAAACAGAAAAGTGGGGGGCAAAAAATGCTGAAAAAAAGAAGAAAAATAAATTCCGAAAAACTGGAGAAAAAAAAAATTCAAGACATATAAGATATCTGAAAAACAGAAAAAAAAAGAAAAAAAAAACATTTCAAAAAACTGAAAAAAATTGAGAGAAAAAAAAAAAATCCGAAAACAGGAAAAAAAAACCAACATTCTGTAAAACGGAAACACCCCCCCCAAAAAAATAAATAAATAATTATTCAGAAATACATGAAAATGTGCAAAAAATACAAATTAGTAAAAGAAATATATATATTTTTTTACCAAAATTACAGCGAACACATGAGAAATTAATATACAATATTAATCAATATATTATCTATAGGGTTATATATTGAGAAATACTTACTAGTACTGCATCTTCATACTTCACTGTAACTTTAAAATAATCTATATAACAGAACACAAAAACATAATCACATCAGTTCAGCCAATTGGCATAAGTTAGAGTCATCCAAGTTAACCAGATTTATGCAATGTCAGCAGCACTGCTATTTTGTGAGCGCCAAAAAGTTGAACAATTGCCGAGAGCACTCAAAAACAACCCGTTACTCCCACACACGCGCACAAGCAGGGATAAAACGACACCCTAAACATACATTTGTTTGTGTGTAACTCAAAGCAACACGACAGAATTGCTCAAATTTATATTGTAAAATAGCTAGCGTTGTTAGCTATTAGCCACAGGCTAATATAGACAACACTTTGGGGAGACAAACCTCGCTGCTACCTCGGCTCGACCCGACGGCCATGTACTTCACCACAAGAATTGAAATTTTTCGTTTGTAGCCCACGGAAAAGGGATAGAAATACTCACTTTACACTGAACTACTGTACCTAGTTAGCAAACAGCCACGATGGTGCTTCGTTTGACAAACTATTTTCAACACAGGACTGCCGCAACGATGATGGCAGGTGTTACCTTGCACTTCGTTATGGCAGTGCTGCCACGTTTGAAACCGTACGAATAAATAATTATTTTACTCACCCTTCCATTCGCCGTGCAGTTGCCGTCTGGACTGTCGAACAGCAATTACAGCATGGGGGAAAAAAAATACACAAAAGAAAAAAACGCTGCCTCCATAACTCATCAGATGTCGTCCTACGTCCACCTGTGAAAGTACAGTCACGCACATGGCCCCCCCCCCTCGCGAGAATACGTGTGTTGAAATTTAATTTAAAATGTCATTTAATTCAATAGTTTTACGTTTTGAATTTGTTTGAATGTGTTCGTTTTATTCTAAAAACACTATGGTATTACATAGATTAATTTATTCAAAACAATAGTTTTTAATTAAATGTCATATTTAATATGACATTGTTGTAACCATTACAAATGTAATATGATTGAAGATGTTCCCAGGCCCGTCGAGAGACACAGTCTGTCCAGAAATTTAAAAAAATAAAATCTCGATTTTTGTAGTCATTCAGGACGATTACGATTTTAATCAATTTTAATCTAATAAATCCAACAAACGTTTATTTAAAGGTTTCACTTATTCAAAAATAATTCCTGTGCAAAATGTTCAGACACCAGTAACATATGCTGATCTAGATTAGTTTTAACATAAACTTAACATTCGTAGTTTGTGCTTAAATGCAACAATTAAGTAGTTGGTAGCTATTTTAAACATGTCTTGTAAACCACCCATCCAGCATTCTGCCACTTGTGCAAAATTACAACACATAAAAGCATTTAGATGTAACAGAACAAAAGAACAACAGCTTTTTCTAATCCAGAAGACAAAACTCGATTTCACGATTTAACAAATTTTCAACGATTCGATTTTTTAAAATGACAATGTATCGAATTAATTCGATTTATTGCCCAGCCCTAGCGTGTTCTGGGTCGTCACTGGGGAGCTCGTGCCGGTGGGACATTCCCAGAACACCTCTCCTGTCAGCCATCCAAGAGGCATTTGAACCAGATGCCCGAGCCACCTCAGTTCAACATGGACCAGGTTGACTCTAAATTACTCTGAAAAACTGATTATTTTCTTTTTTTCCCAAGTGAATACCATACGCTTCCTTACAATCACAATTCTGTATTGAGGAAAAATTGAACTGCATTTTAATTGCTAGTTCTAATAGTTCAGCCGAATACCCGAATGGAGATAACAGAAAATGAATGGACGAGTATAAAATGTAGCTTGGGTTGCGTCGGTCAAGATAAGCCATTTAGGCGTCCAAGCGCAACGTGAGGCCCCCGCATGCTGAGCCACTTTGTTAATGACACACAGTGACTCAAATGTTAACGAACAACAATGCCGGCCGACACTCCACCAACCTCCCTGCCGCCAGCTTTAGTCACCGGAGTACACAATGGGGGGCCATTATGCAAATGTCAAGGCATTGTCGCAAAACTCTTCCAACATCGTACTAGCTGGCCAGTTCAAGATAGTAACCGCGCGTTCCCTTTCGAGTGGATCAATCCGACCACGACTTGACTTTTGAAAGCGTGCGAGCGCCGGGGGCCTGTCGCGAAGCGGGATCAACACGGCGTCAACGCGTACGCGCCTTGTCAGGGTCGATTGAACGTCTTCAGCGGCTCGACCCGCCAACGTGGGCGGAGGAACAACGTCTCGCTTACTGATTTTCAGTTTGTTAGTCATTGCCAGTCATTTTTCTAAAATTCTATGTGACTTCTTACTCTTTATAGCGTAAGCTAGGCTACATTACGCATATGTGTACAAATATGTCATCACATGGCGCCCATTTAACAACAATGTTCAGTTAGTTGTATTTATATAATGGCCTACAAGTGGTTTCCATCCAAATATTTATTGTAATTGTGACTTTGCGACTGTGCTCGCAAATGTTTGTGATATTTTGGATGGTGACCATCGATTGATGCAAATAAAGAAAGAAAGCTGCATTTTATTTGACTACTATTATACTTTTTGTGACTCTCATTTGCAATAGCAGAGTAGCAAATCAATTTTAACGTTGACAGTTTTCTCATAACATGTTAGTTGTGTTAGCTGCTATGCTAACTGGTCAAGAACAAACTTATTGTAGCTACAGTATATAATGAAAAACTGAAGCACTTTGATATTAGTAGGCCAATATCTTTTTCAGACAACAAGGTTGTGTACGGTTTGAGTGATTCACTCCATTAGAGTCACATAGTTCACTTTTTTTTCTCTTCCTCAAGATGGCTAAAATGATTTCAGTTTCAATGTTAGATGTATGTTGACAGACAACTTCAGAACATAATTACTAGTCCTAATTATATGTTTGTGATAAAGAAAAAATGTTACACAATTACAAAATCATTTAAGAAAAGCTGATTTAAAACCATATATTTGATATGCAAGTTGGTCATCATGAGGAAAAGCCGTTCTCGGAGAGCTCAAGAGCCATTTGATACAATTATATTTTGGAATCACTTTTATCAGCGACAGTTATGATTTTGTCTTAAAACAAATATAATTTACACAAATTGTTTCTGCATTTTGTGCACAGACTATTTGTAATTTCATGTGAGGGACACAAAATGTCTGGAAGGACAAACAAACACAAACTGCTACTGATTGATTGCTAATGAGCGTCACCCTCGGGTGTCACAACGAGGGGCCTCCGATTGGTCGGTTGGTTTCTTTAAAAGCTGGTTTCCTGGTGGCTGCATGTAACTATGGCGTGGCTCTTTTATTTGTGGTAAGACTGCTTTGCTGTGAGACAAGCAACTACATAAATTCTACAATTTGTTTGTATGCTTTTTGTCTTTCAGGGCGGTGTGGCTTCAGTCCACGTTGGCTGATCCCGTTCCCGATGGTACGGAATGAGCTGCTTTTTCCCGAAATCCAAAGCACCATTTTGAATGATGATGCATTTTGTTCACAGGAGTTCTGGACATGGATTGTCACGATCGTTCCTTCGTGATAGCTGTGGCCCTCTCGTTCGCTGGGAATGATGCTCGCTTCGAGGCCGTCGGCAAGTCCGGTGGTTTAATACTGCATGTACATTATACGGGATGTTCATTGTGGCGAGAGTATAGACCTGAGTTGTACATTAGTATTAATTGCTGTCACGTGCTGCGGTTGGATCCTATAACGCAGACACAAATAAGATTTTAACTAGTTATTCACATAACATCAAGAGGCGTAGAACAAATTTGACTAGATGAGAATCACGAGACGCCAGGCCCTCTTGGGCTGTGGAGATGCACAGAGGAACAGCGGTAATAATCAGACAAACGCACACTTTTCAGTTTAGCTTTAATAGACAGTGAATTGAACGGATTGGTTGTGACTAGACATGTGGGTGACAGGACTGACATGGAATTATCTGATTGGCTGTTGACCAAGTAAAGCGATTAAAGTTCTTGACATCACATAGCTCCTGACATCATATACCATTGTTCCAGTTGAACCCAGATGGTTGCATCAATTCAAAACAGACACTTGACCTCATGACCCAAACATCACCCTGACATGACCCAGTAATGACAATTTTTCTCCCCTCATAGACAGGACGGGCACGTACGCCATTACCGAGCCGTACGCGGCCAAGTGCGGCTACAGTCTCACGGTCTCGCCGCCGAGTGGTCGTGTGGAGCTGCACGCGTCCTACTTCAGCTGTCACACGGAGAAAAGGGTATCGTCTGTAAATGCTCTGTGAAACCAGGCAACAGCACTGATGGGTATCCCGGTTCTTAGGATGATCAGGTCTTTGCATTCAGCTTCAACCTGTTGAGGCGTGACGGCGATGTCGTCTATGCTCTCAACAAGACCTGCTCCCCATCCCTGGAGTGGTCTCCTCGAGAGGTCTCCTGTGA
Source organism: Festucalex cinctus (assembly GCF_051991245.1). Taxonomy (NCBI): domain Eukaryota; kingdom Metazoa; phylum Chordata; class Actinopteri; order Syngnathiformes; family Syngnathidae; genus Festucalex; species Festucalex cinctus. Next base: position 25,005,017 of record NC_135426.1, read on the forward strand.
ACTCAACTACATGGAGGTGCGTTTGTTGCTTCGGTTGAGTTGCGTTCAGGTTCGAAGGTGTGCCGGTTTGTCTTCAGGTGTCCGTGAAGAGCGAAGTCTCATGTGCTGCCAGGAAGGATGACGACAACTGGAATGTTCTCACACATGTGAGTTGCAAAATGATGCTTGATAAACCTAGCTTAGCAAACGTGGCTCTTTTGGCCAACTAGAACACCTCAGTACCAGACACACTGTAAATGGTTGGGTCCTAAATAACCCAAATTGGGTTAAGACTGGACCGACCCAACATTTTGAGTCATTTAATTAAGCCAAAAAGTTGGGTCTAATGAATAACTGACAAACCCCAAAATTGTTTTATAGTTTAATTTAATTTAAAAAAAGGGTTAAATTAGTAACTCACAAATCCAGTTTGTTTGGGTTGCTTTGTGGATTAATTTGACCCAACAACAAAAAAGTTGTCAGTGATCCACTTTGTTTTAGGTTGTTTGTAGGGTATTGCGCCTTACTTTTTGGGAATATTGAATAGCCCAATTGAATTGTGTAAAATATTTGAACCAACTTTTTGAGGTATTTAACCCAAAAGGTTGAGTCTTTGTTAACTTTTTTTGTTTTGTGGGTTCTTTTTTTAACCCAACTTTCTGCGTTTTACCAAAAGGTTCAGCCAGTCCCTTTTTGACCAATTTTTTTTTTTTTTTTTTTTTTTTTTTTTTTTAAACCTGCTTTCTCACTTCACACAACAGCATCAGAACAACTTTATCTTGGTCTTAACACACCACACATATCATTTCATGAATCCATATTTGTCTTTAATGAAAATATTTGCACTATTTAAATGCATAATGTGAAGCAGGTTTGGGGATCCTCTTGTGTCCTCTGCAGGCACATGACTCATCAACTTCGGACTGGCATGTGATGTTCCAGAGGGACGAGGAGCAGATGGAGCCGATGAGCCTCTCGGATGCCCGTCAGCAAGGGTACACGTTCGACCTTAGCGACGAGAGGCTCGTCTTCCGCACGCCCTATGGACAGCCGGAATCGTTCATTGTCATGGTTAGAGTTCCAGAAATGTTCTTGGAATAAAAAAAAAACAAAGTTAGCAATTTGGCAATATTTCTGTTTAACATGGCATGGAAATGTACTAGCCATTTTCAATCCCTTTGCAAACTGGTGTCTTCAGGTGAACGGCATCCCCGTTGAGGTGGTCCATGCCACGCTCTTCTCCAGACAACGCTGGTTGGTCATCATGGTGGACCTGGTGGCGACGTGCTCAATGCGTCTGTATCATCTCTCGCGTGCCTGAAATGTTTCTCCTCCCTCGTTACCTACTCGCTCGTCTCTCGAACAGACCAAGGTGCTTACGAGGACAGTGGCCACATGCTTTTCAAGACTCCCGAGTCGCCCTATCCCGGCCCTGATACCACGCGGCTCAGTGTCGGCTTCGGCGGCGGCCATTTTGAAGACGGTGACGTGGTAACGGAGAATGACACGGTCCAGATAAGAATTCCCTTGGATGCGAAAGGTGTACTCAGGAAGGTCTGTATGCAAAGTGACGGTGTTTTCTCAAATTGGAAGTCGACCTTAAACATTTCTTGACAATGTTGTGACCTCACTAGTGAAACATGACGTTCTGATTGAGATTACATTATTGGAATATGAGTTATGAAGCAAAATCAAGCCTTTTTTTACCTCTCTCAGGGAGCGGCCATTTTGCCACTTGCTGTCCACTGAAGATGACATGTTGCTCGGGGATCACCTGTTTTCTGAAGCTGTCCTGTCATTGGTTGTTACCTGAGCAAAAGTGTCATCTTAAGTCGGCAGCAAGTGGCAAAATGGCTGCCCTCTGAGATGGATATAAACTGCTAGATTTTGCTGCTTACCTCATATTCCACAAACACGATATCAACCAGAATGGCATATTTAGAATAGTGGGGCTACATAGAACTTTTTTTTTTTTTTTTTTTTTTTTTTTTTTTTTTGTAGAGCCTTGCCAGTGGTGACCTTTACGAGTTCTACACCTTCCATGTCTACCTGGAGCAAATGTTTGAGCACGAGGAGGCGGAGACCAGGCTGCGCCTTCACCGGACGCTGACCACACCCCTGCTGCCACGCCCACTTTTTACCCAGAACCGAAGTATCGTTGAGGAGCGCCTCTTTCAGGTCTACCTGGGCGACGTGCCCAAGGACGTCCGCTTGGTTCTGCTTCAGCTCAACGGGCGTGAGGCGCTGTACACCAACTCGTGTTCCGTTGCGGATATCACGCAAGCCGCGCACGGCCACGGCTACCTGCTGAAAGTGTCGTTTGATGACCCTGCCGTCACGCAGCAGGTAGACGCTGTCGTTTTTTGAATCGGTCATCTGACGTGGTTCCGCTCACAAGTGTTCTCCCCCTAGTACTTCGAAATGTACGGAACTGTGCAATACAGTTTGGACATCAACTACACGCTGAGTGTTGTGCCTGAGAACGAGCCCTACTACTACTTTGTGAGCGTCAGTGCAGTGGCTGGCCCCGGTGAGTCAAATATTTCCATCGGAGTGTCAATTGGAATGAAGAATGAGTTTCCGCTTTAGCTCCGCCAGTCCTGGACGCGTTTTGCTCGGAGTCCGGCATCACCTTCAACGCGGACAACTGGGCTTTCGACTTCCTGTGGTCCATCGGCGTGGGATCGGCCACGCTGACGCCGGAGCTGGCGGTGCAACTGGGCTACAAGATGAGCAATGCTAGTGAGAAACTGCAGCTGGATGTGCCCGTCTACTCGCAGGGCTTCCACTATGAGGTCCGGGCGGGCTTGGATTTGATCTGCTTTCGTCTGTTTGGGGAAGTCATTTATTTTAATTTCCTTGTTTGGTCATTTGTTTTAGGAAATCACCTTGGAGAATTTCTTGGGCACTTTTGAGATCCTTGTGAAAGATCGTCAGACGGGGGCTGTTCAGAAATCTGTTACAAAGACTTGTACTTTTGTGACATCAGAACTTATTGGTAAGTTGTTTTTTTTTAACATGCTACTGTAGTATCAATGTGTATCGCTTTAAAGAGCAGGACCTGGTGAGTGACATGGGTGGCGGCAAATTAGGTTAATATCGAAACTCTGCTTTCATAGTTATTAATAGCTCGTTTTGTACTGAAATTGTGAATTTTGCTAGTCTAAAAGTTGTGCAAAAAAAGTTAGATGGTCCTCATGTGTCTTTAGTGTGTTCCACTCATGGGAGGATGACCGTAGTAGCTGACTTGTCTCAGATAACCCCAAGCGGTGCAACCCCGTCAACAAGCAACCTCCTGGACGTTTTCTGCAGCCCTGCAGAATCTGATGACACCAGGGCACTTTTCTCTTTCCCGCTCAATAGTTGTGGCTCCAAAGTGAAGGTAATCAGATGACCAAGTTGCAACATGTGTGAGAATTTCTACATTTTTCCTCCCGACTCCTTTTTAGCTCAGCCATGGTAACGTGATCTATCAAAATGAGATTTTCTACAGCAAGAATGTGGACGGCTCGGAGGTTGTCGAAAAGAGGTTTGTTTCTCGCTTTACTTGGAGAAAACGTTTGTTTTATATGTTAAAGGATGTGGATGGAGTTTGAAATAAACTATTTTGGGTTCATAGTTGATGGCACCAAGATCTGTCCTTTAATTTCTTTTGCACAAATGGAGAAAACAAGAGAGGTTCCCAAAAAATATGCAAACAGTTTACACTGTTGATCCACAGGTTGGTGGTGCAATGCACGTATCCTCTGGAAGGCCTCCACAGGCTCTTCTCCACATACAGGTTTGAGTCGGACAACCCCGGCATAGGTAGCATGATCACCAAGCAGCTCCCAGCAGGAATCGGCACCACGACCCTTCGCGCTCCCGTCACGACGAGAGCGCTATCGACGAGAGCTCAGACGACGCCCGTGGCAGTAAGGACCAGCGCCGCTCCAGCCCGCATGCGTTTGGGCTCCAATCCCGCTGTGCGCTACGTCCGTGTGTCGAAACAAGGCAAACCTCACCCTAACAGAAAAGGTTGAAGCATCTTTCAAGTGTTCAAATTGTCCTGCAATAAAACTCAACTTTTTGATTTCTTTGCAGGTGCTAAAGGATGGAAAATTGGCAGGATCTGAATGCATTTTAACTATGTTCAATAAAATTGTATTAAATCTTAAGAGTACAGAATCATTTTTGGGATTTCCTTTTTCTTTGAAGCCCATCCAGATTGAAAGTGGATGGCTCTTTTGTAGTCTGAACTGTCACAAAACACATGAAATCTGATTTTTGCAAGATGGATTGAAACGTTTGGGAGACAATTTCATATTGCATTTGGACAGGATGTCAGTCTAAACAGCTCCAAACATACTTTGACTGTCCAATAAATCACTCCAAGGAGGTGACACTTAATCTGTACATTGGCATATGTAAAAGGTCTGCATGTAAAAATGTCAAAACTAAATTTTACTCCTCTGGGAAAAACTGATTTTATGACAATGGAAGGAGGCAAGCATTGTTTCCTGGCTTTTACTTGAAATAGTCAGGGTAATAAAAATTACAATTTGAGTAATCAATGTAATTCTACAATTAGTGACAGCACTATATAATTTGTGTGAAGACACTGAATGCATTTGATTTCTCACAATAATTAGCAAACCAATATGAATATCCAACACTATTTCTATAAATCACAATGCCCCATTACCAGTGACCCATTTTAGGACCACTCGTGTGGTCCTTGGGAGTAATTAGTCATGTTGGTGACCTGTTTTTGTGTTGAGATATATATATTTACTTTCTATATACACTTTGAAAAAATAAGAAGGCTGTGTTCTCATTTTCTCGTTCTCGTTTTCAATGTTTCTTAGTTTAGGACTCCTGACAATTTTTTTCCACTTTAAATTCTGTTTTGTTTTTACCACGTTTACCTTTGTTATTGGGATTTCGTTAGGTACATAATGTCTTGTAAATGTTTACTATTTTGCTTCTACATGCCATGTTCTAGCTGTAGATTCCCATTTGTCAAATAAAGAATCGTAGAGGGGAAAAAATACGTTGGTGTCCCCTGGTTTGGGGGAACGAGCAGTTTAAATCGTTTAAAGTTTTAACTTTAAACTCCGTTCGACACATCTTAATGACAACTATCCCCTCTCTTTCATATTTTTTTTTAGCTCGACCTGTTCATTTTGGAATTAATAAAGGCATTCATTAAAAAAAAAGAAAAAAAGTTAGCGCTCGATTTTAGCTACGACCCGGAAGTTATTAAACACCGACCGGAAAAGAAAAGGAGAAGAGGAAGAAAACGAGGAATTGTTTGTTTTAGCGGTTTGTTTTTTCGCGCACATGATTGAGTCAAGTTACGTTAGCATTAGTCAGTGATTTTTGATTGTTTACATGCACACTGGCGTCCGCAACAAAGGAATATTGTCTCACGTCTCACGGAATATTGCCCGTTACCTGCACGTCAGTTGAAGAAAAGTGGCGACTTGTTGTGAAAAGGTAAGTCATGCTCAACTTTTCCACGTTTTCACTGCATGGGCCTCTAAAAGTATATTCTTGTTTTAAAAGAACCACCGTCTCCTATTTAACGTGTCTTCAGTTGACTCGATTGGATCAAAACATTAGACGCGTTTACAAAATCTAACGAGAGAAGATACTAATGCTATTTTCGAATTTAAAATGTGTTTATTAGACTACCTGTCAAAACAGTCAGATAATAATAAAATAGAACAGTAACAGGTAGCAGGATAAAAGAAAACCCGGTTTGAGCATTTTATTATTATTTTTTTTATCATGAATCAATCAGTGTTCCTGAACTTCCAGATGGGTTGTGGAGGAGTTATTAGTTAATGCTGCATTCAAGGATGGTCGGAAGTCGGATATATCCGAGTTGGTTTTTCCCAGTTCCGACCTAAAAAGCGTTCGAGGCGAAAGTAAACAAACCAAAAGATAAATTGTTGTTTTATTTTGTTCCTCAAAACTCATTTTGACTTCCAGCAAATTTACCTGCTCGCAATTTTGCTTCATTTATTGTTTTTATATTATTCATAAGTATTTCATACAGTTCAGTAGTTCACCGTAAACTACTTAAGTGTATGGATTGCTTATGAAATAAGATTAAAACAATAAATGAAGCAAAATTGCAAAAAGATAGGTTTTCGGGAGGTCAAATTGAGTTTTGAGGACCAAAATAAAAAAACAAGTTATCATTATCCGCCATTTTGTTTGTTTACTTTCACCTCGACCGCTTTGAGGTCGGAACTGGGAAGTTTCAACTCGGGTATTTCCGACTTCCGACTATCCTCGAATGCAGATAAGGGCGTGGCATCAGCGGCGAAGGCATGGTCTTAAGCGGGTGATGGGCGTGAGAAGGGTGGAGTCAGCAGAGCGAGCGAGCTGGTGGGGGAGTGGCTTAATTTTGAACGCACTGACCTGCTTGCTTACTGCATGTATCACTTGCATTTTATTAAAAATAATCGACAGCCTGCCTATGGTCAAAACTTCAATAATATTACATTTATGAAGTACTGACATGAATATTTAAGAGTTTTTCAATTGTTTTAAATCCAAGTGTTTTATGCAAATTAGCACCTACTTTATGCAAATGAGCATCACTCACTGCTTACTTTTTGTTTTCTTGACATGATGGAGGCCGTTTGGGACATGGATGGGCCTGCGCTAAAACCGTGCAATTGGAAACCTGCTTTTAGACAGGTGCGTGTACTTTTTTGTTTTGTTTTTTACATAAAGAATGCTATGCTGTGTGCTGGAGGAGGTGTGAGTGATGCCACTTAGCCATTTGTCAGTCACTTTGGCTTCTGCTTGATGTACTTCAGACGTACACCAGAACATATTCAATGGTTCTAAACATGTGCTTCTTTTAAAATCACATTGGTGTGGCCTAAATTATTGAAAAAAACAAAATAAATAAATAAATAGAAAATGTTTAAAATAAGATGGCAAAATAAAAACAAGTTGTTGTTTTTTTAAAGTCAATTAGATTGATATGTTGTCTACTTATTAAAATAAATACTATTTGTAAAAAAAAAAAAAAGAATGTTTAAAATAAGTTGGCAAAATAAAAACATCTTTTTTTAATTTAAAAAAAAAAAAGTCAATTAGATTGTTTTCTACTTATTAAAATAAATACAAATTGTAAAAAAAAAATAATAATAAATTAGAAAATGTTTAAAATAAGTTGGCAAAATAAAAACATCTTTTTTTTTAAAAGTCAATTAGATTGATATGTCTATTTATTAAAATAAATACTATTTGTAAAAAAAAAAAAAAAAAAAAAAAAAAAAACTTCAAAAAAATCTTCAATAAAAGCACATGTCCAGGAGCATTGAATGATGTACTTGTTGTCCGGTTCCATGTGTGGCAGTGTTGTGCAGTCGATGAATTGGGTTTGGCCTATAGAGAGATCAGTCAGTTGTTTTTTGGTTGCGCTTATGTACTGAATGACTTTCCAAAATGGTCACATTCTTAGGTACACCCTAGTTGTTGTCTTGGCTAATGTATACAGGTTATGATAGTAGTTAGACAAGTCATGATGTGTCAGTTGATACCCCTCAAGTTTAGTGTACCTAATCAAGTGTCCAAATATTAGGTACACTCTGTCTTATTTGTTGACTATGTGGACATAGTTTAGTCTATTGACAGATAGATCATGAGCACAAATGTCACGAGTGGACAGTAGAACCTCTGCATGTTGTTCTATGTGGTATGTGAACTTCAACATGGTATTATGGGATGTGTGCTACTTCAAATGCATATAGAAATTGTTAAAAAAAAAAAAAATTGTTCAGCTTTTCCTGATGATTCCACCTGCTAACTTGTGTTAACAATTTTTAACCTTAAAGTCTGGATGAGCCATTTTAACTCTTTGACTGCCAAAGACATTTAATAATGATTAGTAAAATTCTGATGAATGGAATGCGATCTTTCATTTAGTAGCCACATTGTATATGTTGTAAAGGCAAACAATATTCTTTTAATTAAAACGCTCAAAAGCGGCTGGCACTGTGGATTTTTTTGTTTGGTTTTTATAATGTGTGGCAGTCAAAGTTAATGACAATTTGCCATTTTAGCTCTTTACAAAGTTGCTATGTCAGTTTTTTTTTTTTTTGTTTTTTTTTGGTTGTGCTAGTTAGCACTCGACTTGGTTGTGACCCAGAAGTGTTGTTTGTAATTTGATCTCAAATTTGAGCTTTACTCACTACTTTTGTTTTTGTTTCCTGACAGGATGGAGCGGTCTCGGACGAACACGCTGCCGACAGACTCAAGACTTGAGGACGTGTGGATGGGTCGGCGCCGCGTTGACAGCAAGTTAGCCAATTGTTGTGCGCTTGAGGTATGTGATGTCACGAAGCCATTTCTCAGTGCACCACTTTAATTTAACCTCTGCTTGATGTACGACACGCACGGCAGAACATCATTCAGTGTTTGAACATGTGCTTTATTAAATGACATTGTTGCGCCCATATTATTGAAAATGTTTTGAAAGTTGGCAAAATAACACTGATGTATTTTTAAATAGTTATTTTTGCCCACTTATTAAAAAAATTCTTAAGCGCATGTCCAGAAGCACTGAATGATATTCTTGTCTATTAATGCGTTTGTCAGTGCACGTTCTGTAATAAGTGGGTGGCATGATGGGCTCATGTGACATCACGCACGCACACGCACGCAACATGGTGTCATGTGCTGCTGCTTCCATGTACAGCCTGCCAACCATTATTGCTGAAATGGTGTCAAATTGTAAAAAAACAAAACTGTCAAATATATTATTCAACTGGAATGAGCGTCTCTGTGTTTTATTTCGAACCGCACTGTGAAATTTCAAATTGTGACAATTTGTCAGTGTGGATTGTTCAGGTTGTCCTTGTAGATATTTGGCCTCTGGCTTTCTCGGTTCATTCTTCAGGCCAGATGACGGGATTTTGAGCAAGAATCGAGGAAGCCTGCTGGGACCAGGGGCCAAAACATCTTCAAGAACAACCTGAACAATCCACTTGCAATCCATTCAAGGCCCGAAAAATGCTTTCTTGCAACTATTAAGTGTCAACATGCAAATGATAGGCCATAGCTCCACCCACTTCAGGGAAAAATATTAATTAATTTGCATAACTGACCACTCCCTCTCGCAACTGACCTATCAGGTGTCTGTATGCAAATTAATTTGCATAACCACGCCCACTTTTACACACAAAATAGGGTATATTGCATAATTTGCATAGCCGCACCCATTTATGCAAATCACTAGGCAGATTAATTTGCATAAACCCCACCCACTTAATGGAGCCAACCAATCAGATTCTGACACCGTTACAGAACCCACCAATCAATTTCTTCCTGTTCAGAAACTTGCATAACCCCACCCACCATGCAACTTAGCCACACCCCTTTATTTGACAAGAAACGTTTTATGAAACATTTCAAGAAATTTTTTGTAATCTGTTGGCTGTAATGTTACAAGAAGAGTTAAGGAAATATGCAATTTGTCAACTGTTTTTTGCTAAGTGCATGTTTAATGGCAAACTGGGAAAAAAAACACAAAAACTTTTTTTATTTATTTTTTATTAAGTTGGATAACTTGATTGCTGTCTCCTTGTCACCAGGTGAATTGGAGCCAGCAGGAGCAGATCGTGCAGACCTAAGACAAAAGGACAGCGAGTCAAGTCAACTTGTTGTGCAGCAAATGATTTTGAAATGTGATGAAACTCACCAGCACAGAAGGGGATCTGACAACTTTTGTGGGATTTGTGCCAACTTGCTCACACTGCTGCATCGCCAGGAAGCCCACCATGTTCCTCGGCACCTGTGGCACAACATTGGAAAAGCTTACAGTCAATGTCTTCAAGATGATGGCAGCAATGTAGCACCAAAAAACAAATGTTGGACAGTCACTGCCTGGATTCTACAACAATGCATTTATTTAAATGCAGCAAATTTGACAAGATGAAACCCCCCAGCTGCAGAAGAGGACCTGCGAGTTGTTTGTGTGACTGTCGGTGATGACGCAGCTGCATTCACAGGAAGTCTACCATGAAGAAATGTGACATGGATCGACGGCCTACTCGAACCTTCCACTTCTTTGCAGGTTGCTCCAGTCTGGCTTCTGGACACTCCTCCAGCTGGTTTGACCTTTGATCATCTTGGGAAAACAAAAAAAAATACATTACTATTTTTTTTTTTTTGCATGTGTGATTAACTGCAGGCTGGAACCTTCTGCAGAAGCCGCTTCGATGTGTGGCCTCCTGGAGCAGTTGACCGTTCTGCAAGGAGACAAAAACAAATCACTTCCTTGGGAGGACTCACCTTGATGTTCCGCTGTGACGGGGCCCCAACTTGGATTTCTAAAGAGAAATATCACAAGGTAATAACTTCATTTAGCCAACAATGGTGAAATTTGTAGTCAAAAAAAAAAAAAAAAAAAAGGTTAGTGTGGCCCATTTTGTTCTGCGAGAGGACTTTCACTCATGTCAAATATTTTAGGGCTTCAGAGTAGACCAACCGAAACAGGCAGCAAGCAATGAACCAGTCCAGCTTCTACTTCAGTTTATTAACATAAAAAAAAAAAATACGACTATGTACATATTTGTCTATGCAGGATCTTGGTGGCCAGGCAGTTTTTTCTCCATGTCCAATTCACTCTAATCTTCCTTCACTGGAAGCCTCCCTGCACACACAAGGGAAGTGGTTGAGCTTCACCAGGGCCCAGAGATGCTTTGGCACCACCTAGTGGACATAAGAAAAACCAACAACGTGTCAGTCAAGTCAAGTACAAAAAAAAAAAAAAAAAAAAAAAAAAAAAAAGGTAAATGTACCTTTGAGGGTCACTAGTGAAGCGCAGTTCAATGCAGCTTTGGGGGAACTACAAAAACAGATGTTCAAATATGTTAATCAAATGTTGGCGTCAGCCATTTTGTTTTGCAGCATGCTCAAACCCAGCAACGGCCGGCCGGCCTTGAACACAATTCTTGTTCCCAGGCAGCGCTGGTTCAAATCCAAATGCAGTTTAAGTGCACGCGCGCACACAAAAAAGCAGGATGTCAAAAAGGTCAGTGCAAGTCACCTGACATGCTCTTACCCTCCTTTAGTCTTGTCCAGGATGGAAACTACAACACGAGGCCAAGCTGTCAACTCGTTTTCCAAAGAAGCCTGCAGGGTGGAGTTATTGAGGTCGTGTACAGCACATTTTGCCATCGCCTTTTGAAATTCAGACTTTTGCTTGTAATGTGTCCCCACCTGAATTGCATCACTGGAAGCCTCCTGTTGGCATTCAGCATGTTAACTCATCCTCACCATGTGCTGAAACTAATTAAAACATCACATTTTCACGTGTATGAGTGTTTTTGTCTCACCAGTGACGAGAACAGGACTGAAGACACGACATTACATAGCTTAGAAACATGCAAGCACATTTAGCCGGTGGAGAGCAAAACAAACAAAATCTCAAAAAGATAGTGGAAGTACACAACTTTATTTCAAGGGGAGTTCATTCGTTTCAAGATACAAGCCTGTGGACAAATTAAAAGAAAGTTAAGAGTTGGTTGTCATTGAAGTTGGTAACGTACAAACGCTAGCAACCTACCTTCTGCTAACGAATGCTCCTCTCCGTACGCTGGAAAGGGAAAAGTTAGTTTGAAAAGTACGCAGTGTTATTCAAGACTTACCGTTTCCAAATACCGATTAGGCGTTTAATAAAGTTTTAACAAGTGTCAAATGTGTTTGTGTCGTGTTAGCACGCGGTTGACGTCAATTGACCGCGATTGAGCAAACATTTTAGCTAGCAAGGTGTTTGCACGCTGAAAAGGTGAACATGTTAAAAGTTACAACTAGTGTAAGGAGAATCTTTAAACAAACCTCATGTCAAAGTTTTTCGGTCATCTTGTCGAGATGAGTGGAGAACAGCAGGCGGAGGATGTCGACGTGATGCTGCCAAGCTGGTGAAGAAAGAATGCTCGTTCAATTAGTCACAGCTTATATAGGTTTTCCGGAACAACGTCATCACAAAAAAAAAAAAAAAACGTCATCACGTGCTATTTTTTCAAAAGCTTTATTTTCCCAAGAGTACGACAAACATATTTCAACTGCATTTAGACAGAAAATCCCGAGAAAAACAGCAAAGTCCTTCACAGGGGATCGAACCCTGCTCGTTTGGACCGGAGCCCATGTCGTTAGCCATTCGCCCAACCTGACTTGCCGGCTTCGATTCCTTTTGGTCGTAATTGTACTAAAAAGGGAGAAAGGGCGGCCACTGCAACAGCTGATTCTATGAATAGAACCGAAAACCCCAACGTCCTCAAATCCGAGATGGTCGAGTGGTATAGATCATTACCTTCGGATTACTTGTTCTCGTGTTCGAGCCTCGCTTTCTGCAATCTTTAGATTTCATACTTATGTATGTTATTCGTTCGAGGGTGCGCCAGCGAGGATCGAACCCGGGTCACTTGAACCGGAGGCAAAGTTTTATACCATTCGGCCATCATGGTTGAAGGTGCTCGCGTTTCAAGTTATGTATTTGTAGGATTTCCACATGCGTATTTGAACCCGATATATGCGATAAAATCCAGTTTTCCTACAGGAGAAGCTGGCCGAGCGGTTAGTGACAAAGGTTCCGCATTCAACGGTCACGGGTGCGACTCCAGGCCCTTTCTGCTTTTATGGGAGTATTTCTCAAAATTATCGAAAGATAGACAGCGGGGATCGCACCCGGTAGCACTGGTGCGGGAGTCATTGTTTTATTCCATTCGGCCAAGCGTTCACCCAGAGCTTTCAAAAAAAAAAATGAAAGTGATGAGTAGCTTCTCAGTTCGCTCAGGCGCACCCCCAAACTTCACGAATCCAACGATTGTTTTATATATTAACAGCTCACGAAGTCAATCATATTCCCACCCTGAATGTACTTACTCCAGTCATCCACAGGAGGGCAGTATTGTATCGTATCTCAGTTGCTTCTCCGTTTTCTTCTCAACTTTTACCACGACTTTGATTGACATTGAATCTCAACGATTCTTCTTGCTTTGTTGATCAGATACGTCTTTTCTTTTCTTTTATTTTTTTATGGGGAATCTATTCAAGTACGAATCCAACGATTGTTTTATATATAGCTCACGAAGTCCATCCTATTCCCACCCTGATGTAGTTACTCCAGACATCCACAGGAGGGCAGTATTGCATCGTATCTCAGTTGCTTCTCCGTTTTCCTCTCAACTTTCAGCACGACTTTCTTTGATCACCCACACGGATTCTCAACTATTCTTCTCTTGTTGATCAGGTACTTCTTTCTTTTATTTTTATAGGGAATATATTCAAGTACGAATCCAACGATTGTTTTATGTATTAACAGCTCACGAAGTCAATCCTATTCCCACCCTGAATGTACTTACTCCAGTCATCCACATGAGGGCAGCATTGCATCGTATCTCAGTTGCTTCTCCGTTTTCTTCTCAACTTTTACCACGACTTTGATTGATCACCCACACGGATTCTCAACGATTCTTCTTGTTTTGTTGATCAGATACTTATTTCTTTTATTATTTTTTTAATAGGCAATCTACTCAAGTACAAATCCAACGATTGTTTTATATATTAATAGCTCATGAAGTCAATCATATTCCCACCCTGATTGTAGTTACTCCAGACATCCACAGGAGGGCAGTATTGCATCGTATTTCATTTGCTTCTCCGTTTTCCTCTCAACTTTCACCACGACTTTGATCGACCACCCACACGGATTCTCAACAATTATTCTTGCTTTGTTGATCAGATACGTCTTTCTTTTATTTTTTTTTATTGGGAATCTACTCAAGTACGACTCCAACGATTGTTTTATATATAGCTCACGAACACGAAGTCAAGCCTATTCCCACCCTGATGTAGTTACTCCAGACATCCACAGGAGGGCAGTATTACATCGTATCTCAGTTGCTTCTCCGTTTTCCTCTCAACTTTCACCACGACTTTCTTTGACCACCCACACGGATTCTCAACGATTCTTCTTTTGTTTGATCAGATACTTTCTTTTATTTTTTTTATGGGGAATCTACTCAAGTACGAATCCAATGATTGTTTTATGTATTAACAGCTCACGAAGTCAATCTACCTTGAATGTAATTACACCAGACATCCACAGGAGGGCAGTATTGCATCGTATCTCAGTTGCTTCTCCGTTTTCCTCAACTTTCACCACGACTTTCTTTGACCACCCACACGGATTCTCAACGATTCTTCTTTTGTTTGATCAGATACTTTCTTTTATTTTTTTATGGGGAATCTACTCAAGTACGAATCCAATGATTGTTTTATGTATTAACAGCTCACGAAGTCAATCCTACCCAGAACGTAATTACACCAGACATCCACAGGAGGGCAGTATTACATCGTACCTCAGTTGCTTTCCGTTTTCCTCTCAACTTTGACGACTTTCATCGACCACCTACACGGATTCTCAACGATTCTTGTTTTGTTTACTTAACTATATATCCTTGGCTGCTTTAATGATACGCGTCTTATAATGGCCCGCTTATTGTTTCATCACATTATTGAACAATTACAAACGAGCTGAAAACCAGATAAACTAACCTGTGAATCGTCACCATTCCAGGGAGTTCGCCATCTGCTGGGGATATGTGGTACTGTACCCAAATCATTAATTTCTTAATTAACTTTTGAACCGAATGTTTTAGAGCATTAATTATCAACCCTGGTTCTCGGGGCACACTATCCAACCCGTTTTCCACGTCGGTAGGTGAGGATCGTGACCGTCTTCTCCAGAGTTTGCTGATGAGCTACAATTGGAATCACCTGCATACAAGCGCTGCGATTTAAAAAACAAACGAAAACTCGTTGTGGGCGGAGTTAAATGTTGTGATTCACCCCACGTTGAAGCAGACCTCTGCAACTGAGCCAAAGGCTACTCGAGCTAATCAGAACTTCGTCCAACTTTCGGACCATGAGCGAGAAAGTGAGTGTCCCACTTGACTTTCCCGCATGTAGCTAAAGCATAATTGGCATCCACATCCCTCAAAACAGAGACCTCACCGTGCAGTGCAGCTGCCGTCGTCCCACAGGACCCTGCAGCAGCCCTCTCAAATGCCTTTGTACATGGCTGCAGGCCGAGCACCCTCGCGACCAGGTTTGTCCCCGGCTTTGACCCCAACTTGTTACCGGGACTCCTCTTCACCTCCTCCCCCAAGTCACACCGAGCCCACGCCGTGGGGGGAAACGATCCCCAACACTGCGAGCCATTTGGGGGTAAGTGTCCAAAACCAGAAGGTTCCAACAACCTTTTTGACGCTGAGAAATACCTTTTAGGGCTTCCAGTTAATACACTTTTGACATCAATATTTTATTTCGATACATCTCTGGCATTTAGGCCTGCAGGGCTTTTACATTTTCAAATGATCACGTCGACAAAATACATAGAAAATCACAATGTCTCGTCACTGATGAACTATTTTTAGAACAGGCCTGGCTACTGTACTCATTTGTCGAGTAGAGTAGATACCGTCGGTGGAAACGAGGCTGCCTGGTCCTCGGGGCAACCGCCGGCACCACCTTGGTGACCCCTGCAAGTGCACAGTTTTACATATGTATACATATTAACATTAGTTCATGTCATTAACATAATAGAATAAATTAAAATTGAGATATTTTAACTTAGTTTATCTGGTGTGAATAATAAAATGGAAACTCAAACAGTTCTACATTTAAAATCATTCTACAGTATTCGACAATGGGTTAATGTGTTCAGTTTAAAAATAAACAATTATTCATGCATTTACTAATTGATTAAATTGGTTCACTCGTTTAGTGTAAACAAAGTAACACAAAAATAATTTATACATACTTTACGGATACATAGAAAATAAATGTATTTTATAGACCATTAAACCTTTTATTAAATGAGTGATAATTGATGTATTCAGTGTAAAAAAAAAATTAAGGCACTTTTACATTGTTTAAAAATAGTATTGATGAAATTTAAACTTCTACATGCAGTATATTGTATGGTTTTAATTTGTGTTCAGTGTAAAATACATTTTTTTACATGTACAATGCATTGAAAAATAAATAATTGGTTAAATATTTAGAACAAACCAATTATAAATAAAAAAAAAAAAAAAAAAAAACTATCTGGCCAATCTGTTTAATAATCAAAGAAGCAGAAAATGTTGCAACCCCTGATCGGTTATTTTTCGCTCTCTAGTCGGCATTGCGCAACTTCCAGCTCAACCTTCCCTCGCCGCTCACGTGCACAAGCCCGGCTCCTCCCACTCGAGCCGACCCCTTCCGGCGTGGACCGCACGCATTCCGCGTCCTGGGCGGCCCCACCTGGGTGAGGTCCAATGACGACGTTCCGACCCAGATGGTTCTCCAGTTGAGCGCTCAGGAGGACCGGGCCGTCACTTGTCTTCTCGCGCTGGGCTACCAAGACCCGAATGATTCTCAGGTGGGCTTGCAAAATATCGGCCATTTGTAAACCTCCAATGGGAATGAACGAACAATTGATCAAATCGAAGGTCGGCGAGGGGACACCCGACGTTGCGGCAGCGCCTCCGCAATTCCGTCGACTGGACGACGTGGAGCATTATGACGAATTCCTGCTGCCGATTCCGCCGCCGTGAGGAACATCTTTTGGCGTCAGAGCATAAAAACGCGTCCCAGAACGCCAAGCAACTGTTGCGTTTGGATTTATGTACACTTTGTTATTGTTGTTTGACACTTTTTACAATGGAAATATTTCACAGTGCAGCATTTGTGTGTACATTCCATTTCAGCATTAAAACACAAGCAGTATCAATAATTGTCCATTTTGTCACTGGTTACCTGTGTGATGAAACTGAACGTCCTAATTAAAGTTTCTTGACGGTTGTGACCTGGCTGGCGGCCTGGATGACTCGATAGCGCTCCTTCAGGTTGCGCCTCCTCACATGCTCGTTGGTGATTTCGATGATGTTGCTGACGGGGAACCAGCCCTTCTGGCCGTCCGACAGCCGGATGCCCTCGTACCAACCTTGGGGGGGGGCGGGGGGGGTCGCCAAGCACACAAACGGGGCGGAAAAGCCGTTCTGATTTTGTTCATGCAGGAAAAGATAATCAATAAACTGCTAAAGTGCAGGGGTGACGGTTGCGGTAACGAGGATCGAAAAGAAGGACGGGTGCGAGGAGGGAGGGTCCGTGTTAACGATGCCAGCTGCAAAATCTGTCTGTAATTCATTTACATTTTCAATTGGCAATCAGAATTTTTTTTAAATACTCATTTTAACTCACTTGCTCCCAATAACTTATAAATACGTTTTTTAAGTGTCCCAAAGACGTATTTATACGTTTTTTTTTTATTTTTTGGTTTGTTTTTTAAATGCTAGAGCTTAAATAAGGCTTTAATGCAGCCTCAACTGCAAAGAACGGTTGCAGAAATGGTAGTTATTACACAAATGACCAGCAGGTGGCAGCAGAGCAAAGTAGCTCAACCAAGCACCAGCAATGCGTCAATGTTCAATTGCCAGTTAAAAATGCAAATATGGAAGGATCCCGGCCAATTTGCCTTACCCTCGTTTGTTTTGCGTATCACGTTGACAATCTCGGTGGGCTCCAGGTTGAGCTCGTCGGCCTGTTGGGCCACATACTGCTCCACACACTGTACCTGAGGACAGTCTGACACACACACAAACACGGACACAATGAATACTTGAAATCAAAAGCAACTAACAAGGAAATGTGACCGTTTGGTCCTGTATGTGCTCACCCCAGGCATCATAGACCACGTCATCTTCCTCTTTGTTTGGGAAGGCTGCCATCCACCTGTGCATGTCTGGCCTGACCCAAAAGATGAAAACAATCTTGAAAGTGACGTTATCGTTGTTATTATCGACGCTTTTGTTACTGACTGCGAGGGCGCTTTGATGAGGCGTTCGATCATGCGCCCGTTGTGGTTCTCCAGCAGGATGAGGTTGAAGCAGTTCTCAAACGGCCCCGTGCTCCTGTCGTCCTCCAGGGGCTGAACCTGCACCAGCGAGCGGTGGGCGTAGTCCAGCACCACGAAGCGCTCGGCGCTGTTAGAAGCAGGGCAGGCCAGGCAGCAAAATAAGCAGCGCTTGCGCTAAATTTGAGGTTTTGGGAGCACGCTTGTCATGACCAAAAAAAAAAAAAAAAAAAAAAAAAAGTGTCTCTCACCCCTTCTTGCTTGTGGTAATTACGAGCAGGTCGTTAAAGAGGAAAACGTAGATGGGGTTGAACTTGACTCTCATTTGGAAGACGGTTCCTCCTCGGGACATTTCCTGGAGTTCTCCTTTCTTCTCCAGGAATCGAGTCTGGGAAATGATGGGGATGGCCTGCAAAGGAAGCGATTGTTGGAATCTGGTCAATCCGTTATGCAAAACGTTAAAGCAAGCCCGCTTACCTTGAGCTTGTCGAACTCGAGCGTTTTGGAGATGAGGATCAACTCCTCCATCTGTCTCATCTTCCCCACTTCTGTGTTACACTCGTCAATGATCTGTGCAAGCACCAATGATGTCAGTTGCCTTTTGCATCCAATGTAACCCAAACTATGAGTCAGATCGTGACATCACCTTGGAGACGGAGGCCAAAGCCTTGGAGGCCATCTGCTCCTCTTTCGTCCCCTCTTTTGTTCTCTTCAGGATGTTCTGGAACAACAAACAAACAAACAAACTACCTGACATTTCTCTCCGTCAGATTGCCAACAAGAGGTTACTTGTGTTTGCGGCGAGACTTGACGGGACATGTCGTAATGAGGACATTCCACAACCCAACACAGTGCGATGATCTCCGACGTTGGCTTTGAAAGGATTCGCCTGAAATGCTTGCGGACAAAATGTCAGAGTGACAAAACGGGCGTGTTTGGTATGTGCTCGGGCTAAACCAGGGTTATAATAGTTTTTCATGTTGCATTATAGCTCATTTTCATTTCATTTGGTCTTTTTTTTTTTTAAATCAGTCCGTTTTCATTAAGTTTTAGAACAAGTTTGGATTTATTTTATTTTTTTAAATGCTTCATTTTAGTTTTGTTTGTGTGTTTTTTTTTCTGTATGGCGTATTTTTCAAGTGCGAAATAAAAAAAAAAAAAACGGCACTAAGTCTTATGTAATAAATAGGGCTGTGTATCGATTCAGATTTCCAAAATCGATCCGATTCAGGATTCACATTGATTTTCGATTCCGTTAAGGATTTCATGCAGTACAAATTTTACTTTTATATGGAAGAGATTCCCTAAAGTACCAATGCTGCAAAATAGAAACTTCTTTCTCTTACTTGGTGCATTTGTAAAAATATGAATATTTACATTTATAATTAAATCCAATAAAGTTACATTAATCATGTAACATGTATGTTTTATTTAACATGACCTGATTAAAACAGTAAATAATAATTGAACCTAGGGGTGTGAATTGCCTAGTACCTGACGATTCGAATCACGATTCGATACCGATTAATCCCGATACGAATTTATAAGTCGATTGTTGTGATTTTTTTTCATTCAAATTTAGAAAATACTAATCAGTAAGCTTGTAGAGTGTAAGATTTATATGAAAATGTATTTATTTATCTGAAATTTCAGTCTTATAGAGGTTGTAATCTGTTTCATGTTTGAACAGCATTAAAATAAAATATTAAGGCTTAATGTTCCGTTCATATAACATTCTTCCATGCTCAAGGTGTGAATCCGAACCCGAAGTCAGACGTTTTGTTGAATATTTTTCCATTAAAAATGGAAGTTTAAAAATCGATTCACACATACACAAAAAAAAAAAAAAAAAGGCAATGATGATAAGACGTTGAATCGGTAAGACTACCGAATGAACAATTCTGAGCTCTTTAAAAAAAAAAAAAAAAAAAAAAAAAAAATCGATTTTTTTTTTTAATTGAATCGATTCGAGAATCGCGCGATGTGGTATCGCGATATATCGCCGAATCGATTTTTTTTTAACACCCCTAATTGAACCCAATTACAACTGCAGCGCTATGTAAAAAAATTAGCAAAAAAAGCGACATTTACATTGCTGTGACAGATATAGATAAGGTTCCAGTGGTTAATAAATAAAAACAAATGTACCTGTATTATAAGAGACACAGCCATATTACATAATAATTATGCATCCATATTTTGTGTTTTTATATCCATTTGGCGCATTAATTTACTCGTAAAAGCCATATTAAAAGTAATGATTCATGGTTTTATGAGTCGATATTGGGCTATGAAAAGGAATATTGATTCGATATTAGTATATCGATATTTTAGACCCATCCCCAGTAATAAAGTAAATTAAACTAAAATTCTCAAACAACTGTTTCTTCTGTACGGACGAACAACACCACTGACGCAGTTTCAGATATTTTTTTTTAAAGCAAACAAAAACTTTTTTTTCAACTTTAGTTTTCGTTAGCTTCCGTCAACTACAACCTAGATGAAGGAATCATTTTCATATTTCGATTGCTCGAACATCTCAGTCATTCAGGTCATTTCATTCTCAGGGCATCAAATTGATGGCAACTGGACTGCTTTGTTGTCTTACGAGATGTTTTTAATCCACTTCATCCTTCCTCACCTCAATCAGCATTTTGATGCGCGTTATCCGCTGGAACGGCAGCAGCAGGAAGGACATGAACGGCAGCCGCTGGCACTGAGGCGACTCCTGGAGGCGATTGATGACGGCGGCAAAATGCGTGTTGTTCTTCCTGCGGCACACGCACATGAACGTGGGCGTTGGGCGCACGTTGCGCGAGAAGAGAAAGCGAGGCGCGGCCGTACATGAGCGAGGTGTACGTCTTCTCCTGGTAGATCTGGTTGCGGACGTAGTCGATGTAGGCCGGGAAGTTGTGCTGGGAGTGGTAGTGGATGATGTCGCAGATGTCCGAGAACATGATGTTCTCAAACACGCGGTCCTCCAGGTCCTTCAGGAACCTAAAAGAAAATTGCCACGTTGGCTCCCTGACCGCATTTTCACGCTTTCACCTGCTTCTCCCCTCACCTCTCGCTGACCTCGCGCACCCGCAGGACGTTGGAAAAGAGCGGTTTCTTGTCCCGGATGACCAGCGTCTCTTCCAGCTCCCGATTCTCCAGGAAGTGTTCTGTCAGAACGTAGAGCGAGCGAAGGTAGGAGGCCTCCGACGTCAGAACCTCGAACATACTCTGCGTGGAGCAGCGAGCGCATTTCAAGGCCACGTTTGCCGGAGTCCAAAAGAAGCCAGCCGATGGATCCACCCTCACCTCCTGGTATTTGCACTGTTCTGGCGTGAGCTGCTCCAGGATGCCACTTTCCCGCACCTTGGGGAGGTTCTGCCACAGGGTGCCCTCGTTGCGACCCGGCAACTCCGTGGTGTAGTCCGCCGTCGTCGTGCTGATGTTCCGGCAAACCGTCTGCCGGCGGATCTCTTTGGTGATGACGCTGGCCCGGTAGGTCTGGTACAGAGGCTCTAATGGGGTGACAAACAAGCAAATGCGCTGCCTCGATGCAATGCCCTAAAATGACACAAGGTGGCTCCAAAGCTCTGATAAATATGAAAGTAGCCACTGTGAGAGATGACGTAACTATTTATGTAACACATTTAAAGTACATAACTCCACGTGTTCATTCTTAGCTTTGATGCATTCAGTGAGAATCTACAATGTAAATAGTCATGAGCAGAAAGCAATTGACACACCGCGTCTAAACTTTTGGCCTGTACTGTACATGCTTTGGTTTCTTTCATTTCCCGCAACTAGCGGGGGGGGGGTTTACTGCACATGTTTTACAACTTGATGACTCACCATTTTGCAGCCGGGACTTCCAGCTGTTGGAAAGTTCTGGCTTAGTCACACACCTGCAACAGGAAGAACGAGAAGACAAGATTAACGACGACAAAATCTGGTCCGTGTGTATGATGGGTCGCAAACTCACGGTTCTTCCGCTGAATCCTCCTTCCCTCCTTCACCGTTCTCTCCTTCTAAACGACGAAACACATGTCGGTCATCATTTACTGACCCCGCAGATTGAAGGAATTGCACGTTGCTTACAAACCGTTTCGCTGCCCGGCGGTGTTGTTGCTGTAATCTCCCTTTGGCATTAGCGGCGGGGGTCTGTGAGGCAAAAGTGGGCTGGCCGGGGGCCGAGGACTGGCTTGCAACGTCCGCTCCTCCGCCGCGGCCAGGTGCGCGAAGCTACGAGTGTCCTGTGTCATGGGCATGCGGGGAGGGATGGCAGGCGGCGCGTCGTCACCCCCCGACCCTGAACCGGCATCCCGCTGGACCTCCGGGGGCTTAAACCTACGAGCCGGCGTGGGCAACCTGACTTGAGGAATGTCCGCCTCCTGAGCGGCTTTCTTATTGTAATTGGGATCAACTGTGGGTATTCTGGACTCATAAATATCTTCTTCTTCCGTGGTGGGTTTGTGCTTGATTGGCAGAAATGTATTCAGTTTGGGGAGCACAGGGGAAACCTTAGGATGTAACATAGGAAAGTGAGGTCCCGGGTCCGAGAGTCTTCTCGGCGGCTCGCTCAATATCACACCCAAAGAGTTTTGGAACTTTGCCTTTTCTAGCTTTGCCTCCTCACTCGCAGTATAACCCTCGACCTCCTCATCATCAGCCTTGCTGCTCCCCTCATCTCCCTCCTCCTCCGCCTCCGCATGCCTGTCACCATTCTCGCCGTCCGACCAGGCCAAGTCGAAGCCTTCCTCCTCCAAGAGCTCGCTGCTGTCCTCCCCTCGCAGCGGCACCCACACCAGCTTCATGCCGGGCCGCTGCAGGTGACACGCGCAGCAGCAGCTCGGGTCGCCGCAGGAGCTGGGAGCCCCATCTGGAACATCCTCGTCCTCTGCTTTCCCGGCAACGGGCTGGGCGTCCACCTCTTTCCCATCGGGGTCTGCAGGAAGCAATGTGGAATTTGTTGCTTAGGGCTTTTTTGCTTTCTGTTTGGACTGTCGAGTCAGCTGCTCGCTCTGTAAACACAGCCCAGCGCTTAAGTGGCATCTTTAAATATGAATTAGTTTGGAGGGCCGCTATGCTAAAACCAAATACGGACCAATGACGTGAGACTGGTGAGAGGGAGAGCGGTGAAAGAGGAGCACATTTTTAGATTCCAACTTTGCAGTTGTTTGAACATCTATGCTAGTTTTCATTAATCTGATGAAGGAGATTTGCATTACAGGGTAACATTTAGTTCATGGACTTTCATTTCATTCACTATCAAAACTTGTTTTTTTTAATTTGGTGTCTACATGGCAGACTTTCGGGTCAAGAAGATCTTCCCGTCGATAATGAAGGTACACCATATATATATACACACCAATGTATTAACTTGCCTCATCAAGAAAATGGAACAGTGTTTATGAAACATGCGTTGTTGGTCAACACATGCGAAACATCTACATATAAACTGTAGGCCTGTATCTTAACAATCAATTTAAAATAACCTATTTTATATCTTGTATTTTCTTTGACATTTTTATTTAAGCGTGAGGTATTTTTTACATTGACATTTGACCTTTTAACATTTTGATGAGCACCCCTGTTTATTTTATGATATAAATATGAAACGGACCAATAAAAGAAAAGCACGATGCCTGGACTTTGGACTGCTCTCACTCAATTAAACAGTAAGCACACTATAATAATGGTAGTCAGTTGTTGTGGTTTCTGGCATGTGCAATATGTGCAACTGCATAGGGCAGCAGCGTGTCCATAATAATTTAAAAAACGCCTTTAAGCGTCATAATGTGTCTGTAAAATATTTGTAAATGTATGATTCCAGTTAGGACCTCTGCTGTGTATAGTGAATATGCTGCTCTGGGTTACATCTTCAACCACCTGAGGTTATGACAGGGAATTAAAACAGGGAAGTGATCTTGTTTCATAAGACAGAAACGTCGAGAACCGTTTTACATTGAAAGCAAGCAACAATTCACAGAATGTCACCGGTTCTGTCATGTTGCTTATTGTTGACGGTACCTACGATGTGACTAATTTACACCAATAAACATATCAAGATGATCTCTCTTACGCACACATACACACACCAAATATGAAACTAGTCATGTGACCAGCAGAACCTGTTCATAGTTCTAAGAACACGTCTGCCGCACCTACACAAAGCGGTACACCATGGCAGAATTCTTATTTTTTTTAATGAGTGTAATTAGCGCACAAGAGTACCTGAGCGACCTCCTTCGGCGCAGACGCCGTCGCCGTCCTCGGATTCCGTGCTCTTCGCCTGCGGGAGGCGTGTCCTCTTCTTGGGCAGCGGAGGCGGCTGGAGTGAGCCACTGCCAGGAGCCGGCTTGAGGCTTATCATTGGATGCTTTTTCACCTGCTTTCGCGTCACTTTTGCCGGCGCGACCCGGTGTTTGCTGAACTGGTTCACCATCCTCTTGACATTCACGCCCGAGGGGCTCACGGGCCTTTCGTCCTCCTCCAAAGGGAGGGAGGATGCTCGCTCCATCGGCTTTGGGGGGAGGTCCGGCCTGGATTTGACCTCGGCTAACTGGGCAGGTGGCTGAGCTGCTTCCTCGGTGGACATGGTAGCGGGAGAGCGTCTTGTCCGATCAGAGTCCAGGCTCTGAGGGAAATTGACCGCCTGAACACGTCATCCACACCTATTGAGGAGAAATTAAAAGACTAATTAGAGGAAAGTAGAACAAGAAGATAGCATACACTGTAGAGTGCAACAGTGTTTCCCAACTGTTATTGTACAAAGGCACAACTCATTCATTTTAAAAGCACACTATTAATTTCAATAATATGTTCTATCACATGAAACTACTTTTTTTTTTTTTTTTTTTTTTTAAATCGTAGGTGTAGTAATCGTTAATTATATTACATAGATCACCGTCACGCCATGTCTGACATGTTCGCCGCCATCTTTCTGCTACAGATACCAGAAGAACAACTTCACGAGTATAGTAAATTAGTGGTAGGGTTGCGAAGTTGTGTACTTCAAAATACACACGCTTCGAATTTAGGTTGTTGCATTCTATTAGTTCACTACTAAATGTCACTAAATTCTACACACATACTATATTTGTAAAGTGCTAGCGTGCAAATTTGTTAGCCCATGTCACGTCAATTAGTGCTAGCATGTTATTGAAGCTTGTATGCTAGGTAATGCTATTAATGAGCTTCATATGAAGGTGGTTTGTTTGTGTAAAGTTAACTACTGAATACTGTCATTTATGTAACAAGGGTTCATGTTTCTGTGTGGTAAAAATTTGTGTTGGTGGTTTATGATCCTCAGTTTTACGTCATTTACTGTCATCTTGTGGCCTCTTTATGCGTTTTCTTCACATACTTTTGCTTTACGCACAAGGTCTCGGGCCTCGTAACCAGTGAGAGTTCACAAAAGCAGGAATTTATCATACACTGTACAGTACCGTATACTGCAATAATGATCTGCTACTGTAGTTAAATTGCATCACTTCCCGAGGCACATTTGATAATCTTCTGTTGCACACTGATAGTTTCACAGCATAATACGATTACAATCTCTTGTAAACAAGGAATTGCCACGAGGCCTGGAGTGGAAAATTAACTTTACACAAGTAGTCAAGTGCTTCTGCTGTCACTCCCTCACAAGCCCAGATATTTAAAAACAAAAACCAAAAAACAAACACTTAAGATGGAAGACTTTGAGCGGCTAAATGTGTCAAGGACATTAGCGCTGATCACCAAACAACACAAAAATCCAACCTAAGGAGGCAAAAGTATGACAACAATTGAACCAATACAAACTGGTCGAGTCCAGCTAATGTATACAAATCCTTGTTACGCTACCTCAAAGGAAAACACTTTTGACTTGATTTCTACCAAGCGGCAATTAGTCAGTAAAATAAATTTGTCGTTGCAGATTGCACATAAAATAAGATGTGATAAAGCGTACGGACAGTCCCTCGCTGTGCCAGTTTCGACACCATGTTCTTCGAGAGAACGCAAACCAGCTCGTCCGACCAGTTTGGAGAACGGCACGCGTGTGCCACTCAAGTCAGTCAACTTGTTTGGAGGAAAGGAGGTGGTTTCGGGTTTCATTCTGGAAAGATGGGGGGTTTTGGGGCGGGTGAGACAAACTATACTGACAAGACATTTAATTGTCAAATTTACCATTTTACTCCAGTTTTAAGGACATAAATATTGTGCCCTTGTAGGTTTTGCCATTGTCCAATGTGACAGGAAATGCCACCTGCTTTTTTTTCTCACTATTACACACACACTCTTTTGTTATGTAGTCAGTCATAGACGTGGTTGAAAGTACAGATGTTTGTTTTCAAATATATACACTCTTAAAACTGCTGGGTCAAAAAAGTAACCCAATGGTGTTATTTTTTTTTTCCCTCTCCCCATATCACAATCTGACATCCTCTCTTTTGTCTCCCCTTGACCTGATTTGTTCAATATCCAGTCTAGTGGACACTTAACACACACTCAGGCCAGGTTCATTCCTGTAAATATGTTTGGACCGTAAATCCGATACATATCGAATACGGCGTGATGCTTTAAATCTGCCCAGCTTGTGCAAAACTCTTAAGTGCCTAAAAGGGCTTCCATTAACACAATGATGCAGTGTGTGCGATATATGGGTGTGAGTACCATCTGTTGTGGAAATCGGTGGGTCAGTGTGCATAAAAGTATGTGGGGGATGCTTTTAAGAGATGACAACCATAACAAGCTCCACGTTGGTCTGTGTATGGACAAACAGACACACACAAAGGCACATAAAAGGGGTGGGGGAATTGGGGAAAAAACATCCCCCATTCATATGTTAATGAAATGTTACTAAGCATTCTGTGGCTTCCAGTTTCATGAGGAATTATTAGTTAGTTACTACTACAAGTTTAACTCCCTTTTTATGAAATGACATACATACCGGTTTGCTCAGTAGTTCTCAGCAGAGAATGTTTGTTACGCTTTAAATGAATTTATACCGGGCAGTAGTGCAATAAAATATAAGTATTTCATTGCACACAAGCGGCCCCGGCACAGTTAAGTTGTTAGTAAAACGTCCAATTAAAAGAAATGAAATAAGGAAAAGAAAACTCACCAGGATAGGTCGGACGCAAGTAAACATTACTTGGCAGTCATTCGGCTGCTGTGCGCTCCAACATTATTGTTTTAGGCGAAACGGCTTTCACTCGTGTTTAGGATTAGAAGTCCAAGCGACAGAAATTCAAATACTGTACGAGCTAAATGAACAATATAACTACAAAATCCACCCCACAAAAAAAGTTACAGGACACTTGCCGGTCCCTCAACCCACAATGGTTTTTTTACTCTTCTTTGTTGTATCCGGCAGAAGGAGCGAGTGGAGCGGACTGAAGACAGGACAACACACCCTCCCTCAACGGAGATAAATATAATCAAGCTTCGCGATTTAAAATCAACAATCCCGTAATGAATTTCAAAATAAAACATTTACACGGAATGTCTGATAATACTTTGGTAATTAACTTTTATTGTGAAGGCTACAACACCACAACCCGGGTAATAGTATGCATTTTGATACAAACCTCAACAACTTACTTTTAACCAAGTTTACGCTTACGAACAAGGTATTTGCCATTCACAAAATATTAAAAAAAATATTATTTTGTATTAATTATTCATTTCATGTGAATAACAGACACGTCGTTCTGAGTCTGACTAATGAAGTTGTGCATTAGCTGTGTTTTACTTTGGAATGCGACTTCCACCTAGCGTCCAAAACACAAAATACGCGACACAACAACAACAAAAAAAATCAAATCATTTTACGTTTACTGTTTGGACGCAGTCGCACTACCTATATATTTTTGTCAATAATAGCTTTGTTAATGATAGCTAAAAAAAACAAAATACTAAGAAACTTTTTATTTTTATTTTTTATTTTTTTTTAAGTTTTTGTGACCACTGGTTATACTCTTATCATAACTGCATTATAATCACTGGGGTCTATTTTATTTGGATGCTGTGCTGGCGTAAACATACTGCGGCAATTGGCTGGACAGTCTTCGGCCGCAGCGCATCTCGTCGTATCACTCCGCCCCATCAGGGGAAATGTTCCTAGACCAATCACATCAGTGTTTACACCATCACTTGTCAAACTCACACCCTCTGATACAATTTCTCTCTGTAAGGTAGGAGACCTTTGCATGTTGTTTATTATTTACATTCTTCTCAAAACGACAACACCGTGATGGATGCTGCACGTCCTCCGCGTCGGATAAGAAGCCAGTTCGCAGCCACAAAGAGACGCAGGCAGGGTTAGCAAGGTTAGCGCCACCGGAGCTAGTGCGCTGGAGCGAGCGATCGGGCTGCTGGCTTGTTTTGGTATTGTTTTTGATCATAAGAAATGTATTTGCGCCTTATCATCTCTGTAGCGACGTGGGTTATTTGAGCCATATTGAACATAATTAAAAAAAATTAAATGTAAAAAAATTGTTAGCTTTCAAGCCAACCGGCATTCACGGCCAAGCCCGAGCGTCTAACGCAATCGACCGGCTAGAGATTGGATTAACGCCACCCCCCAAAAAAAAAAGAAAAAAAAAAAGAAAAAACTCAGAAAGTACCACTTTAGGAGGAACGCTTTTGTGTTAGCCCCCTCCGTCTTCCTTTCTTGATCAGAGATCTCGAATGCACATGGCTACATTGAACCCCCGTTTATCCTCATTACCCATTGGTTGAACTAGACGAAGATATCAAATAGGAATATGCAAATTCAATGATTGCCAAACATTATCAGTCTAAAACAAATGCCAAACTCAAGGGCGAGTTCTGGCCCGCAAAAGCAAATAAGAGTGTCAGCTTCCATAATTAAAATTGTTGTAATTAATGATATTGAAATACTGCAAATATTTTCCTGCCACCAACCCTATTTAATTAACAATATTTGAACAAATTGTTAATCTCGACTGTGGATTTTAAAACTAGTTGTCAATGAATTTGTTGTGCAAATGCTATAATATGAGGTAATTAAGCGTGTATGGTTTTGCTGTCATAACAGCTCTCTGAGCATTGCCATGCTAGCATGTTTCATTACTTGGAGGCAAAAATGAGTAATGTAAGGTAAACACTGCACTGTATAGATTTCAGCTATGTACTACAAGGCACTTTGAAATCTTTATAGATGAAAACTACTTTGACAAGTACGAACAAGCCAAAAAGTTACTATTTAAACTGAAAATGCTGTGTCAGGATTTGCCGAATGTAGCTGCTTTCATGATTGAAAGCGTTTACGCCTGTCTTATGTTCAGGAGCTGAAAAACGGACTTGAACTGAAGCGCCTACGGTCGCCTCTACCTGGACGGACTCTCTGGCAATTGACCTTTGCAGGTAAAACACCGCACCTGTGTAGCCGTTGATGTTAGAGAGAAGCAACAATTAATTGACTTCTGTTTTGATAATCAATTTTTTGTTTTTTAGACAGTAAATTGTCAGATTTCCGTGGTTCTCAATGAGAGCAGACGGATATTTGTGGCTTAATCAAAACAAGACATCTGCCTTTACTTTGGAAAACAAAGATCAACATTTTCTGACATGTTACAAACCAGTAACTGAATCATAATACTGTATATTTGTAAAAAATTTTTATTGTCAGTTTGAAATAATGTATTTGTAAATGCAGGGATTTTGTCCTATTAAATCGGGGGGGAATCAACAGATTAATGATGATAGTGAACATTTTAAAACATCTATGAAATTATTCTCTCACAGCTGCTGAGATTTGAAGGCTTTTAAAAATATATTTGCTGTTGAGACTATCACAAAATGCAGCTGCGGAGTTGGTGGCAATGTGCTCCACTCCACTAAGTTACAAACAACGTCAAGTAATTAATTGCCTTGTCAAACGCAACCAGTCGGGAACGAGTTTGCTTGTCACAAACTAACTGTCGTTTGAAGGCAAGTTTAAATGCGGTCACATGAGCTAACTTGTCGCTCAAGTGAGGAGTTTGGACAAATTGTACTGTCGTGGAGGTTTTCTCTCTCTAGTCTGGGTAGCTTTTCGAGCACTCTTTGCACACAGGCCCTGTCACATCTGCTGGCTGGGTATGATTTCACTGCGCGCCTGTTTTTTTGTGGCCATTTGTTTTCTGTCTGCCTTGCACACACATCATAGAAGCGGTCACAAACTTATTGTCGAGAATAAGCGGTTATGTCATTTGACTCTTTTGCCTCAGTGGAATAGCGGAAGAAGTCTTGAACCATGAGCTCAGTGGCAGTGTTGACCCCCGAGAGCTTTGCGGAGCACCGCAGCGGCCTGAAGGACCGGGAGATTACAGGTAATATTTTGGGGAGCCCCCCCCCATGGACTGTGAACTGCAGGGCACATCTCAACAAACAACCATCCATCCACCCATTTTCTATTGCAAGTAACCTCATTAGCGTCAAAGGTAAATGGAGCTTTTACTAGCTGCCTTTTACACAAGTGGCCAGCCTGGAAAGTCTGCTTTTATTTACGACTTGAGACTTGCTTGCGAGTCGCACATATGCGACGTACTTCCACACCTCCGGCAAATACGTTGGCGTACTTATCGGTCTTCCTCACCTGTTTGGTGCAGGCTGTGTCCCGGAGGATGAGGCCTACATCCCCACCTACCTGGAGGCCTTCCCCCCGCTGCCGGAGAAGGGTGCGCCAGGGGAGAAGGCAGGGGAGGCGGCGCCTGCGTGGGGGAGCAAGATCAAGCCCATTAAAGCGTCGGTCATCACCCAGGTGGGTTTGCAAACATTGCACTCATCATGACCAGTTTTCATTTTGACAAGACATTTTAATTTAGTTTTAGTTAGTCTTTCGACTAAAATAATTTAGTCATCTGAGTGTATCTTAGTTTTAATACAATTTTAGTCGAAACTAAAGAGCAATTTTAGTTGACTAAATTGACAAGTCGATGTTTTCTTTCAGTATACATTTAAACTTTTATATTGAAAATTATAACGCACCCATTTGTTACTAGTTTAAACATGTGACATTTAACACAACAGTGACTGTTTTAACTGACAATATGCCGTCTTAAAACTTAGTTTTCAGTAAAAAAAAAAAAAAAAAAGTGCATAATTGCCTGAGATTAATCTTACAGCTGCACAATGAATGTACAGACGTTTGAACATTAAATAAAGTGCAGTGAACAGTATCTGAGTGGTTCTTTTCTCCCATCTGCATTTCATTTCTTCTTCTGATTGAATTTTGTGAATTTCATTGTAGTCATTGACGAAATTTAGTTATCGTCATCGTCTCAATGAATGGCTTCTATTTTAGTTTCATTTTCGTGCGGGAAAAAAAATTGTGACAAAAAAAATAAGAAAATTTTCAATGAAATTATCACCAATTATGACTGAACAATCGTCTCTTAAAAATAAGCAAGAGCCTGACTTACGTCGCAGGTGTTCCACGTGCCCCTCGATGAGCGCCGCTACAAGGACAACAGCCAGTTCGGGGAGGGCGAAGAAGCAAAAGTGTGCTTGGACATCATGCAGCGGACAGAAGCCCACATTGAGCTGTCTCTGGCTAAAGACCAGGGCTTGTCCATCATGGTCACTGGCAAACTGGACTCTGTCATGAAGGCCCGCAAGGACATTGTAGCACGACTGCAGACTCAGGTTAGATCAGGTAGACAAATAATAATAATTAAATCAGCACCATGCCAGTTTATCTCCTTTCCTGTGTCCCCAGGCTTCAGCCACTGTTGTCATCCCCAAGGAGCACCATCGCTTTGTCATCGGCAAGAACGGCGAAAAGCTGCAGGAACTGGAACTGAAGACGGCTACCAAGATCGTTATCCCACGCTCGGACGACCCCAGCGCCAACATCCGCGTCACCGGTACCAAGGACGGTATCGAAAAGGCGCGCCATGAGATACTGCTGATCTCTGCGGAGCAGGTTGGACATGGGGAAGGCCAGCTGGCTGTGTTGGAGACATTATTGTTACTGATCAATTCAGAATGTTTTAGGCTTCTAATGGGTAGCAGAACACGAGTGAGATACCGATATTAATTTGCAATAAAAAATTATATATATATATATATATATATATATATATATATATATATATATTAGCACTATTTTTTAAATTACTTTTTCTTTTAAGTTTAAGCATATACAGAATAGACAGCGTAGACAAAAATTGCAGGGCGCTTCCATCAGCGTGTGTTAAGCTAAATTAAAAACTTAGTAAATATTTACCTAAACTATAAATAACGTTTTAAAAAATGTCAACATAATTTCTTAATTTAGATTTTTTTTTTTTTTTTTTTATAAAAAAGTGCAGGGAATTCAGTCAGCATCATGTTTTATAAAGTGGAAATTAAAATAAATTCATAAATGAAAAATGCATGCTAAATTGCGAATGTAGCTAATTTTAGATTTTCGTCATGGTTCGTAAAAGGTTTCAAAAGATCTTCACAGACGGGGAAAAATTGTCTTAATATGTTCGAAATGTCTTTGCGACAAATAAAAACTGTCTGCAGTGCGAACATCTTGCAAATCCTGATGAAAACCCTAAATTTGCTACGTTCACAAGAATTCACCGCCCAGTGCAATGCCAGCTTTATCAGCCTTCAGATTCGTAAAAAGACAGATGCCAATATTTGTCAAAATACCAAATAACGGCACAGATAATCGGCCTGGCCAATAATCAGTTTATCCCCTAATAAAAACTAAACCAAAATGAAGCATTTTTGAAAAAATAGTGCTAAAAAAAAAAAAAATTCAATCTAACAAAACTCAATTTGAAATAAAAACTATAATGAAAAATCCCAAACTATTCTAACTCTGGACTACCTCCCTTTTGACCCATCAGGACAAGCGTGCTGTGGAGCGTCTCTCCCTGGAGAAAGCCTTCCACCCCTTCATCGCCGGCCCACACAATCGGCTGGTGCAGGAGCTGAGTCAGGAAACGGGCGCTCGCATCAGCGTCCCCCCGCCCAGCCTGCCCAAGGACGAGATCGTCATCACCGGGGAGAAGGAGGCCGTTGCCCTTGCACTTGGGCGCATCCGTGCCATCTACGACGACAAGGTGTGGAGACATGGGAACACATTCAAAGCTTCTTTCACTCCAAAAACTCATGAAGTTGCTAATAGAGACCAAATTGCAAAGTTGGCAACACTGACTGCTGCGCCTTCATAACTAGTTTCACCGTTCACAGCAACGGTAGTGGAAGTATTGCATGTCTCCATTAAATCATCTATAAATATATGTTAGAAAATTGAAAAAAAAAACTTAGATGTGCATATTGTAGCTTTGTTCAATGCTTTTGTAAGGGGTCCCTGGGATCAGAAAAGGTTGATAACTCCTAAAAATGCAGAAAAGAATTGCACAAAATGTATATTCTATAGACATTTAATGTGAAAAATAAATAGCTGTTGCTAATGGAAGTGTTGAAAAAAAAAATCAAAATCATAAAACAGTTGTTTAAAAAACTTGAAGTTACATTTCTGTTATTGGAAATGTTTGAATCTGTTGCCTAATTTGGTAAGACAGGCTAAAATGTAGAAATGTCGAAGTAAGAAGGGAAAAAATGTGACAGAATACTAAGAAAATGTTTTTTGTGGGTACAGAATCACATAATAAGAATAATTTATTTTTCTTACCCACCAGAAAAGAAAAACCACCACAATCTCTGTGGAGGTGAAGAAGTCGCAGCACAAGTACATCATCGGCCCAAAGGGCAACACCCTGCAGGAGATCCTGGAATCCACGGGAGTGTCAGTGGAAATGCCCCCCCTGGATTCAGGCTCGGAGACCATCATCCTTAGGGGGGAGCCCGACAAGCTCGGGCCGGCACTCACGCAGGTCTACTCCAAGGTGAGAAGAAAAAAAGAGTTGCAGCGGGTCCTCACTCCATGGCAGCAATGTAACCAGAAATAGAATTAAGTCAGAATGTAAGACTAGTCTGTCACTAACGTACTAGTTACGAGAGGATGCAATTTCTGTAGAAATTGTACATGAATGCTAAAGAGCTAATGCTGAACTAAAATGTTGTGTAATAAAAAAAAAAAAAAAAGGTTATAGAGGTGTATATATATATTTTTTTTAAATGTATCTGTTAAATTTGGAATTTTGCTGTGGAAAATGTGGAATACCATATTGCAAAGAATGATTCCCATAATAACAGTAAACACAGGGTGTCCCAAAAATAGATTCTTGATCATATTTTAAAATGCATAAAAAAAAATTAAACAAAATTAAATTGGTCTTAATCGGTGAATCAAACAAATCTGGAATTGGTCTAAAGGAAGTATGTTGAATTAATACATTTCAACTACAAGATAAGCATCGGGGGAGCCATAGTTTGCTGTATATTAATAGTTAAACTACTGACAATGGAAATTTCTGATGTTTTATGGAGGACGGGCGGGGCATGAAGTCAAACGTCTGATGTTAACTTTTTTTCCCTCTCCCATAATGCCGTGCAGGCCAAGAGTGTGATGGTGGTGGACGTGACGGCTCCGGCCTGGCTGCATCGCTTCATTATCGGCAAGAAGGGACAAAACATCGGGCGGATAACACAGCAGTTACCTCGGGTAAGTTAGAATGAAAGTTGGACGACGACCGCACAGGTATCGGTCACACTGATCCAATCGACGGACAAAATCCTGCTTCAAGGCTTCACATCATAAAGCCCTCGCCGAAAACATGGGCATCCGTCAACGACGGGGCAGGCGGAGAGACGGAAGCGCCCACCTCTGCATGCTGTTAATTAACAATAGGTGTGTTTAGGTTCACATCGAGTTCACCGATGGCGAGGAGCGCATCAGCCTGGAGGGGCCGACGGAGGAGGTGGAGCAGGCTCAGGCCCAAATACAAGAAATCATCAAGGACCTGGTGTGTGGGGAATGTCCATGTCCACTGTCCTCTTCTCTTTCTGACACCTTTCAAGTCTCTCACTGCGTCTTTTACGTGCTTCTAGCTTGTGAGGATGGACTACACCGAGGTGCTCATAGACCAGCGCTTCCACAGGCATCTCATTGGGAAGAATGGTGCCAATAGTGAGTATCGCATTCAGAAAAACAAACACATACTGTAGTTGCATTCATCTGTTATTTTCCAGTCAACCGAATTAAGGAGCAGTACAAGGTGTCGGTGAGAATCCCGCAAGACTCTGAGCAAAGCAGCCTTGTCCGGATCGAGGGAGACCCCAAGGGTGTCCAGCTGGCTCGCAAAGAACTCATCGAGATGGTCCAAAGAATGGTGAGTCAACGTTTACGCTGACAGATAGCGAGAAGGAGTGGAAGAAAAAAAAAAAAAAAAAAAGCTTTCAACTCCAGGAGAACGAGCGGACCAAAGACCTGATAGTGGAGCACAAGTTCCATCGGACGATCATCGGCCAGAAGGGAGAGAAGATCAAAGAAGTCCGAGACAAGTTTCCTGAGGTGAGGGTCTCTTGGGCCGTCTCAGTCCTTCAGCGTTGCAGAACCAAGTCTAATCCAGTCAACCTCCAGGTCATCATCAACTTCCCTGACCCGGCGCAGAAGAGTAATGTCGTTCAGCTGAGAGGCCCCAAGAGCGAGGTAGAGAAGTGCGCCAAGTTCCTCCAGAAGATGATTGCCGACCTGGTACGACAGCCAAAACGCCACCCTCAAAACGACTTGACCTGACGCGCACTTGAACCTGTATGCAGATCGAGAATAGCTTCTCGCTCTCGGTTCCCATCTTCAAGCAGTTTCACAAAAATATCATCGGCAAAGGCGGCGCCAACATCAAAAAGGTAAAAGGCAGAGACATTTTGGGAGCATGTTTCGGCTGCCGTGTCCTCAAAACGTGACGTCGACAGATCCGCGAGGAGACCAACACCAAGATCGACCTGCCCACTGAGAACAGCAACTCCGAGGTGATCGTCATCACGGGCAAGAAGGGCAACTGCGAGGCAGCCAGAGATAGAATCCTCGCCATCCAGAGGGAACTGGTGAGTTTGAGCCTCGCAGACTTATAATAGCAGTTCTCACTGACGCCTCGCGTGTCTGTGTCTGTCTTCCTCCAGGCAAACATTAAAGAGACGGAGGTCATCATCCCGGCCAAGCTACACAACTCCCTAATCGGCTCAAAGGGCTGCCTGGTCCGTGCCGTCATGGAGGAATGCGGCGGCGTCCACATCCACTTCCCCGCCGAGGGCTCCACTTCGGACAAGGTCACCATCAGGGGGCCCGCCGGCGAGGTGGAGAAGGCCAAGAAGCAACTGCTGCAGCTGGCTGAGGAGAAGGTAGACGACAAATAAATCCAGAGAATTGCTGTTGATGGGGCTCACTCTGTCCGAAGGAAGAGCTAATTTTTCAATACATGGTATTTTATATTCTATATTGTGGGCAAAAAAGATGCTCAAAGTAGGAGTCGGTATTGGTTTCACTTCACGTTTGCTCTCCTCCATTCAGCAAGTCAACAACTTCACAGCCGAGCTGCAGGCCAAAGCCGAGTACCACAAATTCCTGATCGGACGGGGCGGGGCCAACATTCGCCGCGTACGGGACAGGACGGGCGCCCGCATCATCTTCCCATCAGCTGACGACACGGCGCAAGAACTGATCACCATTGTGGGGAAAGAGGAAGCTGTTCGTCAGGCACAGAAGGAACTGGAACGCCTGGTCAAAAACCTGGTAATCGTCTTCACGTGGCTAGATTATTTAGCTTATAATCCCTGCCACCCGTGTATAAATGGAATATCCTCTCAAGGATGACGTGTTGGAGGATAGCATGGATGTGGACGTACGCCACCACCGCCATTTTGTGTGCCGCAGAGGCCAGGTGCTGCGGGAGCTGGCCGAGGAATACGGCGGCGTGGCCGTGAGCTTCCCTCGCACGGGGGCCAACAGCCAACGGGTTTCCCTGAAAGGAGCTAAGGACTGCGTGGAGGCCGTCAAGAAACGCATACGGGAGATCATCGAGGACCTGGTAGGAAGCGTTGACCAATCCCAAATGGATTTGGTTAGCATGTCCCCATCTCATTCACAGCCCAACTAAAATGGATTTTTGGCACTGAATGAGCTAATGAGGACGGGTGCCGCAGAATGGTCCCCTGTGGGCTATGGAGGACCAAAACTGCCAAAATTAAAAATAAATAAATGAATGAATGAATGAATAAATAAAGTGAAAATAACAATGGATAAAAGAAATATAATTAAAAAAAATCAATATGTTAAATGTTTAAATGGTTGCCAGCCAATCATGTATTTATTTTTAATTTTGGCAGTTTTGGTCCTCCATAGTGGACCACCCGAACTACAAGTGACCCGTGATCAAAACAAGTTTTCCCTTCCTGGTGCTTTCCAATGTTGTTGAAGCATGCTGTTGTCGTCTTCTGCTCCTCCCATGAGCAGGAGTCTCAGGTGAGCGTGGAGGTGACGATCCCACAGCGCTACCACCGCGCCATCATGGGACCCAAAGGCAGCCGCATTCAGCACATCACCCGCGAGCACGAGGTCCAGATTAAGTTCCCCGAGAGAGACGACGCCAGCGCAGGTTC
This sequence comes from Festucalex cinctus, assembly GCF_051991245.1. Classification (NCBI taxonomy): domain Eukaryota; kingdom Metazoa; phylum Chordata; class Actinopteri; order Syngnathiformes; family Syngnathidae; genus Festucalex; species Festucalex cinctus. Next base: position 25,042,392 of record NC_135426.1, read on the forward strand.
CAAATGCACCGTCTCCGTCCCGCGCTTAGCACTGCTTTGACTGTTTCGAATCGTCGTCCAAGGTCAAGAGGCTTTGCCGCAGGAGAACGGTGATGTCTGTCCGGACGCCGAGTTCGTCCCCCGGAAGTGCGACGTCGTCACCATATCGGGGCGAGCTGAGAAGTGCGAGATGGCCAAAGCAGCCCTGCTGGTAGGTTCTTGCAGTTTATGATGATCTAAACGTCCCACATCCCTCGTCACGTCCGTTTGTTTTCCTGTGTTATTCTCCTCCTTCAGGCTTTGGTGCCCATCACGGAAGACGTGGAGGTGTCCTATGAGCTTCATCGCTACATCATCGGGCAGAAAGGCAGCGGAATCCGAAAAATGATGGAGGAATATGAGGTTACTATTCATTGTCCTCAATGAAATAATAGAGGGTAAGGTCCAAATTCTTTGCAGGTGAACATCTGGGTGCCGCAGCCAGAGATGCAGCAGGATGTGATCAAAGTGACGGGATTGGTAGCCAACGTGCAGCGAGCCAAGCAGGGGTTGCTGGCCCGGGCCAAGGAGCTCCGGGCAGAGCAAGAGGACCGGGTAAGTGTACACCTTTCCTCACCAAAGTCCCAATGTTCTCACAGAGATTCGGGTTTCTTGGTCACAGGTGCTGCGGAGCTTCAAGGCGACCATATCGGTCGAGCCCAAGTTTCATCCCAAGATCATCGGCCGGAAAGGGGCCGTCATTTCTCAGATACGAAAAGATCACGACGTCATTATTCAGTTCCCCGATAAAGGAGATGAGCAGCAGGTGTGTGGCCGTACCGATGCGGGTCCAAATAATATCTCGATTCATCCGTTTTGTGTTTTTGCCATCTCTCAGGACCTGATCAACGTCTCGGGGTACGAGGGGAACGTGGAGGAGGCGTGTCAGGCCATTCGGCAGCTGGTGAGCGAATTGCAGGAGATGGTGAGCCAAGATGTGCGCCTGGACCCCAGGACACACGCCCGCATCATCGGCGCCCGTGGCAAAGTCATCCGCAAGCTCATGGAGGAGTTCAAGGTTTGGCTGGCTGTTTACTGATTATAGTTAGGACAGAATGTCAGTTTAAAAAAAAAATTTTTAAAAAAAAATTGTTTCTTCTAGGCCTTATCTGAGTTTTTAAATGTTCACTGGAAAATTTAAAGAGGGCCTGCAAGATTTCAGTCTGCAATTGGTCATTTTGCGTGCCTTATATTTTGGAATAACGGTACTAATGGTTGGTTAACTGACAATTTACCTTTATATTTAAAAAAAAAATGCTTGTGGGTGTTTTCAAGGTTGACATCCGGTTTCCTCCGACTGGCTCCGACGAACCCGACAAAGTGACGGTCACGGGCCTTCCCGAGACGGTGGACAACGCCATCGATCACCTGATCAACCTGGAGGAGGAATACGTGAGAGATTTTAGCTCGTCCGTTGATCGGACGTGACGAGGACAGCGGACGCGCTTCACGTTGACGCACCTGCGACTCTTGTAGATGCTCAGCGTGACGGAGACCGAGAGAATGGCGGCGTACATGAAGCCTCCGTCGCGCTATGGAGGAGGCGGGGCCGGCGCAGGGGGACCGGACGACGGCAGCGGGACGCCGGCGAAAGGCTTCGTGGTGCGTGACGCCCCCTGGAACGCTGCCGGGAACAAGGTGAGACCTGACGGCACCACACGTGTGATGCCTGACGGTGGAAGTGGGATGGTACACAAAAGAATCACTTAATTAAATGTTTAAAATCTGCATAATGTAACATTAAACCTTTTTAATGAAGGAGGAAGGCGATTTTGGCCTTGTTTTTTCCCATTTTCCCAAAGTGTTTCAAGAATAGTGTGACTGTATACTTCTGACTCATGAACATTTTGTTTAAAAAAAAAACATTTTCTCATTACTCTCGCATTTAGCAAATACCGGTGTACAGGGAAAGTTTAGTAAGAAAAATAAACATGTCAATTTTATGCATGTAGGCTATACAGTATCCTTTTTAAAAAAAAAAAACCTTAAAAAATTATATTAAAAAAAGAAGAAAAAACAGATTTACATTAACCTGTCGCTGGTCTTTTGTCTGTCCTAATGAGAGTCCGACTGGTCATATTTGTGTTGGTGGCTCGTTTCCAGGCCCCGGACATGAGCAGCGCAGAGGACTTCCCCACATTTGGTACAGGAGTGGCGCCCAAGCTGACGTCCGTCTGGGGCCCCAAGAAATTCTGAGACACAACAGAATTCTAATTGCTGCTGAGTGCTCACCTTCCTTCTTTTCATTCATCTTCCTTCGTATACTTCCCAAACCAGCCGCTGCGCTTTCTGAGAAGAGGAGTTCTGTTCTCCTCCTTTTGCCCCACTACAAAAGGAAAGAAAAGAAAAGAATGTTGCACTTCATAGAAACCTTCGGGCGGGGGATAAAACACTTTGGGTTTTGGCCGTTGTACAGACAGACAAAATCTCAACTCACTGCTGTATGTTAAAAGTCTTCGCATATTTTCCCCGCATTGGCTGCTAATGGAAAGCCCTTTGAACATTTAATTGATATCGTTGATATCCATCTCAAGGGCCACTCTTTCCTCTTTGACGTTACGAATAAGACAATTCAGTACACAAGAAGAATACCAGTATAGTATGAATAGACTCAAGTGGTTTCCTTTGATTTTCCCCTCAACTTCACCACAGTGAAAAAAAAAAGTATACACAAGTTAAACAAGTTACTTTAACATAAAGTCAAAGAAACAAAGCAAACAAGTTACATACCTCATTAGCGGCACAGCGCAGGTGCGTCCTAGCCCATGAGCGTGTGACGTCTTTGCTAACCGCTAACGCAGCAAGCGTGAGAGCGTACCAACAAGATTTACACTTTTCAAAATAAAAGCTCACAAGGAAACACCATTGTACTAAATAGCTTACGCTGAAATACTTCATTATGACAGTATGTTCTGTTCACTAATTGTACTAGCAGCACATGGTTGTCAACTAGTGCAGTTTTGTCTCACTCGTAGCAATGTGTTTGCCCTACAAGTAGTTTAAGCTGGATATCAACAATCTCAAGTAAATGCTAAAAACAGCTTTGCACAACTGTGTGTAAATCCTTACAAGACAAACCGGCTGCTGTAGTTTTCTTTAAAAAAACAAAAAACAAAAAAAAAACACCCTGATGACAGGCGACATCCTGCACTGATTATTTGTTGTCAAGGTTTATTTATTCTCAGACATGAAATAGAGCCATTTTATTTGGACTACTGTGATTTTATGTTTTTCTAAAAGCAGCCGCTTGTAGCTTATGACGGATGTTCATCAGGGTTTGAGAACATGTTATCAACAGTTACTGTATGTCAAAAAGAGGTTGTTTTTTTGCTATTTTTTTAAAGGTTTTTTGTTTTTGTTTTTTTTTAATTAGTGGCGGCATATGTTGCGGTCTGTGTGTGAGTGTGTGTGTGTGTGTGTGTACTTTAAGAGGTATATTTGAATGAAGCAGAACCAAACTTTGAAATGGTTTTAATCTATATTTTTCTCAGAGCTCCTCATTAATGTTTGATATTTTTGTCAACACAAATGCTGCTTGCCACCCTTAAAACAAACAAACAAACAAACAAAAATACGAAAAGAAGCCTTCTCCGTGCGTTTTAGTAATGATTGGAAGCATTTTTTTTTTCCTTTGCCCACTATTGGTTTTAAAATATCTTACATACTTTTAAAGAATGCTTTTACTTTCTGGGGACTCGACGATAATGATTATCATTGGCTCTAATTCCCTGGCCGACTCAAATCTGGTGGCACGCGACGTAAATCTGCACATATGCGTCTTAGAACGGGTGTTGGTAATTTCGCAGAAGTGTGAAGATTTACAAAAAAAATTGAATATGAATAAAAATGCGTTCAATAGACTGATTCCTACAACAATTCAGAGGGTTTGATGCCCTCTGTTGTCATATTTATAAAATATGACACAAATTCACCAAGCTGCGCCAATATTTAGACATATTTAGGCATTTCTACGAAAATAGAGCCCTACAACTCCCATGAGGCTCAGCGACCTCTTGCATCACGTCCCAATCTGGCATGACGGAGGCTACAGGTGGCGAGTTCCACTTTTAATAAAGACGTATCCAAAGTGACCAAAACTGTATTTTACCGGAAAATTGTAAATATCAAATGTTAAGATCCAATCTGGTACATAATTTGGTGTTTTAATAGCAGATGGCAGACTATGTAGCCCAGGGATGTACTGGATCCTAACATTACCTGCAGTTGGCTACAAATACTGCGTCATTGGTTTTATATTGTTTTTGTTTTTTTTCTTCTTCTAAATAATACAAGTCTTTGTTTCTTGATGCTTGTCTAATTTTAAACGACAGGACAGTGACAATTTCTGTGAAAAGCATAAATGAAAACACTATTGGCCTTAATAATTAAGAAATCAACAGCATTTTGACAACAGTGTGATTGTGTACTGCAATAAAATGTCGGTTTCCTACTCTAAATAAAATTTGACAGAAAAAGAAAATGTCCCATGTGTTCCCCCCGCCTTTTTTTTTTTTTTTAAGTGAAAAACAAACATCCAACTGGCGATACTGTCAGTTTTGTCTTTATTTATATATATATTTATAGAAATCAGGAAGATATTTATATAATATACAATGCAACATACAGGGAGAGGAAAAAAAACAATTTACAAAGCAGCACTGGGCCATAAATTACCCATAAAGTATTTTTCACATTTTTAAATGGAAGGTTTTTGTTTTGTTTTTTTCTTTCGCCAAACAACCCCCCCCCCCCCCCCCCCCCTTCAGATCTGGCTCGGAACCCAGCTGCTCATAGAAGGTTATTGATCTTCAACTGGGACTGAGAATGTAAACAGAAAAAAAGAAAAAGAAAAAAAAAGAGCCCTCTAAATCCCACTCTCAAAGAAACGTTGACCATCTTATGAGGATGACTCATCGGTTTTATGTCGACTTTCGGTGATTTCTGAACTACGAACCCTTTTGAAGATTGAAAAAAAAAATGTAGTGGTAAACATGGTTGTCATCTTTCGGAAGATTTTGATTATTCACACTTAGTCTCCTTTAGTCACTGAAAAACTGCCGTTGCTATTTGCTGTTTCTGTGCTCATTCTAAAATGCCACAAGGTGGCTCCAAAGCTCTTTCTAATAGATAAGTAATCCTACAGTTCTATTATAATTACAGTGGTACCTTGCCTTACGAGCGCTGCAACAAGTTTTTCAAGACGTCATTCAATCTTTTGTTTTGCCTTGTGGTGGGCAAAAAAACTTGACCGACAAGTGCGCTTCAAAAACATCACCACAAGATGGCGGCAGCCAACTTCACAACAGCTGGCCACTGTTCGTTCATGTGGTTACTTTCCTGTTTTGTGCTTGGAATCTCCATTTTTCAATTTATGATGACTTAAAACATGAAATCAGAAAAATAGAATAAACCTTTCTTCGCCACAACTGTCATAATTCTTTACATTATTGTTAATTTTAGTGCCCCATGATCCCCCCCCATTCCAATATTTAGCAGGATAAAATTCTGATGGCTGATTAATATTTTATATGCAATTAATACATGATATGGTCCCTTAAGACTTGAGTTGCAAGCATGGTTATGTAACATAAACTCACAAGTCAAGGTATCACCATATCAGTATAGGCAACTGTAAACCTTTTCAGGAGGTGCATCAATTAGTTACGATTTGGGCTCAGTCCCTATTTGGGCAAAAAAAAAAAAGAAAAGAAAAAGAAAAAGAAAAAAAATCCTGACAATCTTTTTGTCTGGATAATGTCGATGAAGAGACGGAGCTGCTCAAGAGAAAGACGTCCGGTTCGGCTCATTACAACAAAAAGGACCGCAACAGAACTTGTAAACAATCCAGTTGTAAAATCTCACTCTTAAAATTCAAGTTTTTTTTTTTTTGTATGTAAAAACACTTCAGTCATAAATTAGTGACGGCCCCGTCGAAATTGGGCTCGGGGGGTGGCCTAAAGTAAAGGTCAGGTGGTCAACAAACATAAATGTGTCATGTTACTATTTAGACCAGTTCAAAAACAAAAAAAAACGCCAAAACATAAAGTGCAGGCAGTGTCCGTTCTTCTTTGAAACCGCCAAACTCAAAAACAATCATTGGGGTCCCAGAGGAGTCTGTCGCTCAAAGGCAGGGCTTGGATCGGTTGAAGAAAAGTCTCCGGCCGGCGTCACTCGACCCGCACGAGCAGGCCGTAGAGGAGCGTGCCGCCGCGCTCTTTCGTAATCCACTCCATCTCCGAGTTGCTGAAGCGGGGGTCCAGGGGCTCGCCGTGGCCCAGCGTCTGCTGCGGCCCCACCTTGTAAGAGCCTGGCCGCACGCACACCTGGAAGCCCACCTGGGCCTGGTGGCAGCGGTGAGAGCGGGGGTCCCGAAATCTGTACAGGAGCAGAAATCACCAAACTGGGTCAGTTTGTGCTTGAGGACTTTTTAGAGCTACTGATATTCTCTTTGTGATTTGTGAGGGGCTCCTCTTGCACGTCTCATTGGACAATCGCAATATCCATAATATCAACAAAAAAAGTGCAGAGAATCTGAGGAAATATCTCCAAGAATTGAATACCCGTGACCTTTGATCCCACAGGTAGCACTGCAATAAAAGAGGAGAAAAAAAAAAGAGCCTCCTTTGCGAAGAGGCGATTGTGGCGTGGGTTCAAAAACACACATGCAAAAGACAAACAAACTGACAGTTAACACAGTTTATCATTACATCCACAAATGCAAATGACAAGTACACATTCCAAATTGTATTTGGAAATCAATGTGTCTCCTTGCGCCAAAGATGTCAAAGAGGAGAAGACGGCCCTGCAAGCAGTCCAGACTCGTCTCCCATCAAGTAAAAGAGTACTCGCCCCAGTCCACCATTGAAAATCTTTGGCACATGAGGAAGCGCAAAACATGGCCGTGGCGAGGCCGGACTGTTGAACAACTCAAAGTTGTACGTCAAGCAAGAATTGGAAAGAATTCAACCTCCAAAGCTTCAACAAAGAGTGTCGTCAGTTCCCAAACACTGATTGAGTGTTGTTGAAAAGGAAAGGTGACGTAAGGCCAGTTTTTTGGAATGTGATGTCGGCATCAAATTCAAAATGAGTGAATATTTGCAGCAAAAACAAAAGTTTTCCAGTTGGAATATCTGTTTTTGATAATGTATTCAATTGAAATCCTGTTGAGAAACATCTCTGAAGTCCGATAAATGAAGGACAGTTAAAAACAAGTAAACTTACTGCACTTTGGGAGCAAAAGTCTCCAGACCCGAGTAGCGCATGGTGGGCGAGAGCCTGACTCGGGGCACCTCCCGACCGGGCGCGCTGTTCTCCTCCGGGTCGCCGTAGCCGTCCGGCCCCTCCGCCTTCACCGCCGCCACGGAGAAAACGGACGACGAGCCTGCCGCCACATTTCAATTCAATTCAATTCAATTCAATTCAATCGTGAGGCGGCCGATGTTGCGCGTCCGCACCTGGCAGCAGCTGGCTGTGGTCCAGCGTGCGGCGCAGGGCCCCGACACTGGTGCCGTGGTACGCCATGTGCCACTTCTTCAGTGCATTGGAAACCTCGCAGTGCGGCTTGATCCTGCACAGACGCAAGTTAAGTGTCAAGTTTGAAGCAACGCCGTCACCTTCCTTCCCGCTCACCTGAGGGCAAAGCAGCACCATCCGAAAGGCAGCGCGTAGTCTCGGGGCGGCTCTCCTCTCTTGTAATAAGCCTCGTCCCCCCGTAGCTTGTGGCAGGACTCGCAGTAGCACAGGTTGTACTTTGGATCGTCACTGAAGTAGCCGTCTGGCGCCACCGACAAAACGAGGATCAGTACACACGACTTCTGAGACCGTTTGTTTCTTTTTCTCCTCTCCAGACTACGAGTAGCTTTACTGAACACAGGTGAGGCTCACCTGGTAGGGTGAGGAGGTCCATGAAGCGGGAGCACAGTGCCTGGTACTCGCAGGACTTGTTGGGGTTGACCTCGGGAGGGGGTGTCCAGCACACGCTCTCTTTGATGCCTGCGTGCTCAACACAATTTGTTTGAATTATGATTAGTATTTTTTGTTGGGTTTGCTTATTTGAAATCAGCGGTTCTTAACCTGGGTTCCATCGACTTGAAATCAGATCACAATTGATGGTTTGTTTATCTTGTACTCGCTGAAACTCGGGCTGGGAATCGATTCTAATTTCAGAGTTCAGTTGGATTCGATTCACTTCAATCCAATATCGATGACTAATGGCACATCAATTCTAATTAAATGTCAAGGACGTGATTAAAAACTCCACAAATATTCAATTCGGAATTCAATTTTGCAGAGGCAGTCACTGCTTAAATGATTTTGACTCATTGAGCTATTTTCAGCAGTATAAAGTTCAGATTTTGTCCTGAATGATTGATAACTGAATTGTTTTCCTTGTACAATTAATGACTTTAAAAACTAATTTATCCACTGAAGATGACATCACCTGTGCTGAATTTAAAAGATTCGGAATTGTCTTAAAGTGTAAGGTCTTGCATGAATCTAAGGAAAAAAAAAAAAAAAAAAAAAAGACTTTAACATTCTATTTTTTCTTTTTAAGAATTTATGGGAAACGGATATATGAAAATAATCAATCAGGCTCTAAAAGGAAAATGGATTTGATCTCGATGATTCGATTTTTTTAAACCCAGCTCTAGTTGAAGGCACTTTCAAGTCAATTGTAAATACTTGAGTCATCTACCGTCAACCATGTCCGCCTTCTCCATGTCGCCCTGACAGCGGGCGTCCCCGCCTTCTCCGCCCACAGCGGGCAGATTATTGGTTACTATGGTAACCTGACAGGACGACACAAACAAGCAAGCTGTTAATTGGTGGCAGTTTTGAAGATGCCCAACGTTGTCATATGACGCGCACCTGTTCGCATTGGCCATACAGGTCGATGAAGGGGAAGCAGGGGGAGGGAATGTCCTGCGCTGCCACGCCCTGATCCATGCCGTTGACGTAAAGGTGGAGACAACTGTTGGCGTCCACCAGCAGACCCAACACTGTCCCCTCGGGACACGTGTCCAAGTTAGGACCGTAGTTCTCGCATATCTTCGAAGGAAGACGACATTTCCGCTAAACTTTCTGCTAAGGGAAGTTGAATGTGGGTTGTTTTTTTTTTTGTGTGTGTCTACTTTGAGGGAGTTGTGGAAGATGGAGTCCCTCTGCAGCAGCCACGCGGAGCGTTTCAGGCAGCACGCCGTGGAAGGGAAGTTGAGCCGGTCCGGGGAGTGGCCGATCACGCCGAGCGACAGCGACGACGTCCACGACGGATTCAGCCGGTCGATCTGAAACTGGACAGCGAAAGAGAGGAAACGCGGTGGGCGAACGTTTGTTTGCGCTGGCGAGGTACCTGGAAGAGCTGCTGCTGGCTCAGAGGCTGAGCGGTGACCAGCAGGCCCTGGTTGTAGCTCGACACTCTGGCGGCCGTCAGCTTCTGGTTGGACAGCTGGATGTTCTTGCCGTGGTTTTCCAGGAACGACATGGCGGTGGGCACCGGCGCTGCCGCCTGCAAGAAATGAGAGGCGACGATACCATTTCATTCTCATCTACGGACAATTTTAAGCTTTCTTAGGTCAAGCTAACATGCACATTTTTCAAATGTTAACAAAAATGTTTTCTTAACCGCTTGCTCCTCACATGGGTCACGGGGGTGCTGGAGCCTATCCCAGCTGGCTTCGGGCAGTAGGCGGGGTACACTATAAATGTAAATAGTTTTATTGTTGTAAGCATTAAGGGTTATAAACAGAAGACGTGGTTTCAGTTAGTGTTTTTATTTTGTTGACGAAAACATTTGAAATTGAGATATTTTGCTTAACGACAATGACCTTGCTTATAAGTCCAGGTACTACTTTCATTTTCTTAACTGATGGTGGCCATCTAGTGGCAAGGCAGACTTGTAAACTTCCTTTTTCTTTGCCCGCAATAATAATAAAAAAAAAAAAAACTGACTCCAAGTGATGTCTCGTATGTTCACAAACCCGGAATTGGAAGTCAAGTTCTGACTGCATTTGGACTCTTTCCCTGGACTTGGAATGGCAATTGGAATTGGCATTGGCATTTCCCGTACCTCTCTGACCGGCGTGCTGTCGTCCTCTCCTTCACTGCAGCTTCCCGAGGAGAGCGACGGCGCCTTGACGCCCTCCACGTCCTCAGTCAGACTGGAGCTGACGATGGACACGGCCGTAATCCGCCCGTACAGGTCCAAGACCGCGTACACGTTCTTTCAACAACAACAACAACACAGGAGAGGCGCCACTGGAGTACACGTCAAACGGCGCACGCGTACGTTTGCGTGCTCTTAAGTGTACCTTGGCGACCGCAGTGGCGGCGGGTCCCATGTCCTCGCCGTCAATAAAGACGTGCATGGTGTCGTCACTGCATCTCTTCACACCCACGCGGTTCCCAACCTAAGAAGGAAATGCATGACACACATCAATCCGTTTGCTTTGCATTTCTTTCCGGGTGGGGTGGCGGCAGGTCGCGCGGCTCACCGTCAGCCTGTCCAGCGAGCAGCCGTAGTTCTGGCGCTGCAGCAAACCGTTCCGGCGGACCTCGGAGCCGCACAGCAGCCACGTGACTTTGGCGCGAAGCTGCGGGAGGGACGGCGAGAAGCCCGACAGCGGGCACGACGGGAGCTCGGGGGGCGGCAGCGTGGTCAGGCCGATGTGCAGCGAACCGCACCACTGCTCGTCCACCTCGTCGATCCGCACCTGCGCGTCAAACCATCAGGGGCGGTTCCAAACGGTTCGTGCGGCCGACTGTACCTCAAACAGCTCATCCACTTTGAGCTCCTTGGCGCTGAAAACGATGCCGTGGGCATAGCCGCCCGCTTGGACAGCCTGGCAGCCTTCGCCAAGCAGCACCACGTTCTTGCCGTGTTTGCCGTGGAATCTGTGGGCAACTCCTGCTGCTATGCAAACACGCACGCATGCGCACGAATGTGGGCAAGGAGGTCGTTGGCAAATAATTCAGCTGCAAGATCCTGCATCTTTCCCACCTGGGGACTGGATTGGGAAGCTCTTCTCGGTGACGTTGCTGGTGCACAAGCTGTTGTCCAGCGGGCCAGAGGAGCTGGTGATGGACACCTGAACACATTGACCATACAGGTCGATCACTGCAAACACATCTGGGGGAGAGAAAAAAAAAAGAAAAAAAGAGACAGCTTGGTTAGTATAACACTTTTCCAAGTACAGTGTTCCCTCGTTTATCACGGGTGTTACATTCCAAAAATTACACACGAGAATGGAAATCCCGTTAATTCTATAGATGTTTTCGTTTATTATATAGTTTTGTGTTCGTTTTGGGCTGATTTTTTTTCTTTATTCTAAATGCTTTTTAATTCACCATATATGTTCTTTTTTCACTGCGATTGGCCGGCAACCGCCTATTGCCCAAAGCCAGCTGAGATAGGCTCCAGCACCTCCCACGACCCTTGTGTGGAATAAGCAGTCAAGAAAATGGATGGATGGATGGATGTTCTTTTTCATTGATATTCATTTTTTTCCATTAAAAGTACATTTTTTTTTAGAAAAAAAGAAAAGAAAGTTTTTCTAATTTATTTGTTATACAGCACAGTATATATTTTCTATCTCCGGAATGCAATGTTGTGGAACGACGGGACCGACACCGTTGCTCATATGTCCCTGGTCGGATGTCGGGTCTTTTTGTCATATATGAATATTATTACCGATATTCGAATTGATCGAACATTCCACAAAAGCACATGAAACCGGCAACATTTCGTTCTTAGCAACACTTCACCTCCTGTTTCTCTCACCTGGCGGCAAACCGGAGCAGGCGACGCCCTGGTCGACGCCGTTGATGTAATAATGAAGGTCACCAAGTGGCGAGCGCATCATGCCGATGCGAGAGCCCGACGTCAGCGAGTCCAGGTCGCAGCCGTAGTTGTTGCGCATCGTGTTACCGTCCTGCATGATGGCCGTCCCGCTGATGGGAACAATTTATTGATCGATCGATTTGCGAAAGTCCGGCTAAGGACTAACGAACATGGTTGCATACCTGAGCATCCACGTGTCATAGTCGATGTCAGTCATCGTGTTGGGAAATTCAAGCTCCTCCGGCCTGATGGCAGTCACCCCTGCAGACAAAGACACATCCTGTAAATCTCTTTGGGCAAGCCGACAAACTCGGCAGGGGCTCAGACCCGCTGACCTGCTTCGATAGAACCTGACCAGCGGTCCACCATCTTCTGGATGATGATCTCAAAGAGCTCTCCATCTCGAAGGCACCTGCGGCGGGCCGAGGAGTGCGTCCGTCTCAGCGCGTCAGCGAGAAGAACGCACGCTCACGTTTTTGCCATCCTCACCTGTTGGAAATGACGATGGCGTCGTTGAACTCGCTGCGGCAGTTCTGGCGCAGAGCCGTGCGGCCGCCGTTGGTGATGACGGCGTTGGTGCCGTGCAGGTGGTGGAAACGCAGGTCGGTGGTGACGCCGGCGCCCGATACTGAGCAGGGGCTGCCAGGTGACGTGGCCGCGGGTCCCTCTGAGCTGTCCTCCGGAAGAGGGGGAAGGTCCACTGAGCAGCCGGAGGAGCAGAAAAAGGCAATTTCACACCGAGGTTTTCGCAAAGAGAAGATCCGGGCGCTGGTTGCGGGCCTGCCGCTCTCACCCATGTCGTCCATGATGGTGGCCTGAGCAGCCTGGCCGTAGAGGTCCACCACGGCATAGACGTTTGGGGGCACGTTCCACGCCGCGGGGCCCTGGACGACACCGTTCACAAAGAAGTGGAGGCTGCCGTCTTCTTTGCGCACGACGCCGACGGTGTCGCCCGCCTGGGAGAATCAAAGAGCGGCCATGAAAAACACTCGGCCATTTTCTGCAGCGCCCAAATCTGCCATACGTTGGATAGGGCCCAAACGACTGGTACTTTTAAAAAAAAATAAAAAATTTTAATGCTGTCACCAATTTCCATACTTGACAAAATAAAATTCCGATCAATCGTATAAATAACATAAATAAATAAATATGATGAATAAAACGCCTTTTTTTTTTTGACATCACTTTGTCCTTAAATTTAAGTTTGTCCAAAAAAAAGAAAATTCAGCAAAAATGGTGGGGATTGGATTCTTCATTGTTATTATCTTTGTAATGAGTTAATGTGGGGAAAAAAAATCAAATAAATGTACACACTTTGAGGCGGTCGAGGTTGTGTCCGTATTCATCCAGAATTGATGTGCCGTTGTGCATCACACCATTCCCCGTCATCATCCATGTCCCTGAAGACAAAATAAAAAACAACATTTTTTTTTAACGCCAAGACCTTTGCTCAGCTCTGCTTCATTCATTGACATTTTGATTCACCTGAGCGCAGGTTGGTCATGGTGGAGGGCAGCTGCAGGTAGGCGGGGTTGTGCGTGGTGACACCGATTTCGATGGAGCCCGCCCACTTGTCCACCATCTTGTCGATCCGAACCTGGAATACTTCGTTGGAGCGTAGCGGCCGGCTGCTGAGGACCACGCCGTGATTGAAGTCGTCCGTGGCGCTGAGGCGACAAATTGCACGTGTGACCTTTTGGATCGAAAGCTGCCAGAAGTGAACCGCAGGCGGATCAAATCTCACTGCGGCCTGAGCGCCGTCCTGCCGTCGCTGATGATGGCGGCTTTCTGGCCGCAGTTGGCGTGGAAGAGCAGCCGCTCGGGCGCGTCGGCGTCCGGCGTGAGAGCCGGCCGGGGCCGCCCGACGTCGGGCGACATGGCCCGCATGATGGCGTTGTTGCGGCGGAGGCGCTCGCTGTGGTTGTGATTGTGGACGATGGTGACCTTGACGGCCATGCCGTAAAGGTCGACCACGCCGTAAACCACGCCGGGGGTCTGCGCTGCGGCAACGCCTGAAGAGGATATGACGTTCTTCGATTGTTAACTCTCGATTCATCACAAATCTTAGATTTGTTTTAATGTACAAGTACTCGGGCTTCACGATATTGGAAAAACATGTGATATGCGATATACATGTTGAATATCGCGATATCGATATTATTGCGATATTCAACATGTACCTAAAGAAATAACATTTTAAATTGTCAAATGAAAGAATAACATTTTGTTCATGTGGTAAAAAGCAAGTTCAATGTGTTCCTAGTTAATTCATTGTAATTACACCATTATTACCCTGTAATTACCCTAAACTATTAGATGGTGATGCACATTTAAGTTTGTGTCAGGTCAAAGCCAAAAATTCCATGTGAAAATTATTGCATGTCTCTGCGACATGCATATTGCATGGCTCAATATCGCGATATCGATATTTTTGCGATGTATTGCCCAGCCCTAACAAGTACAATAAAATAAGTTTTCATACTCTTGTTAACATAAAAGTGAAAAAAATGTTAAATAATGGCAATATGGTGATATAAATAAAACTCCCACAATATATCGTCGTCGTTTTGTCACAATATTAAAAGCAGCATATCTGTTAAAAAAAAGTCGGGTTGATTTCCATTTGTGCAGTTCTAGCACCCTCTGGTGGCAAATTGTTGAGTGCAGTTTAATTTTCACAAGGCATGTTTTGGCCCTTATATGTTTAAAATCCGTTAATGGTCAGACGAAAGGGAGCGTAATTTGCTTGTGAACCGAGTCAATATGTCAATATCAACAATAAGATGTCAATATGTGGAGGAACTCGATGCTTGCATTAGCAAGTAAGTGCCTCAATATACTTATACATAATATCTCCTATTTTACTTGAAATGAACTCCAAATTCATGCACTAATTGGTGCAGTGTGGCTGTCCATTCGTCTCACCTTGGTCGATGCCGTTGATGTAGAAATGAAGCGCACCGCTGGCTTTGCGCATCAGCCCAATGTGATCGCCCTCCTGAGAATCGTGACAAGAAACCAGACGACATCTTAATGCTGAGCATAATTCAAGCTTGTCTTTGAATACAAACATTTGGGTCCAACGACAACAACAGCAAAACAACTCGAATCCAAACCTGCAGTTCATCCAGGCTGAACTCGCAGTATTCCCGCCTGGTGCCTTTGCCGTTGGTCAGTATTCCGCAACCGCTCATCATGATCGTACCTGCCGTCAACGGGAAACGTTTTGTGGATTCGTTTTGTGAAACTTGCTTGATGAGGCTACCTGAACGCAGATTGGTCATCGTCGCGGGATAGTCCAGATTGTTTGGGATGTGCGTGGTCACGCCAATCTCGATTGAACCCGACCACTTGTCCACCAGCTTATCGATGCGGATCTGAAAATGCATTTTCAACACATAAAACTCGAAGAATCGCTTCTTCAGTATCACCTGAATAACGTCTCGTTGCCTCCCAGAGATGCTGGCTGGCTCAAACACGTTCCCTTTGAGGGTGCAATTCCCTTTGAGTTTCTCAATAGGGTTCAAGTCGGGGGGGGGGATCACGGTGGTCACACCAAGTTGGGTTTTCCCCCCCCCCTTTTGCCCATAGCAGCTGAAGCAATTTTATGCTCAAGGCTCACATGAGATAGACAGATAGACAGATGGCCTCGGACTTTTTGGAGATAATTAAAAACTACAAAATAAAAATAATGACATCTATTCTTCATTTTGTATTACAATAATTTTAGATTTATTTGTATTGCGTAATTATTTGTAATTTATGACCTATTATAAAACATCTACTTGTGTTTGTGAAATAGTTAATGAACCACTTATTTGATTAAATATATTTAAAAATATTACTTCCAATTAGTTCATGAGATAAAGTGATAAAAAATAAATACATAAATAAATATTAGGGGACAAATGATATGGCCGTTTCTTAGGGCAATACCAATTCTGATATTTGTCAGAATAAAAGAATTGATTAACCTTCCAATTATTGATATATGGGGCAGATGATTTCATGACGACGTGGTTTTCACCTCGAACATTTCGTTGTGTCGCAGCGGCCGGTTGGTCATGACCACGCCGTTGTTGAACTCGTCCAGCGGTCGCCTCCTCTCTGCCGTCTTGTTGTTGTTGCTCAGTTTGATCAACGTGCCGCACTTCTCGTGGAACAGCAACGCGTCATTGGTGGTCAAGCCGGCAGCCCCGGTGGCAGAAGCTCCTCCTCCTCCTCCTCCTCCTCCACCTCCGCTACCGGCAGAACCGCTGTTCGGGTTCCCCGTCTCCCCCGCTCCCGTCCCGCTGTCATTGCTCTGCGCGCTTTGTCTGCCAGCGCTCCTTGAGTCGTTTCGTGACGAAGAGTTGTCACTTGTCGTGGCTCCGCTTCCTCCTGTGCCGCCGCCGCCGCCGCCGCCGCCTTCTTCCCCTCCACCCTCATCCTCAGCTCGGTAAAAAGAAACTATTGCGCTGTTGAACACGTCAAAGAGCTGGTGCTCTGTTAGAACTGACAAGAGGCAAGAGGAACGAAATGAAGCGTCCTTGTTACAAAGCACCCGTTGCCTGACGAGCGGTTTTTCGTACCTGCATCCGGCTGCAGGTTGTTGGGAAACTTGTCTGGTCTGCTGTGACCGCAAGTAAGCTCAGGCACTGACAACGGCAAGAGGAAATAAACAGCAATTAAGCAATGATATACTCATTACATTCCACTGGGCAATATTGCCAAAAATAACATCTCAATTTCTTTTCAGGAATTCAGGACGATTACGATTTCAACCGAATAAACATTTATTTAAAGGTGTTATTCATTCAAATATAATTCCAACGTATACTGATTCTAAATCAGTTTTAATAATAATCCAGAAGACAAAATTCAATGTCATGATTTAGCAAATTTTCAACGATTCGAGTTTCTAAATGATGATTAATCAAGTTAATCCGATTTCCCAGCCCTACATTCCACATACCATAATCTATTTATACATTTAGAAATAGTTGCTCTAAACAATTTTTAAAAATAAGCTACTTGGGATTTTTTTTCTCCTCAATATTGCGATTGTGATTTAAAATGCAATTATTTTATTCCAGTGTCCCTTTTCCATATATTACTTAGTTCATATTTATTATACATAAATGTTTAAGTCTTATAGGCCAGTCTTAGACTAAAATTAAAGATGTTCCAAAAAAAATCATCTACAATATTACCGGTGTATTTTTTTTAGGTGATAAAAATTTGACATATCTCCAAATTGATGTGATGACGTATACTTAGCAAAGTGTGGCTGTTGAAGCTTGCATAAGCATACAGTGGATGGCAATATTTTTCAAATATGTAAAAAGAGCTTTTGCTGCACCGACATCCTTTCGGTTTGTTCTTGTATGTCTGCACGGCATCCGACACGCTTGTTGATTTGGAACAAGCGTGTGGCATGAGCCGTTCCCTTACCTTCGTCTCCTATCATGACTCCATTCATCGCTGCCACATTCATCAGCGCCGCGATGCCCGCGTCCTCTCGCGCTCCGCAGACCACCACGTCTTCCTCCTCCTCCTCCTCCTCCTCCTCCTCCTCCTCCTCCTCCTCCTCCTCAACCCGAACGACGGCCTCTCGCTCGGCGGACGGATGCGGCGGCTCGCAGCTCACCACCGTCACCTGCGTGCACTTGCCGTACAGGTCCACCACCGCCCACAGCTTGGGGGGCAAGCCGCTGGCGGCCGCGCCGCAGTCCTGGCCGTTGACCCACAGGTGGAGCTCTCCGCGGGAGCTGCGCTGGATGCCCACGCGGTCGCCCTCCGACAACTGGTCCAGGTCGCGGCCGTACTCCTCCAGCACCGAGCGGCCGTCCCGGAGCACCGAGCAGCCCGACACGATCCAGGAGCCGCCCTTCAGGCCCGTGGCGCTGCTCGGGAAGTCCAGCAGGGCGGGGTCCAGCGTCGTCACGCCGATCTCGATGGAGCCGCTCCACGAGTTCACCTGGGGCGAGTTGAAAAAAGGCAAAGCTGAGAAACATGGGCAAGTGATACAGGACAGGAGAAACATTTTCTGCAGGATCTCGCTGGAGACTGAGAGCAAATGCTCAACGACTCGAGTTTTGGGATAAAAATTGCAGGTGGATCAAAGAAAGTGCTTTGATGATCTACTGGGATATTTTTAGCTAGGAATGTAGCTTGTGCAGAATAAAGCGTCTTTGGCGGCGGGGGGCGCACCAGTATAAAAGACATTTGAGCAAATTCAGGATGACATCAGAAAGTAAAGAAAGGCCACATCACAGGCAGAAGATGCAAAAAAAAAAAAAGGCCGAACTGACCAAACTGCAGCCTTAGCATTCGAAAACACTGCAATATCAATTTGAACTTGATTACCAGACTTCAAAAAGTCAAATCTCACATCCGATGAATTTGATGAGATCTTGAGTTAAGAACACCAATCCGTCGGCCATTTAATACATTTACTAAATGCGTAGACACAAAATCTATAAATATACGACGCTCGGTCACATTATGCTGTCACAGCAAAGCATATCGCATGACAAGCCGCCTCAGAGTTCCACGCCAGCCCATAAATAGAAAGCCCGATAATGTGACACAATATCGATTCTAATCAGTTTTGTTTTTGGTTGGGTTCACTTACCAGTGTGGTGCCAGAAAGCTCGCAATAAAGCAGCTGGCAAGCCTCCTGCTACGGAATGCCGGCACACACGCACACAAAAAAAGTGACCTTGAGCATCACAATGAGGCCAACGCAGATGCGAGGTGCTTGAACACAGCAGACAAAAGTCGTGAGAGATTTTAATGAATTGAGGGTTGGGTTAATATTTATTCATCACGTTAATTTATCAACGCAAATCACCTTCACAAAGCTCACCAATAGTATCTATTTAGGGTTGTTCAATGTTATTATACTTCACAAAACTAACAAAATAACTCAAATTAAAATTGGGGAAAAAATGTTAAAATAAAATAAAAAATGACCACCATTGGTTCAAAACCAATGTGTCATTTTCTTGATTATTTTCATTAAATGTTTATTTTCTATTACTTTTGTCATATTCAACAAAATATATGTCTGTTGAAAGATTACAGCAGGCTATCCATTTCACCATCAAAAGAGCAGAATTTCCAAGAATTTACCACCATGTCTCCAAGCCATTTACAACATCTTAATCTCGACTGACACTTGACACATTGCAGAAACAGTAACAGAGAAAAAGGTTCAAGTCATCAGTCAAAGTATTTAACTAGTCCTCCCAATGTTCCAACACAGAAGGGTTTGTTGATTAATGGTGCATCTGAGTGCTTGCCACCCGGAAGTGCATGCTGTGACGTCATCGTGAAAAGGTCCATTGATCAGGACGTTAGCCGAGGAGCTATCAAGAGACCGCGAAGACAACAATAAAAAAAAAAAAAAATCTGAGCTGCATTACCGAGCTCACTTGAATTCGACTTAAATTGCACTAGCCAATAGTCGTTTCGCGTGCTCGCAGCTCATTAGCGTGGCTAACTAACGCACTATGGTCTAGCAAAATAACCAATTAAAACATTGATACATTGTATACAGTGTGTGCGTATGCGCAAGATTGTATGTCAATAACAAACAACAAAATTCCCTTTTAGGAGACGTCGTGAAGAGCCGCCGTCAAGCAGCTCTGTTCGATCCCCGACAGCGGGGAGGGAGTCGCGGACCCTCCGCCCCGTCCCAGGGCTTGCTGTCCTCGCATTCTCCGTCTCATCACCCCGCCCGCTCCGCTTGGAGCAAGCAGCAGCAATGGCGGTGGGCTGTGGTGCTCGTTTTTACCTTCTTGTCAATACGGACAGTGAAGACGTCCCGGTCCCTTAGCGGCTCCTTGCTGAGCACCAGCCCGTGGTTGAACTCCTGGACCGGCTGGTTGCGCCGGGCGGTGCGGTTGGAGTTGGACAGGCCGACAAGCTTTCCGCTCCGGGGATGCAGCTCCGCCGCCATCTTCAGGGGGCGGCCAGTTTTCACGACCATAGCGTTGGTTTACGACAGTTACGTCATAGCAGAGGCTCATTTACGGCAGCCGCCCGACAGTTGTTGACTTGTCTTAACGGTCACTCGTTTGTAGAATTGTTCAACTGAAAACAACAACAAAAAAAGGCTTACGGTTTATGTTTACGTTGCAACATGATCAGTGTGTATAAACAGCCGTTCATTTTATTTTTCATCTCTTCAAATGACAATTTTTTTTCTAAATTATAAAGTGAGGTGGATACAAATGGCCAGCATCAAGCCCCGCATAGGGTTACGATTATTTTTTGTGTGTGTTTATAATATACAATATAGCATATTCAATAAAAAAAAATCAAATCAAATCATATTCAGATCTTTTTTTAAAAAATCAGAGATCATCAATAAAGCAGAATACTTATTCTGGATTACCCAGTATTTACACTATCAATAGTATTATACATTTTCGAGACTTAAGATATTTATTTGAAATATGCACAGTAAAAAAAAAAAGTGAATGCAATTATTTGCTTGTCCACAAATACAATACAAAGAACATAAAAGATTTTTTTAAATAAAATTTTGAATAGTGAAGGTTAAATACTGAATAAAAAAGTGAGATTAGGCAATGTATAATAGAAAATTTAAAAACAACACCAATAAATAAAGGTATTTAGTGTAAATATGTATTTGGATGTAACCTATGTTTTTTTTTGCATTGTTTTTATCATTTCCTCCATATAATCGGTACATTAAAATGTATTTATTCACGAAAGTTAGTTAGTTAATAGATTTAATAGAAATAAAATACATTTTAAAACAATACTTAAAACAGTACATTTAAATTGAATTGTCTCCCCGATCATTGTGTGCTTTTCTTTAAAGGTGAACATTTTATTTTAAATGTAACTACTGTATCTAACTAAGCCACAAATTTGTGTCAAAAGGTAATACATAACTTTGCAATCCTACAAAAATCGAGTTACACAGTCATGAATCGTTGCAGTGATATGAATGCATATGACGTCACCTGAAACTCATTTTCAGAAATCCACTAGAGGGAGCAAAAACGCCACACATTATTGTCATCTTATTCCAAAAGCATTTTATTCACTATTGTACATGGTTGACAATTTTAGACTTTAGCTTGCACAGTTATCCCAAATATATCAATATGAAAAGCCTGAATTCTTTTTTGGTCTTTCTATAAGCAAGTGCAGATGTTCACACGGGGCAGCTGTGAGAGGAGATGGACGCGTGCTTGTTGGCCCGATCCAAGTCCACGTCTTTTCCTTGGATCTGGACCTTCTCCAGGCAGCCTGTCAAGAAGAGGGAGCCGACGTCGTTCTCGCCTGAGGAGTCAAGGAAGGAATGTGGCAGAGTTAACGATCGTTCTGCGCCTCCACTTGCGCATTTGTTTCACGCTCGGAATTCAAAGCGCTCAACTTTACTCGGTGTTTTCTTTGACTGTCAATAGTGTTTTGGTTTCGCAGTAAGCTACGCTGTCGGAAAAGAGGATACTGTGAGGTGGGGCTGCACGATATTGGAAAAACATGTGCTATGCGATATAGTTGTTGAATATCGCGATATCGATATTATTGCCATATTTAACATGTACCTAAAGAAATAACATTTTTTATTGTCAAATGAAAGAATAACATTTTGTTCATGTGGTAAAAAGCAAGTTCAATGTGTTCCTAGTTAATTAATTGTAATTACACTATTATTACCCTGTAATAACCCGAAACTATTAGATGGTGATGCACATTTAAGTTTGTGTCTGATTGGTCCATTTCAGGTCAAAGCCAAAAATTGACCAGCCCAGGTTCATGAGTGGCTCGTACGCCTGAATGGGAATCTCACCGAGGAGGCCGCCGATGGCAATGTGACTTCGCCTCAGTTTGTTCAAAAGGCCAGAATCCTTCAGCGGGCTGAGGTCATCCCACGCCATCTTTGATTCGTGTCCGCCGTGTCGTACTTGCAGTGAATCGGTGCCGAAGGTCATCTCCAGCCTCTTGAAGTTCTCTTTCAAAGTCACGATGTGACCACTGAGGAAGAGGACTACTTTCTGCAAAAAAAAAAGTCAATCTTTTGTGATCTGCCTTTTGCTGAAAATATGTCTTGTTCATGCGCATACCTTCGTGTTATTACTGGCGGACAAAGCAAACAAGCCCGCCTGTCCGGGTGTCCTGATGCTTAAAATGGTTCCGTCCATTTGAGCGAAATCTCCCCACAATTCCATCGTCACGCTGCGCTCGTAGTCCGTCTGCAAAACTGCTCGAGAGACAATCAACAACATGATTGAGTCCATGAAATTATATTCAGGCATTCCCAACAGTGTGAGGATGTTGTTGTTTTTTGTTGTCGTCCAATCAGATTTCAGCCTCTATGTGTTGCCATGTAACTCAATCGAATCTGCCCAGTTTTGGCCCTTGATGATGTCGGCGGTTTTTGCCTCCTCTGATTGGTTTGATCGCAGCAAATCAGTCCCTCCTATCCGGTGGTCCCACCTGATGTGTTGACGATAGCCAATCCGCTGCCGGGGAAGAAGCTGCCGGGTCGGATGGATTGATAGCACGGCCGGAGCTCGTCTGCGTCCGTCTCCCAGGGGATGCTGAGGTTAAGCCAGCTGCCTTCCCGCACGCACGCGTCCATCTGAGGCTGGAACTGCGAGGCCAAAACGGGTCTTAAAAACATCCTGGAAAGCTCAAACCGTCAACTGTCCAACCGGATAGCAGTTAGCATTGGCGAAAGAAGCACATTAAGGGATAACGTTGCAGTACCTGCACGACCAGCGTGTCTTTTGGAATCAGGATCCCGCCAAGCGCGAGTCGGAGCGACCCTGAAACGACTTCCTCGATGGCGTCCGACTGCAGGCCGACCACCAGCCCCCGCGAGCCATCCACGCCCAAGACCACAAAATGGCCGTGATTGCTCAGCTCCAGCTTGGTGGCCACACGGACAAACACGGGTGAGGAAAAAAACAAAAAAAGCGTGTCCGCAAAGTTTTCCGAGCATGAAATCAATTGATTTCAATATTCATTTGATGCTTTTATGGATGCATTGCAGCGTACGTCCACACGCCGGCGGAACTCACCGTGTGCCAGCGGCCGTCGTTGAGCTTGGGCCCTCCCACCACGTTGACGAGGACCCCGCTGCGGCTGATCTGCATGAACGGAACGCCGTCTTTCAGCGCCAAAATGAACCAGTCCCTCCCGTTTTTGGTGTCCCCGTAGAAGATGATCCCCTCCGGGTCGTACGTCCTCAGCTGGAAGGACGACTTGATGCTAAACAAAAGGTCACAAAAGGAGGACAGTGCAGACCCCAGAAATATTCTCAAGCTTTAATTAAAACAATGTTTGAAACAATTGTGATTGAATAGAGTATTTTATGATACAACAAATGAGTAATACATACAATATTTGTGATCACAAAACCCCCATGACCTTTGAACCCTCACTCACTCTCTTATCCTGGTGAGGTTGACTGAGATGTGAATCAGCGGGCTCCACACATTTCTGTGCTGGCCCAAGTAAACAGCAGCGCTGCCCGATATTTGTTTCTGGGGGGAGGGGAAAAAAAAAAAAAAAAAAAAAAAGTTAGCCCTCCGATTCTGTTTATCATTATACAAAGGCAGAAAAAAAAAAAAAAAAAAGTCTACACACCCCTATGCAAATGTTTGACTTTAAAAAAAGAAGAAGACACTTTTGACCTTTAACCTTTACAACTCAATGGGAAATGTGTTCTTTTCAAGAGGGGAAGCAAAAACAAAAGTGAGATAATATGGTTGCAGAAGTGGGCACACCCTCATAGCTGTCCTCACAATTAACCAATCAAGACACCTGCAACCACTTTAAGGGCCTTTGATCATTTAAAGATGTTCTAGTAGGCTTTTCCTGACACTTTTCAAACATGTGCAACCACATTATTCAATTTAATGAACATTCATTTTCATTATAAAAAGCAATTGAATAATGTTAATTAATAATAATGTTCATTTTCTTAACGCCGGTTCAGTGCTCAGGTGATGTTCGGAAACGATTCGTGCTGATTCACTCAAAAGAGGATTGAAACGGAAACACACCAGAACGCAAGCTGAATGCAATTGAAATGATCTTTTTCTTTTGATAATGTTGCACATTCCTCATCATAGGACAATTACGGGTACGAACTACATAAATGACCTACTGTATGTATACATATTACATTTTGAGCTCCACTGTTACCTCATGGGGGAGCCTCCAAAGTGAGAGGGATGGCTGCTCTATGAGTTACAGATACAAAGTACTCTCGTACATTTGGTATATTAAGTTCCATTTCACAAAATGACAAAAAAAAAAGCGTGAAAAAAGACCTTTCATTTTGAAGCATAATGATTCGCCAACTACTGAAGAGTATTTATTCAATGTCAGATTTGGTTTGCCTTAAGTATCGATGGCTGGTATCGGCATCCTCCGTCAGTACCAATACTTTAGAATAAGGCTTGTATCGGCGCCGATACTGATACTTGGTACCGGTAAAACAAAGATTTTTTTTTTTAATGTCTCTCAATCACGGTTTCTCATCATTTTTGATAAACTGCGGCCGTCGCGTACCTTCCCGTGGACTCCCCACGCCAGCGCCGTGATGCTCAGAGTTAAAAGCAGTGGTGCAGCCGCCATCATCGTGTCGTCCTGGACTGTGCGCCGGTCCAGAGGGCAAGCAAGCTGGCGCCGTATCGATTTGAACGCTGTGACAAACAAATGAGGACAACGCACAGTTCAGTTCATCATGCGAAAGGGGAAAGCGGCGGCGGCGGCGGCAAACCTGTCAAGGACACGCAACTCACTTTTGCTGCAAGGGACACAAAAAGGAGTCAAAAAAAAAAAAAAAGTTCAAATGTCTTTTGTTAAAACAGTTCATTTTAATTGCCATTCAAACATTTTCATTTTATGCTTTAAAATTAATGTAAGTCTGTAATGTGATTGATAATTGCTTTTTTTTTTTTTTTTTTAATAATAAAAGTGGATCAATGTTAGTTGGATTTTGGGAAAAACCAAGCACCAATTCAAAATAAACTGTATTGTGAGAGATTGACATAATTTCATCTTTATGTAACGTTTGATTTTTACAATTGAACTTGTACTCAAGTTTTGTTGCATTCTCACGTTCCATTTCACTTCACATCATTTATTTGCCATCAACACTGATATTGATTCGCCAATTTGCAAAGATAATATCCAGATAATATATAACGTATAATTTTTAAATATTTTTAGTTTACACCAATTTTCCTTTAATAAATGCAAAAATTGAATCACTTTTTAAATTTTACAGATTTACTAAAATATATTTTGAAATGTACGTTTGTCTTTCATCTACCATTTTATTACACTAAATAAATTTCCCAGTTTTTAAAAGTAAAATGCACACGCAAAATTATTTATTTACCACAAAATAAATTTCCCATTATTGAATAAAATAATGCTAAATGTATCAAGACATCAATCATTTATTCTAATTTTACACTAAATAAATATGGATGGATGGATGAAAAGACATTTTCTAAATTAAGAAACACTGTACAATAAAATATTAAAACATTTGTCAAATTGTTAATTTAAAATTTTACCAATATTTTCCATAATGACATGCAACAGCTCACTTACCAAATATTTAATATTAATAAAAAAAAAAGACTAATAACAAGTATACATTGAGACATTTGCATTTGTGATCTCATTACAAAAATAAAATCTGACTTTGTTTCATTGGGTCATCAGGTTAATACTTTATTTTGTTTGATTGCAGCAAAGAGACAGAAGGGGGGGGGGGGGGGGTCAAAGGGCGGGCAGTCGGGGTCAAGAAGAGTTATGGGGAAAGGAGACTACAGACTTTGGGAGAGCTGAGGCTCGCAGCCTTTGTATCAAATCTAAAGACAAAGTCCTCAGGCAACATAAAAACATCTTTTTTTTTTTTTTTTCCTTTCCAAAAAAATAACCAACATATTTCGAGGGCTCTCTATGGCACAGTATTATCCTAGACATGATACACGATACCAAAAAAAAACAGTTTAGCCACATCCCTACATCTATGAACAGCTTCATAGCGGACAAAGCCGTGATCACGATCGATCTCCAGATGAGAGCTAAAGGGGAAAAAAACCGAAAAAAACCAAAAAGCTTTCATTTACAAATCTAATTTCTTATGCCGTAACAAGGCACCATAACGTCGGAAATCTGGCAGATCCACATCTTAACGAGAGATAATTTAAATATCAAAGCAGAGGCACATTCATTTCAACGAAAAGGTACAGTAGACAATTTTTTAACGCCACCAGATTCCAGTCCAGTCACGACGATATGAGTCCGTTTGCATGCTTTTGGTCTGTATGACATAAGAAACGATGGTCCAAAAACACGTCGACAGGAATGGATTGGAATATTGCGTCCGAGAAGACAGCGAGGCTTTTTGTCTTTTCTTTTTTTTGTTTGTTTGTAACACAGAACTGAAAAAACAAAAGAAAACAACAACCGAAGCGGTTTTGCGAGTGCCGAGGATATGCTGACTTTGTGGCTTTTGGTTTTTCCTCACGTGCGTTTTAACTGCTCAACCCTGAAGAAAAAAAAAAACGATACCCGGCAGACTTCAGCCAACTTCGGCCCTCGGGTGATAATCGAAAAAAGACGTATGGAAAGATTGAGACGGGAACGGAAAGAAAGGGGGAGAGAAACAAAAACAAAAAAAACAAAAAGCTGTGCGCACAGTGTGAAGGTTAGGAAGCAAGTGTCGCTCATGCTTTTGTGGATACGGAACCCAAGTTTACTGACGTGTTGCTAGGACTACTGTATATATGCATACCAGACTGTTATATTTCCTGTAATAGGTTATTTGTGTGAAGCAAACAAAAAATAACAACAAAGAACTGAAACTGTGTCTTCTAAAAATCCGTTTGAGCATATCATCCAGATCCTTCATCGACACTTGAAAGTCCCCAGACTCGGAAAATCTTTGGGGGGGCGGGGCAAGGGCGCCGGAAAATTGTGCACTAGTTGACAACTGTGTGCTATTAGCGACACTGTGAAATTGTCTCACGAAACAGTAAGCTGCAGCAAAATTGGTCAATCTTCGCAGAGGATAAAGAATACATGCTTTTAAGTACTATTATATGCCTGTTATATGTTATTGGGTCCTTTTTGGGGGGTTGGGGTGAATATCATTACATTATATTTGGGCACAAATGTATTATGTTAATGTAACAAAACAAAAACAAAAAAAACATGCAAAAACTCGCTATGTTTTTTTTTGCTAGTTTTTGTGGCGGGAACGTTTGAATGTCATCTTTATCTTAGGTTGTATTGTGTTAATGTGTATATTTATATTTAAAAAAAAAAACAGTAAAAGAAAAAAAAATCATCTAATTTTTGCAGCTTAAATCATTCGACCAAGATGACAATTAGTATCTTGAAAAATATTAATTCACTCGTATCTCAAGCACAACTCCTGCAGTTTTGCTTCACAAATGTCAGCAGTGGCAGACACAAATTTTACTTGTGCACTGAACAGTTTTAATAGTGCGCATACTCGTGCAAGGACCTTGAAGTGGATATGGAAGATTTAGAATAAATGCCCAAAAGGATTCTCATCGACTACCATAATGCAGCTGTACTTCATTGACCGCGTGACTCAAATTTACATTCATATTTTTCGGTTTAGGCCCCCCCCATCCCTAAAAGCCACCAATGCAGGAGGGGGGAGGGGCTTAACCATCAACAACGTTGAACATACAATAACGACATGGGGGGTGTTCAGGCATCACTTTGGCTGTTGAGCTCAACCTCATTGGAAGCCAAATCTTTGCTTCCTTTTTTCCCTACCTAGAAATAACTCAATACCCTGAATCCTTTACATTTTTCTTGTCCATCGCCACGAGGGGTTTGGGTTTGGGGCTGGGGTTGGGGTTGGGGGGGGGCGGACATTTTCTTTCCTCTCTCGTGAAAAGGAAATGAGATGAAGAAGGGAAGTGCAATAGTTACCAGCCTGCATTTCTTCACCCAGTGACCAGCTACATATCCAAAGCAGCTACAAGTGCTCCTCCCCCTTTAAGTGACCACTACTTGACTATTTTTGTGCACATAAGGTAAAAACTATGCTATACACATCCTACAGTGTCGCCTGACCACAAAGTCACGTGACGTGTCGAGACGAGTTGTCGCACACTCTTGCGGTCGACGTATCCCTTCTACAGGCGCGCTGCTACACACTCGCGGCGCTCGCACCGACCGAAAGGACGAAATGCTGTCGGCTCCAACCACTCGTGCACGCATCCCATTAGTCGCAGCACGCGCGCTACCGATTAACTGTCCTCAATACAAGCGCGCACCACCGCAGCACATCTGCGGAGTTTCTGCAAAACGTTAATTGGGCTTTGGGGTGAGATTTCAGCATTCAAAGTTCAAACTTATTGTGAAGCTTATCGTGATCTTCATCCTGAAATCTCAGCCAACATTCTTAACATTTTGGCAGTAGTGCTGGCTTTGAGTCGCTTTACTCTCAGGCGCTGACAGGCTACAGCTCCGATGGGGCGACAGAAACACACCCTGGACGCAGTTCTTATTCATATATTCAAGATAACAGAATCAAGTTCTAGAACTACGACACACTACGGCAAAACAGCAGAGAACAAAGACGGGAGGAAGGTGATGATACTTCAACTCCAACATCGGCCACGCCTTCCCTCCCCAGTCCTATCCTCTCTGTAAAGGAATCCTTTTGGCGTCCTACGGTTTGTTGCTGCCGCCGTCTCGCTGCTTCTTGCCACCGCCGTAGAAGCTGGGGTTGGCCACCAGCGGGTGCGGCGCTGTGCCCATATAGGGCCCCGCGCCGGCGGTGTAGTTGAAGATTGCCGGCAGGAAAGGCAGAGGCTCCACCTTGTCCGCGCCGGGCGCCATCATGTTGAGGGCCACAGGAAGAGCCGCCACGTTGTAAGGGTAGGCCAGAAGCTGGGACCCATAGAGGAGCTGGTATGGGTCTGGGTAGAAGGGCAGCTTGGCCAAGTCGGCGCCATTCGGGACCATCATCTTTCCCAGAGGGCCGAAGGGAAGTGCTCCAGTAGGGTAGGAGGACACAAGCAGGTTGTCGTCCTGCTTCTTAGCTGGCTGATAAGTGTCCGGCACGATCAGGGGAAGGGGATAGTCCTGGACAGGGTAGCACACAGGCGCTGGTTCCAAGTGCTGTGAATCCCTGGAAGTAGCCAGGTGGTCAGGCTCGGTTGGTTTTGGTGCCCGCGGGAGAAGGAGAGCGTGGGCAGAGGGGCGGTCCCCCCCGCTGGGTAATGTGAGCCGGTCCAGTTCTTGGACCTGCTGGTTGGCTGCAGTCAAGAGTCCACGGCGGCAGGGGGACTTTGGAGTATGTCTGTGCAAATGGGGCCCATTTGTAGTGGTCTGAGTGGGGATGTGTTGGGGGGATGGCACAGGACTTAAAGGTTCTTCTTTGGGAACTAACAGAGGTGTTTGGTCCACTGGAGTCTGTTCATGTCGACTCATGTGCTGGACCCTCTCCATGTCTTTTCTTCTGTCTTTGTCACTCCCCCTTTCTCGCTGTTTCTCAAGCTCCCCCTTTCGTAGTCTTTGCCTCTCCATCTCCCTCTCTCTGGCTAGTATGGAGGACATGGTCAGGTCTTGTGCTTCATTGGGAGACGGACTGCGGGACAGAGACTGGACTCTGCGATCTTGGACCAGAGGGGGTTCCCTGTAGCTTGCGTGCACAAACAAACCACTCCGAGCCTGCCTCTCTCTGTCCATAATGACCCCCTCTCGTGTCACGAATCCTCGATCGGAGCTGTTCACGGTTGCCATGGAAACAGGGGGAGCGGCAGTGGTTATTCTGGTCTGTGGCATCATGGACACATTAGCGGAGGTGCTCGGGGTTGCCATGCAGTTCACAGGGCTCGCCATTCTTTCTAGGCTCCGTTTGCCTGGGGTGCGGTAGTCCAAACATTCGGGCCTGTTCATGACCAGCACGCTCTGGACAGTGGGGGGTGTGGCCAGCGCGCGTTGCGCTTTAGCCGGTGCAAGGTTTACCGGGCTCTCGCTCAGTTTGGGTTGCCTCTCGGGTTCCGGGTACGTGCGCTCGGCCATTTCAGGCTCGTCACCAGATTCCGATTGCCGATGCTGGGTTGTCGGCTCACCGTGATTGTCTGGTGATGATGGAGGTTCGCAAGTTTTCGGGGGGTCGGCTGTTGAATAGTTGATGACTGAGACAACTTGGCCTTTCTCAGGGACCGCGTCTCTGCTCACGGCAGTTGTTTCGGTTTGCGGGGCATCTTCTTCCTTTTCCCTCTCAGGAGAACTGTTGAACTCGTGACGTCGGATGTGGCGATTGAGCGCAGAGGACGTCTTGCACACCTTGTGACACTGTGGGCAGGTGTGACGTGACAATGCTCTCCTGCTCAGGCGAGCCGGACTGGAATTACTCACGTTGACTTGATCCTCCTTTTCATCACCGCACTCTGGTTTGAGCGCATCGGGATGTTCACTGTGCGGCACTTTTTGGGAGGCTGATGATGCGTCGGCAGGTTTGGGATGCTGGATCCTCTGGTGGTCTTCCAATTTGTCCCTCGAGGGAAAAGTGGCGCGGCAGAAGAGGCACACGAATTCCAGAAGATGACTCAGTTCGTGTTGGTCCCGCTTGCTGGAGCTGGAGAACCAGCAGCCGCAAGTAGCACACTCTGCAGCGTTCCCGTTGGTCCAAGGCCGCCTTTTGAGGCCTGAAGGCGCAACGGGGGTCGCGAGCGGATGCTTTGGGGATG
This sequence comes from Festucalex cinctus, assembly GCF_051991245.1. NCBI lineage: Eukaryota > Metazoa > Chordata > Actinopteri > Syngnathiformes > Syngnathidae > Festucalex > Festucalex cinctus. The sequence goes on from NC_135426.1 coordinate 25,072,986, forward strand.
GCGGAGAAGGGGCGGAGGGTTCATGACAGCCCTCCTTTGCTTGTTTCTCTTCCCTTTCACATCCTCCCTTGTCAGCCTCTGACGGCTTTCCACCCTCTTCCTCATCTTGAGATTTCCCCATCTCTTTATTCCCACGCTTTTTCATCTTTTCCGCTCTCCTCTTCAGCCGCAGAGCGCGCTTAAACTTGAGCTTTCGCTGCCAGCTTTTAAACCTCTGCAGATGCGCCTGTGCCTTTTTCTTGGGCTTGTAGGAATAGTAAGGTCGCCACAGATTGTCCTCCATGTCGTGGTCGCTCTCCTGCTCGCGCACCTTTTGCCGGAAGTTGTACTCTCTCAACTGGTCGGAGGAGTGGCCCGGGTTTTCCGCAACTTCTTCCTTGCTTTCTCCTCCCGTTTTGTCCTCTTGCCCCTGGCTAGCCCGCCGGTGGACGTGGTGTTTGTGATGATGGGCAGCCTTGACCGAAGACGCCTCACCTTTCTTGCTTTTGGGAGGAGAGCGGCTTTTGTCTCTCCTTAGGTCTGTCTCGGAGATACTGCGTTTCACTATGGCCTCTTCCCCAATACGCACAGTGATCTGGCACAGCGGGCCTGTCTCCTTCACCAGTGGGCCCACCGATGGTGACAGCTGCTTTGACTTGGATAGGTCGTTCTTGCTGTGGGATTTTCTGGATTTCAAACACGATCTGTCTGTCTCCGTATCGTGTCTCGTCGGATCTCTGGACCTCTTTCGGTGGCTATCTGTGCCATCCCTCTGTCTCTTTAATGACCTTGCACTGCCCTTGTGAGAGGTCTGACTGACATTGATTTCAGGGAGCTTGTTTTGTTCACTTCCTGGGGAAACCTGGTTGCTGTGCATGATGACGGACGATGACACAGCGGTTCCGTGAACTATGACTGAGGGTTTTGTGTGCCCGTATGTGATCACAGATGGCGTGCTTGTTGAATCTGCGCCTCTCGCAGCTTTGTGACTTTTGGTTTTGCTGCTACTGGACATTTTAGAGCCGCCTCGAATAGGTTCTAATTCGTGGGCTTCACTGTCGTGTTTTTTAGGTTGGGTCGAGTCTGTTTGGGGTAAGAGTGGCGATGCTGGGTGGTCGTGGTCCGTAGCCAAGACGTCATCGGAAAAGCCGTCAGGGTCAGGCTTAACACTCTGAGGATGGGCCCCACTAATAAAACTTTGCAGGTCTCCAGGTCCCAGAGCCAGGCCAGGAAGGGAGAGGGAAGTGGTTTCAGCTGGTGACATCAGCAGGCCATTATGCAAAGTGTCACTGTAAGTCTTGTACGGTCTTTTCTGCGAGCGCATGGGAAGGAGGCGGTAGAGCTTGAGGGCGTTTGCCTTTTGCTTATAGCCGCCATTGGCTGTCTTTTCACTGGAGATGAGACTGGGATTGATGCCGTGAATGGTCTTCTGGTGAGTTTTGAGATTGTAGTAGGTAGCAAAGGCATCCCAGCAGAAAATGCACTGGTAGCGTCGCTCCCCCGTGTGCCACACCTCATGTTTCGTGCGGTACTCGGCCAGGGCGAAGACCTTGTCGCAGTAATGGCACGGGTACCGGCGTCGCCACGAGTGCACGTTGGAGTGCCGCTTGAGACTGGACAGCGTCATGTAGGACCGCTCGCACACAGAGCAGAAGTAAATGACATTGCCATCCACCACCTTTACAAAATGGCTCTCATCACTCGCCATGAGCTCTGTGGCTGCTGCGTCATCATCGCTTTGGATATGCGCCAAAAGGCTACCTGCTTTTTTCTCCGGCCTTGCCTTGCTCATGTCTATTTCCCCTTCCTCCGCTCGCACCTCGCCCTCCTCCAGCGGCTCCTCCTTTGGTTGCACGGCGAGAGTTGGGCCCGGTCTGGAGGGCAGGCCCGGCACTCTGCAGGAGGCCTCGTGAGATTGCAGTCTCTTGCTATGGATGAAGACTTTGCCGCAGAAGCGGCAGCTGAGGGCGCGGCTTCCACGGTGCAGCCGCATGTGGACAGTGAGTGAGGAGGCTGAGCTGAAGAGCCGGTGGCACACCCCGCAAATCAGCTCGGGCTTGACGCTTTCGCTGGGAGAGTAGGAGGAGGAGTGTGGGGGTGCGGTGAGACCCTCGGATGGAGGAGGAGGGGGCGGCGGCAGAGGGGGCGGGAGGTGGAGTGTGGGCGGGTGTAGACTGGGTCCATGAGGACTTCCTAGCTTCCCAGCTGCTCGTCCTGTTGTTTTCTCCTTCCTCTCCATGTCCCCGCCTCCTCTCTGATAGGCCGAGGCGCCCAGGCTGAAGAGGATCTGGGCCGTTTGCGAGGGCGACGCTGTGCCGTTGGCCAACTTGTGTCTCTCGTCCCATCCGTCTCCACCGTAAGAGCCCGATAAAGAAGAGCTGGAAGATCCGGGCCCCGACTTGTGAAACTGTGTCTCTGGAGAGAGTTTGGAGCACTTGAGTGGAGGTGGGGATTTTATATCCTTCCTGATAAGTGCATGAACAGTCATTGGGGACGAAGAGGAGGAGGGTGACGAGGACGGAGAACTGTCGTGCCTCGGGGGCTTAAAAGGTCTGTGCTTTACATCCATGGTGGAGTCCAGTTTCCATAGAGACCCCTCGTCTGAGCTTTTAGAAGGCCGGCGTCTGTGCGGGGAAGAGGATGACGCGGTGTTACGGCAATAGCTGGATGATGTCAGCGAGGCGGGGAGGGGCCCGGCGCTGACTGGGAAGCTTAGGGTGATTTTTGCATTTTTAGGTCCATCGGCCGTGTTTTCCAGCCTATCCTCCATCATGGCATCTCCTCGGCCGCAGTGCCTTTTCCCCTTCATCTCCAGCTGACGATGGGTTTCCTCTTGAGCGTATGCTTGGGCCCGGTTTGAGCCAACAGGCCGCTGAAGGGCTTCTGCGGTTGTTTGAGTCAGTGGAGGGGAAGACAAAGGGCTCTGGCGCTGACTCTGGCGGCAAATGTCCTGTATGAGGGCGCAGGGGGGCGCTAACTCAGAAGCCTCACTCAGACGAGAGTGAATAAGGCCCGCGTGGAGGGGGTCCCACGCATTCACCCCGGACACCATGACCAGCACCCGAAATCTGAAAGACAAAAGGAAAAAAAATGCATTAAGCATCAGGGGCAAATACAGGCTGGCCCTAAACATTTACTAACTCAACTCAACGGCCTTTATTACGCTAAGTCACATATTTTACTTCAGAAAAATCTCACAGGACACGACCAAACAGAAATGTTGACAAAAGGAACTGAATTTTAATGTAATGGTCCCATCTCAATATTGTTTTTCTGTGTCATATCTGGGCCCCTTTAGTTGAAAAACAGCGATTATTTTGTTGTGAATGGCAACAGTTGGACACAGAGCTTTGCTTTACTTTCTGCCATCTAGTGGAAGAGCCTTTAATTGTTCTGCTTGTCACCATACGCCGCTGCCATAGATAGATCGGCAAATCATATGAAGCGACATAGACAGGCTAACAAAACTAGCATCGCTAGAGCGCAGTAGTTATAAACCTGTAACTAACATTTGAACATAAATGGTAACACATAAAGAGCACAAAATAATATTCACAGATAACAGGCATGTATTTTTTACTCTGACTGCAAATAACTAGTAATATTACTACGGCCTTAGTGTCCTTTGTTGTCTTTGTGTTTCATCATCAAAGCTACGTGTGCAATACACTAGTCTTTAAGGATTGCACACTGTGCAATAAGTGAAATTGTAGTGTAAAAAAAATAAAATAATTGGGGGGGGTGGGGAATTTTTGAGGGATCTGGGAAGGACTTGAGGTATTTCCATTCATTTCATGGTACCAAAGCACAAGAGTTATGAATGGGAGATAATGGAAAAACAATAATAATCCGATTTATTTTGATTGATATTGAAATCACAATTAATAACACAATTATTAATCAAGTCAGGTAGAAGGCAAGGCAGAAGTACTCACACTTTGTATTAAAGTAGAAGTAGAGCTACTTAGTGGGAAAAAACTAAGTACTTATTCAACTCCTTTAATTAGTAAAAAAAAATTTTTTTTTAAATTACATTTACGCCATATTGTTCAAGAGCTAGCTAGAAATAGAATGTCATTTATGCTAGCAAAATATTACGGCCGATCAATTGATGCAGTGTGATGAAAACATAAAAATAAAGTAAAAAATGGACTTAATTAAGTACAGTCACAAAGTATTTATACTGCATTACTTCCTACCACTGCACAGCGGACGTTTGTCTTGCCACCTTCTGCGACCGGATAGAAGGCGAGACAACAAGCTATTTTGCATTTTTCCTTCTAACCGCAGGCCCGGCTGATGCGTGTGACGATGCCACACGTAAGGGCCAACAACTTGCAACTTGCAACGTGTTTTCGGCTATTACTTCTTCAAGAGGGGCAATTTGTCAAATTGCTGATTGAGAAGGGCCGGCGGTCGGGCGGGCGGTCGGGCCGGCGGCCTGCGTAAGAGCGCAAATGACGTGAGGAGACAAAAATCCTCAGTCATGCTTTGCTGCCTGCGTTTTCAAGCGGCAAGGCGGCCAGGAAGGCAGGCCGCTGTAAAATTCCACAGGCAGCACTGAACAAGCAGAAAGTAGGTCAGCGCTGTTATTGCAGAGGGAAGAGCAAGGCAAGAGCGAGTCAACGGGTGACAGAAAAAAGGGAGCCGAGAACGGCTGTGGACGCAATCAGTCACTCAATCCGACTCCCTAAACACTACATCGGCATTTCTATATCGTGGACTTATGAACTATTAGGCAAGTGCACCATTAATGACGTCATCACTGTCGCATAATTACAAAGTGGGGCTGGGCGATTAGGGAAATCTAATCATCAGTAATATTTTGAGTGATACTGAAATGAACACGACTATTCAAAACTTAGTTACTATTAACTACCAAAACTCAAATTAAATGTAAAAAAAAAAAAGATTATTAAACAGCTTCAAGCATGCTCAAGGATGACAAAACAACCTTCAAAAGTGCTTTCACTGTCACGCCGCCACCGGCGTGACGGCCCATGCTTTTATTTTCATAGTCATGTTTCCTGTTTTATTTTGATATTCTGATTCCCTTCTCACCCCAGGTCACTTGCCCTTCCTGCCGCTCCCTAATTACACGTTCCCTCCCATGATTATCACCACCTGTCACCAATCAACCCAGACAATAAAAGCCACCTGCATTCTCCCCTCAGTGCCGAAGTGTCACAAATCTCAGTGCATGGAAGCGTCCTCCCAGTCCTCGTACCACAGTCCTTGTTTGATGTCTAGCCTTGCCTTGCCTTGCCTTGTGCCTTTAGTTTGCCCTGGTTTTCCTCCCTTGTGGAGCGCCTTTTGTTGTCCCTGTTTTTTAGTGCCCTTTTTTTTGTATCTCCAGTTTGGAGCTCTTTTTGTTCAGCCTTTTTTCCCTCCTTGAGAGGCGATTTGAGTTTCGTGCAATTAAAGCTGCAGCCTTGTTGGCCAACTTACACTCTGCGTCTGAGTCCAACCTCCTCTCGTCGTGTCATTCACAACATAGCAACTTTTGCCGCGGTGTTTGGCTCACTTATCGTTTTTCTTCAATGACGTTTTCTTGTTTCAGAGGCCAAAATCGAAATCGGTATTCGATGGATACATTTCCCAGCCCCAATTACAATGCATAAATTATATTGCCATTATATTGTTTTAATTACAGGCAGAACATTTTAGAACAGTCAAGGATAACTTTTTTTTTTTTTTTTTTTGCTCATTCTTTTTGGGGGCTGATGTTTGTCAATATCTTTGTCTTTTGTTGTTGTTTTACTGTGTTAGTGTTAGAGCTAATATTGAATGATTAAATTGGTTGGTCGATTAAGTGGTCCTAGTAGTAATGTGCTAATTTCATTTACTGCTATATTTACTTAACATTAACATACTTTTTTTTTTTAGGTAATGTGTACTTGTCAGTAGTATTAATGGAACATACCTTTTACTTTTTAATATTGTTGATATCAAGAAATACTGCTTAGTTTCTACATTCTATGTTATTGATCTATTGTGTCTGCTTCCTATATTTACAACGTAACCAGTGGTGACATTTGACCCCACTTGACAACTCAAACTGAGCCAGGCAGTCACATGATGGTACACAAAGTCCCAAAGTGGCTCCACACACTGAAACGTTTATGGATAATAAAGCTGACATTGTTTATTTGAATACAGATTCATTCATTCCTTGTGTTTGTTAAATAATACAAGGGAAGAGGACTTTGAAAAAAATAATTGCCAATTAGGTCGCAATCGCAATATTGAGGGGCAAAAAAAAGAATAAATGTCACCATTAGATCATTTTTCTAAATCGTTCAGCCCGACTATCCAAATGTGCTCATCACACATTAAATAGCATAACAAAATGGTAAACTCCCTATATAGGGCAGTGGCCTATATAGTAGATAGGATGCGAGCATGAGAGGAAGAGGAGGATGAGGAAGGGTGGACGTGCAACAGGAACAGCCAGACAGCAGCACGACGACAGCCACGCAAACAGGCGGAGCGTGTGCGCGCCGGACTGCGCACGCGTGACACCCCCCCCGCAGGCCTGAAGAACAGACGTCAACAAAGTAGGCCTCGCTTGGGCGCACTTGTCACCTGCGCCCAAGCGAGGCGTGACGCGCGTTCTTAATAAGCCCGGCAACACGCTCGTCCCCAATCGCGTTCCGCTTTTGCTGCAGCCGGCAAAGCCGTTTTCGGCCACATTCCACAGACTCGGCTTAAGCTCCATGTTAGCACATGTCAGTAAAATGGCCACTTCTAGTATAACTTTTGGTCAACTAGTATACAATTAAACCTTACTTATCAAATGCACTAGTAACAAGAGATGGGCGAGTCGTGTGCATACCAGGTAACGGTATTACGATATATCGGGTAGTTGTGAATGGTGCTGCAACTCGCCAGATATTTAAGGCAAAAAAAAAAAAAAAAAAAAATGACATTGAGTAATTCCTCCTCACCAGCAGTTGGTGCTACACATGTTGGTGTGCGTCAGAAAGTTAATTGATATATTTTGTATCAAAAGTACTCGGTATCACAGACTACTTAAGAGTGAATATGCTGTAAAAAGTCTGATCTGAAAAAAAGATGAAATTAATACATCATTAAAACACTCCAAGGCCGAATGGGGACGCAAATGAAAATAACTTTTCTAGCATGCACATCGCATCAAAAATCCCTGGTTTGAACTCGGAAAAGTCCGACCATCCTCGAATGCAGCATTAGTTCTGACTTTTGAGTATTTATTTAAATGCCTTGATTTGCATTAAAGAAAAAGTAGTAGAGCAGGAACTTGCATCCTATAAGTATGCCATAGTTGACCTACTCGTGTGTAGAAATGTCACACACTAGTGGAAAATAATGTGAAAGAAACAATTGTTCTACTAGTGCGCCTTTGCCGTTCTACTAGTGCACTGAATTGTGAGGACAAAGAGCGTCCTCGTATCGTGCATGGGCCTGAGGCCGGAACGGATGGTCATTGAGTAAATGCTGAAACGGCCTCCTCCATTTTAGCGCCCAAGCCACACGCCGGCCGGGAAATCCCTGACGGCGAGCGCCCAGGTCGGCTCCGAGTGGGCCGACTCGGCAAGAGACGCCGCTCGGCCTAGAATGCCGGCGTCTCATCTGACGCCTGCGCCGGGAAAATGCGTGTGACGCTCCCCTCCCCGTCGCTATTTTTTCATCTCCCTGTGACGCACGCGGGCGACGTGCGAAGGCAGAGGCTGCACGACATCCGCGTCTGCCGGCAAGACAGGAAGGCAGAAAGACGCAAGCTTTTCTGACTGATATTGTTGTTTTGTTTTGTTTTGTTTTTTAGGTTATTTGGCAAAATAAAATTCAGATAACAAGAATAACAGATAAAAAGAATAAATACTTTTTGGTCTTTTAGCGCTCACAACAATAAAGATTTTAATAATAAAATACAACTAAACTGAAATTGTAATTGTATTATTCATAATTTGTTCCCTGCCCTGCGATTGGCTGGCAACCAGTCCAGGGTGTCCCCCGCCTACTGCCCAGAGCCAGCTGAGATAGGCGCCAGCACCCCCCGCGACCCTTGTGAGGAATAAGAGGTCAAGAAAATGGATGGATGGATCATTTGTTCTCTATTATTAAAGTAATATTTTTAATAAAATAAAAATAAACAGTACATGCAAGCAGTTTTTACAATGTTCATTTGACCTATATTTTAATAAAATAATTTGCAATAAAAAAAATCAAATCAGTAGTCGAGCTCATTCGTGTGGCTAATAAAATAAAACTAAACTTTCTGGGTTATTTTATACATCAAACAACAAGAAAGTTGGGTCAAATTGAACCGAAATTGGGTTATTTTTGACCCAGCAGTTTTGAGAGTGCATACGTTGTTTTAATCATACAGTAATAATTCATCATCCTAATTGTACATATAATTGATCATTCATTAAGTATTAATCACTTGACCAAAATGAGTACTGCTGTCATGGCTGATGTTCCCGCTAATCTGCGTAACGTTGCGGTTTGCCACAGAAGAAACGTTTGCGGAATGACGCCAGTAATTTCCGATGACTGGAAACGTGGACGTGACGTCTTCGCGTTTCGCGAGCCGTAACCATCCGTTACGCCGGAAATAAAAGTTGCGAGCGAGCGCTATAATATGTTAACTGTCTGCCGTTTTTGGCGTGCGCCCGCGGGGAGGAATGCGGGGGCCTCGGTGTTCCAGCTGGCGAGCCGGCGGGCTGGGCGCATGCGGGGACGGGGAAGGTGTCGCTTGGGCTTTTCTCCTCGGCGAGGGGCGGCCGGAGGGGCCTGAATCAAAGCGGCGGTTGGTCATCTGTGAAGAGGAGTGTGCGAAGAACCGCTGCTGAACTTTCCACAACCCCCACTGCACCCTCCCACCGCCAAAGACCAAGTGGAATGGGAGGGGGGGCGAGATGGCGGGCTATGTGATTACACGTCGCGCCAAACTGGACCATTCCGCCATCTTTTTCGCCACAATTCAACGTCTTTGAATAAGAGACAAACAGAGAAAGGGCCCAAAGAGAACGACTCGGACCCCAAGATGTCAATGACCTTTTGGAGGTCGTTTACGAGGCATAGCAATTCAGATTTCAACGATTACTGGTGGGCGTAAACAAAAACAAACAATCGAGTTGTTGATTTACAGTCAAGCATAAAACGTCTACTGCGATGGTGGCGCCCATGTCTGCTTTGGCTCACGCTATTTTCACCAAACTAGAACAAAACAAGCCTCCAAAAGCAGAAGAATCAATATGCCGATCACTACTTTCGTGGGGTAAATTGTCATTCATTAAATCGTTTGTGTCATCTTGCTGTATATCTTCGAGCTATCTTAGCTTGCTAGCTGCTAACAAACGTTGTTTACTACAAATACCTCAGCAGAAATTAAGCCCGGGTTAAAGTGTTAATTGTGATAATTGTGTTAAATCGTTAACTTTTTGTTCAAAATGACTTGAATACTTATGCAACAAAAGTATGAATGATTGTTTGACTAAAGATAATACGGCTCATTCATCACATGTGCCTGGAATTTACAATCAGAGCTTAATGTTATGAGCAGCTGTATATGAAAAAGAGAAAAACTAGCTGATATGAAATGATCTGAGCATATCCTCGTACTTTCTGTGCGTCGTTTCGCTCGCATTTGTGCTCGTCTTTCACACCTCACCGTCTTCCGCCTGGTTTCGAATCGCTGCCGGCAGCCGAAAGAATGATCTCGTCTCTCTTTGAGCCATTCGAGTATCCGTCGGCCGCGCACAAGTTCACCATAGCATTGCTAGCTGATTTATCAACCGTTTGACCTATTTTCTATTTATTTTGATTGTTTACTAATTCACTCGCATTGACGTGACGTCACATTGGAAGGGTCGATACATAGTAAATCAAATGACTTTTTTTTTGGTGCCTTCACAATCACAGGTAGAACATTTGACTGTTTTATAAAACTTTCTTCTTTTGTATTAGTTTCAGGGGGAAAAAACTAAGGCAAAAGATGCATAGTGTTAATATGTAAAAACACATACACCCACTTTTTTTTTTTTTTGCTGATTTTAAAATACATAATATAGGCCGATTAATTGCTTGGGACCTACTTAATTGATTAACATCTCTATGCTGGTTTTTTTTTTTTTTTTTTTTTTTTTTTTTTAAACTTTTTTTAACTGTGTTAATGTAAATGTAATGAAAGTTCCCAAGGGTGGGGACATTTTCTTTTTGTAATTTCAAACTTTAGCTCTTATAAAATGTCAATAATAAACGGTTTATGTCAAACTTTTGCCTCTATGGCGGTGACTTTTTGCAAACTGAAACACATGAAAACTTTTTATTATTATTCCTTGTCATTCACTTGAAACCGGTTTCAACCGAGACTCAACGTGAACATTTTGGACAAGCAAGTCATTTTATGGAATATTTTCAGTTTATGAAAGAGGCCATTAACGTCTTCCTGTCAGGGCAATATTGAAAAAAAAGGCAGTACAAAGAATATGTAAGAATTTAGTTTTTATACATTTGGTTTTACAACCTGTGCATTGTGCTAACAAAATGTAATTTGAATGCTGAAAAAAAATGAGCAATAACTGAAGCTATTTAAAGAAGGAATTTAACAATAAGGAAACATTTAAGTTTCAACGGTGTTCCAATTATGAGGGGTCCTTGAAAGAAAATGTCACTGGGCCCCAAAAGTTTAAGAACTCCTAGGTTAAACCACCAAAACAAAAGCTGTCATTGTACCTATGACCTCCAACCTTTTGGCACTGTGCATGATACTTTCCATACGTTATGCGGGGGGTGCTTGGTAACCATGGAAACCATGGACTGCAGAGTCGGTGGCAGCTGATGCGTGTCTGTTTTGGGGGAAAAAAACAAAAAAAACAACAACAACGGTGTGGTAGGGCATATTGATGCCCTCCAACAACCTCCAGCACAACAACAGTCTGCTAAAATGGACGACACACACGCATACGGGGCGGCCCCGCAACCAAAACAAGCCACAGGAACACTCAACGGAAAGACATGTGGTGGTGGAGGGGAGTGGGGGGGGTCCCAACACCAAGTACGTCGAACGCACGTTCTGACCTGTCAGTCCCCTCTGCCGAGACGCGACCCACTCCAAAAGTTTCACCGCCTGCCCTCGGAAAAAAGAAGTGCGACAGAGGCCGAGGATGAGGATGAGGGTGACGAAGGCCTCGCTGAGGAAGGCCGGCGAACGCGCGCGCGCGCACGCGCTCAGTTCGCCGTCCGCGCACACCCACCCACCAGCGCTCACGCCCCGACGCACGCATGGCAACAAAAAAAACAAAAAAACGCAAATCACCAGCTAACCGCCCCCCCCCTTCACTTCACGCGTGGAAACGCAGGAAAGGCAAACCGAGGGGTTGTCTGACAACACAAGTCGGCCTCTCTTCCGCTTATTCTCCCTGTCCGGGTGCCGGGAAGGCGAGCATAGAAGGGAACGTACCTCGGAAAGCCTCCTGCTGCATCTCTGCTGCGATGTGTTCTCTCCCCCACGCTCCTCTCTCTCTCTCTCTCGCTCGCTCGCTCGCTCTCTCGCTTTCTGTCACGCTCCCCCCTCCGTCAGTGGTCGAGCGAGAGAGCAAGAGAGCGAGAGAGAGTGTACACAGGCGGCATATGAAGACAGAGGGCAGGAGCGATTCTCACACTCCAACTTGCCCCCTATCTCTGTCTCCCTCTCTCATTCTCTCTCTCCAGGTTTTACCTCACACACACACGCCACTCGGAGTGTTCTTCCCCCTGCAAGTGAGCCCCCCTCACACCCCACCCAAATGAATCCAATCTTCTTTTTATTTGGAAGTGTTGTTCCCTTTATCCCTCCACACACATAAACACACACGCATGCACATCGCACACGCACGACTTTATCTGCACAAAGCCCGGCGATCGGGCGAGGGAGGGAGCGGCGGAGTGAGCCGCGAGGACGCCATTTAAGCAGTTTGTCATGAGCGAGGCGAGTCCCCAAAATGGCTGAAAACAAACAGGAACCGAGCCAAGTCGCAAAGACCCCGGGCGCCAGCGGACGGACGGACGGACGGACGGACGGCGCGAGAGAGAGAGAGGACAAAGTGGCGGCAGGCAAATGGCGGACAGGAATGCGCTTGTGAAAGTTGGAGAAAGAGCGAGCCGCGGATGGGGAGGCGGGGTCAAAAGTAAACGCAGGTGTTAAATGGGCAGGTTGAGGTTGCGTGCCGGACGTCCGTTAACTGATAAAGTGAGTCCAGGAAGGTGCGGCCTCACTTGTAGGCCACCGAGGTCACCGGGCAACACGCAGGCCCGCATATTGACAACTGACGATTAGCGCTCACGATCACACCCGTGCACAATTTGCAAAGCAGTTTCAATAGGTTTCATCTCATTCCCAGTAGATGTTTACAAAAGCAACAGTAGATTTAAAACAATCAAACTGCATTGACTTAAGAAAGGCCACTGCTAGCTTAACGCTAACATATAACGGAAAATCACAATGACGTCCTAGCAATTAACATCTATAACTTATAGTTTTAGTACGACAACTTAAAAGGGAAGTCAAGTCCAGGATTTTTTGTGTGCAGTCTTGTGAGCTTGCCAAGTTCGTTCTTCCTAAGAACGTACACGAGAATGTTCTTCCTAATTCCGTGAGTCTCTTCGTAAATTGGAACTAACGTGAACTTGCCAAAATTCTGAATACATGTCTTTTGAATGTGCTATTGTTGGTACAGTATAGTTGTTTTTTTTGTCAAGCCCTTCTCTAGTGGCATCCAATCGTAATGGAGGTGAAAAAAGGACACCATTATCACTTTTTTTCAGACCGACACTAGTACGGGTACTCAACTTTTGAATAGTCAACCGATACAAGTACCAATACCACTAGTACTTATGATACATATCCCCCCCAAAAAAACACCTGAAAATGACATGAAATTAATGGCAATTTTCTATTCTTCTCATTTCTATTTCCTGATTGTAAAGTGGCCAGCAGAGGGCAGCCAATGATTACAATGAATTTGGATTGGCAAGATTCAATTGAATGGTTCAGCAGCTCTAAGAGCTGACGCCTTCCCCAAATTAGTCGGTTCAATTGAGTTTCCACTGTATATATTCTTTATCTTCGACGAAAAAAATGACTCATTATTCCAAAAACTTACAGAATAGTAGAAGAAGCTGGTTTGTGTTTGCAAGACTGTATGTTACTGCCACCCAGTGGCCAAGTCTGGTACACCAGAAGGAGCAGCCCACTAAATTGGATTTCAGCATTAAATCAGGAACATCATCATCTGATCAAAGTCACCTAAGACAAAAAAAATAAAATAAAAGGGTTGTCGATCGCAAACCAGAAATTGTTCAAATGTGTTGTTGCTGTCATGCTACTTGACACTGGCCTTTTGAGCCCCCCCCAGCCCCAAATGCGCCAACTGAATCCTGCCGCCAGCCGCCTGTCCGCCCGCCCGCCCGCCTCCTGCCCTTTCCCTCTCACTCCCTTTCATCACTCTCTCTCCCGCTCACCCTCATTGTGAGCCGCCACACTGGTCGCCATGGGAACCGCTCCGGGATTGGGTGTTGTTCCTGTGACCTCTCTGGCGGCTCTCGGGAGTTGGAGGACAAACTTTTTTCTTTTTTTTTTAACCACCCGCTCCCCCCACTGCCACCCACAGCCGACTCATTCACTCCGACGCAGTTTCACGTGACGAAGAATTACGTCTTGGCGGAAGGACCGAGCGAACGAAAGCGAGAAGTTTGTAAGAAGTGGCGTGCCCGGTGGCAAAGACAAAAGCTTCAGTGTGCGTGCGTGTACCGAATCCACACACGTGCTCGCCATCAGCTTCGCATTCAGAGCGCCCCCGTCGTCCGGCCGCCCCTATTCATTGGCTCTTTGGCCCTAACGTGATCACGGCTTTTCAAACTGTGCTACCAAGCGACATCTGAATGGCGAAAGGAACCCCCCCCCCAAAAAAAAAAAAAAAAACAGGAGCAGAGGGAGCCATCTTCTCTCAAAACATGGAGCCGGCCAGTTAGCCAAGGTCACACCATAAATAGCAACCGTGGTGAAAATCAAATTGACAAAAAGGCCATCTAGTAGAAATTCAGGAGAAATACGAGGAAATGTGTTTGTGTTAAATGTATTACAGAGTCTGCTAAATGAGCAAAAGTGGCCAAAACCACATTTAAGCCAGTTGAAGGGTTTTTATTTTTTATTTTTTAAAGATTCACATCTGTCTCACATTTCTGAAGTTCTGGGTTTAATTCTGCAGCGATTTTTTTTTCCCACTCATGATTTGGCAGCGAGGCTGAGTGAAGATCCGCCACAATTCAAGCGACTGCGTTGTCTGAAACTATCGTGTCGTCGTCAAAAGGTAAGCAGAGCTGCATGGCGTTGACCATTTGGCAGCTTGTTCATGAAGTGCTGCCTGCACATTGGAAAACATAATCTGTGCTGTCTTTGTGGAGGCTCTCCTGTAATTCACATCTTTTTTTGTTGTTATTTTATTTATGATATTTTTTTGTAATTAATCCAAATTTTTATTATTATTATTATTATTATTATTCTGCCAAATACCAGAATCAGCATTGACCTAAAAAAAAAAATCAAACAAAATGATTGGTCAGGCCCTAGGTTAAAGCGTAGAACAATTCTTGATGAAAGCTATTTTAAATTACAGAGAAATGTCATCCTGTTATGGTGCCTAATATTTTACAGTATATAAAGTGGCATTTTAATAATTAAATGACATCATGTATAATGACAAGGGCAATCTGGAGGTCAACGGTTTTTCTCCATGTGAAGAACAGTGTAGAGCAAGAGAGTAAAAAAAAAAAATTTAAAAAAAATCAAGGCTGAAGAGAGATAATATAAAAATAGCACAGCGTGTAAACACATCTGGCCCAATTTTAGCAGTCTGACGCCACTGGCTTACAAGAAGTGTTCAGAACGTTTTGTGTCTTCCATTCGAAAGAATTTGGAATAGAAATGTGCTTTTATGCAATAATTTAATAGTTGTTAGTCGCTTATTCCACCTAGTTACTTTCGCAAAACATGAGTACTGCGTATCATTTGTTTATCAGGCCGACAATGATCATCCATCCTCTTTAATCGCTCAGCAGAATTTCGTTCTGCCAAATGACAATTTAGGGAATTCAGTGAAGCTAACCTGAACGTGTTTGGAATGTCGCATGAAGCCGGAGCGACCAGAAAAAATCCACAAAACCACAGTGAAACTCAACCAAGATTCGAACCCAGAACTGTTCAAATGTAACGCAGACACGCAAACCGCCGTTCTGCTACAACAAAGTCAATCAAGTGACTCACATTTTTCCAGTCGCCGTCTATCTGATAAAGGCTTCATCACATTACAATCAGTTTCCCACATGCACAGGCTTGCCACTTCTGAGCTGCCGGTTTCACCAAAAACCCCCAATTCCAAATAACGCAATGAATCAACATGTTTTCCCCTCCTGAAACGCAGGCGCCCAACGTTAGCGTGTCGAACCAAAGACGAGCGGAGTGTCAGCACACATCCTCGGTGACCTCGAGAGCGGATGACTAACCTGCTCTCCAGCTGACTTGGACGCACTTCACAAGTGGGAGGACCAAAAACTTTGAAAGGCCTCGAATGTCAGCGCTTTTCTTCAAGAGGAAGCGGCGGCTTCTCCAGGCCGAGGCAGCTGTTTTGCGGCCGCCGCGCCACAAAAAATGCGAGGATGCAGAGGACAAATGTTTACACTTGCACACGCACGCAGGCGGACGGTTGGGCTTTAGACGGACAGTTTTTAATTTAGGTTTTTTTTTCTTCCTTTTACTGCGTCAGCTGTTGTCATTAGTATAAAATATCCCTTTCATTTTATTTTTTAACCCTTCAAAGTACAATTTACAAAGCACTGGTTGGAAAACTTCAAAAATGATAGTTTTGCAATATTTCTGTGCACTCTATTGAGTGTTTCAAACCCTCACCACTAGATGGCAGCAGCAAATGTCACAACATCTGACCAGTGTTTTTTTTTTTTTTAAAGCAACAGAACGCAGAAAATTCAATTTCGAATCGCTACTGCCACCTGTTGACGAAAAATGAAACTGCACACACCCTTCTTCACGTACACAATGCGCACATGAGCGCGGAAAGTTCGCACCGAATCCAGTCTTAAAACTACTAGCCACGCGCTTGCAGGAGTACCCACTGTCAACAGCCTTGGTGTTAATGTACTAATCAGATATCATAAATGGTCAAATAAAAACACTATTGTAAAGATATTGTTGGCCAAATTGTTACAGAGAGCAGCTTTAACACAGTACAATACTGT
Source organism: Festucalex cinctus (assembly GCF_051991245.1). NCBI lineage: Eukaryota > Metazoa > Chordata > Actinopteri > Syngnathiformes > Syngnathidae > Festucalex > Festucalex cinctus. The sequence goes on from NC_135426.1 coordinate 25,089,240, forward strand.
TGAGTGTCATTTTTTTGTACAGATGCCACAAGATGGCATCAAAGTACTGCTCCTCAACTAACTTGAACTTAGTTCCTCTGCACCGAGATAACACAAGATGGCGTCAAAGCTCGACTTTTCAAATAAATACAGATTTGGGCTGAGTTTGGAAACAGTGAATAGGTGACTTTTTGAGCGGATAACAGTTTGAGATTTGCGATTGCCTAACTGGGACAAAGTGCCATACCATAGTTCCTTCCAGCACAAAATGAAAATTCTCACCTTTTTCGGCATCACTTGAGGAGTTTGCATGCCGGTCGCCGAAGATGGTGGGCCTGACCTGCAAAAACAACACAGGAAGCCTCTCATTAGATGTCAATCGTCCGCGAGGGGTTTTTAACGAGACCGCCCCACAGTTGTCACGGACTACGAATAAATCTGGAGTGGCGTGTCCAATGACAAGACGCCGCACAGTCGTCGCGCTCTTCTCCCAAACGTGGTTGTGTAAGCACGGGGAATCGAACGCAGAAGACGAAGAGGCGACTGAGTGTGCGTTGCCAAAGGAGACTGGGAAGGATAGGTGGAAAATAAACTGTGTGTGTGAGGGGGGGGGGGGGGGGGGGGGTGTCTTTTTTTTCCACTGCCTAAATCAAATTAATTAGCTCCTTCATCTCCAGGCAGCTACTTGGGCATGCTGGCAAAGAGAGCGAAGGGGCGCGGCGTGGGGGACGAAGAGATAGGACATGGCGGCGATGCTAGTGAGGAAGGGGGAACGCGTGCAGCGTATGTGCGCCATTCTCGAGGACAGGCCGCGAAAGCGAGGGAGGGAGGGGCGCCCAATTCTCCGATAAGCACGCTGCTTGTTTTGCTTCAGGAGGAAGTGGCTGCGTGTTACTTCCTGTTTCAAGGCAGCCTGTACTTTTGAGGCCACGGTCTTTTTTTTGTTTATGTTGTGCATGCTGTGCAGGCCCTCTGGGACAACAACAAAAAGTCATTCAATAAACCAGTGCTTGTTACGCTTAAAATGACATACAACACCTTAAAATACTTGAATCTAACTGTACCAAACATAATGACATAATAATAACATAACATAAAGGCCCAAGTGTTCATCAAAAAATGAGGCAAAGGTTTCCTTCCTAATATATATACATATATATATATTATTTTTTTTTAAGAGAAAAATCTGCCTTGATTTTGTGCTTCTTTTCCAGGTGGGGGTTGTGTTTGAATGTCATTATTTTTGTTTTAATGTTGTGTTATTACGTAATGTCTTCATGTGTTAAAAAATAATAAAAAGAAAAGATTTGTACCAATTTTAAAAGAGCTGATGTCAGCCAGCCAATTACAGTAATCGGTCGGCCGATAGTTTGAATATCGGTATATCAAATAACTATGGGGGGGAAAAAATAAAAAGAAATCTTTACAGTAACATATCATGAGTGATGCTGTGATTTTTTTTTTTGTAATAAAGTTGCCAAAACTAGTGACCAAATCGCTAAGTTGCCAACAATGAAGTCTCTTCTCTCTATTCGCAGTTATGTTGTTAGTGGAAAGACAAATTTTTACGTGCAACCCTTCGACAGAAACGTCTGCCAATGTGTCAAAACTGAAGATGACATATTTTGACACAAACTCGCAGTTTAAGTGACACATTCTCTGACTGGTCCGAAAAGGCACACAAGAGCTTCCTTCCAGCGAATGAGGCCATTGGGAAAGAATGCCTTAAATCGATGAACCTTTGGAAGACGACGTGAAGAGGCATGTGGGTGATAAAAAGGAAGACTGGAAGACAGATGACGATGCCCTGGGATGACGTCATCCAAAAATGAACCAACCAAGATAACAATTGGACAGTGTGGGCCTGGTCTGGACTCAGACCTCCCATGATACGTCACTCACTTTTAATATAAAACACATCCTGATGTGTAAGAAAACAAACAAGGAAAACATCCATTTCTATTTCACTTGTCCTAATAGCGGTCACATGAGCTGAAGTCTATCCTAACTGACTTTGAACAAGAGGCCTCGCCATAGGCTACATCCACGAAAAACAAGTCCACTGAGCTCTATTAATTGAGATTCTTTCATGTTCATCCGCCCCCGTCGGTATTGATTGCTCTATCGCAATTTGACGTTTCAAAGGTCATCTTTCAAAACGCAAATATCATACTGGGACATGAGCGCCCCCTCGTTAAGCGCATTCGCACTTCTCACAGGAGTTATGACGACTTACGGCTATTTGGATTGGAAAACAATATTAACATCAGTCCGTTGACACACTTACTTCACTTCACGACGACTAAAAGCTGCTACTCGGCCATTTATACACTGTGACGCACATGAATACAGCACCACGTTGTCGTGTACACGCGACGTTCGTGCGTGAGTGCGACGTACCCTTTTATCATGGAGGACGGGCTTCAGCTTTACCTTCGCCTAAGAAGCAAACTGGAACTACTTCTGCGCACCTTTACGTCACAAAACGACATTAAAAGGCCATTTTACTTCCAATGTCCGCCTTCGTGCAGCAACCCTATTGGAACAGCAGAGGGCGCAAGTGTGACCACCGCCCATTTCCGCTTTTGTCATTCGTATTGCGTAACAGATGGGCCTTGCTGTGGTTATTTGGAGTAATAGACACGAGAGGGCGTTATTGGGCCAATAAGATGTTTTGTTGTGACGCTAGTAGCCACATTTTCTTCTTGGGATTCAGGGTGGGCATTCACATTGTTTTTGATCAATTTAAGTGTTTAGGTAATATGTAGGGAGCAATGTAAGAAGGGAAACAAATATTTAAAAAAGGATGAATTGAGGTAAGGATGGTAGGAAAAGGAGTAATGGAGCTTGAAACCGTCATTCTACAAACCATACCCAAGACTAGAAACCTTTCTGGATTTACAACATTAAACTGTTTATATTGCAATGAATACATGCAAATGTAATAATAGCATACCGTGGTCATTCAGTGTGCCCTTCCTCAGCAATCTCACCCTGCTGCACCTAAGATAAAGAAAACAAAAAGTAGCAAAATTCCCAAACAATTGGAGCAAAAAAAATAAGTTTCCAAAAGATCACAAACAAGTTATGCAGGTTGAAGTGTCTTTATTCAAAAAGAAAATGAGGAAGATTCATGACAGCTTTGTTGTTGATTGCACATTTTAAAATAATATAAAAACATATCTATATATTACCTACTTCTCAAACAAACCATGACTTGAAACTGATACTAAACCCGAACCTGTGGCAAACAACGCATGCCTCGCTCGAAACCTTAATTTGAAGCACTAACACTTAACTTGAAGCCTTATTATTGAAATCATGATTTGAAATGCTGTTCTTAAAGTTTCAAGATGAAAGCATACTTTAACCCCCTGCTTTGGAACTCTAACTCCTTACTCGATACCGGGATAAATTAACAGTTCATCTGCCGACAACCTTGTGGAGTTGTATGGTGATTGTGCGTCGCATTGTACAGTAAAGGATATTTCTGAGCACAAATCTAGGCAAAACTGTTAATATTTTTAGTTACATAACTGGACATGATTTTACTTCAATATTTAACATTCTTCTGGACCTACTTGCCTTCCACTTTATAGTTGGTATCTTGAAAGATAAATGGAAAATGTGTTAAAACGTATGAGTGACAACTACACTGTAAATACAACTAAATGAAGACATGTAGACCTACTTTTGGCCAACCGTGCGTATTTACTAGTGCCTGTAAATTAGTAACAGGCACGTCTTGCCACAGCAGTAGACAAATATGCAATGAATAACAATAGTCGGTTAGCAAAATGGCTTCTGTACTCGACAACAATTCTGGAGTCCTCTAAATACAAGCCCAGCGGCGGCGTCGTCGTCACACCTTGTTTGATATATTCTCAATATATGTGTGAATTACGACTTGTGGATTAATGTCGTTTAAGTGCGCAGCTTTCTAACCGGGGCATTAACAACGGCGTTATCCCCTGGGCTCCATTTTCCCTTCAGTCTGTCTGCTAACTCCGCCATGTTGTGCCCACAGCTAGGCTAAAACTCAGCTCTCGTCGAAGTCATCTAACCCTCGGTTAAATAACAACAATACGTCGGCCTTTAAACGTGTTTTGAGTTTAGTCACTCAAATGCGACGAAAACACAACGCGAATCGAATCGAAATAAGAGTAATGACAATTTTACGTGTAGCGTCGCGAAGCTAACAGTGACGAGAAAGGCTAAGCTCCGAAACTAACGACTAAAAAAAAAAACATTTTCGCAGCAAAATTGGTTATTAAGAAAAGCCCAAGTGGCCTAAAAACATTAGAACATTTGAAGTCCACGCTAACAATGCAATCGCATTGAGATCATGACTCAACAGTGTTTGAACTAGTTAGTTAAAATACTCACTTTACACAATACTTTCATGATATACAAGAATTCAAGTAAGGAGATTAAAAAATTCAAATGAAAGCGATCAGACATTTTGCTGGCCAAGTTAGTTTCTTCGACGTCGAGAACAGTTTTCAAAACGTAGGCCTGCGACCAAGTCAGTCGTTTTAAAAACAGTTAAAATTGTATAAAACAACAATTGATTGCGGTCTTGAGTGTAACAAACAAAATGATCCACATTTCAACATTAGTAGTCAAAATACAGTGACGCGACAACAAATAGTCAACACCGAAGGCTTCTCCGGATTTTCCTACTCGGCATGCCGCCTGTCCAATGCGGCGTCCGGCCTTCGAATTCAGGCGAGTCCGAGGCTTTCGACAAAGTCCCACGAATCCCAAAGTGTCGATGATGGAACTCCAAAACGTCGGCGTTGATGAAAAAAATCGAAAACAAATCGTCCAATACACGGTATTTTGTTGTAGCAATACACTGTAATTCAACAATAAGTGTGTGTTTAATCACACTATTGAACGGGCCTCAACTCTGAGCCTGCGTTCTTAGCGCCCAGGCTCACCCACAGCGAGACGAACCGCGAAACACTTTTTTTTTTAGTTTTGCTTTGAGGGCAGAATCCCACATCGGCTATCTTCGGAAAACATCGGAAACGGGGCGGGTTTTGTTAAAATTATTATAAGACAGCATACATCTTGAACGTGATTGGACAACCATTTATTCCTACGTCACCCTATAGAAAAAAACGCACCAATCGGGAGGAGCTCATTTACCATTCGCACATTTCAACGTTTGCCTGCGTAATCGGTTGCGAGTTGGCCAATAAAAACGGATTTTGAGCAATCCAACACCCGCCTTTTATTGTGATTGGCTGGGAAACTGAACGTGCACGTTCATTGGCTCAACGTACGACAAAATAATTTATTCATAAAAGTCACTTGCGTGACCAATGAACGTTCTCTTACAGCTAGGAATGTCCCACCCACCGGAGTGTCAGACCCTGCCTTCTTGACTGGGCAACCCCGTAGCAGTCGCTCCGTCTATATAAACGGTCGTTGGGCGTTCAAGAGCTCAGAAGCGCTTAGAGCGCACCACGGTGTAGATCGGAAAAGGGAAGGGGGCTGTTAGTCGGCTCCTATCTCGACTAAAAAGCACGTTTAACTCGTTTTTAAGGGCGACTGACAACAGCGGTCCCTGGGAAACCGCCACCGGAGACTTTCCGGTCGCCGTTGGTGGCCTGCTCGGGACCGTGGTGAATACTTACAGGCTGTTCCTGCTCACAAAGCGACGTGTCGAGGAAGGACGCGTCTTTTGAATAGACAGGATGCACGGACCGCCCTCCGGCGACAGCGCATGCCCCTTGCGCACGATCAAGAGAGTTCAGTTCGGCATCATCAGCCCTGATGAGCTTGTAGGTGTTCTGTCGTGGGGAACGGGGGAGATTAGTATTTCTGCATTTACAAATCATACACACGACTTCCCTGATTTCGCGACTGGTGTAGTTTTGACATTTGTGGCAAAGGCTCGAGTTACAGTGAACAATGCTAGCCGTTAGCCTAGCCTAGCTCGCTGTTTTCCAGGCTTGGGCTCGAGCTAACGAGCATGTTCGAGGAAGTTTACAAACTTTAAGCACATCACTTTCAGTCAAAAATATTCACGTGATCTCTTCCAATTGTTTCTTTTGCCACAAATGAACACGACGCGAGATGTTTACTGCTCTTTTGTGCTTGTCGTCGCATTGTAATGAATGGAGGAATACGAATACTCATAAATAAAAATACATTGAAAAAATACAGTTATGCTTTTTATTTTTTTACCCTCAAATTGATGCTTGCACAAAGTACATAATGTTTATGCAATAAGTACAAAATTCTTAGTTGAAAAATTCCTGCATGTGACTAAAGGTTGCACAATGATGAATGGGGAAGTGATGCTTCCAATTGGCTCTCAAGCTTTTATTTATGGCTTATGAAGCTAAGGCACTGATTCTTTTACATGTCTGTTTTAGAAACGAATGTCGGTAACAGAAGGGGGTATCAAATACCCTGAAACTACAGAAGGTGGTCGTCCGAAACTTGGTGGCCTTATGGACCCAAGGCAAGGGGTCATTGAGCGAAGTGGAAGATGTCAGACGTGTGCAGGTACAATATTGTCTGCTCTACGTCATAACATTTTGTATGTTGCTCACTTGTCTGACATTGAAGTTGCTACTTTGCAGGCAACATGACTGAATGCCCGGGACACTTTGGACACATTGAACTGGCAAAGCCCGTCTTCCACGTTGGCTTTATTTCCAAAATAATTAAGGTTATGCGTTGCGTCTGCTTCTTCTGTTCCAAGCTACTCGTGGATGCGGTAAGTATGCGTCCACATTGCTTTATGTCAGATTTTGATATGACTTGAGTGGGAATGTGTTTTCAATTTATCTACAGAACAATCCAAAGATTAAAGACATCCTTGCCAAATCCAAAGGGCAGCCCAGGAAGCGATTGACGCATGTGTATGAGCTGTGCAAAGGCAAAAATATATGTGAAGGAGGTGAGGAAATGGACAACAAATTCGGCATGGAGCAGCAGGAGACAGAGGAGGACATTACAAAGGAGAAGGTATGGCAAATGTATTGACGCGCTGTACATAATAAGTCTGAAATCCAGAACTCTAACTGAACTCATCAATTCATTGTTGATCTATGCAGGGTCACGGCGGCTGCGGGCGCTACCAGCCTCGCATCAGACGCTCTGGCCTGGAGCTGTACGCGGAATGGAAGCACGTGAATGAGGATTCGCAGGAGAAGAAGATCCTGCTGAGCCCCGAGCGCGTGCACGAGATCTTCAAACGCATCTCGGATGAGGAAGACATCATTATGGGCATGGATCCTAAGTTTGCGCGCCCGGAATGGATGATCGTCACCGTGCTGCCTGTGCCTCCTCTGGCTGTCAGGCCTGCTGTCGTCATGCAGGGCTCCGCTCGTAACCAGGTGAGACTGCTACAGTATATACAGTGACTCAGTCCTCATATTCTATGTTGAATGGACTGTATTAATAGTTTAAATCCTTTTAGTATTCATCTTAAACAGAGAAAAAAAAATCTGCAAAAACGGAACATTTTTTTTGTGTGCCCCTTTGCTTGAATTTACTTAGAATGTCTGGGTGAAAAAAACTTTCTTTTTGAAGTAAATACTTGTTTCGTTTTGTTTTACAGTACACTGAACTGTAGTTATTCAGCAGATTAAGCTCATCCGTATGTTCTGTTGTACAGGATGACCTGACCCACAAGTTGGCCGACATTGTCAAAATCAACAATCAGCTGAGGCGAAACGAGCAAAGCGGCGCCGCAGCTCACGTCATCGCAGAGGACGTCAAGTTGCTCCAGTTCCACGTGGCCACCATGGTGGACAATGAACTGCCAGGCCTGCCCCGAGTATGCTTGCGCTGTCATTTGCAAATTTGTTTTTCAAAATCGTCATTGGACCGTACAAACTGTGAACCTCACATTTTTGTTCATATGCAACCTCTCTCAGGCAATGCAAAAGTCTGGCCGCCCTCTCAAATCTATCAAACAACGTCTAAAGGGCAAGGAAGGCAGAGTCCGAGGTAACCTGATGGGCAAACGTGTCGACTTCTCAGCGCGAACCGTCATCACCCCGGATCCAAATCTCCAAATTGACCAAGTGGGTGTCCCGCGATCTATTGCTGCCAATATGACCTTCCCGGAAATTGTCACACCCTTTAACAATGACAGGTAAGAGACCATTTTCCAGTTGGACAACAACATCCAAATGTGGAAAAATAATTTGACCTTGTTTTGCACTTTTTGTTAGACTGCAAGAGCTCGTGCGACGAGGCAACAGCCAATACCCTGGAGCCAAATACATCATCCGCGATAATGGAGACAGAATTGACCTGCGATTTCACCCCAAGCCAAGTGACCTTCATTTGCAGATTGGCTATAAGGTGACATTCAAGTTGTTCCGATTCCTTGAGAACGGTACGGCTAAAAATGATCACCGGTGATTGACTGAGCACCTTCTTCCCTTAGGTGGAAAGACACATGTGTGACGGCGACATCATCATCTTTAACAGACAGCCCACACTGCATAAAATGTCCATGATGGGGCACAGGGTTCGAATTCTGCCCTGGTCCACATTTCGACTCAACCTAAGGTATCAGTGATATTTTCAAATATATCTTGGCTACAGAAGAATTTTCATTTGATAAGAAAAAAAAAAAAAAAAAAAGTTGTATTAATTTAACTTCCCCCGGCTGGTCTCTCTCCAGTGTCACCACCCCATATAATGCCGACTTTGACGGGGACGAGATGAACCTCCACCTGCCGCAGTCCCTCGAGACAAGAGCCGAGATTCAAGAGCTGGCCATGGTGCCGCGCATGATTGTCACGCCCCAGTCCAACAGGCCCGTCATGGGAATCGTGCAGGACACTCTGACGGCCGTGCGCAAATTCACCAAGAGGGACGTCTTCTTAGAACGGGTGCGGAGTTAGGGCACCAGACTGGTATTTCATTTGGGTTTGACGTTTTCACAAAATCATGCTCCTCCTTCACCACAGGGCGAAGTTATGAACCTCCTCATGTTCCTCTCCACCTGGGATGGGAAGGTGCCCCAGCCGGCCATCCTCAAGCCCCGTCCGCTGTGGACCGGCAAGCAGATCTTCAGCCTGATCATTCCCGGGCACATCAATGTCATCCGCACGCACAGCACCCACCCGGATGACGAAGACAGCGGTCCTTATAAACACATCTCACCCGGGGACACCAAGGTACTTGGAGTCGTCATTTGAAAGTCAAAGTAGAAAACTTTGCAAGCAAGCTTACGTTTGAGTGTTTGCCTTTTAGGTTATAGTGGAAAACGGCGAGTTGATAATGGGAATCTTGTGTAAGAAGTCTCTGGGAACATCAGCTGGTTCCCTCGTCCACATTTCCTACTTGGAGATGGGACATGATGTCACCAGACTTTTCTACTCCAACATCCAGACTGTGGTCAACAACTGGCTGCTCATCGAAGGCAAGGCTGACATTTTTGCAACTTTCAAAGCATGATAATCAACTAAATTATTCGTTCTTTTTTTTTTTACTTAGGTCATTCCATCGGCATTGGTGACTCCATTGCTGATGCCAAGACTTACCTTGACATCCAGAACACGATCAAGAAAGCCAAACAGGATGTGATAGAAGTAAGCGTGAATCATTTCGCAGACGTTATAACACCTGACCACCTTGAACAAAGGTTTAATTTTTCCTGTCCACCTGTAAGGTCATCGAGAAAGCTCACAACAATGAGCTGGAGCCGACCCCTGGCAACACGCTAAGGCAGACCTTTGAGAACCAGGTCAATCGTATCCTCAACGACGCCCGTGACAAAACGGGTTCCTCCGCTCAGAAGTCCCTGTCTGAATACAATAACTTCAAGTCCATGGTGGTGGCCGGTTCCAAGGGATCAAAGATTAACATCTCGCAGGTAGAGACGTCCTCGCCATAAGTGGTTGAAAGGCTTGAATCCCGTCCTAGAAACTCAATATGACCTGCTCTCTTAGGTTATTGCTGTGGTGGGGCAGCAGAATGTGGAGGGTAAACGAATCCCATTTGGCTTCAAACACCGCACACTGCCCCACTTCATCAAAGACGATTATGGCCCAGAGAGCAGAGGTTTCGTAGAGAACTCCTACCTGGCTGGCCTGACGCCGACAGAGTTCTTCTTCCACGCCATGGGAGGTCGAGAGGGTCTGATTGACACAGCCGTCAAAACGGCTGAGACTGGTAAGCCCACAACAACTGGGGGAAACCCTGGCTATTTAAAAGTCTTGCCGTCTTAAATGGAATTTGCCTTAAGATGTAGAAACCCTGTAGATAGATTCAGTGCTTAATAAGTGCAGCCCTCATGTTATGTTTTTCAAAACATTCAACCCAATCGCAAACTGTATCGAAGCTTCAAATATCCGTCACACTCTTCTAGGTTACATCCAGCGACGTCTGATCAAGTCCATGGAGTCCGTGATGGTCAAATACGACGGCACGGTGCGAAACTCCATTAACCAGGTGGTGCAGCTGCGTTACGGCGAGGACGGCCTGGCAGGAGAGAACGTCGAGTTCCAAAATATGGCGACACTCAAACCATCAAACAAAGCCTTTGAAAAGAAGTACGGCTTATATCCACACGTCCTCCTTGTCTTCACTTTACAAGTGGATCGGTCAATGAACTTGTTTCGTCTGTCCAGGTTCAAATTCGACTGCACCAATGAGAGAGCGCTGAGGAGAACGCTGCAGGAGGATGTTGTGAAAGACGTGATGACCAATGCCCACGTGCAAGGCACACTGGAGAGGGAGTTTGAGAAGATGAAGGAGGATAGGGAGAACCTCCGAACTATTTTCCCGACCGGCGACAGTAAGGTGCGCCCCCGCTGCCGCGCCTTCATCTGCCCTCATGCTTTCAGTGACTCACTTGCTGCAATTCCCCTCCTTCCCTGCAGGTGGTGCTACCGTGCAACTTGGCGAGAATGATTTGGAATGCTCAGAAGATCTTCCGCATCAACCCTCGAACTCCGACAGACCTCAATCCAATTAGGGTTGTTGAAGGTTTGTTGGAAAATAATTTTATATTCACTAAACATTGCGGCATGACTGGACTTGCCCAAGATGAAATGACTTGAGACTTACGCGAGACTTCTTCAGGTGTCCAGGAGCTGAGTAAGAAACTGGTGATTGTGAATGGCGAAGATCGGCTAAGCAGGCAAGCCCAGGAGAACGCCACTCTTCTCTTCAACATCCACCTGCGCTCCACACTCTGCTCCAAGCGCATGACGGAGGAGTTCCGTCTCTCCACCGAGGCTTTCGATTGGCTGCTGGGAGAGATCGAGACTAAGTTCAACCATTCTATTGTGAGTTCAGCATTGTGCGGAGCTCGTCCGGGTCGAGTCGTTCATCACGCGTACCTTTCTTTCCACCCGAGGCCCACCCAGGTGAAATGGTTGGCGCTCTGGCCGCTCAGTCTCTTGGGGAACCAGCCACCCAGATGACCTTGAACACATTCCACTACGCCGGTGTGTCGGCCAAGAACGTGACGCTCGGCGTGCCCCGTCTGAAGGAGTTGATCAACATTTCCAAGAAGCCCAAAACGCCCTCGCTGACGGTGTTCCTGCTGGGCCAGGCCGCCAGGGATGCCGAGAGAGCCAAAGACATCCTCTGTCGCCTGGAGCACACCACACTCCGAAAGGTGAGCAAATTTCCAAGCAATGTGAGACTTGTACAACAGTCAGATGAAAAAGCTGTTGTTGTTGGTTTTTTTTTTTTATATTTGTTTTGCATTTTCTAATTAATCAGTTACTCGAAGTTATTCTGCCAAATAGTACAATCAGCACCGGCCTAAAGAAAAATCCTTATCAGTTGGGCCATAGTTTTTTCCCCTCTCCATTATTCCCAATTTGTGTCTGCAGAACTGACCCCCCACTAACATTTTGTTTCAGGTGACTGCCAACACTGCCATCTACTACGACCCCAATCCCCAGAACACTGTGGTGGCCGAGGACCAGGAGTGGGTGAACGTCTACTACGAGATGCCGGATTTCGACGTGACGCGCATCTCTCCTTGGCTGCTGCGTATCGAGCTGGACCGCAAGCACATGACCGATCGCAAGTTGACCATGGAGCAGATCGCAGAGAAGATCAACGCAGGTGCGTTTGCGCGTTCAGCGGAGATGTTAGCGACAATGGCGGCATGCTTTTTATAATACCCGCCGCGCATGTTCCCAAAGGTTTCGGAGACGACCTGAACTGCATCTTCAATGACGACAACGCGGAGAAGCTCGTTTTGCGAATCCGAATCATGAAGAGCGACGAGAACAAGTTCCAAGAGGTGAGCAATCATCTCCTGGGGGCAGAAGTACTCTCAAGTCGCAATATTAACCTCAAAAAATGACTTTGTTGGCCAGGACGAGGAGGTCGTGGACAAAATGGACGACGACGTTTTCCTGAGGTGTATCGAGTCCAACATGCTGACGGACATGACGCTTCAAGGCATCGAGCAGATCAGCAAGGTGTACATGCACCTGCCCCAGACGGACAACAAGAAGAAGATCATCATCACCGAGGACGGCGAGTTCAAGGCGCTGCAGGAGTGGATCCTCGAGACGGACGGCGTCAGCCTCATGAGGGTCCTGAGCGAGAAGGACGTCGATCCCGTCAGGACCACGTCCAACGACATCGTGGAGATCTTCACGGTAAGGCCCAGCAATTACTCCAATTGAAATCAACATTGCAGTGGAGTAGAATGCAATTTTGAAAAATGAAAAACTTGTCCTCTGTAATGCAGGTGCTTGGAATCGAGGCTGTGCGAAAGGCCCTGGAGAGGGAGTTGTACCACGTCATCTCTTTTGACGGCTCCTACGTCAACTACCGTCACTTGGCCCTGCTGTGCGACACCATGACGTGCCGCGGTCACTTGATGGCCATCACTCGTCATGGCATCAACCGGCAGGACACGGGGCCACTCATGAAGTGTTCGTTTGAGGAGACGGTGAGAGAGGGTGGCTTGGTCTTGCATGGAAACTAAACTGACTCAAATAATTGAAGTGTAACTCACATCCTCCCCTTCTTCGTCCAGGTGGATGTGTTGATGGAGGCATCGTCTCACGGAGAAAGCGATCCGATGAAGGGAGTGTCTGAGAACATCATGCTCGGCCAGCTGGCTCCTGCCGGAACGGGCTGCTTTGACCTGCTTCTGGATGCGGAGAAGTGCAAGCACGGCATGGAGATCCCAACAAACCTTCCCGGCATCAGCGTCGCTGGCCGTAAGTGGAGATGAGTTCAGGAGGATTTTTTATTTTTTATTTGGTTTTGTGATACATTTCTGACTGGCCTGTTTGACTTTTAGCCACCGGAATGTTCTTCGGCTCTGTGCCGAGTCCCATGAGTGGCCGCTCCCCTGCCATGACCCCTTGGAACACTGGCGCAACACCAGCCCACGGCGCCTGGTCTCCCAGTGTTGGTGAGTGGACACCTCCAGCACGTGTATATTTGAACACGCGCATGTTTGTTTTTAGCACTCGTTACTATATTTTGTGACCTTCCATTTCTCCTCCAGGAAGCGGCATGACCCCTGGGGCAGCAGGATTCTCCCCGAGTGCCGCGTCAGACGCCAGCGGCTTCTCTCCAGGTTATTCCCCAGCTTGGTCGCCCACTCCTGGCTCCCCTGGGTCTCCCGGACCTGCCAGCCCATACATCCCATCTCCGGGTTAGTGGAACTTTAACGTTAGCGCTGTCATGAGCTCAGGAAAGCGATGACATGAAGGTAAATGTATGTTTGCTTTCCAGGTGGCGCCATGTCACCCAACTACTCGCCCACGTCACCCGCCTACGAGCCCCGCTCCCCTGGTGGCTACACCCCGCAGAGCCCAGGCTATTCGCCAACATCGCCTTCCTATTCCCCGACGTCGCCCTCATATTCCCCCACCAGCCCCAATTACAGCCCGACATCTCCCTCCTACTCTCCCACCTCGCCCAGTTACTCCCCCACATCTCCCTCTTACTCCCCCACGTCGCCTTCATACTCCCCGACGTCCCCCTCCTATTCCCCCACCTCGCCGTCTTACTCCCCGACATCTCCCTCCTACTCGCCGACGTCGCCCAGCTACAGTCCCACTTCACCGAGCTACAGCCCGACGTCGCCAAGCTACTCCCCCACCTCTCCTTCTTACTCGCCCACTTCCCCCTCTTACTCGCCTACCTCCCCGTCATACTCCCCTACGTCTCCGTCTTACTCCCCCACCTCTCCCTCCTATTCGCCGACAAGCCCAAGCTACAGCCCCACGTCACCCAACTACACGCCCACCTCTCCCAGCTACTCCCCGACATCGCCCTCCTACTCTCCCACGTCCCCCTCCTACTCTCCGACCTCACCCAACTACACACCGACCAGCCCCAACTACTCCCCCACCTCCCCCTCGTACTCTCCAACTTCACCATCCTACTCTCCCTCCAGCCCGCGTTACACCCCGCAGTCGCCCACCTATACGCCCAGCTCCCCCTCATACAGCCCCAGCTCCCCCTCCTACTCGCCCACCTCGCCTAAATACACCCCAACTTCCCCCTCGTACAGCCCCAGCTCGCCAGAGTACACCCCCACCTCGCCCAAATACTCCCCAACGTCACCCAAGTACTCCCCCACCTCACCCAAGTACTCCCCAACATCCCCTACTTATTCTCCGACGACACCCAAATACAGCCCCACCTCGCCCACCTACTCCCCCACCTCCCCAACTTACACGCCCACCAGCCCAAAGTACTCCCCCACCTCGCCGACATACTCCCCGACTTCGCCCAAGTACTCGCCAACGTCGCCCACGTACTCGCCAACGAGCCCCAAAGGCTCCACATACAGCCCCACCTCACCCGGATACAGCCCCACCTCGCCCACCTACAGCCCGGCCATCAGCCCCGACGACAGCGACGAGGAGAATAACTGAGGGGCTGCGGCGAAGAAGGGGTTGAGGGCGAACGGAGCTGGGAAGCCCCTCACCTTTATGACCAGTTTGTCCTGTGTTCGCTTCCCCAAGTAGTTCAAGCTCTAATTTTGAAAGACAACTGCTTTGCCTGAAAATGGGGGGGAAAGTTTGTCAGTTTTATAAATATTCCCCCACCAGGCAAAATCCAAAAGGTGACAAGGAAAGGAAACAAAGCTGGTTCCTTTTTCTCCCCCCCTTTTAACTATAGTTCACTGCATTCAGCCTCTGAAATGTTGGGTGCAAAGCAATTCTGAAAAGGCAAACATTTTGCCAAAAACTTTTTCAGAACAAGGATGGTAATTTGCTCTGGTGATAAATGGAGGAACGGTTCCCCCGAAATCACGCCCAACCATTTTTTTCTGTTTATGGCATAGTTGGCACGATGTGTCCTCCCTGCTTTGTCCTCTGCACCTTTAAGACTGAATGATGTCTTAAACAGCCACCAGCACCCTCCCATCTCCTCCCATCTCCGAGGCAAGAAAAAAAAAAAAGACAATGTTGTTCCTTTAACGCTGGGAATTATTATTTTTTGTCTTTAATTTTGACATTATGAAGAAATGGGCGGTGCTTTGGGCATCATTTGCATGAGGGGTAATACATGTTAATCCAAGTGTTAGGTTGAAATATTTCCAGACCCCGCGGGGTCTTGCTAATGTTTGCCCTGTTTCTGTTCAAATTATTTTGACTATTCCATGTATTTAAGAAAGAAGGTTGAAACTACTATTCCGTGTGAAAATGATTTTCGCTTCTTTGCTTATTTGCTTTTGGTTACTCAAGTTCACATGGATATATATGTTCACCTTATGTCTCCAAAGTTGTGACCCTATATGGTCAATATCAGTCCTCTTCTCATGTTTTTGATTAACCAGCCATAAGATAAGTGGCTTCAATAAGACTGTTTTTCCAGATATTGTCTAGTTCATTTAACATGGTTGACTTGCTTATGTTTTCTGCTCTTCATCCGATGTTATTTTTCTTAGCTGTGTCTGCAGGAGACTTTTGGATTCTGTCTGTTGTGACAGGGAGTCCTGAAAAGAATAAATGTAACCGGCAAACAATGTTACTTCTCTCCACACAAATTGGAGAGGTTGACACCTTTTTTTGTTTTATTTTTTTTGCACTTGGTAAACCTGTGCCCACTTCACTGGCCTTGTCAGAGGCACTGTATGATCTGTTCAGAAACATTCAAACTCACAGCTTGTACGGGCAGCGTTTCATGCAGAGGAATGAAGGAAGTAAATGCGCCGATGTATACAAATAATTTCACAATCTCATTGTGTTCTCTGTTCTGTTTTTGACTTGGGAAAAATAAAAAGTTTTACAAATCTGTGGGATTCTTTTTTAATTTTGTCTGAGCTTTTTAATGTGTACATTTTACAGTATTTGTACTGAACTACTTTACAAGTTGGTACCATCGTTGCGTGTTGCAACTGGCTGCACTTCGTGATTTCTCATCACTATTACATTTACATACATCCATCTTCTTTACCGCTTATTCCTCACAAGGGGTGCTGGAGCCTATCTCAGCTGGTACACCCTGGACTGGTTGCCAGCCAATCGCAGGGCACACAGAGACAAACAACCATCCACACTCACAAGCACACCTCGGGACAATTCGGAGTACCCATTTAACCTGCCATGGATGTCTTTGGAATGTGGGAGGAGACCGGAGTACCCGGAGAAGACCCACGCAGGCACAGGGAGAACATGCAAACTCCACCCAGGAAGGCCGGAGCCCGGACTCGAACCCGAGTCCTCAGAACTCATTCACCGTGCCGCCTACATTTACATTATGGACAAAAATTACAGTAGTGACATATAGATTGAATTTGCAATTACAAACAAGGAAAACTTGTAACCCCCAAATATTGTAAACATCCATCCATCCATCCATTTTCTTGACCGCTTATTCCTCACAAGGGTCGCGGGGGCTGCTGGCGCCTATCTCAGCTGGCTCTGGGCAGTAGGCGGGGGACACCCTGGACTGGTTGCCAACCAATCGCAGGGCAATATTGTAAACAAATTTAGCTAATTAGCTCACAAGAAAGCACAACTGTGTGTTGCACCTGCACAGCACACAAGAGGACGCTGTTTCCTTGCATATAAAGAAATTGCCGTGAGTGTAAATTCCCCTCCCCAAATTCTTTGACAAATTGAAATCTACAACCACAACATAGCACACAGAAGCAAAATAGTTAACATGTATAAGACAGCATACACAACAAATCTCAAGAGCAAAGATAAAAGAGAAAGAAATAAGAATTCAAACAAAGGTTGTGTTTTTTTTTAAACTAAACAAATTGCACATCCCTACTCATGTCAACTTCTACCTAAAATATCAAAACAATTGCCACTGTATTTTGGATTTTATGGGCATAGAGCCTTTTTCTCTCTCGGGGGTATGTAAGGGAGGTGTGACAATTTTTTACATCCACTGTACATAGTGTAAATCATCCATCCATCCATTTACTACCGCTTACTGTAAATCATAGATACAATTGATGTCCGCTTGAGAATAAAACAGTAGCTACGCATGTCAATTATGTAAGCACCATCTTGCGTCTTGTGTCTGAACACGTTCTAGGATGAGTCATTCAAAGGCCAACTACAGTACCTGCGGAGGTATTCCCCTTACTAAGATCGTGTTACTTCAGTGTAGTAGTCACAGTGATATAAGTCATTATCATTATCTGAAGTGTCGAATTCCACATTGTGAATCGGTTAATCGTAGAAAATGATGAAAATCATCACCATTTGCTCAAATGGAATGAGGTTCAATCGGATTCCATCAGTCGATACAAACCACCCGCCCCCTTGTCTCAATTCAATCACATATTTGTCTTGTGTTTGCAACAGAGGGGGGCTGGGCTGACACAGGCAGGAAATATGTAGTCTATATGTGAGTCAGAGTGTGTGTATGAGAAAGAATTTGTGTGTTTGGGAACTATTTTCTCCACTCCTTGCCTGTTTGGTCCCGCAGCTTCCTGTCCAAGGTAAATCTTCAACCTTGCTCCTCAAAATGCTTTCCTTCTTTGGCCTTCATGTTCTTCTTCAGTCCCATTCAGTATTCTGACAAGACAATGAAAATGGTCAGTTTGCCATACAAAGCTACTTCAGTTTTTTGTTGTTGTCGTTGGCGAAAATGTTCTTTGATTGCACTGATCGTCCACATCGAGTGGCAAGTAACTGCGGCCTTGTTTGTTTTTTTTGGGCTGACCGTCACACTTCCTGACAGTGAGAGCGGGGAAGCTACTGCAGTGATTCCCAACACTTCATTTTTTTTAATCCAACTTTCCCTTCCATTGTCAAAAAAATAACTATTTACTACAAACAATAAGTCTTTGTTTATCTACGTATAGTGACCGAGCAAGAGCAACACAAATATTGTGAAGTGTAAGAGAGAACTATCAAACTTAACTTACTGTATCATCTCAAAATATACAACTTATCCTGCCCAAAGATAGTATATTATAAAATTAAACCACAGCTGTCACTTTCTGATGACATTCAATAATTTTCAACAAAAACTAAAATCTTCTGAAATACTTCCTGCTTCGTTCTTGGTCTTTAATTGACACCGTCTCAAACGAAATAAGTGTGCAGCCATCTAGTGGTCGACGGTGGAACTATAAGCAAGCGTTAAACCAAAAATAGTTATTAGCTGCTTCAAAAAAATATATATAAATCAGCAAAAAGTTGATTTTATTTCATTCCCTCACCCAATGAAAATCAATAAAAAAAAATGGTTCGATAAGCTGTCCTAATTAAAATGGGATTTCTAAATGTTAATTTAAAAATAAAGCTGCACCAAAAAAAAAAATGTGCAGAAGGTGGAGCACTTGATGAGTCTCAGAGTAGACATAAGGGCCCTGTCCCCAAAGTGCCTGTATCCAGCAGGAACCCGACTCTACCACAACGCCATCCTCCCCTGCTTCCACCCGAGGTCGTCTTTCACCACACCGGCTTCAGTTACTTCAGTTAAAAAAAAACAACCCCAGAACTGCTGAGCACAAACACCTCGCCGGAACCCCTCCATCCGACTCTCCAGAACCCATTCAGGATGGAGCTCGAGTCGGACAGCACGGCACCAGGCCACATCATCCAGTTGAGTGCATGTTGCTCTTTTGCAAGGGTTCACTTGTATCTGTTTTTTGGGGAGCGTTTTGTGGTCAAATCTTGATATCTGCATCGTGGATCCGTGCCCTTTGGTCTCCGCATTTAAGGCTAATTGTCACTCCCAGCCCTTGTTTATCTCTTAGTTACAACCTGGCGCCTCTGTTGCGGTGAAACACAAACTGCTGACTTCCATTACAGCTCCGGTGTTACATATATGCTCCACCCTTGTTGTCTTAATATTTATTCATCCCTCTGCAGCAACACGATAAGGAACTACAATCACCCGCCTCGGGCGTCTTTATTATATTGCTGTGCCACATAAGCAGAGATTATGTACCATCATTGACTCCAGTGTTTCCCAACCTTTATTGAGCCAAGGCACATATTTCACATCCTAAGGCACCATAACCAAACCAAAATATTACTATTTGGTATACAAAGATGAACATCAGCATCAATTCCTTAAACATCATCAAAAGAGGAAGTAGATTGCAGAAGGGAAGTCAAGATCTGATTGTGACCATGTGGAAACTTGGTAAAGATTGTGTGCTTTCGCTTCTCCTTACTTGACATGTTCATACATCCCGTTTCTTTCAGAACCTTGATTTTTCTATTCTTACGCTTAGATTGACATGCTTTAACAGGGGATTGCACATCTACCTCACAGTTTGGGATCGGATCCAGTTCTCCCACAACCCTAATGAGGACAAGCACTGGATAGTGTTCATTTTATCCACCATTTTTAAATTTAGTCTCACTTTTAGTACAGTTTCAAACCTGCTTGTTATAGTTTTTGTCATAGTTAGTCAAGTCAACCCCATCTCGCTTTTATTTAGTCCATTTTTAGTCAACTATAAATCGAGCATTTTAGTCTTCATTTTATTCCAAGAAAACAATTTTGTCTAGTTTTAGTCAACAAAAACTGTCAACGTTTTAGTCTAATTTTAGTCAGGACAATCGTTTAACCCCTGTATTTTTTTCCAGCAGATTATGTTGAACATTTCGGATTTAAAACTATTTCACATAAAATTTTATCTCAACTTTTGGACGAAAAACAATTTTTATTTATTTTTTCTTCACCATTCATTCACTTCCTGTCTTTCCCACGTGTTTGTGCATGTTGCACTCACTTGCTGCAGATTTGAAAGGGGGTGTGACTAATATGTCACATGACAGTGTCACAGTGACAGATTAGCAGGGACAATATTTTACAAAATCCGCTAATTTTCGTCTCGTTTTGTTGAACTAAAATGCCCATAGAGTTTAGTCCAGTTATTATTAAGTGAAGTACATTTTCATCGTCTTCAGTCGTCGACGAAAACGCATACTGATTTAGTCCCAGTTATTGTTTATTAATGAGGGTTTTATTCCAGTCTAGTCTAGTTTTAGTCCGGTGAAAAATATGTGTTGACGAAATGTATCTTTGTTTAGTTTTCGTTGACAAAATTAACACTAGCACTGGATTGTCATTTCATTTGTCACTCACCTGTTTATCTGTTTGTGTAGCATGCTCCCCTTACAGGCCGCAGCAGGTCAGTTCGGTCCAGAGGTCCGAAATCCGGGCCTTCGCGTGTGGAGGGTTGAGAAGATGAAGGCGGTTCCGCTTCCTCACTCCGAAGTGGGGGCGTTCTACAACGGCGACTCATACTTGGTGCTAGAAAACCGTGGCGAACTGGGAGCCGACCTCCACATGTGGATAGGTGAGACTCGTTGACACGAGCCGGATCCCAATGAAGAGGTCAGGTCTAATGTTTGTGTTTGTGTTTTTTACCTCAAAACAACATTCAGGTGAGAAGTCGTCACGCGACGAGCAGGTGGCATGTGCCATGCTGGCCATCCAACTCGACGACTTATTGGGCGGAGAACCCATTCAGCACCGGCAGGCCCAGGGCTACGAGTCCCCTGAGTTCATGACGCTCTTCCCCAGAGGTGTCAGCTACAAGGTCTGGCCTTCAGCACCTCACCAGTCACTTAGAAAATGGGACATTTATTTCACAGGTGTCTATGTTTTGAAGAAAAGCAATAATATCAATGTCTATCTCCACCATCAACTTCGATGAGATAATTTAGTTTGTCAAACTTTAGATTTTGTTGTTTGGTACAACCCTGTAAAAGATACTCAGATACTGAAATAATCAATTGCTGAATAAAACCTTTACAATTGAATGTAGACAACGAGTTAATTCTATTCTTGCTCAATCAGGGTTGAAAGTCAATGTGTTGAATTTTACATGCTCATTGTGTTAGCTGCTATGCTAACTGGTCAAGAACAAACTTCGATACATCATTAAAATACTGTATTAGAGTTGTGTTGAATTGAGTGATAGTTATGTCCAAAAAAATGTGGAAAAAGAAAAACATAAGAGAATTAATTTATCTTAGGTCTACGCATGGTCAGAACAATGAGCTTCAGCGAACGTAATCAATAACTAAAAGAGAAAAAGCGTAATGATGTGAAAACTTCACAGGATGGCGGGGTGGAGTCGGGATTCAGGAGGCCTCAAGGCTCAGGGACGGTGGTGCAGCGCTTGTACCAGATTAAAGGGAAACGCAACATTCGTGCCAAGGAGGTGGAGCTGTCCTGGAAGAGCTTCAACAAAGGCGACTGCTTCATCCTGGACCTTGGAGAGGTGATGACCACAAGTGGAAAAAGTACCCACACTTGTACGGAAAGACTGTTCAATTGCAAGTACTGATTCAACTTGGGTACATAAACTGTAAACACAAAGTAAATAGCTTTTTCACTGTCAATTATGCACAAACAATACTGTGTTAATAACTTGGCACAAAAAAGCTAGTAAGCTAGCTAGCATTGGCTGAATTTCTGTTCTTTCAAAAGTGTTTGTCTAGCGTTGCTAATGTTGTGAACTGAATAACAAAATATATATATCCTTATTGACATTATGATGATACTACAACTGAAAATATCAAAAGTTGCTAAAAGAAAAGGTCACAAAGTTCAAAGAAAACCATACTGGTATGAGCTATTGAGTCATTGTGTACTGAATCACAAAAAATATGAAATTCATAAGAACTGACAAATGCGGTGAACATACCTACCCTCTTTTTAACATCGTCATCCATCCAATAAAATAACCATTTGGACAAAGTAAGGCTCTCCACCTGCAGGTCATCGTGTCCTGGACTGGCTCACAGGCCAACGTCTTTGAGAAACAGAAAGTGCGGGAGATCGCCTCACTGATTCGGGACGCCGACAGACACGGGAAAGCTCGCATTGTGGACTCGAGTGAGGGGGAAGAGCCTGCCGAAATGGTTCAGGTAAATCCAGGGAAATTGAGAATGCTCGTGCAACACATTTTGGAGAAGGGCGTCAATCTCCTCTGTAAAGAATTTGATGGTAAATAAGAGGGCAATCCAGAAGTTGGATGTTTCGCAAACAGGTTTTGGGACCGAAGCCTGAGCTGGCCGAAAGCACGCCGGAGGAAGACAGCAAGGCAGACGCCTCCAACGTAGCCTCTCTCTACAAGGTCAACAGCCAGCAGCATGCGGTCTTATTTTATGGTTCACTTTTCAAACATCACCATCACCACCGTACCATTTTTTTTTTATTACAGGTATCCGACGCGACTGGCTCCATGTCGCTGACCAAAGTCGAGGGTAAGAGCCCGTTTGCCAAAGAGGTGCTGCTCCGTGACGACTGTTTCATCCTGGACAACGGCGCCAACGGGAAGATTTTTGTTTGGAAAGGTCAACCACTTGGAAGTAGCGCAGCATGTGCAAATGTTTCTTGCCTCACTTTTAACGTGCTGTGTCACAAGGGGGTCATGATATTTAATATACCATATAAATGGCAACATCTAATGAACGACATCATATCTTTTAGGAGTCGGGGCCAACGCCAAGGAGAAGCAGGTGGCGCTGCAGATGGCGGACAAGTTCATTGAGCAAATGAACTACCCGAGGATGAAAACACAGGTGCAGCACACCACCATCGTTTTCCTTCCGCCAACTCCTACTGTGTTTCATGTTTTCATTGTGGGTGACGTCCTTATCACCTGCGCAGTTCACCTTTTTTTTATGCTCACTTAAAGCACAGATGAGGGAAAAGTACTCACTCTGTAGTTGAATAGAAGTACAGATAAAAAGCTCAGGGATGCAGGAGAAAGGAGAGAAATACTGATTCAACTCCTGGACTCAAGTAAATAATAATAATAATAATAATCAGAAGTATAAACTATAAAATGTATGTAAGTACAAACATATTTTTTTAGCCAATTATAAAAGGAAAAAATGTATGTTATGAGAAACACTTGTTCCGAGGAAATGTTGCAGTGGTAGAACATGAAAATGAATGGGGAAAAATTGATATAAAATGTTAAATTGTGCAAATACTGTAAATAATGTGGAATCAGACGATATATACCTCGGGAGGCGTCAATTTTTAAAGTTAGTTGAAATTTGAAGTATTATGTGGGAGTTGTTAGGCGGCAAAGACGTGAAGAGAATAAAAATCACAATAACATATAAAGTTGATCACAAATATCAACTTTTCCCCATTCATTTTCAATGGGACAGACATTGAACTTTCACTTTTCACGCCCACTTTCATACATATAACTTATCATCATTAGCAGGTGTCTGATACTGCTCGGCGGCACAGCTGCTAAAGTGCATTGCCCAGTAACCAGGAGGTCATCATTTCATCATTTATCTCCATATTTACTTCATAAGCATCCCACATGCATTCAAATCTTAGCATTCAGTATTCCCGCACAATTTCTCCAGAAATTGCACTTGGTCGAGTGTTGTAAAATGTTGTATCATTATGAGAAAAGGTCGTAATGCTACCAGAAATTTATTGTTACTACAAAAAGTTGTGATGTTACAATAAAAAGTCGGCTATGAGGAAATGTCCTAATGTTATGAGAAAAAGTCATATTGGTGCTAGGAAAGGTCATTTCTAGGGTTACAAGAAAAAGTCGTATGTTTACAAAGAAATGTTCTGTGAGACGAAAAAGTAGTAATGTTATGAGGACTGTTTAAAAAAACAAAACTGTAACCTGACAGAAAGTTGTAACGCATGACAAAAGATCATAATGATACAAGCAAACCAATTAAAAGTTGAAGTCAATGTAACAAACAAAATATGCTAAATTTATAACTGAAGAAAACAGACTGAGCTCTGTTTGTTTTGCTTCAGGTGGAGATCCTGCCACAGGGGAAGGAGACCGTCATGTTCAAGCAGTTTTTCAAGACTTGGAACTAATGACAGTTTGGTTGAATTTCTTAAAAAACAAAACAAAACATTTTTTATGAATTGACTGAAATGTACAAAATACAATATATGAGGTACTGACCATATATCGGTTTGTAATGTCACTTTTATAAATGGAACGGGTGTCTTCTGTTCAAGAAATAATAAAAAGTACGAGAAAATGAGCTTTTATTTCACATCATTTTACACACAGACACACACGCTCAAATTCTGCTGGGATAGGCTCCAGCTCACGTGCAACCCAAATGAGGGCAAATGCTATTAAAAAAATATATGGTTGTTTCCCCCCCCCACATGAACAGACTTTTTATATTGCAAGGCTCCATAACGTATGACAAGTAGGGCTACTGTAAACTCATGTTGTGCGTCATACTTTGTGATAGGCAAAGCTTTATTGTCCCTGCTGTAAAACATAATCCCTCAGTGTGTTAGAAGGTGGCAGGTTCCTTCAAGGTAGCTAGGCAAGTATCCCCTCCCAATAAATCGAGTCCAAAGATCATCAATAATTCCATCAAAACGACTGGACTGGCAGCGGAGGTCAACCACTTGGCCTTTCCCACTGCTGAGCTGCATCTCCACTCGACAGGTAACGACTCTTCAGAATTAACATCGGAATTTTTTTTTCGGAATCAACCCGCAGGCCTTGTTTGATTTTCCAATTCAAATATATTTTGCTATATAGATTGTAATTTGAAAGATCAGTTCTTGTAATTGGCATACCATATTTTCATTATTCAAATTTATATTTCGTTTTTTTGTTTTTTTTTTAAATAAAGTAGGCTGCTAACTATCTGTGCAACTGGCTTACTAAGAAGCTTGATATCCAAGTAACTAGACATTAACCTAGCTACATAGCTATAGCTAGCTAGCTACATATAGAATAAGTTAGCTAGCTAGCTATAATTTTCCGACCAACTAGTTAGGTAGCCAGGACCCAGCTAACATTGACAAAATTATACAATTGCTGTCAAAGTCACATCATGAACCAACTAACTTAAGGACTAACTAGCTAGCTAACTTGCTTGGCTAGCTAGCTAGTTGCTTGCTGTTTTGTAGGAGCCCGGAGACGATGATGGAAATGAAGAGCATTTTGAAACCGAACAGAAGTAAGTTTTGATGCCACATTTGGGAGATGATGCGTGCGACATGCTGCTGAACAAATTGTGCGATTTGTGATTGGCCTTCTACAGGGAACACCTTGCTGATGAAGGCGCAAGATTACAGCACCAACCAGAGCAGCTCCATTGGGGCCCTGCGCTGGAACCTGCCCGAGGAGGACATCCAGGTCCACAGCTCAGCCCCCAGCAGGCCCATCGCAAGCAGCAAACTCACCGGACACTCACAAGTGTGCAACCATTTTCGTGTTGTTGTTGTGTTTTTTCAAATCAATTCCCAATGTTTAAAAAAAAAAGTGTGTTTGAAGTGTGTGGGAATGGTAAACTTCAACGTACTTGTTTGCAGCACCAGCAGCAGCATCTTCGCCAGAACAGCCTGAAGGACCTGCGCAGCCTGCAGGAGTGCGTGCAGTTCATCCAACACTGGAAAGAGCAAGTGGACCAGGTTTGCAAGGTACCGTGGATACACGCTTCCACAAAAGAGTTTTCAATAAATTATTTTTAAAAGGTCATTCCTTCATATGTGGACTGGCATGACAATAAAACAAGGACAATAATCTAAATAGAGAGTGCATTTTTTGGTCTGCTGAGGAATTAATGAAAATGGGAAGAAATGTTAAATGTGAGAGGTGGGTCATTTCATTTTTGTAAGATTACAACTTGTGATCCTGTCGAAGTTATATTAAACATAAAT
Organism: Festucalex cinctus; assembly: GCF_051991245.1. Classification (NCBI taxonomy): domain Eukaryota; kingdom Metazoa; phylum Chordata; class Actinopteri; order Syngnathiformes; family Syngnathidae; genus Festucalex; species Festucalex cinctus. Next base: position 25,115,274 of record NC_135426.1, read on the forward strand.
TCATCTTCTTCTTCTTTTTTTTTTTAAAGCAAAATATAGCTTTAGTCTCATAAGATTGTTTAAAAAAAAAAAAAAAACTTTATCATTCAATGGTACATAGGGGTGCCAAAAAGTTGCTGTCGATCCCAATTTACTGAATCCATTCCAAGCTAATTGAGCAAGTTTTGCTTCGCTGTTTTGGTTTTGTAGCGCGCCGGATCCGATCCAGAGGCGGCGTCCAGCAAGGCAGAGAAGTCCGACTCGCGTACCGAGCGCAGTTTGGAGGAGAGCCGAAAACTCATCTTGGAATGGGCGAGCGAACTACACCATGTGGACAAGGTCAGCCCTCGCAACCACCTGAAAGTGACATGGCTCAAAAGTGGTCTCACGCGCCGACTCGTGCGTCCTCAGGTTCTGAAGGGGAACCCCTCGGCACCTGAGACTAAAGAACCCAAGAAGGATTTAGAAGTCAACGAGGATACACAACTGAGGGTTATGGAGTGGGCCAAAGAAGTGCAGAAGGTTTCTGAGGTGAGGAACCACTTTAAAAAAAAAAAAAAAAAAAAACATTTATGCTAATTTCACTTAGCCAGTCAATTGTGTTTGGCATGATATGTTAGCATTAAGCTAACGGAATTTTTTTCTGTTGATTATTTTTGTATTTAAATGGACTTCACAACGCGAAATTCTTTTTTCAGAGCTGCGGTGTGCAGAGCGACGAGCTGGGCAAAGTGTTGCGCCTGCTGGGCCTCAAGAAGAAGAGACTGGTCAGCCTGCTGCCTCTGCTCGAGTTTATCACCTGGTCGCTCCTCAAGGAAGACAGCATGGTGAGCCGGCAGTGTACAAATGTGGCGGAATTATTTTTATTTATTTATTTTTTTTAAAAAGGTCAGTTTGTTAAGATGCAATATACCGCCCATTGATTGCATGCGAGTCCCCAGTGCCTTTCACAGACGTTTATTGCTCAGCAATACACCGTAGAACTAAAAGTTTAGACATACAAAACAAACATATTTACTACAAACATGGCATTGTGTTAGCATCTAAGCTAACGATAGATAATTGAAATGCTACTGACCACTTTGGCCTGCTCAATCAACGGCAGTCTTCTTCATCACAGTCATGAATGCTTAAACAGCTTCTTAAATCAACTTTATCCATTTTCTCAACTTTTCTAACGAAAAATGATGACAATAAACAACCAGCCTCGAAAGAAAGGAAAAGACCAATGCTTGTGGCTGTGTCAAGTTACGGAAACGCTGTAAGCCCGCAACGTCCGGTTTAACATGTCAAAATAAAAGCATCATATTGAAAAAGGAAATAAAGATGGCAGCATTTACATGCAATAAAGCAGTAACCGGGTTCAGAGTCATTAAGACAGGTGATAAGGCGTGATTTATATAATGCCAAACCTGCATGTGCGTGCAAGAGAGCAATAAATGAGTCGGGTCACTCGGTTTATATAAGCGCAGACGTGTCGATAACCTTTGACACACTTGTCCTTGTCACGCTCATGTATGTCCTTTCTGTACGTGTGGAGCTCGTTAGTCACTCACTATATGCAGAATGGAAATACTCATGGGAAAACATTTGTTGTTAATTTTTTTAATATTAAAAAGTTATTAGTAGAATAGGTTAATATTGAAAAAAGTAAACTTTTGTATGTCAAAATTATTTAAGTTTATTTTAATGAATAATTAACTTTTCACGAAGCAAACACTAATATTTATATAATAAATTTCATTGCCTTTTATAAGTGAATTACAGAAGTAAATATATGTAAAATAAAGTTTCAAAAAATAGTAGGAAAAAATCACTTATGCTCAAGGACTACATTTGAGTTGTGAAATGTTTATGACAAATAGTATATTATACTAATTATTGTTTTACTTATTTTTAATTTTTATTAAATTGTAGTTATTTTTTATATATTTTTATTTCTTAAAATAATTATATATTTTTATTTTTTAAACTAATGTACATTAAAAAAAACAATTTACATTAAAGGACCAAATATTCATTTAAAAAGTAATAGTTTGTATTATATTCTGTGTTTTTGTTTATGTAAAATATTTTTAAATCAATGCATTAGATTTTGTTTACATTTTGTGAATTCATAATGTAATAACTAATAAACTAATAATTTAATATTTCATTATATACCAGGAAGCAATTATTTAATTATATAAAAATGACCAATAATACAAAAAAAGTGATGAAATTAATGCAAGGAAAATTATAGGAACCTTGAAAATATAAATGTTCAGTAGTCCGGATCAAATTTTTGCCCACGATAAAAGAATGTCAAGGACATATTTGTTTGCTTTTCTTTTTAATGCTCAAAATGGCACTTTGAACTTTGCGATTATTGGTCTTGTAAAGTTTTTTTGTTGCCCCACTCGGGTCGAAGGTTTACAGTTTTGACGAGAAGTAGGATAACTGACGCACTTGTATTCAATTTTTTAGGGGATGATCCCGCAATTATGGTTGCCAGTAAAGCAGCGCAAGTGGGAAGTGGGGACATCAAGATACATCCCCAACTCGGGTAGGTTTTTATTCACCAAACAACTTAACTGCATGGCCTTGATTAATTTACGATGTGGGAATTTGGACTCACGCGCATCCATGTGTCTTGTTTACAGTTTGGAGTTGGATCTGCAGTGCGGAAGGTGAGGCCAACACAAACGCTGCAGTGTGGGGTACACACATACCGATAGGGACCATACCACAAGGTTATTCTACTTTAATATACGTGCCTTCACCAGCAAAGATTTGTCCTCCCTCACAGCTGATGTGATTCTGGACCCAAAAACCAACCACCCGTGGCTGACCCTATCTGACGACCAGCGCAAAGTCCAAGAGGGCCTGTCGCAGGCCGACCTGCCGTACAACTCGCAGCGCTTCGACAGCTGGCCGTGCGTGCTGGGCTGGGAGGGCTACAGCCAAGGGCGCCACTACTGGGAAGTCGACATCGCCAACAACGGCTACTGGCGCGTGGGGATCGCCTCCGTCAACTCCAAACGTCACGGCCGCTTCCCCATGAACCCCAAGACGGGCTACTGGAGCCTTTGGCGCGGAACGCACCAGTTCTACGCCTGCACCAAGCCCGAGACGACGCTGCCCGTTAGCCTGGTGCCGCGGCGGATGGGGATCTACTTGGACTATGAGGAGGGTCAGGTGTCCTTCTACAATGCCGAAAGCAAGACACACATCTACACTTTCACGGGGAACCTCAAGGAGAAGGTGTACCCGCTGTTCGCGCCACTCGACGGACGCACTCTTCTGACTATTATTCCGCCACAGGCCATCTGAGCCAGGGCTTTTGCTACTTTTTGTGTCCAGGGGAGATGTGTTTTTTTTTTTTTTTTTACACAAGATTGGCGTCATACTCCTCGTGGCAATGACGCATTAATACCACGTGTAGCCCGAAATTCCACTGGAATGAAAAAAGTTGCCTATTTTTTTGGGGGGGGGAAGGCGTAATGTTACCATAATAAATTCACATTTTTCAAGAAAAGAAGCTTTAATGTTATGAGAAAAACTAGTCATTTTTAAAGAAAAAAAGTCGTCGAACTCGAGATAAAAAGTCAAGCTAAAAAGTTCAACAAAAGAAGAAGTTTTATTTTTGCACTATCACACCATTTATTCCGTAAAGGACACCTTTATTCTTATTTCTCTAAAATACTACCAAATAATTATTTATTTTGAATAATTATGCAACCCCCAAGCTATGGCTCACAGAAGGAACCCTGGTTTGAGAACTGCTGTTCAAAACTCATTTAGGACTTTGTCAAAAAAAAAAACTGATCAGTTAATTCTTTCAGTCTTCATAGACAGAAGCACAGAAACTTTTACTCAAGCCACAATAATATCAAACAAGTGGTAATATTGTCAATAAATGTGTTTGAGTGATCGCCACACTAGTGAACAGAATATGAAATCATCTTTCACCTGCAAATGATTTACATGCCAAGCCTCGACAAGCATGCATGCACTTTATAATGTACAGATTTTGCAAGAATCAATTGGGTTTTTTTTCTTCTCAGGTTTTTGTTATTTTCTGAAAGCAAAATAATCCACCCATGCCAACAAGAGTGCAATATCTGTCAATGTATTTATGTATGTATTTACTGTGTGTGCTCACTCGTCATATTTCTTTTTGTTGTCAAAACAATTGTTTGAATAAAAATAAAATATTGTCATCTTTTTGAGATTTGATGATGGCTTAATTTCATTTCATGTAAAAATCAAAAAATAAAACAAATAATTTAGTATTTGCATTGTGGGTTAATTTAACAAAATTAAATAAATTAGCCTTTTGTGCACTCAGTGACTTTAAGTTTTACAAATTCTTTTACACACAGTAAATATTAAAAACTAAAATGTTTTCCTAAGCAGGCTTGCTCATGGACACGCATTTGAATGAAAGTTAAATATTCGTAGCCAGAGGAAGTGCAGCACAGCAAACATTACAGCTCTTTTCCTGCTTCCGCTGTTGAGGCGGCTGGAAATTAAAAAAAAAAAAAAAAAAAAAAAAAGCCGTTACGAGGGAGAGAAAGCAAACAAGACTTTGACGACGCCATGTAAGTGAGCGATATTCATTTTTGACCTCTTGACATCTTACTGCTTCATTTATTGAGGCGGAATACGTTTGTTTACATTTCTACTATAAAGTTTATGGTGGTGCTGTATGAAAACAAAATAGTTGAATTAAATAAAACTGCATCATGATTTTAGGCTTCATTCAATAGACATTGTGATACTCCTTCTGGTGTATAATACTTCATACAAGCTGTGGCCACTAAATGTGGAATCATTATTGTGTTATCTTTGTCTATTTTTTTTAAAAATTTTATTTTAATGCAGGCTCAGTGTCAGACGTGCCTACATTTTCTCCTACAATCTGTTCCAGTTCTGCGGGCACACGTGGATACTAACAAACACGGTCGTCAGGTTTCTCACCTTCGGACAAGGTCAGCTCGAAAGGTGTTAAGGTCACGAGTGGAAAACTTGGGTTGCCCTCAGTGGGTCTTTTTTTTTTTTTTTTTTTTTTTGGCAGATGCCCTCGCAGACACGTTTCACTCGGTCGGCTTCGTCATGAGTCTCTGCCAGCTGCTCTCCATCTTGGAGATTTTCCACATCGCTGACCGCATCGAGAAAGCCAGACTGCTCCCGCGCGTCATCCAAGTACAAGCAATCATATTTATGGCCATGTGGTCTGACGAGACGTGAAAGTTGATTTTGTCTAGGTTTTAGAGAAGAACCTCCTCCTGCTGATGCTCATCCGATTCGAGGAGGTTCAGAGCGAACCGGTGGTGTGCGTGCAGCTCTTCTTCTGGAACATCTTGGACTTGCTGAGGTGAAGATGAACAGGCCTCAAAAGCGCATCTTCAAAATGACTAACATGGAGCAAATCCGGTTTGGGCCCAGGTACCCCCATGAAGTGATGTGCGTGATGGACGCCCCCTCCGCGCTCATGCTGTGGGCCCGTTACACCCTGTGGATCCCCATATACGTCCTTTCTGTCGTCACAGAAGGTGACCTTGTCAGCAGTTTCACCAAACATGAAACTAGATGCACAAAAGGGCTCAAGGCAGACATTTTAGTTTAATAGCCTCATAAGTATGAAAAATGGCCTCGATAAAAAAAAAAAATTGCCCGTCATCAGTTTCACCAATTGAAATGGAAATTTGGTGGATCGTACATAAAAAGGGCCTGGACCAATCAAAATTATATTTAGTGAAGATGTCAAATGAAACAAGACGGACAAAACACTAATTAATACGTAAATCCATAATTGTAATTAAACAGGAAGGCAGCCATTTTGAGTTTGACGCATGACATTTTGGGATCAATTCTAGGCCTCACCTTTCATTCGAATGTTACATTTTGACATGTTTATCATCACAGGACGAATGAAAAGGTCTCAAAATTCGTACCCAAAATTGAACAGCACAGCAGCCATTTTGACATGAATGGCAGGCTTCTGTTATGATGAACAGGAAGGCAGCCATTTTGGGTGAAATATCATGGCTTGTATTTTCTGGCTGAGCTAAACTGTCTCGCCGGCGCCATTTAAAGTGCACAGATCATTGCGTCACCGTTCGACCACTTTGAGGATTTTTCCTGAAAAAGAGCGTGCAAGATCCCATTCATTGCGATTCCAGTTTTAATTTCACTTTTGTGAGCTTGAGGATGTACAAGACGAGACGTCTGTCACGATCCTCCTTTCTTCTAACAGGGGTGACGATATGCCAGGTGACGCGTTACCTGGAAGAGGAAGCATCGCATGCGGTCAACTCAACAGCATCTGCGCCCCGAAACCGTCCATTTGTCCTCGTGGTCTCGTTGCCTCTTCTTGTGTTGGGTAAGATGTCGATTTAGTTGGCGGGAGATCAATGAAAATCATCAATCCTGCTTTTGTTTTCTCAGGTGGGCTGCTCGCAATGTGGCAGTCACTGAAGGAGAGACGAGATCAGCTGGAGAGGTGGGCCAAGAAGATGAAGAGGACCGAATGATAACAAAAGAAATAAAACAGTCGCTAGTTCTGGGGTCTGAATCTCGATTGGTCTTGGCATCACACCAAAGCCGTTTGAGCATTTATTCCATCCCCTCGATATCCGTCCGTATCCTCAAACGGCTCGCCGTCGATTACCAGCCATACGCTCTGGTCCACACCGATTTCTTCTTCAACTCAGGGAAGTGCCGCAGGGCCAACAGAGCCGCTGAAACGATGAGAAAACACCAGCTTCAAATCACTAATAAATGAAAAGCAAATTCTCTGCGTTTTCTCACCTCGAGCCACGTCGACTGTTGTCGAGGACAGGCTTTGTTCGGGTCCCTCCACAATACTGAGAAGCCACTCTATGAACTAGCACACGCAAACGCACTTGACGTCAACTCCAAATGCGAAGTCTCCAGTTTAAGATGGATTTGTTGCCGGTAACGACCTTGTGCAAATGGCAGTTCCACGGTTCTTTGTCGAGAAGCGCGGGCAAACTACGGGGCAGTCCCAGCAGGCATCGCGGCAGGGCGCCCTCCTCCGTCAGCGACTCGGCGCCGTACAGAGCGTGCGTTAGGGCGGCGGGCTTGGAGGCCGCGTTCCACGGGAACCAACGGGACCGGACCCCAAGCAGGAGGGGCACCGAGTGGTCGCCCCAGGAAACCACGGCAGCGGCAAACACTTGGAACAGGAAATCTGTAGCCTACACAAAAGGAGAGAGTAAATCTATTTTTTTTTCTTTTTTAAGGCAAGTCAAATGTATTTAGACATATTTTTAACTATATGCTATTTGAAGGAATTAATCAAAATACTTGCACAAAAAAAATGACAAGAATGAAGACAAGTTCTCTGCCGCCACCTAGTGGTAGACAGCCTGAAGCTCACGTGTTACAAAAAAAAACAAAACAACATACATACATGTAAACTTTTAAGCCAAGGCACTGATAAATCAAGTTATATCGCAAAAACCGAGACGCCAAACACACCGTTTTGATGTTTGCACATGTGACAGCGGCGGTGCCGTAAACGACATTACGGATGAGTCCCATCAACTCCAGCAGCCACTCCATTCGCTTGGAAACGCCTGCCACATAAAATGACAGTTACAGCTCACGCTTCCTTGCGTTCTTATTTTTAAAAAAAAAGAATAATAAAAATGAAAGCGACCTGTGGTGACACTGGCGGCCAGGCGACACTGGTAAAACGTTTGCAGGAGGATCCAACCCACTCGGTGGCTCGGCCAACCGCGGAGTACACTGGCGATGACGTCGTTCAGAGCCAGCAGGGGAATCCTGCCCCGAGATGCCAGGTAAGCCAAGACGAAGCAGGTTTTCTCCATCTGGGTCTAAAAGGTCATATCATTGGCTACAGTGCGTCCAAAAGGTATTCACAGCACTTCATTATTTTCCTCAACATTAATTTGCGCTGCCTGCAGTTTATTTTGGGTGTGATTCTATTATTGTACACTAGATGGAAGCACACTATTTAAAATACGGATCACCATGATAGAAAATCTAATCCTCTTCAATCCTGCTTTTTAAACCTACAGATTAAATGCAACTGGATTTTTTCGAGATAAAAAATTATTTCAGCAATTTTCTAAAAAAAAAAAAAAAGGACAAACGTAAAGCCCTGTGAATACTTTCCGAGCATGTGGAACAACTACGAATGCTATCGAACGCTTATTTCTGTTTTCGAGAGTGGCGAAATATTAAGAACACCGCTTAGAGTGACTTTCATGGATCACGTTGTACCTCGGTGACAACTGCAACGCGGTCAATCTCGGTGTCAGACATCTCCGACAAACATTTGGCAACTCCCACATAGAAATCCACTTCACTATCCTAAAACATGAAGAGCAAAAATTCAATATTTGTCAACTAATTTTTGAAAGTGAGGAATGAGACTTGGCACCTGTATCTGGTTGGGCAGCAGGCTGAAGATCTTTTCGGTGGCGGAACACAGCATGGTCCAACACGCTCTGGGGGGGTCGGGCGCGGCCATAGCCTGCGCGAGGCCCCGCAGCAAGGAGTGACGCAGGGAGAGACGCTGCGGTCCGAGGTCCTCCCGGAAGGTCTGCAGGCCCAGAGTGTCCACGAAGAAGTGCAACTTGTCCTCGGGGACGTGCTTCATCCACGAGGAGAGATTCTCGTACAGGAAGGCCCTTGTTTGGTACTAAACGAGAAATGCAATGTCACTCATATCAAATCATAGCGTTAAACCCTCTCGTCTTGCTGGCCAACTAGATCAATGTGCACACTTACGCTGAGACTGTACACGAGAGGCGAGGACAGCCAGGAGCCCAGAAAGAGCGAAGCGCTCTGCGAATACTGAACTTGAGCTGCAGCCAACGCCAAACATTGATGCTGAACCTCTTCACCTATCAACACAAAAAATTATCAATATCAAGCGATGGATTTCAAAACGCACGTGGCTTCAAGGGAACGCTTACCAAAACGGAGTCTCATCAGAGGGGACAGGATTGCGCTCCAGTTGACCGGCGGGTACTGGACGCCGGTTCCGACCGAGGCCAGGGGCGTCAATGCCGTTTGGACCACACTTGGATGTGCAAAATCAGGACCTGCATGTACAGGCTTCTTTATTTTTTTTATGTATCAACAATTTCTAATTGAAAAAAAAAGGTCGATAATCGGGGCCGATATTTGACATATTGGTACATATTGGCATCGGCCTTATTTATTAATCTGACGGCCGATATAAGCGATCCATTTAAAACTCCGTCTTTTTGCTTCGAATGCAGCCCAGAGCGTCTCTTTCTGTTATGGAGTCCAACTCAGCAACGTAACGCCCATAGCAGCATTTGATTGGTTAGCCGTGCAAGAGCCAGAACCAATCAGTAGTGAATGCCGTGTATCACAGTAGCCGGTCACACACGCACCCACGGACACAACGCGAGACACATGCTTCGAAGGTAAGTTAAAAGAGAAGAGACTCCGCCGATCGTTTCACCATGATAAGCTAAACACATTGAATTATGCTGTGTATTAAATGCACTATATGAATGGAGCTGCATTGCCTTGCATTGAATCCCCGCTAGCTAACAGTGGTGTGTTCAGCTTAGCATGTAGGCTAACACCCAGTAGCTAATTCGCTACTTGAACTACTCCAGGAGGGAATCACACACATTTTCACTTAATTAAGTGTTTGTTAGAAAGGTTCCAAATATTAACAGTTGTCATTATTATATTGTCTAGTTCCATGTTAAGAGTAGAGTAATGTCATTATATTTACCTCTCGTCACGTCCACTACTTGTTGCATAGCGGTTATTATGCAGTTAGATGCCACAGTGACACTAAATAGCGTTTAGTTACTTTATATTGTGTTTATTTGTCGCACTGTTTTGCCGTTGTGTGCCTTAAGCTTCGACGTCGATTTGATTGGCAGCTCGTTGTGCACCTCGTTAAAGTCCGCTCCGTAACTAATTAAGCGTCTCAAACACCGTTTAACTACACCAACGTGTTCTCTTCAGTATGTTAGGCAATGGTAGAGAAGTGCACTAAAGTATAGTGTGCTTATTTGCTCGTTTTGTCTCTCTTTTCACGTCATGTCTGCCTTCAGTTGGGACATTATGCTCTCAATGGATGCCACTAATATGTAACATCTACGGCCGTAGTCGGCTGCAATTAATGTTCAGTGATGTAATTTCATTACGTGCATCATACTTTGAGTAATTAGCTCATGTTTGGTGTGTTGTATAACTTTCTCGTGTGTTAATAACTATTCATGTGTACAGCTAAGATAGTGCTTGTTAATGTGAATTAGCAATGTTGCAGCCCAGTTATTATTTAGACAAGTAAATCTGTGCCATTAAGTAATAGAGTACAGTACAGTAGTGTGAGAATAGTGTGCCCATGTACACACGTGTCTGTAAGTGTAAAACACATTAAACTTCAGAAACTGGCAGCGGTCCACTGCAACAATGTCTGTTTAACCAAGTTAATCCTACTATTATTATAACCAAGTTATTTTACTCTACCTTTTTCTGCGTTGATTGGGACATCCTAAGTGGCACTAAACTACATGACGGGTTAGGGTTGGTAAACTCATCATGTAGTTTACTGCCACTTAGGATGTCCCAATCAAGTATTAGGAGGGTTAATACATTTACACATGTGTATGAGCAACTGCGAGGCAGAGGGGGAACACTGAACATTTAACAGTGTTAGACATTTTATGAAATAATTTAACAAATAAGTGAATGAGCAAACCTTTCTTTCCCGCCTCTGTGAGCAAATCCACGACAGCCCTGATGACACTTTTCTCCGTGAGGTAACTAAAATCCTGAGGCACTGAATGGACGACAACGTTAAAAGCTAAAAGCATTGTCACGTGTCTGTTTTGCGTGTACTTACCTGCCGCGTGACTGTGACTGGTGAACATGTGCGACAAATGCAAGTGGCCCAGCAGGCAGGCACAGTTGGACTGCAAGCCGATCGCTCCTGAGAAGGTTACGATCTAAGACGCGCAGTTAGAGTAAAGGGTTAGCTAAAACATAGGTATGCACTTTTGATATTTACCTGGCATCATGAAGGTGGTTTGCTTTTATTGAATAACTGAATTCTCAAATGCAGTTGTTTACATTGGTTCAAAATGGTGTACATGCTGATGTCATACTATTGAATGCTTTGCATTTGTTGTAACAGACCACAGTCAAGAAATCATTCCCTCTATTTTTGACCGTATGATACTGCAATGTGCATTAGTAGCATCGTTTGTATGACATATCCGTGTTGTTACCTGCGATACGGCCCGAATGACCTCGTTAAGTCGGCTCTGCTGATTGGAGGAAAGCTCCATTTCGCTCTTGAGCTGCAAAAGGGAAACAAACGTGGGTTACATCCAACGAAAGACAAACGGATCTGACGTCGAAATAATGGCGCTCGCTTGACCTGAATGAGGTAATTCTCAGATCCCACTAAAGCCACCAGTCCGTTAACAGCAGCCAGGCGCTGCATGGTGGGACAACCCTCAAAACAACAACAACAACAACAACGTCAGTTTGACACAAAAAAATAGGGGGGGGGGGGCGGGCTCAAAATGCTGCACCTCTGCCAGTAAAATCTTGACCCAAGCGGCGAGGAGACGAGGTTGGAGGTCCTCCGCTTTGCCGTGGCCGCACAGAGACAGGCCGTGGACCGCCAGGCCCAGAGCCACGGAGAAACCTGGTGTCTGAACGACAGAGAAGCGAGACTGGCATTTCAGGTGTTGCCATGGCGACGCCTCAAGCTCAAACGACAGTATGAAAGGAAAGCAGAATGACGTGGCGAGAAAGGAAGGGTGAAGGATAAGTGAAAGGAAAGTAGGATAAATTAAAAGATGTATGAAAGGAAGGAATGAAGTCAGGAAGGGAGGAAACAAGAAGATATGTAAGGAAGGAACGTTGCAAGTTAAGAAGAAGGAAGAAAGGAAGAATATAAGAAATGGAAGGAAAATGAAGAAGAATAAAAGAAAGGAAAGGATGGAGGAAAATAATCCAATCCATTCTGTGTTGTCACCTGCTGGCTCTCCTCCGTCAAGGTGCGCAAAGTACCCACAACCTCGTCGGCCTTGGAGGGATCGATGATGTCACCGCTGAAGGCCGAGACGCAGACGCACGCCACCGAGTAGGCCAAAACCTGCACACAAGGATTTCAAGGCTGCATTGACACATGCATGCTTGTTGCAAAAGACTCTGAAAAAAAAAAAATTTATTAAATAAATGCTTTATTTAGTGTAAAGTGTTAAATATTTTCTTTTTACTTACATTTGGTTAAACTAATGTTTTTTTACGTATAAAATAAAATATAAAAATTAAATTAAATTTTACATAAATAAATATAAGAAATATCGGACGTAGGCATTAAATGAGAATTATGTCATTGGACCAGAAGTGTCAATCACAAGTGTTCTTTCTAAAGATTTCTACTGGAAGTCTGTTTCACGCTGTATCCGCAATTTTGACACTTCTTTTCCCACCTCCTGCATCATGCGCCCCTGCTCGCCGCGGTCTTGCAGGGCGCACATGAGTTTGTCCAATATCTCGGTCACACGGTCGCGCTGGTGCGTCTGCCCGCCATTGCAGAGAGCTGAAAGCACCAGACCCAGACCCAACGTGCAACCGGTACTGAGGAAGACGCAAGAAGAGGGAGAACGTTTGGTGTCATAGTTTCCTTTGTTGCAATCCCCTGATGGCACACTGACTTGTACTCTGCATCGGTGTCGAAAGAGCAAGCTTCCAGAGCCGAGAGCGCGTCGAGGAGCAGATCAGAGTCCTTTTGAGGAGAAATGTCACTAGAGAGACGGAGGAAAAAACACGTCAGTAATGGAACGTCTCGGGACTGGCAAAAGGTAAAGCGCCCGGAAACAACGTCACTGTCAACGCAGCGTTCACCTGAGGCGTTGCTGATGTAAGCCGGACAGCACCATGCCGAGAGCCAGGCCGGAGTGGAACTGAACGGCCTGAGAGTCGGCGGCGGCGGGAGAAGCGGGCAGGCCGGCCCGGAGCGCCCACAAGACCTGGCTCAGGCTGTCTTGGTGCCATAGAACCAGCACCGGCACCAGCAAGGACAGCGCCAGGCTAGCGCAGGAGCGAGCGATGGCGCTCGCCGTGTTCTCGCCCGAATAGGAGCGCTGAAGAGCACAAATGCACAGTGGATATAAAAAGTCCACACACCCCTGTTCCAACATCAGGTTTTTGGGATATAAAAAAAAAATGAGAACCAGATAAATTGTTTCAAGACGTACGATGCGATGGAATTTTTTGGTTAATATTTTTGAGAGGGGAAGTAAAAATAATGTGATTGCATAAGTGTGCACACGAGGGCTGCACGATATTGGAAAAACATGCGATGTACTTGCTGAACATAGCGATATCGATATTATTGCGATATTTAACATGTACCTCAAGAAATTACATTTTTATTACCTAATGAAAGAAAAACATTTTTCATGGGGCAAAATAAGCAACCTTCATGTAATCTTAGTTAATTAATTGTAATTACGTCTTGATCATTTTCAACGATTGAATGGCGATGCACATTTTAGTTAGCATCTGACTGGTCAAATTCATATAAAAAGCATAAAATTCCATATAAAACTGATTGCGTGCCTTTGCGATATGCATATTGCAAGGGCCAATATCGCGATATCGATATTTTTCGATATATTGCGCAGCACTGCACACCCTCTTCTAACTGTGGTATAATTGTGCGTGTCACTTTCAAACTCATGTTTGAGTGGGAGCCAGTGCACACCTGCCATCATAAAGTGCCTCTAATTAACTCCAAAATAATTTTCAGCAGTTCTAGTAGGCTTTTCCCAACATTTGTTTCCAGCAGACTAACTTACTATTTAGAATTGTTCATCATTTATTTTACCTTTTATTTAATTTCAATTTCATTTTAAGATTAACAGGGCGGCAAACAGAACTTTTAAGAATAAAAAGTTCACCGCTGGTTTCATTGGACCACAACACATTTTCCTACATTTGAGAGCTTTTGTTGTGAAATTGCACGCTACCATCCAGTCACTTTGGCTAATTTTAATGTGGGCCGCCATGTTGTGATGTCACCATGCTGATGCCCATTAAGTACTATTGAATGATACGCCAGATCACTTGCTTATGGATGTACAGTAAATATGTCATCCATCCATCCTCTCAACCAGTCATGACTTGGATATTTATTATTATTTATTTCAAATGCATTTGGCTGCCTTTTTTTTTTATGACCATATACAGTATATTTCTGGCAACTTACATGCAGGTAGCATGGAAAAACTTGTCCTTTGGCCTTGTAGCTGCTGCTGATGATGCTGAGCAGGGTGTCGAGCACCATTGCCAACCAGCTACTCGTGGGTACAAACTCCGGCCCAGCCTGAAAGCAAGAACGCCACCCTTGAAGGCGTTTGCCCTGCGAGCCTGCCTTGAAAACAGATCTTACTTTGAGCCCGGCGTCGTTATCCGTCGGCATGTTGCGTTCGTATTTGGCCACGACGGCAGCCAGGCCGCTCAGAGCCAGTACGGAGTTTCCCTGAACGACTGGACTATCCCTAAACGACACATGTGCAAGATTAGCCTCGAAAAAAATAGCACAACTGTGCTTTCGCTCACTTTGTTGCACGTTTGATGGAATCCGCCAAGTGATCTCTGGCCCTGAGAACGAGTGAGGAGGAAATAAGAAAACGGCGAGAGACGATTTATGATGACATGGCGTGAAATGGACGCGACGCTCACCACATCCAGGCGCAATGTTGGTTGTACTGCAGTTCTTCTTGGTCCTCTTGGTCTTTTTTGCGCTGCATTTCCAGATCAGCACGTCGACCCTGAACACAAAGAAAGTGGCTTGGACATATTTTTGTCCTCGGGGGGAAAAAAAACAAGCAAGATAGCTTTTACGCACCTCGAGGACGGCGTGGAAAGTGCGATTCATGAAAGCGCGCCACGCCTGAGGCAGGAGCAGCGCGCGGTGCCATTCGGACGGCTGAATGTTCACCTGCGGACGGCACGAAAACGTGAGCGTTTCAAAAAGCAACCCAAAAAAAAAAAAAGAGAGGAGGAGCATGCGAGTACTTCGTGGATGAGGGCGGCCATTGTTTGTTGATAACTACGACTGCGGCTGAGGAGGTGGCGCTGCATGGGTCGGCCTTCGCGATCCGTCTGCTGCGGTAGCTCGTAGCAAAGCAACAGGCCAGCTGCAACGCACAAAAAAAAAAAAAAGACGTTATAGAAATAAAAACAAGATATTGTTTGAGTCTGCCTCACAGTAAAGGATTTTGCTTGCACACTTGCTAACCATCACCTGCAAGGCCTGGCTTGAGCCCGGGCTGCTTGTTCTTCTCGTAAGACTTCAACATGAAGGCTGGGATCCCCGCCACGGTTTTCCCCTGGTCCGAACGCAGGCCGCCTCCCCGCAGGGCAGAAAAATACACGCCCCTCGGCATCTGGCTCATCTCCTGCTTGACGAGCGACGTCAGAAAAAGCTCCAAGGCTGCAGAGTGCGGCATAAGTTGACAGTTGTTTATTTGTTGATCAGTGGTGCAAGTATTTGTCAAAAATTGGACTTTTGATGGCTTCATTTACTTTGTAGCAATGTGTCGTTAACAGTAACACTCTGCTTACACTGGGGAACACAATTTGTGTTGAGTTTGGTCTGTCTTTTTCTCCATCATGTCAAGTTTTGAAAAGTAACTTAGTTACTTTACTGAATAACCCGTTTAAAAAGTAACGACAGTACATACAAGTTACTTTAATAGTTACATTTGGCAGATAGCCATCTCCCATCTTGCATAAAAATTACAATTTTGCCACTTATAATTGGAAGTGTGCCTTTAAGAACAAAGGTTTGTTTTTATTAAAAATAAAATAAAGAAATTTAAAACATTAAACAATTAAAATACAAGTGTTTTGTTTTTAGGTGAAATCCAGAAAAACAATTTTTTAAAATCTAAAATTGTTTTATTTTAACGATGTAAAATAATTATTTTATTTCAAATTTTAAATAGTGTTTTTCAGGATTTCACCTAAAAAAAATTTATACTTGTCTTTCTACATTTCATGCAACAAAAATATGTTTTTAAATCATTCCTAAAGTAAAGGCAGTCTTATTGACTTGCCTCTTACTACAGCTAATCTGGAATTTTGAGGGCAAGCTGGAGAGAAAAAACTTGACATGATAGAAAAAAAATAACTGACTGCAATTCTCTCACATGCCAATTTTAACTTTAATCAGCATAAAAATCGAACTCATCAGATCAGATTTTTTGTTGTTGTTGTTCCCCAGTGATACTGGACAATTATTCTTTTGGGTACCACTGGAGGGAGCCATAGCACACTTTGAGAATCACTTCTCAAGAGAGTGCCGTCGACACAGAGATGCTGCGACGTCATTCACCTGGTAGAGCAGGCGCGGGCGTGAGAGTCAGCAACTTCACATACGACGAGCCGCCGACGGAGAGGTCTTTCTCCTCCTCCATCCCATCCTGCTCCTCGTCTTCGCGCTCGGGCGGCGTGACGGCAGGCCTGGCCTACGACAGCCAACGGTGAGAAACCGAGGAGATGAAGAAGCGGACTGAGAACGTTTGTTGTGAATTGGAACTATACAAATGAAGTTCACTTGACTTAACTGCCTCTGGAAGATGATTTATTGTGTGAACGGCTTCTGGGAAGTCTGCCAAGGCCCGAAAACCACATCTGGCCACCTCTGGATCCTGTTGCCGAACAAAAAGAAAAGAAAAGAAAAGAGGGTCAAAGGGCTCGCCCGTCACAACATCGAATTGTGCCGCTGTGTCTTCTACACAGACCTTGTTGACAGCGTAATGCCACAGAAAGCTGACTGCTTCCTCATTTAGTTTCTAAAAAAAAAAAAAAGAAATTGGTTCAAGGATATAAGGAGGTGAGTCTGTCATTAATATATATGCCACAATGCTGTTTATTATTATTTTTGCATGCACCTCGTACTCCTCGGACTTGACAGCGAGTTGGGGAAGCAAAGCCAGAAGCTGAGAAACGACCTTGACCATCAGTGGACGAGAGTCGCACCTCAGTTCCGGTCCGAGACTTCTCCAAGTTGACACGATGTCCACTACCTGAAAAACATACTCAAATTCAAAAACGGGACTAATTCTGGAAAATGGACCCTTGTGGGTCTCTAGAGGGTTGAACTTTATGGTCAAATATTTGCTTGCACTTAATTATTATTCATTTATATCGTTTTCACAGTCATAAGGGCCCTGATGAGCAAAAACTTCAACTTACAAGTGACTTCAAACACTTAACACTAGATGGCGACAGTGATCTCTATAAGTTGTGAATGTACAGGAATTGCGTTTTGTACTTTTGTGATCCCATTTTTTGTGCAGGTATTCTGCAAAATCACTTCAAATAGCAAACTTTTTTTTTTTTTTCCCCAAAAAACTTTCATATCAATGCTGAATGTACATTAAATGTATGGGTTATACTGCCCCCTGGTGGCCAAGGCACGCACACCAGAAGGGGCTTCACATGTGGACTGAATTGTTGGAACATAAAATTATGATCCCCATTTTAATGATTTACATTAGATTCAATTTTGTTATTTGCATATGTTTCTATACAGTCCAAAACTTTTTTATGATTAAAAACAAAGTTAAAAATCTTAAATGTCGGGGCTTGAATGGTTGAATGGCATTTCTATGCATTTCAGTTGGGAAAGCTGATATAATAAAAGGCATTTTTAGTTCCCAATATGGTCACAGAACGAAAAAAACTTCAAGATGAAGTCAAGACACGTTTTGTTTCCTAGCCCACCTCTGCACGGCACAGCTCCTGTAGTCCTTGGAGGGCGAGCACTGCGGGGGTCACCTGGTCGGCTCGCGTGCACTGCTTCAGAGTCAACGCAATGGCCGCCAACATGTCACTTCCATGCTGGTAAGGCCTGGCACACGCACACACAATATATTCGTTTTCCATGAGCTGGAGCTAACGACATCAATCATTCAGGATCATCTCACACACTACTGATTTTTTTCACTCGCACATTATTGAAAAGCTTTCATAGGCTACCTACATGTGTTTCACTCATGTCCACAACTGAAAAGCTCTCAGATGAAAAACACACACAGCAGCACTCACACAAACCAAACACTTTCATAATGTAAACACTACTGAAACACATACAACTGAAAAGGTCTCACACGAAAAAAAATCATTCATTACTGTCAACTTTTTACTCATATACACTATTGAAATGCTCTCACATTCACTACTGAAACACTGTCACGATTGCTACTGAAATAATTAAAAAAAAAACATTTACACTACTATTTCGTTTGATGACTCACACTATTAAAACTCTCATTAACTATTTTTCTTCACTCATACGAACTAATTAAACACTCACACACACTACTAAAAAGACTAAAACCGCTAACAGTACTGAAAAGCTCTTACTATACTTAAACACTCACACATAATTGAAGAGCTCTCACATGCACAACTGAAACACACTCACACACATTTTTTTGCTCATATTACCGACTTTTTTCACTCAAAAGCACATTGTTGAAATACTCTCACACACTACTGTTCGAAAATGCTCAAACAGATTTTTTTTGTTTTGTTTACACATACTCCTGAAAAGCTCTTAGACACTGGATGAAACACATGCACGCACTAAACTAATCTTTCTCACTCACACACACTACTGAAATGCGTCCAGTGTATTACATTATTAGCGAGTATTTCAGTATGATACCTGAAAGGATTTCAGCATTGTGAATGAGAACATTTCAGTAGTGTGTGAGAGTTCATCCTGAACAGCCAGGAAGCACGTTTCGAGTGATCGGACCTCTCTCGGCAGACGTCTCGAAGGCAGGCCGCTCTGGCCACAACTTGCTCCCATTGCGTTTCCTTCGCCGTCACCACGCTGTTGTCCGGCTGAGCCAGCAGACGCTGCAGCTCGGGGTAAACGCGGTCCTGGTGCAAAAACAAAAAGAAAAACAAAAACACAAACAAAAACGCTCCATCACGTTTGACGCTGGAAGGATTTTCCAACGGTCGCCGAGCCACCTGTTTCTTCCAAAGAGCCGTAGTCAGCCGCATGGCCAGCGCTTTGAGTTTCGGGTTGCTGGCGAGCATGCCGAGAGTCTGCAGGACCGCCGGCACACATAGCTGCAAAAAATACACTTTGAAAAAAATCGACTTTGCAGCTTTTAGCAGCCTATTCTATCAAACTTGATGTCCAGTGCTGTACCTTGTGAGTCCCGAGATTTGGCAGACATTCAAGCACCGCGTGAGTCAGGCATGGATCCTTTTCTTTCCTCAGCTTGAACAGCAGCACCGGCAGAAGGGACGGGACCTAAAATGCAGAGGTTATCGTTCAAATAAGCGAGCTAGATGATACTTTTAACGGTGACAACCGAATCCAGCAGGAAGAAAATCCAGGTGCCTGTCAACAGGTAGTTTGTCTGATTCAGCTGCTGTCATGTACGGCACTTTGTATGCAGCCGTGGTTGTTTTAAAGTGCTCCATCAGGAGAGTGAAAAAACCCCCAAATCATTTGTTAATTTTCGCTCCATCTTTCTTTATTTATTACTACATTGGTCTGTTTCAAATTGTTTCCGTGACGATTGCATTTTTCACCCGTCTTTCACAGAAAGGTACCAACCACGGTTTTCCCCATTTACAGAATTTGGAGGCGGCGACGGATCTCGCTCAACGCAGCCGCAGCGCTCCAGCTGAGCTTATGGCGGCGCTATAGCAGCAGTGCACCGGTAAGACCTGAAGAAATGACCCATTTGTTTGTTTGTTTTAACTTTATCGTACCGAAGAGGAAACCGATCATGGAGCAACCCACTGATCTGAATATATGACTGTGTAGCCAATAGGTCAAGACTTTTGAGGTCGTGAGGCCGCCATATTGCTCCTCCCAAATTGGAGAATATTTCTATTTATATGTTTGTATTCATATAATTCCTAATTTATAGTTAGTGATGGTAACCGATACCTGGTATTGGTAGTCGCCCATCCTAGTCAGGACGGTACCACCTCTGCCCCAATTTGAGCCAGGAAAAACAATTTTCCGTACATGCAGACATGAGTTGCTGATCTCGGCTGCGGAGAACAATCCAATTTGTCAACAGGCTTCTTCCACTCCATAAATGCCCGGCGCAAGCGGCGCGGTGGGAGCAATTAGAACAGCAGGGGAATCCTCTTAACGAGCAGCCGTGGCAGCGCGTGTTATTTCACATCATTGTCTGGAGCCGGACTGAGTCACATTGCAGTCCCGCAGGCTCAGAGGGACGTCTGACAGCAGCAGAAAGCCCACAGCTGAATGCAGAAAGGCTTTCGTTCTCGTTTATCATCAAAAAAAAAAAATGTGCATAAATGTCACTTAAGTAGCCAGCGGAGAGCGACAAACTCTGAAAGCAGAGTTTGACACCGATTCACGTTGGTTCAGTCGTCGAGACAAAAGCAGCGAAACCCGAAGCAGCTCACCTGCTGGGGGTCGGCGGCCGCAACGGCTCGTACGGCGTCCAAGGCCAACCGGCAGACGCCATCCCGACCGCTGACGAGGAGGTGGCTGAGGACGAGCGCGAGGGAGCTCGGCAGCCGCTGCTTTGACTGCAGGGCCGAGGCGAGCGAGACGAGCCAGTCGACGGCAAACGATGGCTGCCGGACCGCCTGGCCGAGCGTCGACGCGGCCGCTCTCACTTCACTCAACCAAGGAGTCAGAAGACGCCTTTCTGGTAGATGACACTGACAACAAGGAGCGCGTTGGATTCATCTCGGAATGGGTGCAAGCAATCATTTGAGTTCAACAGTGACAAAATGAAAAACTATGCCAAGTGTGCTTGTTTGAAGCCGTTTAATGCCACACTAAGTTGACCTTCACTGGAAAACTAAACATAAAACAAATACAATTTTACGTTGCGTATTTAAACAAACCACATAACTTTGTCTTGTAAAAATCTGCTAGCTTAATGCAGAGTACTATTTTTTTGTAAACAATTTTATTTTACTTTTTTGTAGGGCTCAAACGGATTCATGACATTTTTCATTCATTTTAACTTTTTTCCTGCCAAGAACTTTAATTAATGTTAATGGAAATGAGTACCGCCAATTGATGTCAACGTTTGTTTGTTTGTTTGTTCGTTTTTCCCAATGGGCAGCGCAACGTCTTGCGCAGCTCCGGCTTCATGAATGAGTAAACACTAACTATGGTCAGCAGATGGCAGCATTGTATCACTTTTCGATGCGATCCCGTGGATCATATTACATGAAAACATGGCGGATCATAGGAAATACGTTTTCAAATATTTGTCACATTAAATCTAATTCACAGAGTGTCACTAAACAACAAATATTCGCGTCAAAGTGACTGTTGTGCAGAAAATGTATCTTTTCACAAATAGCTTGTTTTTTTTTCCGTTATAGCTTGGTGTCACTCAAATTAGCTATTTTCAAATGTTGATTACTAAAGAAAGGAATAAGGTAGAATCACACTTTTTTTTTTTTTTCTAATGAGAGAACGGAATCCAATATTTCATATGGTAGTTATAGCACACAATATTGTTTGCCTTGAAAGATGAGTGAAAATGCTCAAAATTGGCTTTTTGGATAATGTTTGGCAGTAAAAGAGTTAATGAAGAAAGATGATTTGCGATACAATCAAGTGTGAATTAATTTTGCATTTGGAGGTACCTGTTGGGGTTCGGCGGTCTGCCTGGTAATGCTGTGCAAAACGCTCTGAGCCAGTTTCTGGTTGAGATCGTGCGTGCGGCGCTCCGCCAGCGGCTCGGAGAGATCCGAACAGGACAGGAGCTGCATCACGGGCAGAACCAGGACCGGACTCATCCAATGGGACGGCTCGGTGTGCTCGGGGACTAAAGTTTGTACTGGACAGAAGGTTGGGGAAATTAGCAACAAAAAAAAAAAATACGTCATGTTTTAAATCACACAATTTGTTGTAAAGTATTTTGTTCTTTTTTGTTTTACCGAGACTGAGCAGGCAACTCTGCTGTGCCGCGGGGGCCTCCAACAGGAGCAAGGCTACACCCATTAACAGCTCGTCCAAAGGCACCGCCTACAAACAGGTGAATTACTAATAGTCGTATTGTCGATGACGAAACAAACGATTCTTGCCGGCTGACCTGCCCGCATGTCGGGATGAGCTCGGCCATCAAGCCGACGAGAGGTCGAAAGTCTCCGCTGAAGCTGAGGCAGCGCTGACATGCGCACAGCAGCCGGAGCAGCAGACAAACGCTCTCGCTGCTCCACGGCGGTTCCTGGCGCTTTGCCGACAGACTGGGAAGCAGAACGCGGACGAACCAGTGAAGCTCCAGCACCGCCTCCACGCCGTCCACCTGCCATTGCAAATATTACAAACGGTTCATTGTTTATAGGGCTGTTCAATCACAATTCCAAAGATTGCACACCACAATTGTAAAATCAGCATCATCATCAAAAAAAAGATTATTAATACTCATTTTTGAATTGTTTAAATTTATACATTTGCACCTTATTTACATTTTTAAAATAACTCATTTGATACATTTTGGTTCATCCAAAAGGAACTTGCATAATTATAGTGTCAAAGAATTTTGTCTTTTATTTTTTATGTTTAAAAATTTTCTTTGTTTTTTGTACCAAAAAATAAATAATCGTCCTACTGTAAAGTGCACGTACTGCACTCAAACAAAATTATTATAAATTCTGTTTGGTCCCCAAAAGGAACTTACTGGTACATAATTACAGTGTTTCTATTTGTTTTTAATTGGTCTTAATATTTTTAAATGTGTAAACATTTTTTTTGTTAAATGATCGTCCGACCGCACAGCGCACCAGCTGCCCTCCAACATAAATGAATAAATAAATAAAAAAAACATTACTCTAAATTCTGTTTGGTCCAATAGGAACTTACATAATTATAGTGTTTCTATTTTTTTTCTAATTCGTCTTTAATCATTTTAAATGCTTAAACATTTTCTTCGTTTTGGACCAAAAAAATAAATGATCGTCGTACCGCACAGTGCACCGGCTGCACTCCAATTTCAAAATTTTGCTAACATAAATAAAAAACAAATAAATACATACAATTATGAATATATATTACTACAAATTATGTTTGGTCCAATAGGAACTTGCATAATTATAGTGTTTGTATTTTTTTTTTTTTTTAATTGGTCTTAATATTTTGAAATGCGTTGCCGTTTGCTCCGACTTACGGGCACGCGCGGCACCAGCTGACAGAGGCACAGAAGCAAACCGTCGGACACCGGCGAGTTCTCGTCCTGCTCCTTGTTTTGATTGCCGGGCGTAGCGAGCGGATGTGCGGGGACGAGCGTCTGGAGGAGACCCTGTCGGAGGAGGCCGTGCTCGGGCCGCCTCTCGGGTTCGCAGTAGAGGAAGCGTAGAAAGGGGACCAGCATGGCCACGTAGGCGGCTTCGTTTCTGGTTTATCACACACAACATCACAGCAGCCGTTACTGTGAGCGAGACAGGATTTGGGATGCGGATTACCTGTCAACAGCCTGCTGAACAAAGTCATCGATGACGGTGAGAATGGCGGTCCAGCAATTGGGACGGTTCTCCAGGGCCGTTATGAATGGGTGAGGACTGCTCCTGTGTAGGTGAGAGGACAAGAAGGTTTTGAGGGGACATCGTACTTATTGTTCTTCTTGGAAACTTTTTTTTTTTTTGTAATGTCTTCTTCCACAATATATGTACAACAAAAAACATAAACGCAACACTTTTTTTTTTTTTTTTATTTTGCTCCCATTTTTCACGAGATGAAATCAAATATCTGAAACTTCTTCCACAAGTACATTATCACCATTTCTCTCAAATATTCTTCACAAACAAGTCGAAATCTGTAATAGTGAGCACTTCTCCTTTGCCGAGATAATCCATCCCACCGCACAGGTGTGCACCTTTTATTGTGGGAAGTCTAAGGCACA
This sequence comes from Festucalex cinctus, assembly GCF_051991245.1. Classification (NCBI taxonomy): domain Eukaryota; kingdom Metazoa; phylum Chordata; class Actinopteri; order Syngnathiformes; family Syngnathidae; genus Festucalex; species Festucalex cinctus. Next base: position 25,139,189 of record NC_135426.1, read on the forward strand.
CCTGTGCACTAATCATCGCGTCTCATCAGCATCTTGATATGGCACACCTGTGAAGTGGGAGGATGGATTATATCGGCAAAGGAGAAGTGCTCACTATTACAGATTACGACTGGTTTGTGAAGAATATTTGAGAGAAATTGTTTAAAATTTGTGATCTTTGAGTTCATCTCATAAAAAAAATGGGAGCAAAAACAAAAATGTTCCGTTTACATTTTTGTTTAGTAAAAATCCACAATATAGAGATCATAGAAAAAAAAAACAGATTTGCTCAGCCCACACATTTTTTTTTTCATGTAACATGGGTTCATCATTGTGTACATGCTCGATGCATTGATGGCGATTCTTTGTCTCTGCTGTTACAGGCTACAAAGAAAAAAAAAAAATCAATCCACATGGAATACCAGTCTGTCTCTGAAAACAGCAGTTATTTGCAGATTTTAATTTTTCGCGACCCATGGCAGGTCTTGGCCCCTGTGCATAACGACGAAATCCATAAAAAGCATCACCACAAACCGTGGGGGCACACGTGACGTACTGCGATAAAGCGGGGGGACACTGCCGGCTACTTGTTCTTTCATGAATAATGCTTTGACATTCTGGTGAAGATTTCACTGCCTTCGTCTCCCTCAGCAGGGCAGATGGACCAGATGGATTCGGAGTATTTTGGGAACGCCGAATTGGGCCAGACTAACTCCGACCGACCAAAGTGGCTCCAGATTTCGTCTCGCAGATTGCGAGCAGACGCTTAACAATGGCCGCCAGTGTGCGTCCTCCATTAATCCACTGGCACTTACGGTGACCCGGCAGCATGTGCCAGGCCAAGTAACCAATGGCGGCCGAGACATTTCCCGGCCCCCAGAAACGCATTCATCTTCCCACCGGGGAGGCAGACAGATGCAGAGAGTGGTTGAGGGAACGAGCGGAACGGAAGAGGACAAAGGAACAGGAACGAATGTGAGCGGTGGAAAAAATGGTGGTTAAAAATAATGGGAGAAAAAGAAGGACAAAGCAAGTCAGTGAACTGAAATTGGCATCGCACACCCGATGACTTGATTTCACAGCACATCACCGTGCCGTGACACAGTGGCTGGAAATCGCGGCCGTACGCGACTGACCTGATCCCGTAAGGACACGTGAAGGGGGCGTCCCGGTCTCGGTGGTCCGCCTGCATCTGGAGCAGCCTGCCCACGACTTGGACCAACCCCCGGACGTTCCTGAGGACGACTTGTGTCAAACAAGCGCAAAGTAGGGAAGCAACGAGGAAGGAGCGAGAAGCTATACTGAGCAGAGGGCAGCAAGTTGAGGATCCTGTCGAGGACGTGGTGAAGGTCGGCGTGGTCTTGATCCACCAGCAGCACGACAGCGTCGCAGCAGGCCGAGCGCACCACAGCGCAGTCGCTGCAGCACTGCTCCCACAGGGTCTCCAATGCAGAGCCCTGACATGCGGGAACAAACACGTCAGCTTGCGTGGACTTTCGCCAGCCAATTAAGGGGCTCACGCGGAGACGGGTTACTTTTCAAAACTGAAAAACTGAACCCAGACGACCTTGCACTTGAAAGAAAAAGTGAATTTGAACAAATTCACCTGACTGGAGGACATGCTAAGTTGTCCAGTCTGGTCCTTCTCTTTAAGCAC